>NC_068329.1:645000-1290000 GCF_000147395.1 Oryza glaberrima | reverse complement strand
TAATCACACCAGTACAATATTTGGGGTAGCCTATCTAACTGTTGTCGACATGGCGGTCTGAAGGTCTGACTTGTAGTCGACAACAGAGTAGTCTTCCTCCTCGAGTTCGTGCCCGGCGAGATCAGAGATAGCGCTTTCGTCTCTCCTGACAATATCCGGAGACACCGTAGGGGACTAGCCGTGCCTATCTCTGAAGTCGATATCCGGCGTCTTGTCTTGGCGTATGTTGGCTTCTGTTGTTCCGTGTATGTTGATTGTGGGTGTGTATTGTGTCCCCTCTCCTCCTAGGGGGCCTTGTATTTATACCCATAGGTGTCCCCTTGTCCAAGTAGAACTAGGGAAACCAATATGGATACAATCCGAGTAGTCCTTGTCGTTTTCATGTAGAACTCTGGTTATCTTTCCTTATCCGGAACTCCTCCTATATCCACAGGTTATTTCCGTATAGGACATGGTATGTAGTGGGTCTTGCCGAGATTTAATCAACTACTATTAGGTATGTGGTATCCATAACCCTGACAAACACCGACACTCCAAACTTGCAGAGTGTATGCTCTAAGGCTAGCAGCTTGCCGCACTGTCTGGCTGAGTAGCTGAGGTCAATGCTACCTTCAAGAGGCGATAAACTTTACCCCAGGCATCCCAAGAGTGAAAATAAATGTTATTTTTTGTTACTACTGCAAATAAAGGTCATTTGAGCAGAAAATTATAAAAAAATATATGAAAAAAATATAGTACTATTAGGAAAGATGATTTTGGGCTTTGATAATGCTTGTTTTCACCCAACATGGTATATAATTATATTATACCCACTGGACCACATGTTGCTTGACAAATAAAATTAGGAGTAGGGGGGTTGGGGTTTGCAAATGTACCCCCATGCCCCACTGCAGGTCCACCCTCACCAAAAACCGAAGTCTAAAATTTCATAGTAGGAAAACATAGTGGATTGACACGTCCACTTTTTTTTATTATTAGTTTCATACATATAAATTATTAAATTTTCTGATATCTTTACCACAAGCAACTCCATTATGCATAGCAAACATCTAACAGAGGATTACACACTATTTCTTTGAGTTGAGATAAGTTACAACTACATTAAGGCATTATATATGTAGCTAGCACTACTACAAAAACCCTCATAGGAACGGCATATAGGTGCCAGTTCATTTAAAACCGGCACCTATGGAGCTTTTCCCACCTCCCTTGCGATGGAAAAATATAGAATCCACACCTTTAAACACTATAGGTAAGATTAGTCGGATGCAGCGATGCCTTGTACACAATTTTCACCTAGCCAACATTGGTGAGAATGCAGGTTGCAGTCTAGAACGTCTTGAGGTTGGGGATGGCAATGGACGGGAGGTTTAGGTCAGCAAGTGATCTTTTCGCCGTTGTGCAGTTGTCCCCTGTGGCTAATCCTCTGATGCAGTTGAAGAACTTGAGATAGTTAGATGCAGCGATGTCATAGATGAGTCCTAGATCAGCTGCCATGTTTGGATTAATAAAACCTGCTCCATAATCGAAAGGGTCGGCAACCTTTGGGATGTTTCGTACTGGCATCCTGTTGTTGTCATAGGTAGTTGCTATATGCAGAGAAATATAAGGAAAAAGATTGTTATCGATCCTATGCATCCAATGATATCGATCAAGTAAGGCCCCAATTTTTTTATTACATGAAAGATCGACACACGTTCACCGTACACATTTGTATCTACATCCTCTTATAGTACAAGTTTAAAAGATGGAGGCCTAACAATAAATGCATGAACATCACTAAAATCTCAATGTTCCAGACACATGTTTTATGTTACAAAAATAATAAGTTACCTGTTATCATCATAGTGGATTTGAGGGCGGCAGGTGACCATTGAGGATGCAGGGATTTGAGCACAGCAATGATCCCACTTATACATGAGAGAAAGACATGGATGTTCCAGGACTGATGTGGTAGGGGGTACCATTGTCATAAGAAGTCTGAGCAGTGGCTATAACTGAAACCCGTGGTGCATCAATGTCCGTCTACCAATTTGGAAGATTAATATTATGGTATCTGAATGTTGGCCAAGGAAAACAAACAATAAATGATTGAAATCAACTAGTTGAAGATTGTTCAAAATCTGTCTTTTTTTCTTTCTTTATACTAAATGTAGGTTGCTCTAAAAGCTCTCATACCATAATGGCTTAAAATTTCCATATGAAAAAAAATAGTACATATCATAGCAAAATTGAGCTTACCTTGACAACACCAGGATAAATAGAACTACACCCCCACAATGAGAAAGCTGTGACTTTTGGAGCAGAAATTTCACCTTCAATTGTAGATTGGGTTAAGGATATCTTCGCTTTTGGGACGTAACTACCACTTTCACTGTTGTTGTGTTGGAAAAAAGGGTTGGTAAGATGTGGGTTGCAAGTAACGAAAGGCAACTTTTGGAGTGTGAAAACTGAATAGCTAGAATAGTGTGCGTGTGTGTGTGTAAGGCCAAGACTCCAACATATATGTATAGTTGGTGAACTAAATATAATATACATATTAGTTGTGGTCGTTACAACAGAACATGCCAATCCAGTATCAAGTCCTCAACACATGGAGTGGTCAAAGTGTGTTGCCACGCTACAGGAGCCTTAATCTCTGGTGTAGATGTGTGATAAGACACACCCACATTTGGTGTAGACGATACATGTCTCTCATGGTAGTTTGGTGGTGGCGGTGGACATAAAAACTTGATGTGTGGATACTTGCATAAAACTTGATGATGATGACCGACGACGACGACGACAACAACAATAATAATAATAATTGGTGTATTTGACAATCTTTTGGGCGATCTCATAGTTAATAGGGACAATGAAAATATCTAGAGCAGTTATGATGGGGTCATCTTGGAGCAATCGATCAGTGTTGACCTATGGCAAGATGACTTTCGTTAAAGCCATTTCTAACATCGAAAGTGATTGAAATCCTTTCCAACAAAGCAGAAGACAATCTTCCCCTTCACTATTTTTTTGATATTATCCCCCCCCCCCCTATCCATTGCTCTCCTTGCCCCGAACGAAGTTGCAAGTGTTTGCTCTTGGATTCAATCTTTCTCCTATGGTCTCTCATGTTCTTGCCTTAACCTTGAACAAAAATATTTTCTTCCTTCTCCGCCTCTGGCCATACGTTACAAGAACAATTACTATTATTGCTATATTTATTATTTATATATAAAACAGCCACGTGGCCCTTCATGGAGACTAGACTTCATGGTTTGATAATAACTAATCACACTCAAATTTTTGAAAATTTTCAACCTCTAGTTATATACCTAGGTGTAACAATTTGATTCATATATACCCATACGTAGAAATAAAACAACTCAAATTATTTAAAAAAAACATCCTACATGGTGTAGGCAGCGAAAGTAATAGTTATATTATAAAAAATATCCAAATTCAGCACAGAACAATAGGGCGGATTGCCATTTATGATTTTTTTTATATTTTATTAATATTTCTCATACATTTAAATAATAAGTTGTCGCCATGTCTTTAGTCACAAGTCGAAACCCTGTTATTCATAACAAACATCTAACATAATTTTACATAAGAAATACTTCCTGGGGCTACATTCCATATACATATAACATGGTAGTACATCCATAGCATATGGGTTCACCCTTCATGTATACAGTACAAGTCGATCATTAATCAACTAGCATTGTCATATGTAGCAGTAGCATATCTCAATCAAGTTAGGAGATCTTGGAGTAGATCTCTTCAATCACGATGCGAACTGCAATTGGGATCCGAACCCAATGTATGCCGCCATCGTGCCACACCAAGCTTCCAAAGCTATAGTCCCCCTGAATTGGCCTCCCTGTCGCCTTGATGGTCACCTTGAAACTCTGCACCTTCTTCTCTTTGCTGAACACTAGCACTGGCGGATCGACGGTCATCTCGACACCAGCAGGGGGGTATAGGAACGCCTTGTACCTGGCATTGGCCTGGCCAACATTGGTGACGGTGCGCGTTGTGGCCTGGAATGTCCTGAGGTTGGGGATGGCGATGGACGGGAGGTTCAAATCAGCAAGTGATCCTTTCACTGTGGTGCAATTGTCTGCTGAGCCTAATCCTCCCATGCAGTTGAAGAACTTGAAGTAATCTGATGGTTCGATGTCGTATATGAGGCCTGGATCAGCTGCCATGTTTGGATTAACAACCCCTGCTCCATAATCGAAAGGATCGGCAATCTTTGGAACTTTTCCATTAGCTTGTATCGGCATCCCGTTATTGTCATAGGTAAGTGCTGCTTGTGAAGAAATGTAATATAGATCAGAACGTTACTAACTCAATCTATACATCAAATACAGATATTTGCTTGACGGGTGGCCTGTTCGAATGCAAAAAGAATTAGAGAGCAAAACTTAGTGGTGAACTCGTTAGCATGTGTTGGTCTCTCTTGGATAGCATCTTCAGGCTTGGTTAGGAAAGTTCACCAGTAATGAAGTTAATGCAGTCTAAATGTGCTTTTTTTTTCTAGTATTGATATCAATGAAATTAAGTTCCCCACCCCATCAAAAATAAATAACGCCCATAATTAATAAGGTTCATATGAAACAAAGTATAAGCGTAAAACTTGTTTTAACCTACTTTCTCTGAAAAGAAAAATAGTTACCTGTAGTCATGATTGCAGACTTGAGGGCAGCTGGTGACCATTGAGGATGCAAAGACTTGAGTACCGCAATGATCCCACTCACATGGGGGCAAGACATAGATGTTCCAGAGTCGAAACGGTACAGGATTCCTGCATCCATAAAAGCCTTTGGTGCAGCTGCCAAAACCGTAACACCTGGTGCAGCAATGTCGGGCTGCAATATGAGAGAACATCACGACATGTTATGATAACGGAATGCTAAGTTGACTAGTGGGAAAACATATAAAACATTGATAGAATCAACTTGGTCAAAATAACAAATAATAGTTCTGATTATGATACCTACACTACGTTATTTATTCAATTCCTAGCAAATATATTATAGCTGCTAAGAGCAATAAAATTGTAGCTTATTTTACATTATTTATATTTTAATTAATTGAGCTGAACTACAAATAGTGATCTTGCTGCAGCCAGACTTTTCAAGATAATATAATGTTGTTAGAATTTAGAAAGTTATTTTGATAAGCAAAGATATGTGGTGCCTATGTTACACCTTTGTATTATTTTGCCTTCTCTCCTAACTTAAATATTGCTAGCTATAAATGAACATAATGTATATGATTCAGACAATTTTGATATTCATGAAAAACAAGTGTGCATTTATGTGTCTTAATTTGAACGTAGAACCTCTTGTTGTCGGTCAAGGTAAAATCTTTACCTTGAGAACCCCAGGATAAATATAACTGGGCCCCCTCGACGAGAAAGCTGCTACTTTGGGAGCAGAAACTTTTCCAATAGTTGTTTGGGTTAATGATATCTTCACTTTTGGGGTGCCATCGTTTTCTCTGTTAATTAGAGCATGGATGGAAGTAAAGGAAATTAATTGTTGAGGTGACAAACTAAACTAATATATAGTTGGAAGAAGGTGATATAATCAATTTAATGAGCAAAATAATATCAGAAGTTTCTTTCTCTAATTTTGGAAGAGGATCTTTCTGGTGTTGTCTACTGTAGTATTCTACTACTAGTATTATCATACAAAGGTAATCTCAACCGCTAATTTAGCATAATCACACTAGCTATCAGTAGAAAAAATAAATTACTAATAGTAGTTGAGCTGATATTATAACTAGATACAGTTCATCGGATTAAAGGAAAGAAATGGGTATTAGTACCTCTTTTCAAATGGACATTCACAGTGATATAATATATGTGTATGTACAATAAACTGCTCATAAATAAGTTACCTACTTGATATATTGGTATATCCTGTAGGTGATCTCATAATCAACTGCGACCAAGGGAATAGGCAAAGTGAGGAGGGTGTCCCCCAGTAGTGTGTCGGTGTTGTACTTAGGCAAGATCACCCCTATTCCTCCTTTCTCACTCGTTGCCTTGGTGATGTTATAGTAATCTGGCTCCGAATCGAACTTCGTTCCAAAGAAGCAGAAGACGATCTTCCCCTTCACTGTGTTGTGGATATTCTCAGCACTGCAGCTGCAGGAATTAATTATGTTAATTACCTTGCTAGCTATCAAGCAAAACATGAATTAATTACCATCAGTTTTAGATATTTGATTTCCCACACTTACTCCTCACGCTCGTAAAATTGTATCTCACCGAACTGACTTGAAGTTTTCCCTGAGATGGCAAAGGACTGTGCCTGCAAGCATAACCACACGGGTAACGATCAATTTAAGTCGGAACGAATAAACTAAACACATAATAGATTGTGTCATAAATAGAAAACTTCACAGTAAATAAATATAGATACCACAAACTTGTCATTATTTCCCAATGTGATAACAACAGGGAATGACCGATCCATAGTGGCCGCAGCAACTGTAAGCAGCCACGGTGATGAGTTCTCCACTGTCTGAGCAATGGGTCCATCATTCCCAGCAGAGTATACAACAGGGATACCCTTAGCAACAACGTGCAAGGTGCCCGGATCTTCAAAAGGGCCACCAAGAGAAAGTGATAATATATCAACGCCATCGTGGATAGCGTCATCTATGGCCTTCAACTGACCGGCGGCGGAGCAGCCAACACCATTCCAACATGTCTTGTACATGGCTACTCGTGCACGAGGGGCGCCACCCCGAACTGTCCCAGCTGCTAGCCCAAAAATGCTAGCATTGTGGATGATGTTACCACCGGCCGTCGAAGCCGTGTGTGTTCCATGGCCAACCACATCCCTGGGAGATAGGATTTCATCCTTGCTCATGCTTCTTAAAGTATCATCATCGATGTACCACCGTGCACCGATAAGTTTTCGGTTGCAGCTTTTTGCTTTGAACGAAGGGCCGACTTGGCAAACTCCTTTCCATTTGGATGGAGCGGGTCCATATCCATCATCAGCGAAGCTTGGTGACTCAGGTGTGATACCTACATGATAATGGCAAATAATTGAAAATCTAAATGATATTTTATAACAAACAATTATTAAATTATTTATGCTAACCAATTCACCAAAAAGCAATATTAAGGTGATGATGTAGAGCTGGGAATTACTTATACTTCACCACTACTGTTTTTTCTATTGAGTCCTCTGTAATAAAAATGATATAGACTATCGATATAATACCCTAATACATATGGTTTGTGGATAAATCTATTAACCTTCTAACTTTATACTAGGACCCATTTGTGTTTGCATAAAGTGAGTACGAAAATTGTAGCCACACAATGAATGGAGTCAGAACTGACAACTCAACCATCCAAGATCCAACATATATATAATTACTCCCTTCAGACATAAATATTATTTAAGATAAAACTTGCTAAAACTAGATAATCAGTTGTAATAGCTTGCACTCCAGAACCACATAGCTCAATCCATCCTACGGGAGGACCCACTTATACATACCACTTCACTTACATTTAAGTCCACGCTCCGTATAAGATGGTGAACCAGGGAGTCGCTTCATGCAAAATGGTTAACCCGGAAGTGGTATAGTTAGAAGGACAAGATCTTATAAATTGGTTCCACCCTTACTAAACTAGCAATGTGGTACTAAACATGTGCACACAACTCTAATGTGCCATACAGGACAAATCATCCGTGCCATGTGCCTCACACCGAGTCTACCTGTGCCATGCCCCAGTCCATCCAACGGGCGGATCTATTTATACATACCACATCACTTACACTTTTTTCCTTGCTTTCTGTAAAATGGTTAACTCGGGAGTGATATAGTTGGAGGGACAAGATCTTATAAATTGGTTTCACTCTTGCTAATTAAACTAGTAACGTGGCACTAAACATGTGCGAACAACTCTTATAAATTACACAAATGAGGGATTTGTGAAGGTGGTGACGAAGAAATTCGTATGAACAACTCTTATGAACCACAAACCATTTGTTCATATTTTCATCACAATGCACGTGGTGATGAAGAAATTCATATGGTATACAAGAGGGATTGTGTACGTATGAAAAGAGGAGTTGAATTTGGAAGGGAGTCCGGATTCGGGAAGATTGACTGAGATAAGGAAAGAGATGAGTTGGATACTTGGAAGAGAGAGTTTCCTACATGGTTAGGAGTCCTAAGTTGTGTTAGATTCGTGGGCTTTGCACAGCCTACCTCATGTATAAAACGAGAGGGAGGGTGAGGCCTCCCGATATCGATTTTAGAGAGACTTGAGTTGAGAGAAAGTTAGGGTTTCGAGTTTAGTTCGAGATTTTGGTGAGGAGTGTTGTTGGTGAACTTTGTAAACACTAGTTGATGTAATAAAGTCAAAAGTTCTAATCTACATATTCGAGATTGCCATCTACCGGTGTTTTTGGGTCCCGACGGTCTAACCGCAGGTGTGCGCGCGGTCTGACCGGTGGGATAGCAGCGGTCTGACCATAGGTGTTCGGGCGGTTCGACCGGCGGTGACAGGGCTTCATCATCTACTCTGTTCAAGGTTAATCTTTAATTCCACAAAAGATTTTTGGGTTTTTTGTTTTTCCTACCATTCATAGGTTTGTTTTATCTTGTGTGATCCTATATGTTGAACTAGTAAGGTGGTACTAAATATACGTACACACAGCTTATGGACCAAGTTTATCATGTTATGGTACAATTCAATGATGGAGCTCGAAGAAAAACTAGGAGTATTAATTAGTGTATGGTTGTTTTAAGATTATTACTTTGTTATTGCACAAAAATTTTGAAAACCTCAAGAGGGCTAACCCTCCAACTCTCCAAGAATTTCAGCCCAGTAGTATACGAGGCAAATCTATGCATATTATTTCTTTTTATTTTTAAAATAAGCATTTAAGAATTATTAATGGTTAGAATTATAAAATTTTGACTAAAATATATGTTGTCCTATATTTTACGGTAGGGAGTCTCTGGTTGCACGTGGTACTGTTTTAGACCTTAACTACTTATTACCTCTGTCAATAACACCAATAACAATATGGGCACTTACGAATTTGTCACTGGTTTTTTCAATTTTACAAGAATATCACTTAAATGACCGTTCTAGTGGTCGTAATTGCCTTATAATAATATCATCCCCATATTAAGCTTTGGCGAGCAATACATTTGGTTGCCTGTCCAGTTCACCTAGAAAGTAATAGACAGAGACTCACGATATAAACTAGTACATATGGATTGAGAATAAATTTTATATCCTCTGTAACTTTATACTAGGGCCTATGTGTGTTTGCGTAACGTGGCTACTAAAAGTGTACGTAGCCACAAGATAAATATTACTCCCTTCAGTCATAAATATGCATTTAATCTAAATGGGCAATTACTTATTTGACCCAATTTTAAGCCCTAACTACCAATTTGACCCTACTTTTTAGAGTTTGCTTATTTGACCCCTCCTTTTCAAAAACGAAGCTCCCATCCGACCCTGTTTCCACTAGTCCGTTAAGTTTTGATCTAAAATAAAAAAGAAATACAACTAATATTCATAATACCCATAATACCCTTAGGAAACCCTATCCATCCACCCAACCATATCCACATTTCTCTCTCTCTCTCCTTGTGGCGACCGCGGCGACTTGCGGCGGCTGCGCTGATGGGGCGGCGGAGACGGTGAGCCGGTGCCGGCCCTGGTAACGACGACGAAGACGAGGAGTGGCGACGACAAGTTCTTCACTCCTCCACGGATCCACCACAGGAGAGGCGGCGAGACGGCGAGCCGGCGCCGGCCCTGGTGACGACGACGACGACGAGAAGTGGCGGCGGCGAGTTCTTCTCCTCTCCTCCACAGATCCACCACAGGAGAGGCAGCGAGACATCGAGGCGGAGCCAGCCCTGGTGACGATGACGGCGACGAGGAGTGGCGGCGGTGAGTCCGGGCGGTGGGGCTCGAGCTGGCGTCAGCGGATCTTGCGCCGCCGCCGCCACCGCCTCCTTCCTCCTTCCACGCGCTTGCGCCGGCGCCGGCCCCGCCGCCTCCTCCCTCCTTCCACTCGCCTGCGCCGCGGCCGCTCCTCCCTCTCTCCACGAGTCGGCGCGGCCGCTCGCCCCCTCCGGGCGCCGCCGCCGCAACTCGCCCCCTCCGTCAGCCGCCGCCGCCGCCACTCCCTCCCTCCGCCCCCTCATTGCGCCGCCGCCGCGGCAAGTCGCTGCCCTATCGGTGCCAATTCGCCGCCGATCCGTGAAAGAGAGGAGAGGAGAAGAAAAGAGAGGAGAGAAGAAGAGAGAACTGATGGGTGGGTCCCACATGTAATAGGGTCAAATGAGTAAGAACAGAAGAAACATTTTGTGCTTCAGTTAACACCGTTAAATGCCCTTAACAGAACAGGGTCATACGGAAGCTTCTTTTTGAAAAGGAGAGTCAAATAAGCAAACTCTAAAAAGTAGGGTCAAATTAGTAGTTAGGATTCAAAACGGAGTCAAATAAGAAATTGTCCCTAATCTAAAAGATGCTCAAACATTATCATCAATGTATTCTAAGGGTGAATAGCCAAAGTGGTCCTTCAAGTTTCATCTAAGGCTCAGTTTAGTCCTTAATGTTTTAATCTATCCATATTAGTCCTTCAAGTTTTTATTTTAGTTCAAACTTATCCTTGAACCAACAACACTCTTCATAAATGACACTTATACCCCTCATCATTCGCATATATAAGAGAAAAATTGCATGCTTGAATTTTTTATAGATAATACATAGTATATTATGTAAAATGAAAATAAATTATATACTAGCAAGTGTATACGATAGCAATTGCTTAAGTTTCATGTACACATCTTGAAATAATGGGAAGTACATCTGTAACGTTTTTTATTCATGTTGACTTACTCTTTTCTAGTATATGTATATAGTTGTATACAAATTAAGGGCAAAAAAGACTTTTTTTAATAGAAATACTGACTAGAAATAGCCATATGGCATATTAAGTGGGTCCAAGGATGATTTTAAACCAAAACAAATATTTGGAGGAGCTATGTGGACAAAATGAAACGTGAAAGACCAAATTGAGCCTTTGGTAAAACTTAATGGACTAAATTAGCTATTCACTCATAACTAAACTTATCATAATTTACGATGTTAATGTAGTAGAACTACTATATAATGAATGACAGAGCTGGAATAAGAAACTTAAAGTATTAATTAGTGTAGGGCTGCTTTTAAAATTAGTCTGTTATTATTGTAAATTTTGAAGTTCCGCCCCAGTTCTATTCAATGCAAATCTATGCATAATATCTTTCTTACTTTTAAACTAAACACTTGAGAATTATTAATCATTAAAGTTATAAAAATTTGACCAAAATATATATTGTCCTATATTATGAGTAGCTTTATCATAGGGAATATCTGGTTGCAGGTAGTATAGATCTGGTACGTTGCACGTGGTACAATATTTGAACAGGTTATATATGCATGTAGTGTTTTACTTACCTGTGTCGATAACCCCAATAATAATATCTTCCCCATATTTAGCTTTGGCTAGCAGGCCATTTGGCTGTCTGTAGTCCATTCCAAGGAAATCCCAGCTTCGACTCGTATGCAACCGGTGGATTTGGTTCTCTCTCACGCTGATCACATCTGGCAACCCTAGAATATTAAATATAATTAAAATTGTCAGAATATACACATACATACATACACACACTACCTCCGTCCCATAATCACTCGTCTTATTAAAAAAATTATTTAAATATAAAAAACAAAAATGTGTACTTAAATTACTTTGGATAATAAAGTAAGTCTCAAATAAAATAAATAATAATTTCAAAATTTTTTGAATAAGATAAATGGTCAAACAGTGCAAGCAAAATGTTAAAATCCCTTATATTAGGGGACGGAGGGAGTATGATTCATGGTGCCCCAATTAATTTTAGAATATATATGTGTCCTCTTAATTTTTTATCGCTAAAGAAAATGATTAATTAATTACCTCGTATCGTGCTCGCTTGTGCTTCTGTGAGCCTTGCAGCAAAGCCAGAAAAACTATGTCTGTAGCTGTACACGATGGACTCAAGAGCCACCTCCTTGCTTCAAAGATGCAACCATATTTTATTTTAATAATACTCGAAATAATTTTTAGTTCACCGTAGATATGCACGTAGTAACATTGTTAGTGACGATATCTCAAATCTTACTCTACAGTTTGTTTTTCAATCAACATATAGACGCATTAGCATGCAGTTCTTCTGCACATATTACTTGCTAAAAAGTTTTGTGTGGCTATTTGTCTTCCTCACAGGAAAACGCACACGCATATACACAAATTTACTAATTATGCACTCATTTGCCCTTTTCAATCTAATTTTATTCCCGCTACATCAGAGTCCATGCATGTTTCCATTAAAGCAACATTGTTTTCCTTTCTTTGCCTACCAGTTGTTGTATTTGTGTACCCTTTCATTTTAAGGTTTTATATTATCAAGGGCATCATTTTGATTTTGTATTTTCTTAATAATATACGGACATATTTGTATCTTTCATAACGTTCGTTTGCTCGGTTGCCTATAAGGTTCTCCATTTTTAATCGTAAACAAACATTGTCAATTTTGACTACTATATATATTTTTCTAAAAAATATCATTCCATATCACATTTTGCAATACATAAAATTTGTACTTAGATCCATCACACTTTCAGTGAGCAGATAGTGATCCAACTCTCGATGTGTTGTTAGGTAGTACGACTAATATTTAAAAACGACAAGTATTTGTAAATGGACAGAGTAACGATGTGCATTCTTACCTTCCCAAAACAGAGGCGAGCATGTCATGGTGGGAACCAGTGACGACATCAGCATCATCGTGTCGTCTCTCCCCAAGGTAGACAATGTAAATCTTCAAATATTGTATAGTTTGTCAATCAGCCATGCATACACATATACTAACTCCATTTTATTAATGTATAACGATGTTTATTTTTTATCAACGTTTGATCATTTGTCTTATTTAAATTTTTTGTGCAAATATAAAAATATTTAAATCATGCTTAAATAACATTTATAAACCAAATCACAATAAAATAAATAATAATTAAATATTTTTTAAATACGACGAATGATCAAACATATCTCAACAAATTTGCATCGTCGTACATTAAAAATGGAGAGAGTAGTAGTTACCACCAGCACACGTCCTAGCTATATATTGACTCAATGGTATATATGGGAGCATTTTTATAGTTAGATACCGGGAGGCACATAGACTACTACCTCCATTTCATATTATTAACTTTTTCGAAGTCAAACTTATTTAGTTTTGACCAAAATTATAAACAAAAAAGTATAACAATATTTTCAACATAAAACAAAAAAAACCATCCAATGTTAGATTTAATAAAAACTAATTTAATGCTATAAATGTTACTATATTTGGTCAAAAAATTTGACATAAGAAATCCAAAGCGACTTATAATATGAAATTGACCTTTTTACCATCCTAGTTCTAATAGTGCCTCCGATAACTTCTTAATGGGCAATAAAGAAAACTCCAGTGGAAAACATTGATTCAATGAAATTACCTTTTTTTCAAGATGTTACGGCATTTTTTAAAAAATATATATGGGGTCAAAATTACAGAAAAGCACATTTCACTTATAATAAAACCAGTATACCTTCTTGGATTGGCTTTGCTGTCCAACAACACAGGATCTTCGCAACAAAAGAGCAGTAACAAGGAGGAAGAGGAGTCGGCAACAGCCTCCTCTATGTACACCAGCTTGAGCCATATGGAAGGATTGAAATGAACTATGGTTTCATATACCGGTTGTGAAATGAACTGCGATATGATAGTTAGAGCTTGCCAAGGTAGGAGCTATTTATACATCCATCGATAGAAGAGATCCAGGAAAAACCATGCACGTTTTCGGTGTTATCTGCCGCGGGTTATTTACTAGCTACTAACAGCTCAACTTGTCAATCGTCGACAGAGTTTAATTGAATACTACAATTTTCTTCCATCGTATCGCCTCATTCGTCGATCGATCATATGTATCACATCTGTCGTACAGTGTTCAATTGAACTTTTTGGTTGTCTTCGCAAAACTTGAAGAAATCCTGTCACTCTCCGTTGAATCTACCTGATTATAATACAGCAACGTGATCAAAGGCAAGTGAATTTTTTAAGTATTAGGTAGTAGTAGTAGTAATTAATTCATGAATCTACCTCAACCTCAATTGCTGATGTAGGTTTTGTTTATATGTGTGTGTGTCATTCAGCAATATATATGACAGGACCCAGAAAACTATTAACTTTTTGACGGGCAGGTCGATCATCCATTTACCCCTCTCCTCCTGTTTTCGGTCGGAGATTTGACGTCGTCGTATAATCTTTCAAATTGACGTCGTCACAGCACAAGGTCGATCAATTTCAATGTTCTCCAGGCTATGAAAAACAATGCTTTTACTAGCTTTCTGGGGAAAGATTAGCTACATCGTGTTGAATTGTCATACGTTTGTTTCTAGTTTAGACATCTCAGTAAATCGCTAGTTTGTTAATGCTGTGAACGTTGACGCGCACATACCTGTTGAATGATTTGTCACGGGTTGCAAGAATTATAGCAGCCCTCCATCTACATAATCCAGATTTCTGGACCACCAAATCAAGATAAAAAAGGAAGAAGCAAAGCAATAATGGACTAGATATAGATTACTAGGGTTGGCACCCGGCAGAACTGAATGCAGAAATTTATATGGTAACTGGTGGTAGGCTACAATAGCATAAGATAAAAGTTTTCGACCATGCAAACCAGGAACTCATGCAAGTGACCAATCACCACTACTAGAAAAATGATTTTCGCTGACGAGACCCATGTCATTTTACAGGAAGACCGAAATTTTACCCCCAAATGACAGCATCCATTGTCCTAAGTGAGGGATGGGATGATCATCTGTCTGCCAAAATAAATCTTCACAGACGGACTGCTTAAGACATCCGTCTACGAAAATATATAAATTATCATAGGCGGAGGATTTAAGTGGTCCGCCTGCAAAGCTGCCTATGAAATCATGCCTGTGGATCAGCCTAAACGAAACATCTAAGTCCCATCCTTATCCTCTCCTCCACCACCATTTCCCTCCCCCTCCCCCTCCTCCTCTCTCTCTCTCACGCGTTGGCGGCTCCAAGCAGAGGAGCAGCAACTCCAAGGAACAGGGGTGGGAGCGGTGTCTCAGCGACGAGGAGGGATGTCGGTGGTGGCTCCGAGGAGGAGTGGGCAGCGGCAGCGTCTCGTCGATGAGGTGGAGCGACAGCGTGTCGGCCCCAGTTTTGTACACCGAAAACCTCGTGTGTTTACAGTACCATTCCCTAAATCGGTTGATGGTATGCACATGGCAAAGTTACATATCACATAGCTGACATCGTTATAAAGGTTTTACAATACATCAATAATACAAGGGTTGCCCGAGTGGGACCCAAATAGACCAAGTATGGTCAATTACATTACCAAATACCAAAAGAAGTAGCGGAAGCGAAGCAACGGCAGTCCATCTTATTCCACATGCAACGACTGGAGAACCTAGGTCCCTACTTAACCGTCTTTGGCACCTCCTCATCAACATAGCAAACGTGCGAATCGACTCCAATATCTTTTACTAAAAGAGTTAATTAAGCAAGGGTAGGTACCAACCGTACTTAGTAAGTCACTACTCCAGGATGCATTTAGTGCACACATGGGTTCAAGGATGGCTCGGCTTATTTGCATAAAATCTAGATTTCATAATTCAGTTCATGAACTTATGACTTAGCAGTTTTAACTAAAAACAACGTTAAGTTGAAGTTGTTGTTAATCAAAGAGATTTCATCCATCTTCCCCAAGTCTCGCTTGGTCCGGTTTACCCTATCATTCGGTTTTAAGCATTTCCCACCATTCCGACCTTCCCGCACGTTGGGCAAGGTCACACATTTCCTCCCAATCCTATTGTAAGCAAGATTAGAACTTATGAGGCAAATCAATAATAGTACAAGTCCAGGCGCTCAATTAACCACGAGCACGGCTGTTCGAATAGATTCATTTGAAGCCCGCACTATGTGCCGCACCCAACACATAAGACTTGTCACAGTCTGATTTTTCGGTTACCCTTGCATAAGGACTATGAGCCCTCATGCACCCCGGCGCCAAACCCTACCTCAAGCCTGAGGTGAGAGGAGTCCTAGCACTCCCAAGTGTAGGATCGAACAGTAAGAACTAAGCTGACTAGAGGGGTGAATGGTTGGAACACCAAAAACCAAAACTTTTTAGCAGAATTAAAAGTTACCCTCGAATTCGATGGAGATTAGTTTGACTGTAGGTCTTGCGCTGGTCTATCCGCTTTTTGTGTCGCCGGTCTAAGCATAGTGGTGCCGCCGGTATGACCGCCGGTCCTGACTAAACACAAATCGAAGTACCCTTGAAAGTATGTTGAACTTTATTGCTTCTATTTATATTTACAAAGTACAGCAATAGCACTCCTCTCACAAGTTTCTCACGAAACTCTAATACAAATAGCTATAACTTGCACTACTGGAGAACTGCTCATCTCTCCCAGTTCGCAACCCCCTTTACTCCTGGGTAGCGAACCGGGAGGGAGAATCCGGGACTAAAGATGGCGGTCTTTAGTCCTGGTTCAAATACCCAGGAGTAAAGCTACATCTTTAGTCCCGGTTGGTAACCTTTTAGAGACCTCAAATTTGTATATTAACACAAAAAAAATCGCTAAAAATTTTGGCAGCACCTCCCTCCCTCAAAGCTTCATTTTGTAGCAATGGCTCGGGCTAGAGGAGGAAGAAGGGGTATATAAAGTTGCCAAACTTTAGTCTCGGTTGGTAAGTTACCAACAACCGGGACTAAAGACATTGTAGATCTTTAGTCCCGGTTGTTGTTACCAACTGGGACTAAAGTTCCCTAGCCCCCCGACAGGGGTCTGACATGCCCTGTTAGGGGGCGAACCGGGACTAAAGATGATCTTTATTCCCGGTTCGTGTTACAAACTTGGACTAAAGATCCCTTAGTCCTGTTGGAGTAATAAACTGGGACTAAAGAGAGTCCCGGTTCTTTTGGAAACGGGACTATTGTGGAAATCGCCCGACCCATCAAAGATCACTTCTTCAGTAGTGTTGCCTTACCCTCAAGGCATAACCTCCCTTTCTATTTATATCTAAAATGTCATACGCAAAGTAGGAGTATAACTCCTAATTCCAGACTAAGATATTAATTATTGGCCCATAGATATGCTACCTAGTACTAGCCCTCCATATCAGGTACTACCTCCGTCCTAGAATATAAGCATCTTTAAGATTGGACATGAATAATAATGAAGTAGGTAGAATTAAATGGGGAAGGTTGTGATTAGTTTAGAAGTAGAGGTAGGTGGAAAAATTGAATGGTGAAGAATTGTGATTGGTTGGGAAGAGAATGTTGATGAAGAAGGTGATATATTTTGGGATGAATCTTGATTGATAATTGTTATATTTTAGGACAGATGGACAAATTAAGAGGCAGCAGCATGGGCCTCACCCTTTATGTGGAAAAGAAAAGACCTAATTCCCGATGTTTGGAATAACTATGGGGACTCCTAGATGTTATTGACCTTGGAGGCATTGTATTAGAGGTCCCCCATTGGCGCGGCATTCTTGGTGCCGTTGTCCTGCTGGATCGGTTTCAATTGTTATGGCAGTGGCAAGATTTGGGAGAATGACTAATTTACTCTCTGATATTTCTTTTGTTGTGGTTCTCATCAGCGGTGATGTGAGAGAAATTTAATCAGCATAACTAATGATCGGCTGTTATTTCGGAGATTTTGTTTCCTGATTTGAGAAAGACAATTACTACATAAAATTTGCAAGTCGCTGAGATAAACTAACGGTTATGTATATTCTTGCCAACTATGGATGAATGTCTTTAGGCTGGTAGTTTAAGAAGTTTTCTTGTTATGTACTTCACAATCATCTCACTTGCAATCTCTGTAATAATTGGTTATAGCTTCTTTGAAACAAAAGCCGAAATAAATTCCATTATTAAAAAAAATATCCATAATTAAATCTCCAAGAAAAGGAGGCACATGAGTATTTTAATAATCCAAACTTGCAGAGACCTCTCCTTGCGTAGGTAAGGACCTTCGATGGAAGGCAACAACGTGGAGAGAAAAAAAAAAGTAAAGTTGGAAGGTAACATAATTAAACGGTAAATCTAATTGGAGAGGCCTCTCCAATTAGTCTTAACCAGAGACACCCACATGCTAGTACTTACTCCATTGAGCAAGTAGGGGAAATATTCTATCATCTATGCTTCAAAAAAAAATTTCTCTTAAATTACTCATCCGATTTACAATCCGATTACACCGTTGTGTTCATAATAATTAAATCTTTACAACAAGATCTCACATGATTATATTTTGATGAAAAATCACATATTACTTTTATGATATGTCTAAATTACTTTTAGATTTCACTAAGTTACTTCTTAGACATATAAAAGTAAATTCAGTAAAGCCTAAAAGTAATTTACATATAAAATAGAAGTAACTTATAACAAAAAAAAAAGAAAGTAACTTTAATTAATGCATTTTTTTCATTGAACATTCATAATGCTCTAAGGTGATTACTTTTATTATTATTTTAGTTAATTCCATAATTTATACTGATTAATTTAATTTATAGATAGAGTCATGTTTTTATCTCTACAATGGATTTACTTCAAATGACATGCCAAAGTTACCTTGGTTTTGTTCTAAGTTACTTCTATAATATATGTAAATTACTTTTAGGTTTTACTAAATTTACTTTTATATATCTAAGAAGTAACTTAGTGAAAACTAAAAGTAATTTAGACATATCATAAAAGTAATTTGTGATTTTTCATCAAAATATAATCATGTGAGATCTTGTTCTAAAGATTTAATTGTTACGAACACAACGGTGCAATCGGATCGTAGATCGGATGAGTAGTTTAAGAGAAAATTGTATTTGAAGTATAGGTGGATGGTGCCTCTTATAGATGGAGTGATAGCTGGTTTAGACAAAACAGCTACCACTAGCTGTGTAGTTACGTCCATAATTAAATCAGGTCCACCCATATATGCCAAAGAGAGGTACAATCTATCCAAGCATGGCAACCATCGCACATGATAAGCCTGCACATGGCAGGCATCACACATGATAAGCCTGTAATTGTAGGACATACATTCGCTTCCAACAAAATGGGCAAAAATAACAGTACTCCCAGCCTGTGGTAGTACTAATTCACATGCAGATTTCTGCCTCTTTAGGGTAGACTGTCAATCTTGATGACATAACAAATAAGGGATTAAGGACCCTTCGATCAATTGATTGTGGTGTCCTCCAAATTGAGCCATGGCAAATAGGAGATGTCCCATTGGTTGGACTGTGGGTTACCTACATGGGCTATTATAACCCTGGCACAGTATTGGATTATTATAATCCAAAGCAACTCTGAATTCTCAAAGTTTGACTTTTAATAAATAATAAATTTAATTTATACATAGATTGTTTACTTATTAATGGTCATAAAAAAAGAGCCATCACGAAAGTGGCTAAGAAAATCCTTAAAACTAATCCTCGAATCAAAGTCTAAAATTCAGAATGAGAAAACACAATGTATCGAAACATATATGCCCTTTTTTATTTATTTTCATACATATTTTTTTTGCAGGGATTATTTCCGTACATATTAATAATCAAGTTTTAATGATTCCTTTGATCACATGGTAGCACAAACATCTAACACAAGATTAGATATATTATTCAACCATAAATTTTAACAGATATACGCCACTTGGATTTGGAATAAGATGCAGCAAGATTCCAGAAACACATATAACATGCTATATATTGGAGCATATGAATTCGCCTTCATTTATTCCATTCGACCATTGATCAACTAGCATCATTAGTAGCTAGCATATATATCCAATATCCAATTAATTAGGAGATCTTGGAGTAGATCTCCTCAATCACGATGCGAACGGCGATGGGGATCCGAACCCAGTGGCTGCCTCCATCATGCCACGCCAAGCTTCCAAACCTGTAGTCACCCTGCACCTTTCGTGTAGCCTTGAAGGTCACCCTGAAGCTCTGCACTCTTCTGTCCTTGTTGAACACCAGCACTGGTGGCTCGACGGCCATCTCGACACCAGCTGGAGCTTGGAAGAATGCCTTATACACGGCATTAACTTGGCCAACATTGGTGACAGTGCGTGTCATAGCTTGGAATGTCCTGAGGTTAGGGATGGCAATGGATGGGAGGTTCAGGTCAGTAAGTGATCCTTTCGCTGTGGTGCAATTGTCCCCTGAGCCTAATCCTCCCATGCAGTTGAAGAATTTGAGGTAATCAGATGCGGTGATGTCGTAGATAAGGCCTGGATCAGCTGCCATGACCGGATTAACAAACCCTGCTCCATAATCAAAAGGATCAGCAATCTTTTGAACTCTTCCATTAGCTTGTATTGGCATCCCGTTGTTGTCATATGTAAGTGCTGCATGTTTTGAAATATAAATATCAGAATTCAGAATGTTATTAGCTCAATATATACATCATCAAATGAACATATTTTCTTGGCGAGTGGCCACCAGGGGATTAGCAACAAGAGAAAACAGGAAAAAGTGAAATTTGGAGGTCCAAGATACTTGTGTGTTTGGTGGACTTAGACTGGAAACTTCATTACATCACTGCACCATGACCTAAATGCACCAACAGCTCAATTGTCGGCAAAGGTTATGTGTTTATGATGTCATTCGGCCTGTCAGTAAAGGCTTTTCTCAATAGGAAACAAGTGAGTGGGAAAGAACATGTCAATAAAATTCTTTGCCAACAGAAAAAGACATTTTCGACAGACCAATTGGCCACTAAATTTAAGCTTCCCGGCAGATAAACTCTTACCAGTGCACAGATCTTTAAACAAACCTTTGCTGGTAAAAAATTTCGCCGAAGCAGGAGGGAGGTGGTAGAGGCAGATAGCACATGAAGAGACGGTAGAGGAGTTGAGTGGGGCAGCAAGAAGTGAAGCCATACGTGTGTCGGCAGGTTCAGGAAAGGGCATTTGTTTCTCTATGCTTTGCTCTCCAGATTCTCCCACGCATGGAGGTGGATAGAAAGCTCGTGGCTCATTAGCTCGCTCGATTTATGGTCGGTTCGGCTCGATTCAGCTCGTTGAAAATTGTTAGCATGCTGAGCAGGGGGTCAAGCGGGCTCGTGAGCCGCTTACGAGCTAAACGAGCCAAGAAATAACAACAGCACAGAGGAGTCTAGAGGAAGCCTAACAATGCCCATTTGCGATCTAGCCCATAACCCATGGTAACCATAGGTTGGGTCCCTACCTGGAAGCTGGAAGCGGTAAAATAAGGGAAACATTCCTATCACCACGCCGCCGCCCAATCTCAATCTCCCTAGCGCCGCCAGCAGCCCACCACCATCCCATGGGCTGCGGCGCCGTCGCCCGTCCCCACAGCGCCACGCCCTTGGCCATCCCGTCGCCGAAGGCCAGGGCGCACCGCGCACCACGTCCACGCTGCTCGCCGGCGCGTCCTTATCCGCCATGGAGGAGGCAAATGAGATCCAGTAGCATATTATGTACTGCTTTCTCTATCGTGATTGGAAATATAGAATGGCAGCTACTGTGAGTTTGTGATACTGTGCTTCTCTTTTTTGGTTGTTGTTGTTGTTCTGAGATTTGTCATGATATATTGATTCATGCAGATGATCCTGCATCTCTGTAAATTGTCGCTCAAATCCCTTATATGTTCATTTGTTGGATGATGCTGCTATACTTGAAATGCTAATCAGTTGCAGATTATTGCCAGTACTATTCATGACTTCATTGGCTCACGAGCCAAACGAGCCAGTTAAAGCTAGACAACAAGCCGTGCCGATAGCTTGCTAGGATAACGAGCCAGCTTCCTAACGAGCAAAGCCGACGAGCTAGACCGAGCCGAGCTGTCCCGACATCCACCCGTACCCACGCCCAAGCATAATCTTCATCCCGTGTTGCTAATAGATAGATTGCTGCCTAAGTTTTGCCCATAGAATGCTTGTCGATGAAAGAAAGCTAGTTTATGTCAGAATGTTAAATTGACGGATAATTTGCCTGTAGATCTTCCCCGACTGCTATCGGTCAGTAATTATTGGTCATGATGTGCATGACCCTATGTCGACATCCGAAAACAAAAGTATTATAGAACAATATTGGCACATTTTGGATCATAATAACATCTTAATTATCTCTTGCTCAGGTGTGGAATTTCTTTTCTTAGTACTTGATCAAATTGGTGCTACTATTCGATAGATAGGGACATAGGGTAGCTAGCTAGCTGTTAGAACGAAAAAGGTGCAGAGAAAACAAAACATAGTGAGCCATAATTAAGTTGGCATCTGCATGCTGGTTGCTTCGGGGCAGCATCAGGGTTCTGGCTTGGTGATGAAAGTCCATTTGAAATAGAGCACATTTAGTCTGAATTTTCTGTCCTGTATTGATTAATCAAAGTCCCCTTCCCCGCAAAAAGAAAGTTATGGCCAATATGGTCCATTTGAAATGAAGTATTAGCACAAAAACTAGAATCACAAGTTGTTGGCTAGTTCTTTAAATCCAATAAGGTCAATCAAGTGAGCCGATTGTTGAACGAAATATATATAATCGCAAATCTCTACGTTCCAAACAAAGCCTTTTGTTATAAAAAAAAAGAGATAATTAATTACCTGTTGTCATGATTGCGGATTTGAGAGCCGCAGGTGACCATTTTGGATGAATGGACTTGAGCACCGCAATGATCCCAGCTACATGGGGGCAAGCCATAGATGTTCCAGAATCGAAATGGTAGGAAACACCTTTGTAATATGGAATCTGAGCAGCGGCTAAAATCGAAACCCCTGGTGCAGCAATGTCCGGCTGCAAATTTGGGAGAATGCCGTGTTATGATAACAGAACATTGTCCGATGAGAAAACAGGTGAAAACATTCTTGTTGATTGAAGAAATTGTTAATTAAATTTTCTTGCAAAAGAAAAAATTAATGCATCTGAAATAGAGTACTCCATCTATTAGGAAATTGCCTTTCTTTATTTATTTGTACTAGTTGCAGATCCTTCTAAAATTAAGTTACCACCTTATTTATTTCTAGAAGGTAGAAGAGAGAAATTATACACTAATTAGAAAAATCTAGGAATTCCCACCTTAAAGAAAATAAAACTGTAAAATGACAATACCAATCCTTAACTCCTTGATAATTGTGTGTATGAATACCATTTAAGTTCCATAAAATTGCAAAAAAAAAAAGATATAAAAAAATTACACTCCTAAACTTGTTAAGGCCCCGTTTAGTTCCCCAAATTTTTTTCCCAAAAACATCACATCGAATCTTTGGACACATACATAAAGCATTAAATATAGATAAATGAAAAAACTAATTGCACAGTTAGGGGGGAAATCACAAGACGAATCTTTTGAGTCTAATTAGTCCATGATTAGCCATAAGTGCTATAGTAACCCACGTGTGCTAATGACGGATTAATTAGGCTCAAAAGATTCATCTCGCGGTTTCCAGGCGAGTTATGAAATTATTTTTTTCATTCGTATCCGAAAAGCCCTTCCAACATCCGGTCAAACATCCGATGTGACACCCAAAAAATTTCACTTCACAAACTAAACAGGCCCTAAATATATCAAAATGGATCCAATATTCTACGAATATTTGCGCACAAGTGTATGACGGGGAAGAAGTGGGTGGAGCCGAAGTGCCAGTTGGTGACTTTGCAAAGGCTCATTGGCGACTTAGAGAGGAGAGATTGAGATATATATTGACTGTAACTAATATCAGTCTTACCTTGAGAACACCAGGATAGATAGAACTAGGCCCCCTCGATGAGAAAACTGCGACTTTTGGGGCAGAAATTTCATCTCCAATCCTCGTTTGGGTTAATGATATCTTTGCCCTTGGGATATAATTACCATTTATACCATTGCTGTGTTCAATAAAAAGAAAAGGATTAACGATAAAACATGGATGGAAACTAGTTAGTTAAAGGAAATTATTGAAGATTTAAACAAAATATTGAACGTGATATAGTTTGTTAATTTCACTTTTGAATTGAATTATGGACACAGGTTGTATAATAATTAAGCTATACAAGACTCGATATATATGTATAAGAATTAAGCTTGTATTTTAGAACCAGAATTAAGCTACCTACCTGATGTACTCGTCAATCCTTTGGGCCATCTCATAGTCAATAGGGACAAACGGAATATCCAAATCAGTGATGATGGGATCATCTTGGAGAATTGTTTCGGTGTAGAACCGCGGCAAGATGACTGCTCTGCCTCCTTTGGCTGCCACTGCCGTGGTGACATCAGGGTATGATGTCTGCTGCTTATTATTCAACATCTCTCCCATGAAGCAGAAGGCTATTTTCCCCTTCACCGTGCTGTTCATAATATTGTTGGCATTGCATCTGCAGCAGCAAATCATTTTATACACTACCTAGCTAGTACATGATGTTTTTATATATGATATACTACCTCTGTTTTTTAATAGATGACGCCGTTGACCTTTTCTCACATGTTTGACCATTCATCTTTTTCAAAAATTTTATGCAAATGTATAAGATATAAATCACACTTAAAGTACTATGAGTGATAAAACAACTCATAACAAAATAAATTATAATTACGTAAATTTTTTGAATAAAACGAATGGTCAAACATGTGAGAAAAAGTCAACGGCGTCATCTATTTAAAAAACGGAGGTAGTATTATTTTGTATATGGTTGATTCCACTAAAGTTTACTACTTGAGAAGGACAAACGATAAGATGAAGTACGCATGTCCTTATATAGAGATGATGGTTACATAGCTCTTTGTCAATTATGGATGAAGATTTCGCAATAGGATTTGCTCTTAGCAATATCTTGCCATCCAAATTATGACATATGACATATATATGTGCTACTCGCTCCCTCCGTTTCGTATTATAAGTCGTTTAACTTTTTTTTTCTTAGCCAAACATCTTTAAGTTTGACCAAATTTATAAAAAAAATTAGCAACATCTATAACTCTAAATTAGTTTCATTAAATTTAACATTGAATATATTTTAATAATATGTTTGTTTTATATTTAAAATATTACTATATCAATTTTTGTAAATTTGGTTATAAACTTATAAAACTTTGATTAGAAACAACTTATAATATGAAATTATAAAACGGAGGGGTACGAAATAACAATTTGACTTGAGCTTACTTCTAGGTAAAGGCCAGAATTTTTCTATTATCTTAATTGAAAAAAATGTATATGTATTGAATCATAGGGTAATTAGTATTGATTTGCTAGCTACTACACTTACTCCTCGTCTGTGTACTTCTGTATCTCACTGAACTGACTTGCAGTTTCCAGGAGGACAAAGGATTGCGCCTGCGAAGTGTCGTCAGAGATGAGATGGAGATAATCAAATTAATGCATGATCGATAAACAAATTGCAAACAGCTAGCATTATATCGTCGGACACATATATATTATTTATCTAATTAATACAAACATACCACCAACTTTTCGCCGTTTCCCAAGGTGATAACCACAGGGAAGGACCGATCCATGGTGGTTGCAGCGACCGTTACTAGCCATGGTGATTGGTTCTCCACCGTCTGAGCAATGGGACCATCGTTTCCACCAGCATAGACAACCGAGATACCATTAGCGACGACATGTAGGGTTCCCACATCTTCTTTCGTACCACCTATAGAAAGTGATAAGACATCAACACCATCATAGACAGCGTCGTCCATGGCTTTCAACACGGTTGCACCGGAGCAGCCATAACCGGACCAACAGGCCTTGTATATGGCTAATCGTGCACGAGGCGCTCCACCCCGAACTGTCCCTGCAGCTAGCCCCAGAAAGCTAACATTGTGGACGATGTTGCCACCAGCCGTTGAGGCTGTGTGCGTGCCATGGCCTTCGACATCCCTAGGAGAAAGAACCTCGTTCTCGGATATGCTACTTAGAATCTCGTCATCGATGTACCACCGTGCACCGATAAGCTTCCGGTTGCAACTTATGGCCTCAAACGATGGGCCAACCTGGCAAATCCCTTTCCATTTGGTTGGCGGGGGGCCATATCCAATATCGGCAAAGCTTGCTGACTCAGGCGTGATACCTATAAAAAAATAGAAAATTAATTAAAATTCTAAATATTATTTGATAAATCACAGTTATCAAGTTGCATGTACCGACTATTTCATTCAAAAGTACAATTAATTAAGGTGATGATAGAGTGCGTAGAATTTAATTATATATACTTTAGCACGACTCTCTCTTCTGTAGAAATCCTATGGACGGCAGATGTGTCCTAGCGATATAGACTTGCAAATACATTCTATGTTTCATATGTTTCATATTATAAGATGTTTTAGGTTTTTTTTAATAGATTCATATAAATGCTTCATATATGTGTCGTGTTAGTGAATCTATACGAGGAATGGAGTGGCCAAACGTATTATAATGTGCAATGGACGGAGTATAAACTAGCAGCAGTTGGGGATAAATTAAATTTATTTTTTACCAAGAAATATTTGTGTTTGCATAAATAAGTGTGTACTAAAAATCCTAGTCATGAACAGACAACTCTACCATCCAACCGGTTTGTTTCACTAATTCACCAAGCAACTTGTTAAGCATTGGATAAATTTTATTAAAAAGTTAATAGGCTGAATCTGAGACTTATATTTTATTATTATCTCCATGAGTTATAAATCTGCCTCCTCACCCTAAATTATCTTGAACTAAGATTATTGTCACCACCCTTAAAAATGGAGAACTTTTACGGTACAATATACTACCAGTATATACTGGCAGTATATAAAAGGGCATATATATTAGGAATTTGGTAGAAAATTAAAACAACACTTTAGTAATTTTTGGTTCAAATTGAATCTAATTGAGTGTACTCGTTCCTGGATCTTATCGTGCATTAGGAGAGAAGCATCCTGAACGCCATTTGATGACAAAGCACATAACGATAGCACGATTTGATGATAGAATAACGAAGAAAAGACAAAATTACCCTTTCAAAGTTTATACTGCAATCTAATTAAATAAAAAATTAAATCAATCTACACCGTTAGATCATATATACTTGCAGTATATACTAGCAGTATATTGTATGGCTAAACTCAATACTTATAAGCCAATCAAACAAAACCTCTTATATGTACAGAAGCTTCTCATACACTCATCGAAACGATATCTCACCATATCTAGGACCAACCAATCTAACCAATGAAATAACCCCATTTGTACCTACCCAGGCCGCCGAAATGGTCGATTGACTCCTACATTGGTTAGAGTGGTGCGGATAACCAAACAAACCCTCTATATTTTTTCAATTCGCGTGGTATATATAATCAACAAAACAATGAAATTGGAACGGCTATATAACCATGCAGGAAATAATTATCAATTGCCTTTTCAAATAAGGTACTACTAATTAATTGCCTTCCCAAATAATTACCTGAGTCAATGACACCAATTATAGTGCCATCCCCATATTTAGCTTTAGCAAGCAGGCCATTTGGTTGCCTGTAGTCCATTCCAAGAAAATCCCAGCTTCGACTGGTATGCATTTGGTGGATTTGGTTTTCTTTCACGCTGACCACATCTGACAACCCTAGAATATATCAATGTAACCAATCCAACAAGAGTGAGCATGCAATTAGAATCATCAAAACATACATACATACATATATACATACATACATATATATATATATATATATATATATATATATATGTATGTATATATATATATATATATGTATGTATGTACACTTGTACAGTATCCATAATTTTATCTTAAAGGAAAAGGGAGATTAATTAATTACGCCGTAGCTTGCTTGCTTGTGCTTTTGTGAGCCTTGCAGCAAAGCCAGAGAAACTGTATCTGTAGCTGTACACAATAGACTCGAGAGCCTCCTCCTTGCTTCAAACAATTAACCAAAGATTAGTTGCATTAATATTTGAATTAGTTATTCAATGTATATGTGGATATGTACTATTTTCGAGGGGCGTGTACTTTAATTTAGTATAATAGTTCAAATGTTTTATTTTCGTCTGTCAATCAAAGAAGCATGAGCAGTTACCCGGCACGCATAATAGCAGGTAAAAATTCTATGTGCTGGTACTTTTTCACTAGACAGGTATTAGGAATGGATAATTAATTGGGGTCTTTGTGACTGTAAGGAACACAAAATTATTAATTATCCACTTAACTGTCCTTTTTAATCTAAGTAACTCTTTCAAAGTTGATGCTCCGGAGCTAGAGTGACAAAAGATACCACCTCAAAAGCACTCTAGCTATAATTAAGCTTTGCATAAGAGGTACTCGGTCCAATCATTTACAAACGATGCTACTTTTGACCACTATATTTATTCAAAATACTTTCCGTATCACATTTTGCATGCCGTACAAAAATTCCTATCTTCTCCTAATGCTGTACACAATAAGTTATCAACATTAGATCTGAAACCGGTGTATAAATACTTTCTAGGCAGTATCACCAGTTAAAAATAACAAAGTATCTGTAAACGGATGGAATAACATATAATTTTTCAGTCGAGCACATATCTATATGTATGTACTTACCTTCCCAGAACAGAGGTGAGCATGGCATGATGGGAATCAGTGATAAGATCAGCATCATCGTGTTTTCTCTCCCCAAGGTAGACAATGTATATCTTCAAATAAGGTTATAGTTCATCAATAAGCCATACATGCACCTACATATATATAAGGTACTATATCATGCATTAATTTAGTCCTAGCTAATTAATCACCTCATCATTAAGAACACTTTTACGGTCTTTTAAGGAGATACTGAGAGACACCGCACTTAATTTTTATGGTACATATTTTAGTTTTAGTGTAATGCCTCCAGTAACTTTTCAAAAACCAGAACCATAAAAATTTGTGATCAGAAACATGATATGCGCGCATGGCGATTGTAGGAAATGATTATGGCGACTTCTTAGTCATACCTTCCTTGGCGGTTCGTTCTGCTTTAGAGCGTGCAACGAGCATGCCGTTTGCAGCAAGAAGTGGAGAAGAAAGGTGAGAAGAAGAGACTGCCTTGAGAGCCTCCACATATCTCTACTGATCTTTGAGTCGTGTACATATGGATCATATGCAACTGCCTAGCTTCCCTCTAATTTATACTCCCTCCGTATTTTAATGTATGACGCCATTGACTTTTTAACAAACGTTTGACCTTTCATCTTATTCAAAAAATTTATGTAATTATCATTTATTTTATTGTGACTTGATTTATCATCAAATGTTCTTTAAGTATGACATAAGTATTTTTGTATTTACATAAAAAAATTTGAATAAGACGAATGGTCAAACGTTGGTCAAAAAATCAACGGCGTCATACATTAAAATACGGAGGGAGTACTAAATGGGCCAGCATGTCCATCTCAATGCAAACATTGACTTTCACTTATGGATCATGTGCATATAATATGCCTGTGGTAGTGTACAAATGGAGCAGTGGACCATAAGTTAAAACGAATATGCCTCCCTCTATTTTTAAATAGATGATGCCGTTGTTTCTTTACGTGGCGTTCAACCATTGTATTTATTAAAAAATATATAAATGTTATTTATTTTGTTGTGATATTTTTGCCATTAAAGAAACTTTAAATATGACTTAAATTTTAGCATATTTACGCTGTATTTTTGAAAAAAGATAAATGGACATACGTTATTCGAAAAGTCAATGGCATCATCTATTAAAAAAACGAACAAATGTAGTATATAATTATGAAAAAATAATTGTTTGAAATATATAACTTGTCTCTCGTAAGAATATTTTACTATATATCCAACAATATATCCAAGGAGAGGGAAGTTACAACTTACAAGACCCCTCACCCTCTGAGTGTCTTGCACAATGCACACAGAGAGAGCTAGCACAATGGATTTTGGAGCAAACACTCATTCATACCAAGAATATATGTATCCAATGTCGTTGTTCATCTATCAATTCGATGCCCCAAAGGAATATAAGACTTTAAGGATTCAATGTTTCATATGGAGCCACTTTTGTGCAATCACTAGTTTTTGTCGCTGAACCTTGCGCTCGCAGCATGATGTATATTGATCAATCATCAATTCATCATCTATATATTCTAATTAAATAAAGATCCATAGAGCAAGTTCTCCTTGTAACAGAGACATGTAGGGGTAGATTGAGCACAAATTAAATTAAAGGTGGTTTGTGGAGTAGTAGTACACTATAAATCCTTATATTCAGGGGCAAATTTTAAACACTACGAATTCTTATATTTCGGGATCGAGTGAGTACTTTAACACTAGAAACAAAATTATATAATATTTTCTCCAATATTTGTATCTTTGTTTTTTTAACTCCAATATGTGTATCCTCTTTTACATTTTACTTTTATTTGGGAATGTGCTAAAACCTTTTTTGGTGCACGTGTTATTGTGGTCATGTGGTCCTCATCACTCCGGTCTCCACTTCTTGAGAAAGAAAAAAAAGTAGTATACTAATTGACCTATTGGTCCATAGATATATGCTACCTAGTACTAACCTCCATAATATCCAGGTGCTTTATTTTTTTTATGGAAAATACTACATGGGCAAAGCCCAGTAGTAATATATTTAAACAAAAAACGTTGTGTACAGAGAAAAACAAAAACAAAGCCCCCAGAAATTACAAGAGCTTTGTAACCAGTTAAGAATGGGAATGCTTAAAGAATCTTTCATTCTGCAGACATGCAGAAGAATTTCATTGTTGATGGATTGCAATGTCCTCTCCTGATGTAGATAAGGAGCTTGACATCCACCTCTTCCCTTTAATTTGATGAAAGGCAAAAACATGGGGGAAAAGGCTAAAGTTATTTGAAGGTGATTTAAACCAGGTCCACCATATGGCCAAAGAGAGTTACATTCAAGCTATAGCACAAAATGGCCAGCATATGATCCACACACAGGCATATTCTCTAGCCATACCTCCTGTGTGGATATATAGCTCTGATGGTAGAACAATGACCCATTTCCATGAAAATGTGCTAAAATATTTTGTGGCGGGAGCCACCAAATTTTTAGTGCCCATACAAAAATTCCATTTCATGACCCTACATTAACATCAAAATTCTATTGCGCATTTGCCAATGACCGGAGTGGCTATGCCAGACCCTGACGCCACAATTGGAAATATTGGTGCTTACTGCTTAGGTGTCACTCTAGGAGAGTTATACTTATATCCTTCTTTCTTTGGATTTCTGTCTCTTGGCTATTCAGGCACCTTTTCCACTAAATGCACCTATACCATGATGATTGGTGGAGTGATTATGATCGGTTGCTAACTGTGGACTGTGTATCTTGACCCGGGTTTACGATTCCGAGATGGCCTTCCGTTTCGGGCTTTGACGGAATGATGGTTTTCACGAAATCCGGTGGAAAGCCGGTAGATTGCGAACAAATTTCATAAACCAAAATTTAAATACAAATTCCCTGAGTTTACGATAAACTTGTGAAAACCGGCCGGCTTTGACGAAATTCCAAGCGAAATCATCGAAATTTCAATCGATAACTAGAAAAAGAGGTAACTGATTTTTTTTCCTTTTTAAATTCGTTATTCTTTTCTTTACTACTGTAAATTTTAGTAAATACACGGAATACATCATTTTTTTCAAAAAATTATATTCCAACAGGTTATTCATACTATTTACATGATTTTATTTGATTTTCTTCCTTTTTATCAATTCAAATTTAAATTTGGATGAAACTCATCGAAATTCTAGACAGCTTCTACTTTCGAGCCTCATTGAAATCTCGAAATTTCACGGAATTCGACCGGTTTTCGTCGGAATTGTAAACCGTGATCTTGACAACATATAGGGAATATATGATTTTATTTGATGAAAGGCAAAAACATGAATATCATACTATTTACATGATTTTATTTGATTTTCTTCCTTTTTATCAATTCAAATTTGAATTTGGATGAAACTCATCGAAATTCCAGACAGCTTCTACTTTCGAGCCTCATTGAAATCTCGAAATTTCGCGGAATTCGACCGGTTTTCGTCGGAATTGTAAACCCTGATCTTGACGACATATAGGGAATATATGATGATCTCTTTTATGATGCTAATTGGGTTGCAGCATTAATTTTAGGGCAACTGCAGCCCTAGATAAAGGATTAGTTAAGGGCGTCCTTCATCCATCTAGATGTATGATCAGGATTCTTCATTGTAGTGAATTAACATGCTAAGTTATTTAGATTAGTGAAGATAAATATGTAAGGAGCCATCAACTCTGGATTACAATAAAAGCATAACAAACACAAGTGCAGGAAGGCAAAAACAAAAATCAATATAGAAAATAGAAGGTAAATTAGTGGTTCTCTGCTGTCACTGTACATGATTGTACTACCAGCTTGCAAAGATGTAACTGCTTTAGTTCCCACTCACATAGGCACTCACTGCAGCAAATCCTCTCTGAGATTGCCATAGATTCTAGCAAAATGTTCTCTGTTGAGTCCTTTCTGCAGTGAGTAGCCTTTATACCACCCCACTAGTTTTGTCCCTCTAAGAAGAACACGATTTTTTTTTGGGGGGGGGGGGGGGGGGGGGGGGGGGGGGTTAATTAATAGACCACTTTTGAGATGAACATGTAATTTAGACGTTTCTGTACTAGTATTATATTATAAGTCCATGTTTCTTTAAATTGTTACTTAAGCCCTTCTGATAGTATTCCTATGTAGTGTACATATTAGAACTCTACATACAAGTATAAAAGTATTTTGGACTTGTAATTTCCTAGGCACCGTGTAAACAGATTAATCTGCTCATGAAACCAGGACTAACTAGACAAGGTGAGGCCATCGATCAGTTCATCAGAATTGATGATGGTACAGAATTTTTCCACACAAGATATAACTTTGAACAGAGTGACACTCTTGAACAGACTGAATACACATGAAACTGATAAAATATCAAGGGAAGACTACCTAATTTCAGAAATTTCAAACAAATTAAGTGTGGTCCCTGCCCAATTTCTAGCCAAGATCAAAAGAATCTCAGGCAGCCTGAGCATGAATAGAAATTGAAAAGGGGGCTACTTGTAGCGGCAAAGCATCAATTAATATCATAAAACTACACCTTGAAACTTAAAAATTGGTAATGAAGAGCAGTTGCTACAAGCATATCTATCTTTCTCAGCTTGTGATTGGCTCAGCTCAACTTATTTCAATTTGTTAACGAGTTGAGATAAGCTTTTAGCTTATTAGATATAATGAGCTAGCTCGAACTGGCTCGTATGCTACTCGCAAGCCAAACAAACCAGCAAGCAGCGGGCTAGCAACCCAAGCCCATCTCGAACCCTAAAACTCCAACCCAGTGCTTATTATCCTCACCCATGGTATGTGGCATTCTTTAAGTTTCAACACAACTCATCCCCTCCATCCACTCATCTTCTTGCGCAGCTCCGCTCAATCATAGGTATCAAATTTTGACTGATCTTGCTATGCTTTGGTTGATTATATAAAGTATGGAATTAATAATGCATTTGCTAATTTATATGTTACTAATTTGTAAACTTGAGATGATATTGATTTTAAGTGTTGCTTCGCGAGCTTAATGAGCCAGCTCGAGCTGACAAACAAGCCAAGCCGAGTGCGCCATGCTTCTAGCTCGTTAAGATAACGAGCCAAGCCAGCTAGCTCGATTGATATCCACCCCTAAGCACATCGCAAAATTAAGCTTTGAACTTGAAGGTCAAAACAGGAAGAGTTGGCCAAACTAGTGCAGATTATTCTAGCACAACTATAAGTTAATAATTACATAGTTACATGTAGAACTGTACCTCAAAATCTCAAATTTACAGGGGTGATAATAGCCTCTATTAACCCCAAAGTAGCTCTGCACCTCAAAATCTCAAATTTACAAGGGTGATAATAGCCTCTATTGACCCCCAAAATAGAGCTGCACCTTAGAACTTTGGGTCTTGTATTTCATGGGAGAAAGGAAATTCTTGTCCTTAGACAAGTATTTCACTTACAATTCCAATAAGTTTTGGGCCTTTCTCACTATGAACTCTGGTTTTCTCCTTGTCTGTCAATGCATTATGCAAGGCATGTGCATCTCGTGCAAAAAAAAAGAAGGGATTGCTCTGTCTCTCCATGTCTCCTAGACTCTTAGCTAGACATATCAGGATTCAAGGCACAAATTCCCAACCCAGCTTAAACATTAGAGCATCCATCAAGTCACACAGTCTCCTCCTGCACACTTCATCCCATATCAGCAATGCCACGGTGCCCCAAAATCCAAGTGCAAAACACCCAAAAACGTAGGACCAGAAAACAAGTGACGTGTCAATGGCGTCGAACACTCCTTGATTCTGATGCAGCACTGATGAGCAGTTTTTGTTGATGATTTCACCACAGAGATTGTCATTCCCCTCGAATGCCGATTCATCGAATGTCCCAAGCTGTTGTTGGAAGGGTATCTCACCAGAGAGGTTGTTGTAGGCGACATTGAACGAGCACAGGAAGGAGAGATTTGCCAGCTGCATAGGCAGGCTGCCATTGAGGTGGTTGTATGAGAGGTCAAGGCTCTCCATATCCTGCATATACATGAATGTCTCTGGTATCGGGCCAACAAGTTGGTTATGTGATAAGTTTAGAGACTTGAGCTGCCTCAGGAAACCTAATGGCGGAGGGATGGCGCCTGACAATTGATTCATGGACAGATCAATGCCTGTCATGAGCACTAGAGGCTCTCCCATGTAGGTAAGGTTCTCGCCTTTCGTCGTGAAGTCGACAGACATGCGCTCTGTGATATTGCCTGAGAATGGGTCATCGTTGAAGTACATTGGCAAATCTGTCCAGAAATCATTGTAGAAGCAATTTGGTATCTCCCCAGAGAATTGATTGTTGGAGAGATCAACAAAGTGGAGATAGTTGTTGAAGCAAAGGTCCAATGGTATTGGACCATGAAAGTCATTCCCTCCAAGGAGGATCACACCAAGCTGTTGGAAGCTCAGGAGGCCATCCGGGATGATTCCTGATAGATGGTTGTTTCTCACATTGAGTGTCTTGAGATTACTGCTGTTCGACAGCAATGGAGATAGCCGTCCCGAGAATCGGTTGTTCTCAAGGCTGAGGTGCTTCAAACTACCCAAATTCCAATGGAAAGGTGGCATAGGCCCTGTCAGGTCATTATTGGAGAGTAGAAGAGATGTTAGAATTGACAAATTCCCTATTAATGTTGGCAATATTTCCTCATTGAGGTTGTTAGATGACAAGTCAAGCACCTCCAATGATGTTGCCTCTGCCAATGATGGAATCCCACCGTACAACCTGTTGGAGGACATGTCACAGTAGTCCAAAAACTGAAAAATGCTTCCAAAGTTGGTCGGGATCGACATCGATATTTTGTTCTCTGACAAATCAAGCACCTGCACCGGTGAGGTCATGTTACCACCAAGCCCATCCATATCAATGACGTCCATTCTATTGCCATTGAGCAAGACAAAATCAGATAGATTGTAGAACAGCCAGGGTGGAATCCTGCCTTGGAGCGAACAATGCGAGAGATCGATCCCGGATAGGCTAAGCTGGGTTGACAGAAAAGTCGGCACAACTCCATTGCTTCGCCTATTGATAACACAGTTGCTTAAATTCAAGTATACCAGCTGGAACAACGGTGTCCATCTCACAAGCTCGGTTTCGATTTTCAGATTGTAGTTGTGTGAGAGGACAACATCAACGAGGTTTGTGCTGTTTGCTAGCCAGGAGAGCATGAATGTGCCGGTAAGATTGTTCACCCCCAGATGTATAGTCTCTAGTTTGGTCAAGTTGATAAGTAAGTTCGGTGCAATCTCCCCCATGAGAAAGTTTCTTTCCATGTTCAGGTACTTCAATTGTTGTAGTTTTCCCAAGCATGAATTTATGGTTCCATGTAGCATGTTGACACCAAGGTGTAGGTACTCTAGTTGATGGAGGTTACATATACCTGCGTAAATCATTGTGAAAAGATATAGGTCGATGTCATCGTTCGGCAAAACTAAAACACAAATATTGGATAAATTGCCCTGGATACTAACAAAAAGAGCGGAGATATACCGTTGTATCCGTGTAAGAAGTTCTGGGATAAATCAACCACCCTAAGAGACGTCAAATTGGATATCCAACTTGTTGTAAGTAACTGGTTTCCGCCAAGGTACAGCTCTGAAAGTGTAGTTAGGTTGATAACCAGAGCAGCAACGCCTTCATCTGTTAGACTGTTGTGCGAAAGCGAGAGCTTGCTAAGCTTCTGAAATGCACGCTCACCTAAATTGGTACATAACAATTTGAGTTATTCTATTTTATTGTGCATATTGTTAAAACATACTGGCAAGCAAAACTCTTTCTTTTTTTAAAAAAAAATGTAGAGTTAGACATGAATCGATATACTATATCCTTAAGTTCCCACTACTCAAATCGGCACTCAGATGTAGAGGTAAAATCCACGGGCCATGAGGACATAGGCCAAGATGGACCTCGAGCTTGGGCAGCAAGGCACGGTTGTAGGAAATGGAGCTCTATCATTGGGGTAGGGTGCACAAGTTCAATCTTCTAGTTTTGGGTGATGCAAGCATAGATCAAGCTTAGCAGAGGGTGGACTCTCAGATAAGCACAACCAAGGGCTGAGTTGGTCTTTCTCAAATCTGGCTGCTATGGGTGACAGTTTCCCTAATGGGTGTAGAGACCCGCATCTAAGGGACGAGAGCAAAATCTGCACCTGCGAATCCATCAGCATGGCGCCCCGACATCATGAGGGCCTAGGGCCAAGAAACTAATCTCAATGGAGGAGGATATCTCCTCAAGTTACAAGAGAAAAACCCACAATATCAGGCTGGCCCAAATACTTGGAGTATAAAATGGATCTAAACTAATCCCCACATACCTTACTAGCTCAAGGATCGATGTGTATGTCAATGCACAACGACTCCCTCTCCCAGTCCCGAGTGACGCCACCCTCATTTTCATCGCACGAAACGTGCAGCTGCTGCTCCGCCGCCTCCCTCGGCTCCCTTGACTACATGCCTCCCACCACCAGCCACCACATGCCCACCAACCTCACCTCCACACCACCTTTATGTGTCTTTGTTGCCTGCCAGCAACTAATGAGGCCTTGATGGGAGGTTAGGTCCCTAGCAAGACCAGGGGCGGGGCTTTATTTGGCACTGTTTTCTCCTTTAGGCCAGAGGTTGGGGGAGAAAGTCAAGGCTAAGGCTAATCTTGTCCAACCCAGCCCTGATCCACCCCGTTGCCAACCCTGCCAGTTGCTAGGATCTGAGTGCATTAGAGAGGCCTGCTACCAAGCTTCAGCTCTCTATTGTCATCTAGAGAAAGTAATCGTTGGAGCTCTAGGTGGACAGAGCTAGATCGTGAGCTTGAGCTCAAGGGTTGAGCTGACGATGGCCATGGTGGAGGTCAGGAATTGGAGGTGGAGAAGAGATTGGAGAGACAGTAGCAAAAAGTGCGAATAGCCTAGCCAAAGATATAAAAAAACAATATTTGGAGGGAGAGACATCCCCCAATATTTTGTAGAAGGGAGGAACCGAACCTGGGATGACTAACTCACCAACCATACTGCTAGCCACTAGACCCCGATAGTTTCCTCCAAGCCAAAGATATAGAGGTAGACAAAATAGACCGAGCCGAACAGATTGAGGGAAAAAAAACGAGACTGAGAAATTCAGTCATCAAAGTGTACTAACCAAATTTAGTCTGGTTATATGGCTCGGTTAACTGAAAATGGCCGAATTTCACTGTGCAGCCTAATAGCCCTATACAGCAATACAGCATGTATATGTGTAATTGTTTTCTGTGATCTTTTGGTCTGTAATTACATATTTTGCAGTCAGTTCGATGGTGTAATTGTTTCTTCACCAGTGATTTTTATTTTGGCTGTGAACACAAAGCGCTTAGTTCAGTTGTGACCAAGGCTGAACCAGACTGACCAAAGTACTCGATCTTCGATTTTGTTCAGGATTAATCTGTCTCAAGAATCTGATGACCGAAATTTCACTAAAGACTGAAGGCCGAGACCAAATTGTTCGGTCCGACTAAATGCCTACCCCTATCCAAAGATATATATGGTTTTAAGCAAAAATATTGGACAAAAGATGATCAAATTGAATCTTTGCTAGAAAAATACATTGCCCAACCTGCAATTAGCTCTTTTTGAACAAGGAAAATGCTTTTCCTTGTGTACCCAACTCGAGGAAAAAAACAGACATTGGTCCAATACTATGTGGGAGCACGTATTCATACAAAGATTAATAACATGTGGGTATCAATTTTTTTTTTCTTGTAATTTAGTGCATCCACCAAAAATAATTATATATCCAAACCAATTGGTTGAACCACACCTCTGATATAACCGTTTACGTTTATGTCCTCACTTTACATAGAAAATTTTAAATTCGGCCACGCTACTGCTAATGCTGCTCGCGAGATGGGACCATCAGGGGCGGACCTAGGGGTGGTGCCGGGTATGCACCGGCATACCCAAATATTTCAGAGAAAATATAGGATGTATTATTCATTTGTGGCTTAAGTAGATGCCCTTGTTCCTAGGCAAACGGAAGACCAAATGACCTACTTGGTCTGGCAGCTCTCGCTGTCTAGTTGTCTTGGGCATTTATGTTGGTCAGTTGGTGGTGCAAACAAAGTAGCGGAAACAATGGCCATACAGTATATTGTGGCAGCCGACCACGGCGAGGCTGAGACCAACACAGACCATGTTACGCCGGCACCAATGGCCTGGAGCCTTGAGTCCCTAAAGCCATCACCGAACTAGTAGTCTTTTACCCTTCTATAACTTATTTCCTTTGAATATCTGATCCTTCGACCAGTGTTACTTGGTTCAAATTTATCCAAACTAAAATGCAAAATCATTGAGCTACAAATTAAATTCTACTACTTTTAAGATAAGTCCTAGCCGTACAAACTAAAATAACCTTGAACTGTTTGAGTGACAATAGATACGGATATACATGCTTAGCTGCTCTCTTGGTGAAAGGCTTTCCAGTGCTTCTGTAATTTGTATGATTAGATCGAATTGAATCAATTAAATATGAAGAGCAACATGTGTGTTCTTTCAATTCGAAGGGCATTCCCCATGGGTTGTGACAACGGACCAACCAGGGTGAAATGGGTTCTTTCAAAAAATTTCTACGTTTTACCAACTTTTCATGAACTAATTTAACTAAATTTTGATCAAATTTCATAATTTTTTTGCTACCTACAACATGGCAAGTTTTAGTTAAAGAATGGTATCATACAACCCTAACGTGGGCACAATGTCCAAAGGCCTGCTGCTTGCTGCCAGCAAGCACTTAACGCTAGCAAAGCTCGGCGAACCAAAGCAGCCCAAGCCCACTAGCTCAACAGCTCTTCTCTCCTTTTTCTTTCTCTCGGCCTCTAATGATCATCACAATCACTTATTTAATAATCCAATTATATCATTGTATTCGTATCCATAAAATCTCACATGAAGTTTGACGATAATAATAATTATATTTTAACCATTAAAATTAGATTTGTTGTTTTATATATGCACGAGACAAAATATTCAACATACTGTCCTATATATCTTTTAAATATTTTAATAGTAACTATTATTTTCATAATGTACAGTTTAGTGTTTCGCTGATAAAAAACTGTAATTAATATGATTAAAATAAGATTAAGCCCGCAGAATCCATATAGGCATGCACACAATCATGCTGGTTGAGATTAAAATAAAATCAATTCCATCATCATCCTCGCAGAAGATAAAATCAAATCTGAAAAACTTTGCAATTCTAAATCAAATTGTCCATTTTGGAACTTCAAATTAAGTTATGCTTGGTTCGATTCTGACGAAGATGGATGCATGCGTACATACCTCCTGCAGATGGAAGAGAGAAGGCAGAGATTCGATTCCACGACAGGTCCAGCTCCTGCAGCGCCGTGAACGCCGCGAACGCCGCGCCGTCGACGGCGCCGGCGATGCCGGCCTGGACCAGAGACAGCGACACCACGCGGTGGCCGCCGCCGCCGCCGCCGCAGACCACGCCTTCCCAGCCGCAGCAGTCGGTGCTCTCGTTCCAGGCATCGCCGTAGCCGAACTCGCCGCCGACGAAGAGCGGCTTGATAGACCGGAGCAGGGCGCGCCGCTCGCCGCCGTCGCAGCCCTGGCTCAACGTCGCCGCCGCCGCCGCCGCCAGCGAGACGAGCAACAGTGCGGTCAGAAGAGGCGTCCGTGGTCGTCGTCGTCGGTCCATTTGCAGGTGCAAACCAAGACAGAGGCTCGTGAGCAACTACTAGGCGCTGCTAGCTGCAATATAGTACTATACTAGAAAATTGGCGTGCCATCTAGCACGCCTTCTAGTTAGCCCGTTTGTGTAACTGAGAAAGTTAAATATTTAAACCCTAGTAGATAATTATAAATCCATTGTTTTTGTCAAATTGTTTAGGGCATGATAGAAATTTGAGAACATGCAAAGGCATGGATCAGCTCATAGAGCACACAACCGTCTGTGTAAATTGCAAGACTATCATTCTATTTCGATTTCTATATTGACTTGTAATTAAATTTCGTTTGTATTGCCATTTGGATTTTTTTTCATTATTTATTCTAGTAACAATTTTGTATCGACAAATCTTTTCGGTTGGTTCAATTATCTGCATACCAATATATACCAATACCTAATAATGCCAAAGCTAATAGAGCACACCATCATCTATCAAAATTATATAAAAAGTGACTTTATATATTGATTTGCAATTTAATTTCTTTTGTATGGTCATTTGATTTGGTTTTTTCTTCGATGAGTAGCCCCTTTCTTCACCAATAAATATTTTCCGTTGGTTCAATTAACTACCCTATTGTAATGTTACAATTTTGAGGGAAATAAAAGTCACCTGATGTTTTCTTTAATGCCAAAATTTTACGGTGTGGGTGCATGACTCTATCTACCAGGATTTAAATCCTAGTGCCATGAATATTACACATATATAGGTGAGCTTTCAACAGGATTTTAGTGAAATCAGGGATGTGCCGTTGATTTCCATCTCTTAGAGTATGTGTTAGGGATGTGCCGTTGGTTTTCATCTATTAGAGTATGTGTTAGGTGACGCATTTATGGGGGTGTAGGTGTGGTTTTGCGTCTGTAGTGGTGTATGTGCGTCTGTGTCTGCCATGTAATTTAAAAAAATATGTTGGGATTTGTGACTAGTAAATGTAGCAGAGTGTGGAGGCCTATCTATATATGGTGCTTAAATCTTTTTTTTGCTGTTTTTTTTTTTAGAAATGGCTCCTTGGTTTGCTATCCATCTGTACATTTTTTTTAGAAAAAAAGGGTATAATTTCTATGTATTGATGCAACAAATCTACTACTAGTACTATATGTTATAAAACAGATATCACTAGAAAATCAGCGCGCCTGTTGACGTGCTTACTATATGACCATCATGTGTTTATCTTATATGACCATTAGTCAATGGCACATACATATATTTTAGTGAAATAAGTTGAATTTTTTTTTTGAATTTGCTACAGGAGCTTCAAAGAACCTCTTACTGTGTTTTAGCTTTCAATGTAATCAGTATCTTATAATATTGTAGTGAAGTATGTTGTATTTTGAAAACAAAACACAATATTTCCTTTTTTCTAATGCTACTTTTTCTCATATATTTATTTTTCTATTAGTGACCCTGTAAAGGAGTAAGATGGAAAATACATAAAGATATATTTAGTGCATAATCAGATCACTGAGCTAGTTGGGTATTGAAACAACCAATGAAGAATAAGAGAGCAGACTTCTATTTCATTCTAGTTCAGATTTGAGAAAGTTCTAGACTTCCCTATCTTAACCTCTTCCCTCTGTTTTTGGTGCAGCACAAATGAGTTTTTCTTTTATTTTTTTTTCTATTAGTAATTGCTTGATTTATCTCAGTTTTTATAGTGCCATGTGGACCAATCACAATCCTGTAAAACTGCCGGCTTGAGAATAATAATATTTGATAAGAAAGGATGGAGCAATGGAAATTTTTTTAGTTTCCAAGGGAACAGATACTTGGGAAGTCGATGTATATGGAGATGTATGTTGTTCATTTTTTTATTTACTTTGTTAGGATTTTTTTTCCCACGCATATGAGGAACGGCAGATCTTGATTCATTTTAGGAGGGGCAACAAACTTTCTGGATCTGACATTTTTTTTCCTTAAAACTCCTTTTGAATATCAAATTTTACACATTGGTCCGTTGCACCAGCATCATTGATTTCTAATCGTACGGCTACAGGAGGATCGGTGCACACACGCAAGAGCGTTTCTGGACTGCTGCACGCGCGTGCGCAAGAGCATTCCGTCTAGCCACTTCCGCGAAGCCGGTGATGCCACGTGGCACTATTCTTCTTTGGATTTTTTGCATGGAATTCGTATTATAAATGGCTCATTCGATTAATTGTTTCTCTCTTGTTTTGAGTCTTTTGACTAAGCGTTGAAGAGGTGACAGGGCGGTTTTGGTTATACTTGTGAGATAATATATTTTATACCACTGAGTTTGTTCGAGTTCAACGATTTATTATCAATATTATCTTTTTTTGTAATATACCAACGACTTAATTTATCAATCGTTCTATAATACAAGTTGGGCATTCTTTTTCAAAAATATCTAAAACACTCTTATGAACATAAAGGTTCAAATTGTTACTACTTTTGGGGGAGGGGGAGGAAACAAGCAATTCCCACCATAAAAATTTCATAACTTTGTAGGATTAATGCATGTAGAATCAAATCATTGGTCAAATAAATAAATCAACTAGATAGACAAACTACCATATAATAAATCTACTACTTAAATAGAAAAATAAGAATTATATAGAAATACAGTCTAAACTATTATTCATGCTCTTGGACCTTGTTTGGATGGGCTTCAGTTTTGGCCCATCCACACATATGGGCCCCCATTTGAACTAATTTAAATTATACTCCTTGCTTAACTTAATTAAGCATTTCTATCTTGAATACAACCAGAAAAATATAAAGGCTAGACTCATTTTGTATAAGTTGAACACATTGATTAGCATTTTGGAAAACTCTACGGTAAACGAGGAAAATTTTCAGCAAATAGTACCGAATGGAGTCTAAATATGATAGAACTAAGTGTAAAATATGATATATTTTTTCCTGGTGGCAACTCTGCTCCCATTGTAGATACTGAAACGCACAATAATAGTCGATTACACACTTAGTTTAGACCTTATATTATTATTGTCATCATCATTAAAAGGTAGCAACTAGTGAGCCATATATCACCCTTTCTATTTTTCCGAGTACATTGAGCCCAACCAAAGGAATTTTAATACAAGTGGCCCACTAAAGCAAACTTTCTTGGCCCAGTGTGAATAACAGTTTGGGTCTATAGTTTCGGCCAGTTATGGGCCGAAAGCTAGAAAAGCCCTACAAACTGCCCATCCATAGAAAGAAGGAAAAAGTGCACCCAAGGTCCCTCAACTTATCATCGAATTACAAAATCGTCCCTCAACCACAAAACCGGATATCCGGCATCCCCCAACTAACCAAACCGGTCATAATAGGTCCCTCGGCGGTTTTAACCCCGGTTTTATCCTATGTGGCGGCTGACTCAGCGTGGGACCCACGTGGGCCCCACATGTCAGGCTGCCACATCAGCCTTCTCTCTCTTCCCCTCCTCTCTCTCCCTTCCTCATCTCTCTCTCTCCCTTCTCTAACTCAGCCAGCGCGAGGAGGGCGGCAGCAGCCGGCGACGGGCGACGTGGGGGGAGGAGCGGCGCACGGGGGGAGGAGCGGCGCGCGGGCTCCTCCGCCGGCCGCCGCCCACGAGGCCCATGAGGCAGAGGAATGGCGGCGGGCGACACGGCGGTGACAGCACGGCGTCGGCCTCGTCGGAGGCGAGTGCGGCGGCCCCACCCTCCTCGACCGCACGGTGCGCGCGGCCGCCGAGGCGCGCAAAGAGTGCCCCCACCGCGGCGTCGAAGTCGGGCGTGGAGACGGCGAGGTGGGCGGCGGCAGTGGCGGGGGGGGGGATGGGAACGGCGGTCGGCGGGGAAAGGGGTGGGGAGCAAATCGAGGACGGTGCGAGAGACCGGGACAGGAAGGCGAGCGCCGCCGATGGCTGCCGTCACACGGGGAGGACCGGTGGTCGTCTGCCTTCCCTCCTCCCCCACGTGCCGCCCGGCGCCATTGCCATGACCGTGCGTCATCGTCGGGGTGAGACGGCTGGCGGCTGGTGAGGGAGGAGCGCGGCGGAGAGGAGGGCAGATGCGGTGGCGGCGGCGGCGTCACCGATGCAGCAGGGAAGAGGGACAGCGCGGCCGACGGGGAAGGAGAGGCGGAGAGGAGAAGGAGTGGCGAAGAGGGTCGCACGGCCGACGTGGAATGAGCGGCGGGGAAGGGGAGGGCAGCGGCAGGGCAAGGCAGCGTCGGCGGGCGTTCGCGGTGGCGGAGAGGCAGCAGCCGCAGCAGCAGTAGGCGTGCGCGGCTGGGATGGGGAGCGGCGGCCCCGACGACTCCACGCCGCTCGGCCTCATCGTCGTCGGCGGCTTCGGGTGGGGGCGCCACGTCGCCGGCTTCTTGTCGCTCGTCTGCGGCGGGGGCACCGTGCCGCTGGCTTCTCGTCGCTTGTCCGCTGGGCCACGGCCGGACCGGAGTGGCGAGCGTCGACGACGACGAGGCATGCGAACTGGTGAGCGGCGCGGACCTCTTCATTGGTGTCGACATCGACGATGAGGGCGAGGGCGTCCGCTTATACCTCCTCCGCCTCCCCCGCTGGCCGCAGCCACGCGCCGCCATCGCCAACGCCCGACGACAACGACTTGATGGCGGCGTCGTCGAGTCGATCTCCACATGATGGACGCAGCCGCACGCCGCCATCGCCGATCGCACTAGGGGGACGGGGAGGCCGGTGAGCCCGCGCGCCGCCACTTGGGAGCCACCGTCGCCGGCCGCGCGCGTTGCCGCTTGTGCGAGAGCAGAGAGCGAGGGGGAGGAAGGAAGGAGAGAACACAGAGACAGAGAGAGAAGAGGGGGAAATAGAGTATGTGCTGATGTGGCAGCCTGACATGTGGGGTCAACGTGAGTCCCACGCTGAGTCAGCCGCCACATAGGACAAAAACGGGGTTAAAACCACCGAGGGACCTATTATGACCAGTTTTGGTTAGTTAGGAGACGCCAGATATCCGGTTTTATGGTTGAGGGATGTTTTGGTTAGTTAGGGGACGCTAGATATCCGGTTTTATGGTTGGGGGATGATTTTGTAATTCGATGACAAGTTGAGGGACCTTGGGTGCACTTTTTCCAAGAAGGAATGAAGCCTTACATAGTACACTGTAAAAGTGTAATAAAGCTGAGAACCAGCTTGAGATGACACGCTACTAATAAAGAGAATGAAATCTGCACACAACAGTAAAATATGCAAGTTCTAAAGAAAAAAAAGTAACATATGGACGATATAAAACATGCTTCTGATAGGGCGGAGTACCATAGAGGATACAAAATATCATCTTTTTGTCTCGTTAACTTTTTATTTACAAACGAATTATTGCCAGTGCATCTCGTTCGAAACAGATGAATTGGGCCGGATTATCCGATTACCCCGTCCATTTATTTTTTTAGTTAAATATTATACATTGTCAAGCTAACAAATAAATTAGAAAAAGTTTATCTAAGCAGTGCTGAAGATGAAAAAGTTTTTCAAGAAGCCATTCAGAGCTAAAAAATAACATAGCGTGCTAAATATATGCCGGTCCAGTTTTCCGGATATGCTCATAGGGATAGGGTGTGCGTATGTGTTTATAAGGATGAGTGTGTGCACGTTATAAGCGTCTGCGTTTATACTATGTTTCTTAAAAATAAAACCCAGAGCCAACAAATTAATTAAGGTCTCACATATATGTAGAAGATATAAAATTTCCACTATATAAAAAATAATACATCAAAATTGATTATTAATTGTGGTACTCTATTAATGTTAACAAAACGTACGGATGCATACAAGAACGCTCGTGTAGAGACCTGTAGTACTCGTTCACTGCCAGTCTGCCACCCATACTGTGGCCACAGTTAATTGCTTTGCTAAATTTCACTTTCACACGCTGCAGGCAGCTAAACTTAATTAATTAAGCACATCTGCTGGACGAATGGACGGACGAAAAAGCTAAAGCTAGCTAGGTTGTGTTTAGTTGGATTCAAAGTTTAGATTTTAGTTAAAATTAAAAATGATATGACTGAAAAGTTGTGTGTGAAAAGTTGTGTGTGTATAACAGGTTGATATGATGGAAAAGGACTGAAGTTTGGATCCAAACTTTATATCTGAACACAGCCATGTCTGTATACGTATCTGCGGTCAGCAAAATTCCACGCCATGTTGGTACCGATGATCACAAAGTAGGAGTACTTTTTAAAATATTAAATAAATTATATGCGTGTGAGTGATTTGGACTTGTACTCGCCCCCTTTTAGGAAACACACAATTTCAACACACGCGCAAATTTCACAAATAAAAGAAACAAAACGTGCTTCTTCTCTTCTTCTTCATCTCGTCTTCGTCAGCTGGGGTGGACGGTAGGCTTTTTTTAAACAAAGTTGGAGTTGTAAAGATTCCATTAAATAATGGTGGTGGGATAGTGAAATCAAGAACCAAACACGCGTGGTGTATAAAAAGGAGAAAACTTTAGTGGCAGCTTCGGTTATGTATTTTAGAGATGAATTTTGAATTAATATAGTTTTTACTTTGTTTTTGATTTCTTGGTATTGACTTTTGGATTGTAAGAATATAAAAGTTTTATTGAAATTATAAAATACAAAAGTCTTATCCTAAAATACTATGTTTTATAATCTGCAAATAAAAAATACCTTTGAAATGGTTTGCCTCGCCAATATTGTAAGAGACAATTAATTATAATATGAAATAATGAGATAGACTTGATCTGTTACTCTAGCTATATTGCCATTTATGGCACCACATTTTTCAAAGAAAAAAAATCATTCTTTAAACAATAAATAATATACATTTACACTAAATTTACAAAATACATTGTAGCTTTCAAAACTTAGTGCAAATTTCAGTACTTACGCTGTAATCTCTAGTTCATACTATAAACTTACGCCGTTAACATTCCTACATGGTAGTAATTTTTTAGGGTGTTTTGTAAATCGAAAATAGTATGCATATGACTTGTACGTGCAATTCATATACGATTATTAACGGATGGTGAACATGGTGTGGTGCATCGCCGGGAAATGACTGAAAAACGCCACAGGCTTGCATTGGGAAACGTTACATCGTACGAGTGTCGTACATGAAAAATTGTATGTATAGCATCTCTCTTTGCAAGAGTAGGTACAATAGCAGGCTATAAGCCAGCTGCAAATATATTTTAAGAAGATAAATAAGGAGAGAGAAGAGCAGCGGGCTACAGATTTGTAGCCAGCTGTAGCACGGACTCCAAGACACAATGTGTGTATGACTAGTGGGACCAAGTATTAATAGTGTAGTATGTACCTATTGTATAAATGAGCTATTAGATTGGCTATAAATAAATTGGAGTTATTAGTTGGCTATACTATTAAACTTGCTCTAAATATACTCCGATATACGATCCCTTTGGGTTGATAATACTTACTATCATTTTAAATAAGGGCACGGTCTTTAAAAAACAACTTTGACCATTATTTTTTATTATAATATGTATAAGAGTGTTAACAAATATATGATTTTATTAAAGTACTTTTAAAGACCAATCTATACATGTAGTCACCATCTTTAAAAGATAAATATTTTTAAAATGATTCACAATTAAAGATTCTAAAGTTTGACCTCATTCTTGTCTAAAAAGACAAGTATTATCAGTTTGAAGGGAGTATTAGGTAGCCTAGGATTCGTCTATCACGATTTTTATGGAGTCATTCTCGTTCAGAGTTAAATAAGTTTAATTTAAAAAAAGAGTCAAATAAAAAGTTATAATATGAATCAAGCTTTGAGGGAGTATTATGTAAGTATGAAATCAAACGTAATCCTCTTTTTAGATAATGGAATAGAGCATTCCGGCCTTTGCTCAAAGAGCTATAGCTAATTATTACAATCTCACACTAAAATAAGTGAAGTTGAAAGAAACTTAGGCTACGTTCTTTGCTGGGAGTTCTCAACTTCTCACCCTTGTTTTCCGTGCGCATGCTTTTCAAACTACTAAACGGTATGTTTTTTTTAAAAAAAAGTTTATATACGAAAGTTGCTTAAAAAATCATAATAATCCATTTTAGGGAAAAAAAATCTAATATTTAATTAATTATGTGTTAATGCAAATATTGTTTTGTGTGCTAGGATCCTGAACACAGCCTTAAAAGACGAAACCAACCATCAACAATAAATAAACTAATGACTGCTAACCCAAGATAAATAAAGAGTACACAAATAAAACGTAATCCTATGGCACCAATGTCGTTTGTTGATTATACATCATCGGTCATGCAACACCTCTGCAAGAAGGAAGTTCCCAAGTTTTAACAGCCGTGCTGTACATGCACAGACTGATACTACTAGCTAGGACTCGTTCAACCCAAGTATAAATAAGGCCCTATAATAGTTCTCTCTCTCTCTCCTATAATAGGTGACGTTTTTGACTTTTTATTTGTAACGTTTAACCATTCGTTTTAATTAAAAAACTAGTGTAAATATAAAAAAAGATAAGTCATATGTAAAGTACTTTTGACAATAAAGCAAATGACAAGAAAAATAAATAATTATTCTAAAATTTTTTAAATAAGACGAATGAGATCAAATATTGACAAATAAAAACTCAAAAAGACAAGTAATATAAGACGGAGGTAGTATACGTGTTCCACGCCGGCACGCGGGTGTGCGTGTGCGTGTGCGTGCGGGTCAATTCCATGGACGGACGGTGGCCGTCGTACATTCTCCATCGTAGTACTAGTAGTGTGATGGATGATCGATGGTGGTGACCCATTACCAACAAACACACACCGTCCTCCAGTATCCTTCCTTCCTTGTGGACGGTGCCCCGGTCGCCCGGTCAGCGCGCACACACACGTCTTACGTCTTAACCCCACACGGTCACAACTCACAACCACAACAAACACGAGCCAGACCCAACCCAACACACGGCTTGGCCCGGTATTTATCACCGCCCGCCCACCTCGGTGATCCCCCGGCATATCCTCCTCCATCTCCAATTCTCCATTGTCTTCTTCTTCTCCATCAAATCAAATCCATCGGAATCGATCGGTGGCTGGGAGTGGGAGGAGAGGGGAGCCTCCTTATCCCCCACGCAGACGCTTCTCCACCGCACATTACTCGCCTCCCCCGTTTTGGATTCTTCCCTGATTTTTTCCCCTCCTCTCGATCGCTTGGTGTTTGTGTTTGTTGTTGCGTTGCGTTTGCTTATAGTGGTCCAGTGAGCTCCCAGCGAGAGGCCCCCTCTTTTCCGCGAGCAAAAGCAGACGCCATGAGCGCCAGAGAGAGATTTTGGTGCCAATAGACACACACTGATTTCATCATCATCTAGGCCCAAAAACCTCTACTCTTCCGCGTCTTGGATTCCATAGAGACAAATTCTTCTCAGATTGCATCACCAGAAGGAGGATTTTCAGATTGCTGCTGCTGCTCTTGTACTAGTTGTATTCAGGATTCAGAATTTGGGCGGACGACGACGAGGATAAATCGGATCCTTTCTTCCTCCTTGATTAATTCCTTCCTCCTCTAATCCTGAGGCGTGTGTGTGATTAGTTCAAAAAAGAAAAAAAAAAAGAAAAATAGAAGCGAGATGTCGGCGTTGCTCGATCTGCTCCTGGGGGTCTTCCGCCAGCCGACCCTCGGCGGCGTCGCCCTCGAGCTCGCCTCCCTCGCCGCGCCGCTCTGGCTCGCCGCCCTCGTCGGCCTAATCATCGGCTGGGCGTGGCGCCCGCGCTGGGCCCTCGCCGTCGTCGGGGAGGCGCCGCCGGAGACCCCCGCCCTTCCGCCGCCGCGTGCCACCGCCGACGACTCCTGCCGCAACAACGAGCTAGTAGCCGTCGTTCCTAGGTGAGGGTTTGTGGTGTTTCAGAAATCAAATTAGCCTCGATTGGGTGAATTCGAGTGGACGTCTGCTTTGTTTACTGATACTGTGGTGGGTGGGTGCAGAACTGCGGTTGCCGCCGCCACGCCAGTGGAGGATGAGGGATTGGCCGTCGACACCGGAGATTTGATGCACCTCCGCCGCCTTGTCGAGGAGAAGGACGGCGGGCCGTCGTGGATTCACATGATGGACAAGACGCTGCCCACGATGCGCTACCAAGCATGGAGGAGAGATCCTGAGGTACTACTTAGTCCGGTGTGAACATTCAATTCAATCGATATCTCGCCGCAGCGGCGTGAACTCAATTCGATGGGTACTTACTAGTACATACATGGAGGAATATTTGTTGATTCTACAATCGAGAAATTCGGGTTTAGGGGATTGTGTGTTTGTTGGGGAGCACCGGCCGAACTCTCTCTCAAGTTTGTTGTTGCCGTGTTAGTATTGAATTACTAAGAAATACGGTAGATGATAAAATTATAAAGTTCATAGTTGAAAATATCTGGTCATTAAGTCCTAATTCGTTAGAATTAAAGAGTTTATGTGGTTTGTTTTGTTCTAGGGTGGCCCGCCTCAATACCGCAGTAGCACTATCTTTGAGGATGCATCGCCAGAAGTTGTCAGGGATTTCTTCTGGGATGATGAGTTCCGGATTAAGAACACTTGGGACGACATGCTTCTTCAGCACGAGACGTTGGAGGAGTGCACAAAGACTGGAACGATGGTTCTCCGGTGGGTCAGGAAGGTGAGCTTTTCGTATGATATCTCTGGTATTCTTTGTACAGAGCACCAGCAAACTATATCTTTTGCTTATACTATATGCCTTGGCTGTGCAGTTCCCGTTCTTCTGCAGTGACAGGGAGTACATTATCGGTCGCAGGATATGGGCATCTGGAAAGACATATTACTGTGTAACAAAGGTATAGAATGAAACAATCTGCTTTTTTTTTCTATTAGCAAGTTATTTAATGCTCCTAGATAAGTTCCTGTAATTGCTTTTACAATTCTCATAGTTCCTTTCAAGCAACTGTTTAGCTGGAAATTTTGTTGCATACTGCATTATCATCCTATTGCATAAGGGAAAAAAAAAACTCCGTTTTTGTTTGTTTACAGCACGCAGTAGGCATGAATTCTCTGAACCACCAACTATTTAGGTCCGGATAACCAAACTTATCATGTGTTTTCAACCTTGCAGTCTAGGTAATACTATATTCTCAGGCCATTCCACACAATGGCTGAGATGCTTGTCCTGTGAGTAAAGGCATTATTAGCTGTTATGAGGTCCTTTTCAAATTCCTATGTTTGCCGACAAGGCCATGCCTGTAGAGTTGCTCATGATAATGGCATGCTTTTTGTTCTTTTGTGGATTCCAGAATGAGTCTAAGAGAAGTTACATTTGCCCTTTTTACCTCTGGTAGTGCTAAGAATACTTGCTGCATCCTGGTCATCTATAGCTACATATAGCAGTTGTATGTTTAAATATTTAACCGTATATGCGCGAATTAGGTTATTGAACTTTTGTCATAATTTTTCAGGGTGTGCCTCGCCCCTCTGTTCCAAGATGCAACAAACCTCGTCGTGTGGACGTGTACTACTCTAGTTGGTGCATCCGTCCAGGTAATTTTGCAGTTCCATCGCTCCATTTTGCGGGATGACACATTTTGTGAGGCCAATGAATCTAACACTTGTTCTTTTTATCAGTCGAATCAAGAAACGGTGATGGCTCAATGACCGCATGTGAGGTGCTCCTGTTCCATCATGAGGAAATGGGGATTCCAAGGGAAATTGCAAAGCTCGGTGTTCGGCAGGGGATGTGGGGCTGCGTCAAAAGGATTGAGCCTGGCTTGAGGGCATACCAAATAGCAAGGACTGCTGGCGAGCCCCTTTCAAAATGCGCTGCCATGGCACATGTCAACACCAAGGTTGATCCTGATGAGCTCATCACTGCAGAGGACAAGACAGAGGCCAGTTCAACCAACAACGCTGAAGCTGAGAAACCAAAGCACTGGACAGGCAATATACCCAAAGTCATCCTTGTAGGTGGCGCAGTTGCCCTGGCATGCACGTTTGACCATGGACTGTTAACAAAGGCTCTCATATTTGGTACGGCGAGGAGGTTTGCAGGACCAGGAAGGAGATGAAGTTAAAGTCCTAATGAACAATTCTTCGCTTATCATTTTTCAACAGAAGGTACAAAAGGTCGCCCGCAAAGCTGTCATCGTACCAATAGTCCAATACAGCAGATGATGCAGATCAAGCCTTTTTTGCAGTTCAGATAGTGCCATTGTTGCATATTCTGGGTTGGTTTGTCCATGTTAGATCAGTTCATGAAAAGATCTAGTTCGAGACAAAAAGGAGTGTTCGTTTAGCAGACTAGGGGCATACTGCTGTTACTGCAGTTTCTGAGGATTAGAACTAGCTAAGCTGGGATTTTGAGACCAAAAAACCGGTTGTATGGTGTACAATGTATTAACGCTCAAATTTGAGGTGCTATAAAATATAGTGCTATTGTTTGTTACAAGAATTCTCGCTCTCGTCGTCGCAAACATTTATTGTTTTCTCCTATGGGTGGTGGTGACATGCATGGTGAAATTCTTGTTGAATATTTTTCAGAGAAATCTGCTTTCAATTGGATTGTCCATCTCCATTGGATTTGTCAAATTATCTCAGCTGAACATGTTGATTCTATCAACATGAAAATTGACCCCTTTTTGGAGATTTACTATACTTCCCCGAGACAAAATCACCCATTTATACTTTTATTACTAGCAAATGGGTATTGTATACGCAGGATTCATGTGACTGCTTATACTTAGCGTGTGTCATGCCCTCTTCCTTTATTTTTTTCCTTCTTTCATTCCATTTGCTTTTCTTGTCCTCTCTTTATCTTTTCTATTAACACCTAGTCATTCTTGCTTCTCACAATATTGAACTGCTTTTTCAGAAGGCATCAATTCTCCACTAGCCAATGTGCTTTCTCCAAGTGAAAAAGGACATGTCATTACTACCTAAAAAAATGGATGTTAGGCAACAGTAGTGGTCTAAGTAAGGCCTGCACTTTTAATACGGCAATCAAACTTTAATTCAGGGGTCATTGATTAATTCAGCACAGCTGAAGATTGACACTAACAGCTAACTTCAGAGAGAAGATTGACAGTAACAGCCAGGTTCACATAGATTTCGAGCTGAGACCCGGTCATGTTGGTTTACTGAAAACCGACCGCAAACAAAACCGACGACTTTCGATCAACTCCATAAAAAACAAGATAAACCGGCTTGATTTCCGCAAAAAAAACTGATGACTTTCGATCAACTCCAAAAACAAATAAATAAACAGGCTTGATTTTAGCAAACCGGACCCTAGCGGTTTCATAAGAACCGATCGGTTTTTTGCTAAAAACCGATCGGGATTGTAAACCCTGTAAACATCTAACTTGGGAAGCACAGAAAACTAAGCTGGTACGCCTGTCTTTGTTGTGTAGCTTCTGAGAAGGTATCAAAAGAGGATTGCTTTCAGCATGACCTAGTTTAATGGTCACTGGGAAGTTGCATCGTCCATTGGACGCACAGCTGGAATTCCCCCAAAATTGCAGACCAACCTTTGCTGAAAACTGACCAGAATAGCTCGCTGCGATGTATCACGGCATGGATGGGAAATTGGGAACTAAGTCAAATTTGGGTTGCAAAGAGGCATAACAAAATTAGAATGTTATAGATGCAATATTGTTGATGGCTCCTCTCTCTTTCCATATGCACGCGAGGAGTCCCTGTGCATAGCTGTATCAGGTTGAAAAATGTATCATATAGTTTTTGACTGACCACAGCAATATGTTAGTGTCTCCTTGCATAGCGTATAGCAAACAAAGACCTAGACTAGGTACCTCTAGTCCTAACTCATTTGTCAAAGTTTTTATTTTAGAAATGGTATTTAACCGTAAATCTATGTGTCATGCACTTGTATATTTGTTTTCATTCTATTTTAGAATTAGCTTATAAATTATTTCAGTATTAGTGTTAGACGATGTATCCGTCGACAACGAAGTATCTATGGTAACTTCGTCAATCTCAAGATATGCTAGGCTAGTCTTCAAAGGTACTCATATGGGTACGGTATCCGTATGGACATTCATAGTGGTGAGTGTGCATATGTGTATAGGCACATGTGTCTATACCGTGTTTAAACAATAATATAAATTAATAAATTAGGATTTCAAGATGGGTGCAACTTTGTATTTGTTAATATCAAATTTAAAAATGATTTAATTTTATCAAAACTAAAGCTAGAGATTCATGGTAGTAAAAACTAAAGAGTCTTTGGTATTTATAATTTCTATATTTTACTTAACATAAATCCTTAATATTATCTACTATCACAATAATATTGTTGACACTCAAATTTGGCAATAATTTACACGTATAGCAAGTTCAAACCAAATTTAAAAAAAAATCGAAGCTTTCCCACGAAGACTGATCTAACCGCCATTGTATGGCCGATCAGACTCAGGTGTCTGAACGGTTAGACATTCAGCACAAAGTCCGAATTCAAGTAGAGTTTCCCCATGTTTCTTTCATTGATCCGAGGTGTCCTTGATTGTAAAATTTCCAAAAAAAACCTAATAGAACATGCAAAGAGTTCTGTAGACGCAAGACCATCCTTGCTATAAATATAGAGGGTCAAGGCCGATTGAAACAACCACCAATTAATCATCAAAATCAATCTATTACCCCTATCCTCTATATTCTACATATCACTCCTTTTTGCTACCTGTCCCTGTGTCTATTCTCCTCCAATTCCACAATTGCTCGTTGTCTCTCATCTCTGCAGTATTAGAGGACGTCCTAGCTGGCCTACCGAGCCTAGGACAAAACGACGCGCGTTCACCCTGACGGGGTCCCTCCTATATGTTCATTCAGCGGCATCTACCACTCCCTATGGCGGCGTGTATCCGGGTACCACTGCGGGTGTTGACAGAAAACATGTGGCCTGGGAGATCTGCTTAACTCCAGTGCAGGTCCAAAGCTCGCCTTCGGATGTATTAGCGTGCCAGCTGATTTGATCCTGTAATCAACAAGAAATAGAAGCAAAGGAACCGTGGTTAAATCTATAAATGATAGCCGATCGGCTAGATGCCAATGACATATCATTTATCTTTGGGCCGATGTCATCTGTGTATCGATCGGCAGTCATGAATAAGTAAAGAAGAACTAAATCTACTCGATTGGTTGTAGATATTAACGATATATACTCCTTATATCGATGTATACTTAAATCAAGTGATTGGGATAGATCGGTCATCATGCCGAGACAGTATAAATCACTTAGATCGAAATATATATCAATAACAGGACTATATATGTTTATAGCGTAGCCGATCAGGTAGATCTATCATGTATCGGCTAATACTCCGATACTACTCTATGTCAGGATATTAAAGCAAGAATAATATATCAAACAAAGGCCTAACATATTTAGATACAGCAATATCTTGATATAAAGGGCAAATTTAACGTATCAATGAGGCATATAGAATAAATATAGCTAAATCAGATACGATCGACTGAAACTCCGATGCTATTCTAATCGGCAACTAGAAGGCAAGCTAGAGATCGATATTCTAAGCACAACTTAATAGATCAAACTCAACTGATGCAGCATTAAGTATGAAAAGAAGAACGATATCTAGACAATCAAGCCGCTAGAAGTTTCGTAAAATGGTAGATATCTTATATAATCTAGATCAACGTCAAGATCTAACCTAATCGGCTGCCTTCTGCATACAGATATTGGCCGATAGTAGATTAGGTGGCGATATTGCTAGAGATTATGTAAGATATATGACAGCTCGACGAATTACATGAACAATATTAGAGTGTCATGAAGATGGAAGTACTAATCCTAAGAATGCAGTCCGTCATAACGAATTTTACCTCTTGTTGAAGATCGAAACCGATGCAGCTCAACCCGAAAGCAAGAACTCGTCGAAACAAAACTAAAGCAAAAAGGGTGGCGATGCGCCGAGATTGTATTGAACGTGTGTGTTAAAAAATTACATAGGGCTCGGGGTCTATTTATACCCGAGAATTACAAGATATGCCCATACCGGACACGACTATTATCTCTAACAAACTCTAAGATACCATAAGTCTTTGCGGCGGACTTTTGCCCACATTTATCTATAAGGAATTCACATAAAACATCCTAATTAATAGATACAATTGCCTTCCCAGGACTTTATCCGTGCGTGGCAATCATCTTGAAGTACATTAACTTAAACCCGATGTCGCGTACAAGTCGTATTGTCGGAATCGGTTGTATCGGCTTATTTAGCCCGACTCAGACCCAGCCGATCCTAACCGTAGCCGATCTGGACTCCAGCCGATTCCTACTCTGCTTTCGAACCCGATCTCCTCCTCCGACTCCGCTTTGATCAAATCCTCTTTCCTGACACAGATGTTACCAAATTTAGTTGTTAACAGCAGGTTGCACATAACATGCTCAAGGTGTGATGGCGTGATTCGACGTCAACAAATATGATATGTTTATAATGGCCTGATATTTCTTATTAATGTTGGAGCTTTTTATGGTGCCTAGTGTAACTGTGTATCTTTATTGTAATAAAACCAAATGATACTATTAGTTTATATATCTCCATACAATACCTCTATATGTATATAGAGTTGTTAAAATTTAAACGAACTTTTATCTCTCGGTTGATTTCGGAAGCCTCGTAAGGGGTTTTTATGGTCCAACAAATATCCGTGAAAGTATTCATTCCGCTTCGTATTCATCCCATATCTGTATTCAATAATATTTATTTTTTTGTTTCTTGCACATTCGTTTCTGTTTCAAAATAAAAGAATATAAAAATAATGTGGTAGAGGCAGTTTTCTCCGTACACAAGTCATTTTCATCCATACGAGTCGAGTTGTCCTACAATTGGAGATGGTAAGCCACAGCTCTATTCGAGCGCGGCATCTAGCCGAACACACACGGTCTCAGGGTCGGTTTTACAGGCAGAATGCAAGTCCCTAGCCAAGAACGGAAGAAAATCGTTAGAACGTTTGGTAAATCTTAACTCTAGCCAGAACTAATGTAAACCATGACTTGGGTTTCAAAGAGGATCCTTTGGCACATAAGACTTTCTTTGTAATCTTCAATTGCAAAAGGACATGTAGTCTAATGGTACTGGTTATGGTACAGAGAGGGATATAAATTCATTTTTTTATATATAAAAAAGAAACTTTACTGATCAAATTTTCAAACCTTTATTTGATATTTTTTATTGGTAAGTTCCGCTAACCATTACCTGCCCTTCCTTATGAGACTATAACATTTGCAAATACTAAATTTCATACTACCTCCTTGCACAAATGTATGACGTTGGTTAGTTCATTTTTTAGCTAACCAACAAAAAAATATGGAGGGAGTACCTTTTTGACTGGGACAATGTCCATGGTTTAGCCAAAAGTAAAACAAGGACAGCAGATATTGTCTCACATTCCATCATGATGTTTGTAGATATAGTATAACAGGCAGGAAACTAATCACTGTAACTCAGCTGAAACTCTAAACCAGAAGTATCTTTGCATGTCCAGACATAGGAGTGAGTGATTACAGGCCCAGCTGTTCTGAAACCAATAGAACTACTGAAGAGCAAATCGAACACACTGAGCAAAAACTGGGGCAGCAGTTGAGCATATTGATATGGGAGGTCTAAGAATGAAACAAATGAAGAAGTAGGTTGTGCTTACATTACGCTTAACACGACGATGGGTTCGACAAAAACTGGGATAGGGTAGAGCTAGAGAGATACAAGAAAAAGCATGACATAATAACTGATAAGCGTGCTCGTTGAGCCTCTCAGACTTGGGCCGTGCCTTGCGTGAACAAGGGATCCTCACACCGGTACTTCCCGTCAGGGCCAATTCCAAAGCCCTTGGGATCTGAGAACACATTTTCCAGAAGCTGGCTCCGGGGAGGGAGCGGGCTTGCGTCAGCGAACTCCACGGCCTCTTCAACAACATCATCGATCTTTTTCTCGATGCTCTTCAGCTCGGATTCAGTTGCAAGGTTCTGTTCGATGATGTACTTCTTCAAGGCTGTAATGGGGTCCCTTGCGGCGTAATGAGATTTCTCATCTGTGCACAATGTCATAAGACGATTTAGTCAGAGCAAATTAGGAGGAAATAAACTGTACAGCTGACTTAAGGATTCAATAACTGTGTGATGATACAAACCATAAAATGAATAATGAGAATATAGTTTCGGATATAGACCAATAAAAAAACATCATGAGTTACAGTGGCTATGAATCAAAGTATAAAACTAAATATGACGAATATACACAGCCAAACAAAAAAGATAGATCATGAAGAATATCAGTGAGGTTACAAAAATCAAACAGAATTGGTAGATATAAACAGGGGCATATTTACTCAAGATCAAAGTAGACAAAAAAAACTAACAAATGTAGGACACAACTCACATATCAACCCTACTTAATGATTGTATGTATTGCAAGCACATTTAAACAATGATGACTCATGAGATCCTATTAATCAACAACTCTTTGTTTCTCCCAAAAACTGATGTTTTTCATTGTCAAAATGATAGTTGAAAAAAGGGGTGCCAAATGTCCTATGAAGTAACTACCAAACAATCTAGCAATAACTGTCAGGATGTTGACATGTCAGATAAGATGACTGGGATGACGATAAGAACAAAAGCTACAGACTTCGAGAATTTCTTTTTGTTCAATAGTTCAATTGGCATAAAAATACAAACATTCCACCAGACTATTCTATAGCAATAACTAATTTTAATAAATTTTCATTAAGTATCAAATAACCCTATTAGTTATTCATCAGCAAAGAAGATCATGCGTATACTGATCTGATGAAACAGGATATACTAAATTTGGAAGCAAAATTTTTGCATGTACATGCAGAAATCTTATTAACACTCCTTCATTGAAATAAGGATATAAGTACTCCTTCAGTGATATAAGCAGATCAAAAATTCTAGATAGTTATAAAATTACGACGTCACTAAACAGGATCAGAGGACCTTGCCTGAGGGAAATTATGTGGTGAATTAGTACAAAGTTTGTGAAGTGTATTGTACTAACTCAGACACGAAACAAAACGGTATTAAAAATATTAGAAACCTAAGTGCCTGAATATTTTCCTTATAGTTTCCATTTCTCTGTTTAGTTAGCCTAGTAGACACCATTGAACTAAAAAATGAACAAGGAAGGTGACCCTTACCAGGCTTCCTGAGCTCATCTGGATCAGCAAGAGAATGTCCTCTGAACCGGTAAGTCTCACACTCCACAAGAGTCGGTCCTTCACCTCTCCTTGCCCTCTCAATGGCCTCCTTAGCCACCTCCCTGACCTTCAGGACATCCATCCCATCAACATGCACGCCGGGCATTCCAAACGCTGGACCCTTCTTATAAATCTCTGGGTCTGAAGTAGCCCTAAGATGCGACATCCCAATTGCCCATAGATTGTTCTCCACAACAAACACAATAGGAAGCTTCCAAAGCTGAGCCATGTTCAGGCACTCAAAGAATTGGCCATTGTTACAGGTACCATCACCAAAGAATGCCAGGGTTACATCAAGTCCATCAGGGCTAGACTGCTTGAGCACCTCATGGCGGTATTTAGCAGCAAAGGCAGCACCAGTAGCAACAGGGATGCCCTCTCCGATGAAGGCAAAACCTCCAAGGAGGTTGTGGGGTTCAGAGAACATGTGCATAGAACCACCTTGTCCACGGCAGCAGCCAGTGGCCTTACCGAAAAGCTCAGCCATGACAGAACGTGCAGGGACACCCTTGGATAGGGCATGGACGTGGTCACGGTATGTGCTGACAACACAGTCAGCTTGGTTGAGCAGCTTGATGAAGCCAGTGGAGACAGCTTCTTGCCCATTGTATAAATGGACAAAACCAAACATCTTGCCACGGTAGTACATTTGCGCGCACATATCCTCGAAAATACGGCCAAGAACCATGTCCTCGTACAGCTCCAAAGCCTCTTCCCGCGTGACAGCCTGTGGAAAATGAAACGATATGAATCAAGAAGGCTACTATTAACACTTGTAACAGCAGACAAGATGAGTTTTCCCTATCGAAGCACCACAGTGGCTACAAAATTGCAAGCTGCATTTCAAGAAGTGAGGCAACATTCTCCAGTTCTGAAATTGCAAGGACGGATCCTTCCCTTTAAACTTTGCATTTCCAGATTCCATCAGGTTTAGTAGTAAATTGCATCACCAAATTCGTGGCAAACAATGAATTCTAGTTGCTTGTTGGTGACCTCTTATTTGCACTAAAGAATCTCAATCGAGAATACAAAACCGCTTAAAAGGTTGGACAGTCACAATAAGGAAGTCGCCAAGAGGGCAGCTTTCCGGAACACTTTCGATCTAACTAAAAGAAAGTGCCATTTTTAGTACTGAGAACTAGCTGCTCAACATGAGATTCAGTAAAGTAGCCTAGCATAAAAAAAATTCCAAGCAGCGCGTGTAATCTTAACTATGTTCTAGAATTAAACCACCTCAGGAATGACGACGAATCTACAAACCGGAACACCCAGGATCGGAAATTTTACCACATCTCAAGTAGCTAAACTGCGGCGGCGCCCCGCAAGATTGGACATATATATGTATATATATATATATATATATATATATATATTTTGGGATCATTTCAGAGAGGGAGAGAAGAAGCAAGAAGAGATGTGGGATTTGGTTCGTACGGAGTGGGCGGCGGCGGCGGGGGCGGCCTTGTTCCCGGGGAGCACGTCGGAGGAGACGGCGAGCGCGGTGCGGAGGCGGGGCGCGGGCTTCCTCCCGGGCCTGAGGGAGGCGGAGGCCGGGAGCGGGAGCGGCGGCTTGTAGTCCCCGGCGGATCTCGCGGCCACCGGCGCCAAGAACTTGGCGGCGGCGGTGAAGGAGGACGCGGCGGCCATCTCTCTGTCTCTACTCCTCCGCCGTCGCCGTCGTCGTCGTCGTCGGGGTGGCGAGCAATGCGGCGATGGAGAGGAGGAGAAGAGGAGTATAAATGGAGAGTGGGGAGGAGGCGGAGAGAACGAGGAAGATGGGGGAATAGATTGATTTGTTGCCTTTCTCTCGTTGTTGCGGCGGCTGCTTCGGGGGATCCGCCGAGGCCCAGCAAGCGCCCAGGGATGGAGGATGGATGGCCTAACCCAAACCGGGAAAATATACGGTGGTAACTACCTACTCCCTGTAGTAAAGTTTCGAATAAGGTTGAGATCAAACTTTTATAAATTTAACCATCAACAACTTTAAAAATATTTAGTTTAAAGAAACTAGAACAGCATATATAAATTTATCTTTCAAAGTACTATAATAAAAGTAAACATGCATTTATATATTGTATATATTATAATAGAAAAATAAGATCAAAGATATATCTGGTACACCGTGTTATTGTCCAAAACGTCAATTAAAATGAAACTGGAGGAGTATTTATTAGATGTGAGATTTATCAACTTCATCACATGAAAAAAAAGTTTACGGTCCCATCGTTTGACTTTTTCCTTAATAAACCAAAACGATTTATTAGAAAATAAAAATGAATTTGTAGGTAAAACTTTTATACGTGTTTCTTGTGACTTAAAAGCTAGTGTTAAAAAGAAACTATGTTGAAAATATCTCAAAATCAAGTTTGAAAATTTAAAATTTGATTTTTTTTCTTTGGTTGATTAGGCCATCTAATGGGAGCATTATTGTACGTCTATTTTTATCCAACGGTAATTTTCAGATTTTCACTACATATATGGTTTACAATACATATTTTCTCACACAAGCCAGCAACGATCAATGTAAACCCTGTTGTTGATTATGCGTCTTCTTGTTCTTCTTCCAAAGCCACATAGAAATTTCCGAAACTATTAACATGGCAATTGACTGACATTATTTGTCGACGAGAAAATTATATCTTTCGCAAATATATAAGAGTAAAGTTTTTTTTTTCTGATTACACAACAGACAATGTACATGCGCACACACTACTACACACATAACATAACATTTACACCTCACGAATATGAATATGCTCCTTACCACATGTTCTAAGAGATGAAAACTAAAAGCACATCACGGATCTCACTATATTTCCATTGAAAGCTCACATACACATATCATCCATTTTTATTATACCGTTACCATTATACTTGTAGAAAAAAAACTGCATTTTTCGCATTTGATATAGTAGTTTCTTTAAGGTACTGTTAAAATTTATGGGGAAAATATGTTAGAAAACCAATAGTGAGTAGTGACCGTATTACAAATATTCATTGTTTACTACTTTAATGATTTTAACATTGTCTTTTCAGCGGACATTACAATTTTATGGAGAAAATAATCAATGACGAAGCCACTGGTATTGTTCAGCCTGGGTGATAAAAGAATATTATAAGTTGACGACAACTTTTTATGGGTTTCTTGATAATCCACAGTGAAGCATTACAACAGAGTCCTAGTAGCCACCTGACCAGCTCAGGGGCTGGCTCTGCTGTTCATGCAAAAAAAAAATATCTAGGAGTTCTCATGTGGAAGTTTTAAAAACCTTAAGTTATATATTGTAGTCTTTTAGGTAAAATATTTTTAAGCTATTGAGTTGAAAGTTCAAACGTTAATTTTCAAGCAGCAAACAAAAGATTTCGTGTTAGCATATAATATAATATAATATAATATAATATAATATAATATAATATAATATAATATAAGGACATATCTTTTTATTTTATTCTTGTTTTCTTTTGATACAAAGAACAATTAAATGTTTGTCCACATCAATTAGAGTAGTGAGAAACATTATGGAAAAGCTAACATATATATCTTTTTATTTTATTTTTATTTTTCTAATATAGAACTATTAAATATTTGTTCATGTCTATTAGAGTAGTGAGTAACATCATGCAAAAGTTAACAATTAATAATGCGCTAAGATAATTTCAAGGCATCTAATCTTGTTTCATTAGTTTTGCATATATGCTAGGAGCCTCGTATGGACTTAGTCTATCCATCGTCCTTCCGTGGGTAGGCCAACAAATTTGACTGTGAAATTGACTGAGAAGAGGTTTGGGCCAAAAAAAAAAGAAAAAAAATAAGGCACTTTTGGTTTATTTCAAGTACATTAAAACCCAAATGTGTAAAAGCCAAGAATAACATATGTAACATATGTAGTGTTTTCAGTCATGTGGGTTTTTCTTAATTGGTAGCTATATTGCAAACATAAGGAGTTTGAAGTCTAAGGTAGACTTCCCTCTAATTAGCAAAAATTTTTGATCTCTTCAATGAATGTTGGTATAGGTCCTGCTTTGTCTTTAAAAAAGAAATTCTCAAGGCATACTTGATTGCTCATTTGATGCAGTCAATTAAGGTCTTAAATAAAATGACAGTTTTATTGTATTGTTATGTCAGTTATAAAATTAATGTGTATTTGATAAATTTAGATGTAATTCTATCATGTGAATAGCTAGAGTATGCTCGAAGACAATATGATTTTCTCAAATTGATTTAACGTGTTAAGCAGTATTTATGTTGATATGTATATCTACTTGAGTAAAATAATAGCCCAATTTATACTATCTCTGTTTACATTAGTACTTACAATGTGGGTAGATAGTGAATAGATAGTGTAAATTGAGCTTGTTTTATAATACTACTACTTGATTAATGTTGTATGTGTTTTCCAAAGAGTTAATGCATCTATGAGGAAGAAAACCACTTACATTGGTAGGTTGATAATTCCATTATTTTGTTATGCTTATGGTTGTAACACTACACCACCTAGTACACAAACAACTTTTTCTTGGAAGAAGTCGTGAAAGCAACTTCTTCTTTCCTTGAATAGCTAAAAAAATTCTACATGTAAAAACAATATCTTCATATAAGATGAAATTTTAAGCTCATAATGTAGTATGGCGCCCCTACAACATGAAAAAACCACCCCTCGATCTTATCATCTTAACCTCTTAAACCAATGTTTATAATTCAATGCTTTTGTTATGATTATAGTTGTAGCACTGCACATAGCACCAATCAACTGTTTTCTTAAAAATCACCTTCTGTCCTTGAATAGCTAAAATAGTTTTATTTTAAGATATAAGAAGAATTCTACTAAAACATAAAATTTAAAGCTCATGATATAGTACGAAGGTACAACATAGAAAAATCGTTTCCCAACCTTATTATAACCTCTGAGATATCAATAGCACGTATATCTTTATATAACAAATAATACTTCACAGTCGGAATCACTCGTAAGAGCAAATTACACATATCACTTCAAAGAAAGAAAATACATAATCGCGCGTGCGAAAGGATCCAACTCATAGAAAATTTGAACAAATATAATATAACCCCGCAAAAATAATGACCAGAAAATCAACAAATCAGATGGAACACAGCTAGCAGCTCGTGTGTGCGCTTCATGATATCATCAGCGAGGGACAAGTGTCTCGAAGCAGTTGAGCCCATCCAGCTCCACGGCAAACCGTGGCTTCATCACTTGCTTGCTCACAACCACCTTGACGGCAGCGGCAGCTACAGGTGCAGCGCTGATGTTCTTCGTCTCTTTGCTCGGCTTCTGCACCTGCACTACTTTCACTGGGCTTGCTGCTGCCAGCTGCAAAATCACAAGAAATCAACAGATGTAAAATGGTCCTAATCGAGCAAGAACAGCAGCAGCAGCAGCATGTGCAAGATCAAGAATATATGTATATATATTCGTGAAGAATCTTTGTTGATTTGACTGACTGACCTTGTTGATCTTCAGGCATTCGCCGGCCACCTGCGAAGACAGGATAGCATCTGCAGAAGCCATGGTTTTGTGACTTTGTCTCGCTGACTGTCTAGCTATTGCTGCAAAATTGATGATTGATTCAATGGTACAACAAAGCTAGCTGTGTCTATTATATATGCAATGGAGAAGGTAAGAAGAGTAAATATGTTGGGATTGAGCTGCAGTTGTTTCAATGGCTTAAGATGCAAGAGGATAGGAGGCTTTGTTGGATGTCTTTGAATCCACGTTGCTCGACATAGTGTTCTTTTGTAGTTTTGCTGAAGAAGCTCGATTGCTAGATGGATAGCACCCTAGCTTCAGAATCTCTTATCCACAAGATCGATGGCTCAGCAATATCCAATGCTCCAAGCCTTCAAGGGTTGTGCACTTTTTCCTTCTCTCATGGATAATGATATGTAGATGGTGACTACAAGATTCTTTTCTTCTTTTTGGTTGAGCAAATGAGAATTCCATAAGACCTATTAATTATCATTACATAATTCAAGGTGTAAGAAAGGCGCCATTAGACAACCATAATGTTTGTGACACATTAAGAGCCTGTTCACTTTGATGCCATTTTCAACCATACCATTTTTTGGTAAAATTGACAAAAAAATGTTTACGTTTAGTTTGTTGCCAAATTTGGTAAATACATAAGAAATCCTACTAAAATTTTAGCAATATTGCCATCTTACCAAAATTTTGGAATTGCCAAAATTTCGTAAGGTTTATTTTGGCTACAATCAGGCCCTAAAATAACAAACACCAAGAAAAAAAGATATTATTCTCCTATTTATTTCCATCTTTTTCAAGCCACGGTCTGTCTTGGAGTTTTATATATTATTGTTTAATATCACTTGTGGATTTTATAATTTGTAAGAAGACTGTTTAACATCTTCTCAGAATCTTAACAAAAAGAAGCTAGACTGTGTCGGGAAGGTTGGGAACTTGTGATTATGGGAGGAGAGGCAGGTACAGAAGCTCCCCAAACAGTCCATGATTGCATGGGCCTACCAGCCCATGTCGAGTATGGCCCAGCCCAACGAACCCAAACAGAAACCAACCAACACAAGACACCGACCGACGCCGACCAAGAAGCCCTCCTCCTCCAAAAGCCCTAGCCGCCTCCCCCTTCGTCCTCCGCTCCACGAGACCACGACGCAGGTGGCCCTCCTCCTCCTCCTCGGTGCTAGGCTCTAGGCGCTAGGGTTTCTCGAGCTAGAACCCCTCGACCTGGAGAGAGTCCTCGGGCTGATCCGGTTGCGCTGTCTGCTGCTTTCCTTGCTAGGGTTTTCTGGTTCTTGCTGCTGTCTTGGGATCTTTGGTTTGCTGCGGCGGCGGCGAAGGCGAAGATGAGGCCCGTGTTCGTGGGGAACCTCGACTACGACACCCGCCACTCCGAGCTCGACCGCCTCTTCTACCGCTACGGCAGGATCGACCGCATCGACATGAAGTCAGGTCTGCCTTTGCCCTCCTCTCCACCTGTCTTCTTTTCTTTTTTCCGTGAATTATTAGATCCGGTTTGGTGCTCATATATGGCACCAATTTGTTAATCTCCTGCGAGATTGCGAGTCCATGGTGTCTAATAAGTTTTCTTTTTTAACCCTAGAGAAAATAAGAGGTTCTTTTCCAACTTTGAACTGTTCTTGGTTACCACTCTCATGTTTATGATATGTTTTCACAATAATAATCTCTAGTAATTTACCAAGAAGAACCACCCAAGCATATGTATGTGCTTTATGTTAAATATGTTTTGTGGAAGCAATTAGGTTGTTTAAGATGCGCTTGTCGTCGGTACATCCTTAACATCCAACGGCGTGGAACACATAAATTGTGCATGCGTATGATGGTCCATGCCCATGTAGCCGCAGTTTGCAATATATGTACAACAGGAAGCAAGATGTTTTAAATGTTTACTCTGGCGCAGGAACTACAGAGGCAAAACTCAACTCCTGAAACACCCTCCATGCACTCATCCGGCCATCCCCTTCACTTGACCATCCGTTACATGACGCGCGCTGTTTACTGTTGTTACCACTGCCCGAGCATGTTTAGCGGGGACTGGCACCATCATGTGATCCATGCCATGCTGTCAGTTCCATCACGCCATACCATGCCATGACTAGCAGTATCACCATGCCATCCTCCTGGCATCAACATCACAATGTTCTGTGCGTGCTGTCTCAATAAGCAATGCCTGTGAGATTGTTCTGTTATTGGTGAAGCACTCTCAGTATCTCCTGAGTCGTATCGTCTTACTTTGGATATAAGTTATTACAACATCATGCTTAGCTCTGATCCATCAATGGAATCTACCAATAACCACTCTAGTGCTCTTCATACCATCAGATATTTTGCAGGTGCAGTACTCTTCTGTTCTTATTAGGTCTGATTGAACGGGGATTGTGTGTTGAGTTGTTTATCATAAAGGAAAACTGGAAATGCTTGCACCTATTGGCGCAAAGACATTATTTATTTTTTCTCTGTTCTTAATTGTGTTTACCTTTTCTTTAGGATTTGCTTTTGTCTACTTTGAGGATGAGCGTGATGGTGATGAGGCCATACGGGCCCTTGATGGCTATCCTTTTGGCCCTGGGAGGCGCAGGCTTTCGGTGGAGTGGTCACGGGTAATTTCTCTTGCTGTTCTTGTCACCACCTATAACCCTGAAAAAATTGAAACATGTTTTACTTACATGTTGAGAATTTTGTTGTTTAATTTAGTTGGTCTTTAATGTCAAAGTATTGCATTCGTTGTAATTGAAATTTGTCTTCTTTATTATGGCCTTTATTACAGGGTGATCGTGGTTCCAGGCGTGATGGCTATAGCAAACCACCTGTGAATACTAAACCCACGAAGACACTATTTGTCATTAACTTTGACCCCATCAACACCAGAGTCACTGATATCGAAAGGCATTTTGAACCATTTGGAAAGCTTTCGAATGTTCGGATCAGGAGGAACTTTGCTTTTGTGCAGTTTGAAACACAGGAAGAGGCCACAAAAGCACTTGAAGCTACTCATTCTACGTATGAATCTGATTCACCTCTTCTTAACCTTGTTGAGATTCCTTATGCGAAGTTACCAGATTTCCTTATTTGCCATGTAAAGTTACGTGAATTTTTTTGTTTGCCACTGAGAGTTGTCTCTTCCTTTATATGCTACCTTTTCTCAATTTTGCTCCCTTATTTGCCACTCATGGTAATTTTCTGTTAGAGTGTTGTTAATGGGTGCATATGCAAAGTCTTACCTTTCTTCGCAACCCATTCAGAATTTGGATATAACAAAAAAAAAGCATGGCATGTGGATCCCACTGAATATAGAAAAATGAATGAGCCAAATCTGTTGCACGTGGATCTTCCTCATCTTCCTAGAGTTTCCCTCAACTGCAACCATGCCGCTGTTGCCAAATCTGTCTGGTGGTCCGGCCAACAAAACATGAACCCTTGAACCATAGTGGTGCTATATATCTAGTTCCTCTTCGAAATACCATATGTGGTAGATCGGTGGCCCAACATGTACTGCTGTTTGCAGTTTGTTGGTACAGATTACAACTTACAGTAGTAGAAACGTTCCATGGTGGGGGCTGCTCGGTGGTTGCCATGGACATGGTGATGGTGCTTGCCCTCAAATTCCATGCAGCCATGGGGATCCTGAGTAGCAGCTTTTACATTTGGGAGCTAGTGCTGCCGGACTCATGCTATGGTTGCTCATAATGCCGGGGAGGATTCCTGGCGAAGACCGCCGTGGAGGGTGGGAGGAAGGTTTCTGCTTGAGCTGATGGGAGGGAAGGAGGAAATAGCATAGGAGCAGCTACTGGCTTGGCTGTAGATTGGGTAATATGGGAGATAGTGAAGTTAATTAAAGGGTACTTCTTCTGTTTGCAGATACTCGTCAGTTTTGACTTTTATGAATATGATTTTGACCATTAATTTTTTAATTAAGTAATACAAAAGTGAATAGTTCTAAAAGTACAATATTAGTAAAGTACTTCTGATCACAAATCTAACAACACCAATTTGATACAATAGTTAATATAATTTGAAAGGTATTGCTATCAAAATCATGAGTAGTCAAAGTCAAAACTGACAAGTATTTGTGAACGGAAGGAATATCTTTTGGTAATTCCTAGGACATGCCAAAAACAGATAAATGTTAATGGTATTGAAGGCAGTGGCATGTAAGGGTCACAATTTCATATGGTTGCCGCAAGGGGACAATCAATTGTCGCAGACAAATAACGAAATTGGATAACTTTGCATGGCAAATAAGGAACTTTCTCAAGCTTATATAGGATAAATGAAATTTCCACATAGGCACTTCATTGATTATTTTGTTTCTGACGTGCATGGAAAATTAGCAGATATCGCTTTAATTGTTCGATTCAGTTAGGAACGTTACTATTCAATCACTCTTCTAGTCTTGCTTAAAACACAACAGTAGAGGCACACAGCTACCCAGTTATGTTGCTTCTGAAATCTATGCAATTCTGTACACAGTAATGATTTTGATATTTTTGAAATTATTGTAGCATGTAACCAATATGCCTTCTGTATTTTTCCTTCTGTCTGCAGCAAGTTGTTGGACAGGGTGATTTCTGTTGAGTATGCCTTCAGGGATGATACAGAACGAGGTGACAGGTATGATGGTGCAAGAGGTGGCTATGGTAGGCGAGATGATAGTCCATATCGTCGATCAGTTAGTCCAGTGTACCGGTCACGCCCAAGTCCTGACTACGGTCGTCAAAGGAGTCCTGTGTACGGTTCGTATGACAGGAGTCCTGTTAATGATCGCTATCGAAGGTACGTCCTTCATACATCCATTTAGGTAGTATTCCTTGGATTTTACTATTTGTGCTTGGGGATGTTATGTTATGCTAGGAGCAGCAGTTCTCTAAGCAAATATTTTCTTGAGGACACCAGAACATTTATGTTACCTAAACTAGTCAGATTAACCACCCCACTTCACATTTTATGTTATAGACATGGACTGCACCTTGTTATTATGAATTAAGTCCTGAAATTACTAGTATTTTTTAATCACACAATCACATTTGGGTGCTCTTGAAGCACACTTTGACCTGGGCCCTGGCACTATTTACAATAAATATTTATCAATTATAACTACAACTGCAAAATATTAATTCATTTGTTTGTATTATTTTTCTATAATTGCAGCCGATCTCCTGTCCGGCGATCAAGATCCCCACTTGCCAACAGAAGAGCTTATGATTGATCAATAAAAAAAACGACTTTGAAGGCTATGTGCCGATCGTGTGTGTTCTCTCGTAGTTTTCTCAAGGGTGGTTGGCTGGTTGCTGAAGGGCTTGCATCTGCCTCTCTAATCTTTAGCAGTGATAGCAAGAACTACATATATATATATATATATAATTTAGATATGGGTACTAATGGGTGGTTCGTAGTCGAACTGAAAAGCTTTTACCTTTTGTTGACCTGAAATTCCGTACTAGTATAATTTAGATATGATGTGTTGTGCATCAAGGCAAAACTCTGTGCGATGTACCTGTGCCACAACGTTTTCTATGACTACCGCACTTTATATTTCTAGCCTCCTGTTGTTAGTCTGTGAAATTTAATCTTTTGTTATTTGTGGCCAATTTGTTTGGATAACAAACACGGTTTGCCAAGCATTTTGCCAGGCGTGCACAATTTGTTCGCCACAAGAACAAATTTGTTTCTAAAATGCGAGGCTAAGAGCTTGCCGTATCACAATAATTTCGTCAATGGACAAAATGGTATGATAATTTCTGCAAAGATTCTAATAATTGAACTTCATGATTTCATCTAGAAATTGGCACAGCTTCCACTTAACCGTACCAGCAAATGGCCTACAATTTGTACCAGCAAATGGCCTACAATTTTGTTCTCATGTATGGTGTATTATATGCTATTATTAATTTCGCAGAGAAGACAAGTAATATACTACCAGTAATCCCAACAGGAGCACGATCCCTCACCCAACCATCTTTGAGACTTTGACACACTGAATCTGTATTCAAACATTGCAAGGATCATCTGAAGGTCTCATTGCCACTAACTGAATCTGTATTCTCTCTTCTGCCGCATATATTTTGCCCTTCTATCTTTTACCATCTTTTTTCCTTCCTTTTTTTAGTGCTCAATCTTTTGCCATTGTCATTCAATAAGCACTAGTTTGCTCCCCAAAACCATATCCGACCTCACGCGAACTTCCAATTTTAGAAAATTTTTCTTTACCCAAAAAATAATAAAAAAATCCAGAAAACAAGAGAAGAAAAGAAGGCATTGATAGTTTAAGTAGAAGTTTCACAGAAATGAAGGGGCAAATTCCAAGGTTGTTTGAAAAGGATTTCAAAAATTTCCAACATTTTCTCAATTACTATGTAATAGCATAATTTCCTTGGGAAATTTTTTTATGAGAACATTATATCCATATCTATAATTTTTTTTCAAAAAAATGTAAGAACATTTCAGAGATGATCCTTAAGTTATATTTTAAGTTTTTGTTTTTTTTGGACATATACAAGGACATTGTGTTGTGTGTGTGTGTGTGTGTGGGGGGGGGGGGGGGGGTTATTTTCAAGATCTGAATCTTTTCGCTAGCATGGTTAAACAACACTACCACGCTGGTCTGAGTGGCGTGGCAACGTTCTTTCGCCACGCCAGTTTGGTTACCGTGGTATGACAAAACGGTCATGTCCGTTACAGGTAAAGTGACAGGGGTTACTTTAAGAAATACTAACGAAGATTGGCAAAATATAAGAGGTGTTTTTGGATGGCAAAAGAGTGAATACAGTTACAATGGGTGGAGATACAAAAAATTCTATAATATAATAATATTCTCATGTTGGCAGTGTCTGCTAGTTTTGATTGGGCCACGTGGCAACCCCTTACTTTCCAAACAAATCACATATTATGTGAAAAAAAAATACATTGTTGAGTGAGAAAAAGGCTTGAATGTTGCTGCGTTGTAGGTCTCCTGTTCTACCTACAGAAGAGGTGTTGGCCTCTGAATTAGGGATTAATCTAGAAGGATCCTGGAGGCTCAAAATAATTTGAACAAAGGAGCAAATATCAAGCATATATGAACGGAGCCCAGATGCAAGTTGGTTAGCTTGTAGTACCTATCAATTACAAATTTTATTCCGGCTTGGACATATGAATTACACCCATCAAGCATAAGTTTCCAAACAAAACTTAGAACTATAAAAATATCACCACATTTTTATCATTTAATGGACAATTCAATTATAATTATACACAACAAATAAACGCTCAATAAAACCAACAAAATATAATTAAGGATTTTCAAAATTTAAGAAAATTGAACATATTCTGTAGTATTTGCAAAATTTCTATTTCTTAATAGCCCACAGAAATCATCTGCAAATAGCCCACAGAAATCATCTGCAGTGCTATAACATGAGTGTGCCAAAAGGCACGTTGATTTTCTAGTATATGTATATATAACTTGGAAACCGGGTATATTTCCATCTTTTATTTGCTTATTGCTGATGCTTGTTGTCTTGGTCTGCAAAGATAGGGAATTGATCACTGAAGGTCAAAAGAATGCATTATGCAGCTTATAGAAGATGAGGTGATGAGCAGATCATGGGTTACCTTTGCCATAAACTCGTGAAAGTTGATCCCACCTCCCTTTGCTTTGGTCAAAGTAGTCAACTACCGGTATGTGTTTGACTTTCTCATATGAGGAACCAGCTTGTACATCTTCCATGAACTTGTGGTGCATGCCCACTAGATTGAACTCTTCAACAGATTTTAGGAATTCCATGCCTTGGGGCAAATACTCCAGATTTTTCAAGCAGATGAGAGCTAGGTTGTAGAGATTTGCCATGCTATACTCCTGTATCACTATTGAATTGACATTTTGCAGCTCAGCCAAAGTGAGTGTTTGGAGCTTAGGAAACCACCCTGCCTGAAAGAGCAAGCTTTCTCCACTGTAAGTGTTGAACAGACCAAGAAGGGTCAGGTTACAAAAATTGGAGAGTGATGGAAGTGGATCAATGCTGAGCCTGCTATTCTGAAGAGTCAGCTCTCGGAGGCTTAGCCTATTTACCTCAAATAGGTGGCACCCTATGACGCTCTCATGGAGCTTGCCTTTCATACAGAGTAGTTCAAGGTGATGAGGTGCAGGGTTTAGGGCTTCCAAGCTCACACACTCATCCCTATGGGCAGCCTCAATAAACAGTCTCCGTAGAAAACGCATCTTGCTGATGGATGCAAATAGCTTGGCATAGTGAGTACTTTTAACGTCTGTCAGCCTCAGCGATCTCAGCTGTGTTAACTTAGCCAATTGTTCCACCAACTTGCTGCTTGCAGAAATGCCTGTGAATAAATTTATGTCCAGTGATCGCCATGTTCCATTCGGCATTTGCACACCTGTGTAGACATCGGCAATGCCAAAATAAGAAGCTTCAGCCTTGCCTGCAATCAAATGGCGTAGCAACCTTAGCCTGGTTATGCCGCTGGGCAGTTTTCCTATTTCAGTATGGTAGATGTCCAAAGTTCGGAGATTTTGGAGCCTGTCAATTGATTCAGGAAGTTGCTTGACCTTGGTTCGTCTCAATCCTAAATAATGTAAATTGAACAAGCTCCCAATGTCTCTCGGCAGTGTTGCGATTGGAATATTGCTTAATTCTAGAACCTTCAAGTATCTAGCAGTTGTTGACACCCATTGCACATTTGAAATCACGGAATAATCACTATCCAATTGATATGGGTAGAAAGAACGAACGCGTTGAGCATTTATACTTTGCTGGACTCTGTCATAATTCTCATGAACTGATAAACGGCGAGGCTCGCACCCAATCACTGATGTATGTGCTTCTTTACTAGTATAAATCATGCAGAATCCTTCCTTTTCAGATATTGAAATTGCCAGTTCCCTCACAATGTCATGCATCTGGAGTTGCCATATTCTTCCAAGCTTATCCCTCCTGACAACTTGGATCAGGCAGCGATCTACTAGCTTTTCAATGTACTCTGTTGCAATCTCCTCCAGTGTCATATTTTTCCTTGGTTCAACTAAACCTTCTGCTATTAACAGTCTACTTAGCCGCTTCCCATGTATGATATAGTCCTCTGGGAAGATACTGGACAAAAGGAAACAGTTCTTCAAGTGGCCTGGTAGATGCCTGTAGCTTAAACCTAGGAGTCGGGTCACCAAGTTAAGTCCTTGGTTATCCAATCGACTGTGCAATTCCCAGTTTAGTTGATTATAGAATTTATCCCACTCAAATGAATCCAGTCTTTTGAAGGATAGCAAATTGCCTACAGCTGTTATAGCTAATGGCAGACCTTCACACCTGCCAACAATCTGTCTTGCTACTCTCTCCAATCTGAGAGGACATGTTTGATCTTCAGTATGTCTGAATGCCCACATGCAAAAGAGGTCCCAAGACTCTGCCTCGTTTAGTCCTCGTAGTTGAAGGCGGTTCTTGTCATCTGCCAAAGAAGCAACATCGTTTATGCGAGTAGTAATTACAACCTTGCTTCCTCTGCTGTTCACATCTAGAAAAGGTTCCAAGTTGAACCAAACATTTGTATCCCACACATCATCCAAGATCATCATGTATGTCCTTCCCTGCAAAGTCCCCTGGAGCTTCAGGGCTACACCTTCACTACACATGCTTTCTAGGTCAGCTGGGCAAGTTTCCTTCAATGCACATTGTATAATCTTTCTCATTATTTCAGTAATGTCATATGTTTGTGACACAGTTACCCAGATCAGGCAATCAAAACGATTCTTGATAGCTTTTCTTTCAAAAACAGTTTTGACAAGAGTAGTTTTACCTGAACCTCCCATGCCCCATATGGAAATTATTGAGCATGATTTCTCGTTTGTCATCAGCAGCTCTTGTAGGCAGTGTCGCTCGTTTGCAAAACCAACAATTTTGTTATTATGCATTATGTGTTGGATTGTGTGAACTTGGCTATCTTCATACCTGATAGAACTAGGACTTTCTTCGGATAAGTCAATATTGTACTGAACCTTCAAATTTCGCAAATTTTGGAGGCGGTTCTGCGCTTCTGTGAGCTCTGCTGCTAGTCTCTGCCAGTGCATCATACTTTTAGGTTTTGGAAAGCAGTTCCTCAATGATTTTAGAGACGCGGTTCGTTTTTGGCCAAACAAATAGACAAATTCATCCAGAATGTCTTCAACTTCAAATGATGCCTGCTGAACTTCGTGCAGAAAGGTTTCTGCCAGCCTGCTATGACTTTCTTTTTCTTGGCCGTCTTGCAGGAAAGCTTGCATCAACCTAAACTCACTTCTGATTTGCTTAATACTGCTTTCAATTTCAACGAAAACTGATACCTCCTTTCCCAAGTGTGCAACGAACGCCTGTGTTAGATGTGAACTCAAGATGGATCCAATCTTGCATAGGATTCCAAACACCACAGCCTCTGCCATCCAGTCCTCAAATCTTGCAGTCAAATATAGCTGGCTCAATTACAGTTATTATCAGTGGACCTGAAAAGTGGGATTGGACGTGAAACATCGATCATCATATGTACAAACTTTGCACTGGTATTGCTGAAAAGTTGTGTTAAATCGAAAACAAATGATTGTGTGAGCTTTCAAACAAAATATCCATCTAGCACTGAAATAAAAATGTAATATAGACACAATCTAATTTGTGATATAGCCGAACACCCTTCTTATGGAAGTATGAAATCGAAACCACCCATCAAATTAATCTAAGAGATACGAGAGAAGGAACCTGAATTAATTCTTCGCAACCAGCCAGCCAGCCAGGAATCACAAGGGCCAGGGAGATGCCTTGAAGGTGTTTTGTCGAATAGTTGTTGAGCGGTGTTGAACTGATCGCTCACGCTACCAATGGCGATGGGGTGAACTCATGCACGCCACACTTTAGACTATATTTTGTGGTCAGCATCAACCATCAAATATCGCAACTTGCACCTTCCAAGAAGTTGAGCTCGAGAGTATCATATGATTCGTACTGTAATCGGCATTCAAGAGTAAAACTTAAAAGTCAACATTTCTGACATTATGCATGTGCCGTATAAAGCTTTATCTTTTTTCTTACAGTGGAAAAATCTGGTCCCAATGAAATTGAGGGGAGAGCTGGAAGCTTTGAGGGCCTCATTGCATGCCAGTATCCAAGAAGCAGGAAGAAGCAGCTGATTTGCCGGATAAATGTGCAGTAATCTGGTGGTAGTTTTGGCTTTCTCTCTGGCTTGTCTCTGCTTCTGCTGGGCCAGCAGCTTATGTTGCCAGACTTGGCTAAATGCTTGTCTTGTAAGCTGGAATCCCCAGCCTTAAACCTGTATCCAGACATCTTATGCTTTTTCAAGTAAAGCTGGGCGGTAGCCTTTTGATCTAAAAAACTTAAATGTCAACAGCAGTTGCCAGTTGGGACTTGGGAGTGCAAATTGTTGGAAAACAAAAGGGCTGGAGTGTGTCAGCCTAGGACAAATATACAAGGAACCTGTGGGCCGTGGCTGCTGAGATGATAACGATGGACCAAAGTTACCTCGGTATCTGCTACCTGACCTCAGTGGTGCTCATATGCTCCTGCTTTGATGACCTGCATTGCAGACTGACATCTGGTCAAGACCCAGAAAGAACAGACGTCACAGCAAACCAAAAATTCACCATTTGCTTATCACAGCCGAAGCCGAGATGAGAATTCTACCTACCTACCAGAGAGTTTTCTTCTCGATGTAATTGCGTCGAACACCTCGCGTGCGCGCGCTCTGCCGTCCTCCGCGACCTTGTCCGGACAGCAGGTAAGTCGGTCGCGCCTCGCCTATGTGCGGCCGCGCGCAGCTGCGCGTGATCGATGTGGTGGTGGCTAACTGGCTCCGGCAGCGTACTCGTGGACGCATGATCAGCGGCTGGTCGGTGGCGGTCATTGGACGGGACGGGAGGAAGCCGACACTGGAAACTGGATCCATCTAGGGCCATGGAGGATGCAGGAACTACCACCAGTTACAAATTGGGTTAAGAGCGCGTGACATCCTTTCTCGTTTCTTTGCATCGTGTATACTCCCTTAGTCCTTAAAAAAAACAACGGCTTAGGACATGCTGTCTAGATTCGTCGTACTAGGGTTTTTTTTTTTTCCAGATTCGTCATACTAGTAACGGTCACATCCCTTTCTAAATCGGCTCTTTTTGGAACGGAAGGAGTAAATGATTATTAAACACAATTTGAAAAGAATAATAATATTAGATTAATATGTGAATGTGACGTAAGACTTCAACTTCTGCAGGCAATAATTAAAAAAAACAAAATTTACTTGTCAATATATGTTCACTAGCTAGAATTTAATTTGCTACTTATTTTGTTACAACCTGTTTAACTTAGTATGTTGTTACCGTAACATATTACTTCCTCTGTTTCACAATGTAAGAATTTCTAGCATTGCCCATATTTATCTAGATGTTAATGAATGTAGATATATATATATGTGTTTAGATTCATTAAAATCTATATGTATGTGAGCAATGCTAGAAAGTCTTACATTATAAAACGGGAGGAGTACAACATTCGTTTTTATATTACAACAAGTGGTTTTAATTTTTTTTCCCTAGTCAAACTTAATAAAGTTTGATCAGCAATATTTCATTAAATCTAACATAGGATATAATTTAACAATATGATTGTTTTGTGTTAAAAATGCTACTATAGTTTTAGATGCATCTAAAATACATTTGCCTCGAATCCCCATGTTTCCATCTTCATCCATCCTCCCCTCTCTCCTCTCTTCCCCGTCTCTAAACAAATGAACTGAACATTTGTTGTAAATTAATCGAGTTACAAGAACATGTTATGTGAATGAGTATATCATTTTTGTTCTTAACCATGTGTATTAGATGCTATATATAATTCATCATTAATTTGAGAGACTAGTACTTCACTACCAGTAATCCCCACAGGAGCATTGGCCGTTGCGGAAATGGTGAAACCTTCTGACATCCCTGAGCACGATCTCCCTCCCGACCATCTTTGACATGAACTTGGCCGCCTCATGGCAGTCGTTGCACACCCTCAGGTTCTTGGCCACCCTAATGGTGGCGCCCGGCGCCGCCCTGAGTAGCCCGAACGCGATGGCGAGCTTCTCGCTGTGGCACCGGAGCACGGCCGCCTTGTCGCCGTCGTCCATGTCGTGGAGCACGCACGACGTGTCCGGCGTGTACCCGCGCGCCACCATCTCCCCCCAGAGCGCCTCCATGTGCGCGTGCACCTCCGCGCTCGCCGGGTGCGCCGACTCGCCGGCCATGAACCGGTGGATCGCGCCGTCGACCTCGATCCAGCTGCACCCGGGCTCCTTCGCCACGCCTCGCCGCCGCATCCTGCTCCTCACCTCCGCCGCCCGAGTCCACTGCCCGGCCGCGGAGTAGATGTTGCAGAGGAGCACGTAGTGGCTCGCCTCCTCCGGCTCCAGCTCCAGCAGCCGCTCGCCGGCGATCTCGCCGAGGTGGACGTTGCGGTGGAGCCGGCACGCGCCGAGCATCGTGCTCCACGCCGACACCTGCTGCTCGCCGGCCTCCATCGAGGTCACCATGGCGTACGCCTCGTCCAGCCTGCCGGCGCGCCCCAGGATGTCCACGACGCAGGCGTGGATGTCCGGCGTCGGCTCGACGCCGTGGTCGCGCTCCATGGCGTGGAACAGCTGCAGCCCACGGTCCACCATGCCGGAGTGGCTGCACGCCGCCAGGGCCGCCATGAAGGTCACCTCGTTGGGCCTCGCCTCGCCGCTCGCCGTCATCCGGTCGAACAGCACCGTGGCCTCGCCGCCGAGCCCGTGCATGCCGTACGCCATGATGAGGACGTTCCAGGTGATGGTGTTCCGCCGCGGCAGCCGGTCGAACACCGCCCTCGACAGCGCCAGGCACCCGCACTTGGCGTACATGTCCACCAGCGCGCTCCCGACGGCCACGTCCGTGTCCAGCGCGTGCCTCACCGAGTACCCGTGGATCTCCTTCCCCCTCGCCGGCGCCGCCAGGATGGCGCACACCGGCAGGAGGGTCATCAGGGTGATGGCGTTCGGCACCACGCCGCCTTCTTCTAGCTGCTGCATCTCGCGGGCGAGCTGGAACGCGTCGGCGACGTGGCCCTGGACGACGCAGCCGGTGATGAGGGTGTTCCAGGAGACGACGTCAGGGAGGTCGACCATGGCGAAGATCCGGCGGGCGACGTCCGTCTTGCCGAGGCGCGCGTACATGTCCATGAGCGCGTTCTGCACGAACCGGTTGCCCGCCATGCCGCGCTTCACCACGTACCCGTGCACGGCCTCCTTGCCAGCGAACGCCTCGGAGCGCGCGCACGCCGGCAGCACGCTGGCCATGGTGGTCTCGCAGGGCACGAAGCCGGCCTCTGCCTCCATCCGCGCGAACAGACGAAGCGCCTCCTCGTCCATGCCGGCCTGCGCGTAGCCGCAGATCATGGCGTTCCACATCCCGAGCTGCTTCCCGGAGTCGGGCACCATGTCGAACACCTGCCTCGCCTTCCCCACCTGCTCGTGCGTGGCGTACATGTCCACCAGCGCGCTCGCCACGAACGAGTTGGCGGCGAGCTCGTCGTCCTTGATGACGTAGGCGTGCATCTCCCGGCCGATGTCGAGCAGCTCCAGCCGCGAGCACGCCGGGAGCGCGCTCGCGAACGTGACGCCGTCGGGCCGCACGCCGAGCGCCACCATGTCGTAGAGCGTCTGGACGGCCTCGTCGAACATCCCGCTCTGCACGAGCACGCTGACCATGGTGTTCCACGTGACGACGTCGCCGCGGCCGGGCGTGGCGCCGGCGAAGAGCCTCTGCGCGTCGGCGACGAGGCCGAGGCGGGCGTACATGGAGAGGAGCGCGTTGAAGGCGAAGCGCTGGTGGCCATGGAGGAGGCCGTTCTTGAGCGCGAAGGCGTGCGCCTCGCGGCCGAGGCGAACGGCGGCGGCGGCGGCGGCGGGGAGGTGCGAGACGGCGCGGAGGACGCTGACGAGCGTGAAGGAAGTGAGCGGGTGGCCGCCGGCGAGCATGGCGCGGAGCGCGGCGAGCGCGTGGTCCCAGCGGCGGAAGAGGCAGAGCGCGGAGATGAGGGAGTTGAAGGAGACGGCGTCATGCGCGGAGTCGGAGATGGAGCCGAACACCTCGAGCGCGGCGGCGAGTTGGCCGCAGCGCGCGTAGGCGGTGAGCAGCGCGTTGGCTACGGCCGGGGAGGGGCGGTGGAGCAGGCCGCGGCGGAGCGCGGCGGCGTGGATGGCGCGGGCGGAGCGGGCGTCGCGGAGGGCCGCGGCGGACTTGATGGCGGGCGGGAGCGCCGAGTGGTCGAGCTGCTGCTGCGGCGACGCCATGGTGATGGAGGAGAGCGCGCGGAGGGCGGCGGCGTGGTTGCCCGCGGCGGTCAGGGAGCGGACTGTCGCCGAGGTGGGAGGTGGGTGCGTGGGCGGTGGCGGCGGCGAAGTTGCGGCGGCGGCGGCCATGGCCATGGGAGGGATGGAGGGAGGGATGGGGATGGTGAAGCTTCAGTCAGTGGCTGGTTGGGTGGATAGACAGTGGCTGACTGCAGCAGCATTTTTTTTATTTTCTTATATATATATATATATATATATATATATATATATATATATCATATGGTACAAATATTTAACAGGAAATACTATTTCTAGATATTTACCATGTTTTATTAGTTTCTGATTTTTTTTACAATACTGAAAACGCAGACAAGTCGATTAAACAATTTGTTTTTGACAATTTTTGGATGTTACTCCCTGGCCTCCATCCCTTATAGATGTGAGTTTTTATAGGACCTATATTTATGGACAGAGTGAGTAGTACTTTCTCTCGTTCCAAAATAGAACAATTTCTTGTGATGAATCGGACAAGCACTTGTCAAGGTTCATCTTTAGAAATTGGGAATTTTGAAAAAAAAAGACACCAGTACTATAAGGAGACTATGGTGGTGGAGTCATGGGCGTATGATTTCATCCACTGGAAGTCTAAATTCTAATTCATACTCCCTCCGTTTCTTTTTGTTAATTGGATCCATATATACCACTACAACTTCTTTGATTTAGAAAAATACCACTACGATTTATCTATTTGAATATGTGTAACTAGCATGGTGGCCCGCACAGATTGCGCGGCTAGCATCATTATATTTTCTCTCATATAATAGCATATACGTTTTCTCAATGTATTATTCAAATATTTAAAAATGACAACATAATTTTAAATTTTATACTAACTTTACGAAACTACTAATGTGTAATATTCATATTGTATTTTATATACGTGTTATTTATTAATTATTTTTAATATCAAATTTTAGTTATTTGTAAATTATATTCCTATATGGACTATAGACTCGTCTTTTAATATTTCTTTTTTTAATTTCAAATTTTCGTTATCTGTAAATTGTATTTTTATATAAACTCTAGGCTCTTCTTCCAATATTATTTATTTTTAATTCTGAATTTTTATTATTTCTATTTTCTATGTGGACTCTAAACTCGTCTTTCAATATTCTTTAATTTTTAATTTCGAATTTCAGTTACTTCTAAATTGTATTCCTATATTGAATTTAGACTCTTCATCCCATTTTTCTAATTTCTAATTTTAGTTATTTGTAAATTGTATTTTTATATGAACTCAAAACTCTACTTTTAATTTTATTATGTTTATTTCGAATTTTACTTCGTTTTAAATTCCTACATAGACTCTATACTCTACTTCTAATATTGCATATTTTTAATTCTGAATTTCTATTACTTCTTAATTGTATTTCTATATGGACTCTATACTCTACTTCTAATATTCCTTATTTTTAATTCCGAATTTCTATTATTTCTTAATTGTATTTCTATATGGACTCTATACTCTACTTCTAATATTCCTTATTTTTAATTCAGAATTTCTATTATTTCTTAATTGTATTTCTATATGGACTCTAGTCTCCTCTTTCAATATTCCTTATTTTTTAATTTAGAATTTCAGCTATTTCTATATAATATTTCTATATGGACTCTGTTTTTCTTTTTCTCTGATTAATATGAGAATTTCTAGTCCGTGAGAGCAAACGTGGATGCTCCTTTTTCTATTCATTTAATAAGTTAATAGATTACAATTTAACAGAAATTGGAGCTATGGCATCACTTACCCTTTTAATGCATTTATTAAAAAAATGGACCAAATTACCCCCTCATACTTCCTTCATCCCCTTCTACATTATCCCTCTCTCTAATGTCTTCTCTTCCACCGGTCCAATCCCCGTCATATCGAGCTGCCGGCCTAATGACCTCCACTGGCGTGTGGGTGGCAAGGTTCCGGCATATGATGGCAAACTTCCGCTATACGATGGCCAGCAAATTGCGAGTGTCATGCATGGAGTCGGAGATGTAGTCAAACACCATGAGCGCGGCGGTGAGGTCACCACAGCGCGCGTAGGCGGTGAGCAGAGCGTTTGCGACTACCGGGGAGGGGCGATGGAGCAGCCCCCGGCGGAGCACGGTGGCCGGCGTGCTTGCCCAGCCAGGGTGGCGAGGGAGTGGACTGTCACTGAGGGGGAGGTGGGTGCGTGCGCGGTGGCGGCGCAGTGTCACGGCCATGGGAGGGATGGTGAAGTTGCTGGCTGAGCTTAGTCCGAATCTCTGCTGCTCTGCATCCGCTGGTGGCTGGGTTGAAATAGGATTGAGGGTCCTTGTTAACCACAAAAATTAGCATCAGACTCGAAGAAGAAGAAGAAGACAAATGGAAGCGGATTTGGTGTGGGATCGATTCAGATGAGGAGAATAGGTTGTGCATCGACTGGACTGCATATCGGCTGAAAGACAAAATCGGCCACGGATCAACCAATAAGGAAAGTAGCTGATACGAGTTGACTTGGTCTCGGATCAACCGACATATGGGTCCCATACGGACCCTAGGTCTTTACATGTCAGTCAGTGAGTAGTTACTGCAGAGGATCTGAATTGCTCAAAATCGTGCGAACACCATAATTCTTCTAGCCCCTCGTTTCTTTTTTTAGCTGATAAATCTCATTTCATTCCTTGGTCATGGAGTGGATATTCGAAGGAAGTTTTCCGTAACTAGTTGGGTGCCCGTACATTGCAGTGAGAATAATTTTTTTAAATACTTACTGAAATTAAAATCAGAAAATTAAACAAATGATATTGTCGATTTAGCTTTTGATCATGCCGCACATCTTCCATCTAACTTTTGGTCTCGCCAACACGTTAAACTTGCCATTGCAAATAACCTGTTAGTACATGATATCATTCGTGAATAACCTGTTAGTACATGATATCATTCGTGAAGATGTTGTGCAGGTTGACACATGCGACACCCAATGTTTCATATCAAATAATAACCAAATTAAAATGATTGTAAGTCAAATGACATGGAACATAAGTACCGATTATAAGTAAAGGGTTTAAGCATCATATAATCATCATTTTAAGCTCCTGTATGGACCACGAGGCAACAATGTGCATTTTAGAATATCCAATTTGCATGTCGGCATTATCTTATTATGACTCAAAATGCATACAAAGTCTGGTAGAACAGAATAGGTAGATCCAGACCTTGAGTTCCTTGAGCACCACAGGGAATCCATTGAGATGGAAATAATAAAGTGACAAATAAGCTAAAATTTCTTCTCAGGAGTAGGACACTAATTAGTACTGTTGAAGCTTTTCTTTTTTCTCAGGATCGACCTTTCCGAGCTTAGAAACAAATTTATCCCTGTAACAATGGGAAAAGCAAACCTCTAACTTACTCTTCAAATATTTTGTTGTATTGGAAAATGTCTTGACTACGTACCTTCAAACCACAAGGATGATTATCCATACAATGAAGCTTGGTGCAGCAGCTAGCTGCGGCACACAAGCATCCAAGAAGCCACTTAAGAAGCCAAAATTCTGACACTCAAGTTCACCTTTATGTATTGTGGCATTGATAATTGCTTTGCAAACGACAATTCCAGATACCATTTCATCTATTTTCAATTTTCAATGAAATTGAACAACTTATGAAGTGTGTTCCTTTTGATGCGCAACACGGTGGTCTGAGAGATTTGCTTTAACTCCAGTGCAGGTCCAAGACTTGCCTTCAGTGTCAACAGCGTGCCAGCTGGTTTGATCCTACAACTAGCAAGGAAACAACAAATATAGTTAAGTGTCCGATAGTAGATTGGCTGATTAAGCCGATGTCGTGTCGTCAAGACCTAGCCGATGTAGTTAAACCAGATCGCTCTGTCTTTATAAGGAACTGAAGAAAGTAAAACCCTAAATATGTCTTATTGGTTGTAATATTGTCTTATTTGTTTTTATCAATCTTATTTTAGACAATATTATGAAAATAGAATAGATAATATACCGGCTATTGCTCCAGTACAACCTTATAAAGGTAAATCAATCTAACTAAATATACCAAATAATGATCAATCTCAGATGTAATGATTGAGATGGACTAAAACTTGATATATTTATATAAAGTGATCTATCTGTATAAGTGGCAAATATGCATAAAACATATGTTAATGCATATTAGGTAAGATCGGCTGAAACAAGATTCTACCCTTAATTTTGATTAATTAGAGGTTAGGTTTTAGGGTTCTACACAAGATTAGGGATGATGCATCATAAAGTATTTAAATAAACCTGAAGTCTAAACAATCAAGTAATTAACTCGTTTTCAGGAAGATAGATACCTTAGCTAATCTAATTTAGCAAAACGATTTAGCCGATACCGATATAGACTCTAAAGCGAGTTTCAACTGATAAGACGGAATCGAGATACCAAACTAGATTAAATAAAATATATGATAAATGATAATTACAAGAACGAGATTAATACATCTAAAACGACATAATAGCCCCGATAATGCAAACCATCGAGAGATAATAGTCCAGAAGTTAACTTTCAAGAATCTTGACTCTAGTCACCTTCTGACATGGTATCTCGACCGCACTAGACCTCTGCTTCTCCCTAAGCATAGTCCTGGTCCTCAGCATTGACCAAGGTTAACCTCAGGTCACCTACACACAATCAAACAAACAACCATTTTTAGGCATAGATGTCACAACCTGACCCACATTAGTCACACGCACTCACACCACCATCCACATATCTTCTCAAACCATTCTATCGAATAAATATTAATCATCACAATGATTTTACAATCTTTTCATGTGTTCTACGATGACATGTGTTGTACCTGGAATCTTGGTCCTAGCCATATACATACCTCACTATCATCTGGACCAAATGTTACATAATTTAGAGATGGACGAGCAATATAAAGAATTTTGAGTAGACTATGGCTCTTTGTGAATTGTGACGGTTAGATTGCTTGGATATTTTACTTTGGAATACATTCCATGTTTGAGTTACAAACCAGTTATGTCATGATGAATTATATACCTAGCCTGTGCAATAGCAGGAGCAATGGTACTAGCTAACTAAATAAAGAGAATTGCATGAAGGATATGATGAAGCTGGTTATAGTGTATCTTGTGGTGGCTGTGGTAGCACGTGCTAATTTTAATTTTATTGATGGATAGACCAGATGAGGTGTCGATCATGCGCTCAAGGAACTGGATAAGTGTCTACTTTGAACTTCTCTTGCATTACACATCAGAAGCCATCCTGTAGGCGAAGGAAACTGCAGCAATTTTGTTCCCATCACCTGTAGGCTTGGCCTTGGTGAGAGTAGAGGCAACAATCTTAGTTTGCTCGAATGTGGCCTCTTTAGTTTCTAACCTTTTAGCTAGTAGGGAAGCATCAACTACTACATCAAGGGCTTTGCGATATGCGATTCGGTCACAGTTATACACCTGTTAACATTGGCGCTGCATTCCGTCACTAGCGCTAACATCCCTCGATCAAACCTTGACTGGACGTATAGGTATGCGGTATGCCGATATCAGTTATCGAAGCTGACATCAGGTATGCATTTTCGGATTTGGATTCGGATTCTGTTCAGGGAATAGGGCATGCCCCAAGCGCCTATCCAAGATTTAGACTCGAGGGTAGGTAAGACCGGAGCGAAATTGTCCCCGAGTGTAGGCCCCTCGAAGAGGCGTGCCCAGATAACATTCTTTTTCGGGTAGCTAAATGTTTAATGTTTTAAAGAGAGAGGGAAACTGAGCAAGGAAAAATTAGTTGACTTTAGTGATCGGAAAGGAGAGTTGGTTTTTAGGACGCTTTGGAGGCTTCTAGATTTGCTGCAGAGTTGTCAACGGGTGCTGCATCAATAGCCATCTTGTTGGTGCATTCCGCTCTAAAACTAACATGACTACCACTGTAATAACAACAAGGCTTAGTGCGATGAACTTGCCCATTCTCTATTATATGAAGGAACTAACATCTTGTTAGTGTGTGTTTCCACCTCTAGAACTAACATGACCGCCACATCACTGCATTAAATAGTGTGGGGTGATGGTCTATGACCATGGGAGGTTTGTGGTTTAAAATATATTGGTTGGTAAATTGTATCCTCTTTTACTATAAAGGTATAACCCACTAATTCCTATAGCTTAACATGCAAAGATATCAAATCATCATCCACTAACAACCACTAATTTCTAAAGCTTAAAATGCAAAGATGCCACATCATTATCCACTAACAACTATTACATATAAGTATCATGCAAACATGCTATATTATCTATAACTTTATAATTTTTATAATTTTAGAGATTTAAAAGGCAAGCAAATTAAATCATCCCACATAATTAACATAATATTTCAATATTTCTCTCCATCATTTCTTTATAATATCCTATATATCTATATAGTTTACCCTCACTTAATTAGTTAATGTTATTTATCTTTTTTTCTCATTAAGCCATATCAAATAAATTGTTTTTAGTTATTAGATGATTAATCTACCATGACAATCACCGTGGCCAACACATCCAGCCCATCCTTTTACCCTAATTTTCTTTTCAAGGATTTATAAACTATTTAATAAATTATTCCTAGAATTTATATTAAATGTTCATTAATTTACAAGCGAAGTTAAAGTGGGAAATTAAATTTCCTAAGTAATTCATGGCTGTATTTGGATGAAATACACAGACGAAGTTAAAGTGGGAAATTAAATTTCCTAAGTAATTTCCTAAGTAATTCATGACCTGTCTATCATTTGGATGAAATGTTACATACTTTCAACACAGACGAGCAATATACAGACTTCTAAATAGACTATGGTTCTTTGTGCTGTTTATATTGCATGGACATTTTACTTTTGAAGACATTCCATGTCTGAGTTAGATACCATATATATCATGATGATTTTCATGTACGTAGCCCATGCAATAGCACAAGCAATGATACTAGATAATGAAAAAAAATAAGATTATTACATGAAGGATATATCATGATGCTGTATAGTGCATCTCGTGATAGCCGTGGTAGCAGGTGCTAATTTTATTGATGGACATACTCGATGAGGTATCGATTCTGTGCTCAAGCAACTGGATAAGTGGCTACTTTGAAGTTCTTTTGCATTACTATAAACTTGTCAGCCGGTGCAGCTACAAGAACCGCATCAGAAGCCATCCTGCAGGCAAAGGAAACCGAAGCAACTTTGTTTTCGATACCTGTAGCCTTTGCCTTGTCGAGAGTAGAGACAACAATCTTAGCTTGCTGAAATGTGGCCTCTTGGGTTTCTAACTTTTTTTCTGGTGGGGCAGCATCTTCTACTTCCTTGAGGGCTTTCAGGATATGGGATTTTGTCACACTTATACACCTGTCTACATTGGCGCTGCATTCCTCTGCTGGCCCATACAACGCAGCTTTGAAGTCTTCAAGATTTGCTGCGACGTTATCACCGGGTACGGCTCCAGTAGCCATCTTGTTGGTGCATTCCACTGCAATAACAACAAGGATTAGTGCGATGACCTTGCCCATTCTCTATTATATATCCTAACAGTTTGTTGAGGGATGATTCGATGCAAGGAGGTGTGGCTACTATTGGTTGATGAAATGCTTACAACTATGAAAGTGGGATGTCATTGCATTAAATAGTGTGTAGTGATGATGTATGGCCATGGGAGGTTTGTGGTTGAAAATTGGTTGGTTGGATGCAGATGTGCCGGTGTTTGGGCCACCGCAAATTTCTCCCTTGTCATTGCGAGAGCAAGGTGTAATGGATTACTATAATTGGTTGCCAGCTCAGAACTCAAATTTGCGAAATGGCAAGAATGTTAGCGGTCGTTAAATACCGTTTTGAACACCAACTTTCAGAGAAATAAAATGAGTAAACTTGTAGCACTCTGAAATTTCCATAAATAAATCGGATCCTGAAATTGTGTACGTTCAAAAACTTTTGAATAAATTGCATCATGCAGACGTTGTTCTCACTCTTTGTGTAGCGACCCTCGTATTCCACTTCTGAGGTAGAATACCGGTCTACGGCTCATTCCTTAGTAAGAATTAACTTACCGAGAAATGGCATACCAGAGTAGCATAGCAAAAACAATTGGAGCGAAACCCATTAAATAAAAACCAAAAGAAATTAGTTTTTTTACCAAAATAATAACACTAACAATACCGTGCTCTTCTAGATATTCGTCACCTTCAACATTAAGTTGATGTAGAGATATGCAATACTTGATCAATTTTGTAGAATCTTTTCTTCACCTAATTGTTAGCTCAGCACTACAAGGAATAATATATATAGGGGATGAGTATGAATGGTACTCAACAAGTCCAACTATAGCAATCCAAATAATATATGCCCATAATCAACCTTCATAATACATATATCTCCAAATCCCATAATCCAACAAGGACTTTTATGCCTGTTCATAAAACAGTGTAGTAAAAACTCATATTAAGTAATTATAAAATCTACTGCATATAAAGCACCACAGGTATTAGAACCTTCGATAGGTTCCTTTCCTGCCGCGTTCGCAGTTTCTACCCGAAACAGGGAGTGACATATTACAATTCATACACTCTGCAGAGGTGTGTCGCTATACCAACAGACGCCTTAAACCTTTTAATTCCCACGCCCGTCAGCGCTTGAAGCACACTTCATGGTGTATGCCGGCAAGGCTGAGGTCACAAGCTTTTCATCAATTCCATCTGTTAATTATCTCCGCGAGTGATTCCTGCAACAACACGAATCATTGGATCCTGCAACAACGGCGATCCACATCATCTAATCGGATTTTGCAACAACGGCAACCCTCATCGCTAGGCCATGCTCACGGGATTCGCGGAAGTCCTTAAGCCCGCAGGATAAAGTCATTAAGAAAGAACTATTAAGCTAGCCTGTCCCATTCCAGGTCATGTGGTCGACACGATCGCTATGGCGCTTGAATGCCATATAACAGTTGTTGTTTAACCTTATGATGATAAATATATGTAACTGAACGCCCACCATAATGGCAAGTTCAGAATACACCTATAATATGACCGACTGCTCCACCAGTCAATCCAATCCATCAGCATATTTATTTTAATTATAGAAAGTATAATTTAATGTAAGGTGATACATATAGATTGCAATTACGAAAATATAACAAGAGTTAGTCAAAGGTTTTGTTGGACTTGCCTAAGATACCCGCAATTGAAGAACGAATAAATCAATAGAGAAACTCCAAGAAATCCAAGATAAATGCCCAACTGTAAAAATATGGCGAATTAAAACCAAAAACCAATAATGTAGATATTAGTATGATGCACATGATATGCCTAAACTTAATATCATAGCTGATCTACACTGAGCGACACTCACCTCAAGACTCAACTAGATGACCCATATATATTTTTAAGTTGAATATGGTTAAATATATTTGTATGTTTTGATTCGGTAAAGATCTATGATTTATATAACAGAATTGGACTAATAAGTATCTAGTGTTAAAACAAACATCATTACACTTTTATTTTTAAGAGAGTAATTATTTTAATTGAAAGAAGTTTTAGTTTACTAGAGACAAATTTATATTCAATAATCAATAGTCCTAAAATTCAATAGTAGTCCTATATACAGCCCACATGTTAGACCACCTTCTTCCTCTTCTCTCCTTGTCTCGTTCTTCTCCTCTGCCGCACGCTCTCTCCCAGCACCGCCGCTCACACCACCGCTCCACCTCACGCCAGCCGCTGTTCCCTACCTCCGGCAGCCGCCCCGCAGTCACCGCCGGCCTGAATCGACTCCGCAGCTCCCCACGAATCTAACCCTAAACTAAACCTAACTTCCAACCTCCTCAACCCTAGATGCAGCCACCGGCAAAACTCCGGCGAGGTAAGGATTCAGAGGAAGTTCCCTGGCTTCCACCACTGCTACAACCCCGACTCCTCTCTTCTACTTCCTCCTTCTCTAATCTCTAGTGGTTTGTACTGTCAAGGTGTTCTCCTCTTTTCTACTACTGATTTATGGTTGTGATGCACTGTTGATACATGTAGACATACCTAATGGTCAACTTGATGACTCTATGCTATGAATTGTAATTACTAGTTCTGGGGTTCTAGATCAATTGATTTGCTAGATTGGATGATGCCTATATGCCCATGATGAATGAATGCTCACATGAATAAACCTATGAATTTTATTACTGAAATTAAATTTACACTAATTTGATTATATCCTTATATATGCTTATGAATGAATGAGTGCGCATATAAACAGATTAATGACATAGTTATGCAATAATTTAATTTCCACTAACATGATTATGTTTTTATACATGCTGACATTTAGAAGTACTGAAATTATGGAATAGTAACACACTACATGAACAGATCTCTATAACTGTTTCACTAAATACCATATTAAACCACCAAGCTGCATAATTTGATAATTATAATAAAATATATATATACCATGGATTATAGACTGTAGTCCATAAAGCTTGCTTGATCTTGAGGTTAGCAGATAATGATTTGTTTCATTGGACGATGCATTGCTACTATCTATGCCTTACAGATCAACAACTCAATTTATGCAACAGTTTATTAACATAGCTGATGAGGGGAGGATTAAACTGTTGATCAGGTAATAAACAAATGCTCCAACTACCTATTTTACTGGGATATGCTACTACATGTTCCACTTTATTTTAGTCTGAACTATCGATGTCTTCGGAGCTTGTACAATTCAGTAAGGTTGAAACTAACTCTAACTGTAACAACCCAGGTAACCACGTACCTAGAGTGCCACACCAAAATACACTCAAACCACTAACTCCCAAAATTATTAGAAATTTTGGCAGAATCTCCCCTGTAAATACGGACATCCACGACAGGCAATTACAAGTTAAACTAATAACAATATCATTCCCACAATACGATCCATCCTTATAATCCATGGGGAAAAAACTATTAGAAATCTAAAAGATTATTACAAGACCGAACCATGATATAGCTTAAGTATCATTATGGACCTAGGCAATATAGTTTGATAGTGTGCAGATAAATGTGTATATAAGGGTGCTACTTCCCGCCCATGCATGTCGGTCTCAATATGTACCTAAAACCAAATAAAACACAAGAGTGAGTATAAAAATACTCAGCAATTACAATATGGAACTAGAAAACACATATACACATCATTGGCAATAAAGCATGAACAAAAGGCTTTCTTTCTTTGATAGAAAACACATTTTCAAACACCAAGTCAAAGAAAATAGTAGTTCCCATCCGGGGCAGACATGAATTGAAATAGTAGTTTCCATCCCGGACAATAGTGAATACATCCTATCATTTGCTGGCAAAGCCGAGTAAGCGTGATCAGCGCTTACCCACAGGAACTTGAATAAAGAACCAAATTGCACTCCCATGACTACGCATGGTACTTGAATAATTGAAACCGAAATCAAAGAACCAAATTGAAACCATATTGCACATCCATGGCAAGCAGGGAGCTTAAATTATTTAAGCAGAACTAGAATACAGAATATTAAAACAAGAATAACATCGTACACATAAGAACAACTTGAAATCTAAATGGCGCGAACAATAATATGAACATAAGCAATTACTTATCACGTAGAAATATATCAGAAATAAATAGATAGAGTAAACAATCCATGAATCACACAATTAGTTCGTCATGCACTTGCCTCCAACGAAGGATTGGTATCATGCACGATCTGATGGACCACCACCTAATCACAAACAAAACCTCAGCAAACACATTCAAACATGCGTATAAAACACTGAAAAAGGTGAACCTACTGCCCCATCCCATCAAAACTCAATAACAAGGAATGCCGCTTGGACTATACACAAGACTGCTGCTTCAAACCTTTATATCTTGAAATATGAAAAGGCTATGACTAAAAATGTATACCTTTTGAAAATCTACAGAACAATATCTACAACTTTGATGTAGAAAGCATATTTTTATTCAGCCATTTAAATGGTCTAATTTGCGCTTGAAAGCAGGCTTCAGAATCTGTCCATAATTTCAGACTGTCCACACTAAAACAACCATAACTGGAGTTCTACTCACCCAATCAGGGTGTACTTTACCAATATGGAAAGCTAAGAAAAAACCTATACAACTTTGTCTATAGTCGGCCTGGCTGATTCCACTGTTTAACCCCTCCAAAAACAGTTCAATCTACCACTATCCAGGACACAAAAACAATATTCATACTAAAAAAATTATATCTCCTAAACCACTTGAGATAAAATCGCGTGCTTTGGTCAGATGATAGATCCAAACATTGTCTACAACTTCCTAGTTATACTCTTTTGCAGAAAATAACATTTAGAGCCCCGAAACATTGAAACACTGAAGCACTATAAATCTGCCCACATGCAGAACTGCAACAAACCGAATACCCAAACTCCTCTAGCCTTCCCTAACCACGAATTAAAGCACTAAAGCCATGCTAGAACAACTGATACAATAAGAGGATAAGCCTCACCTAGTGTTTCTTTAGAGAACTTGTGAGGAGACAATAGGGGAGACTCCGATCTAACCCCTCATTTTACTCCTCTCCTCCTCCTCGTTCCGTTTTTCTACTTCGCTTCTTGATCCAAGCTATGAAGGTGGAGATCTAGGGAGAGCAATTTGCTGTAGAGGCGAGAGATGCGAACACAAGAGGAGGGGAGGAAGGAGGCGCCGGCCAGGGAGAGGGGTGGCAGCACTATAAGGGGAAGTGGGATTCAGTTCCCCTCTCTCTAGGTTTTAGGGGAGAACTAATGGGCTGGGTTTATGGGCCTTGTCATGTTGGCCCACTTCTAAAGATATATTTTTTTATTTATTTCTGTTAACATCTTTATTTTAAAGAGTCAACCCAAACAAAAAAACCTAAATATCTTTTAATATACAGGGTATTACACTAACTATTTATGAAATCAGGTTCATGGTAAATTTTAAAATATGAGCTAGGGTTCAAGTATTAATTCCTAAGTCTAAGATTTGATTTTCTCTATATATCAAGTACGATATATCTGTATGGACAAGATATGAATTTCTAGATTTGATAATAGCATAATTCTGATCACATCTTTAACGTTTGACCATTCGTCTTATCAAAAAAAAATTATGTAATTATCATTTATTTTATTGTGATTTGATTCATCATCAAATTTTCTTTAAGCATGACATAAATATTTTCATATTTGCACAAAAAATTTAAATAAAATAAATGGTCAAACGTTGATCGAAAAGTCAACAGTGTCATACATTAAAAATCTGACGGAGGATGAACAAGACGAAGAAGCCCTGCTCGCTGAGGCGGAGCCGTCGAGTTTCCGTGAGGCTACCGGCCAACCGGCGTGGGAAGAAGCCATGGGCAAGGAGATGGAGGCAATAGAGAAGAACGGTACGTGGGAGCTGACCACGCTGCCGGCCGGACACAGGGCAATCGGGCTGAAGTGGGTTTATAAGCTCAAAAAGAATACAACCGGTGAAATTATCAAGCACAAAGCGCGGCTCGTGGCAAAGGGATATGTGCAGAAACCGGGCATTGATTTTGATGAAGTGTTTGCACCGGTGGCAAGACTTGACACAGTGCGTGTCGTGCTTGTGCTTGCGCTTGCCGCTGATCGCCGTTGGCAGGTTCACCACCTTGATGTCAAGTCAGCTTTTCTCAATGGCGAACTCAAGGAAGAAGTGTACGTTGCACAGCCAGAAGGATTTGTCAGGGAAGGCAAGGAGCATCTCGTGCTCAGGCTGCGTAAGGCGCTGTATGGACTGCGGCAGGCGCCGTGGGCTTGGAACACTCGTTTGGACAGAAGCCTGAAGCAACTCGGTTTTGAGCGCTGCACGCAAGAGCAGGCTGTGTACACTCGTGGGAGAGGAAGTGGTAGTGTCATCGTTGGCGTCTACATTGACGATTTGATCATAACCGGCGAAAACCCTGGTGAATGGAAGATGTTCAAGGAACAGATGATGGGGGAGTTCGAAATGAGTGATCTTGGGCTGCTGACATTTTACTTGGGTATAGAGGTTGATCAAGGGGAACATGGCACCACTCCGAAGCAGACTGCATATGCCAAGAAAGTGCTATCACAGTTTGGGATGGCTGATTGCAATTCAACCTCAATCCCAATTGATCTTAGGATGCATTTGTATAAGGATGTTGAGGGACAACCAGTTGACACAACAGAGTATCGTCAATTGATCGGGTGCCTTCGGTACCTGATACACACAAGGCCGGATTTGTCATACGCTGTTGGTGTGGCGAGCAGATTCATGGAGCGGCCAACCGTGTAACATTTCAAGGCGGTGAAGCAGATTCTCAGGTATTTTAAGGGCACTCTTGACTGTGGTCTCGTATATGCTGCGGGAAGTGGCGAAGTGGTGATCACTGGATACTCTGACAGTGATCTCGCCAGTGATATGGATGATCGGCGCAGTACTGGTGGAATGGCGTTCTACATCAACCAGAGCTTGGTTGCGTGGAGCTCACAGAAGCAGAAAACCGTGGCGCTATCGTCGTGTGAGGCCGAGTTCATGGCCGCTACGGCAGCAGCGTGTCAGGCGCTTTGGTTGCGGGCGTTGCTAAGTGAAGTGGCGGGAGTGGATGAGAGAACGGTGAAGCTGTTCGTCGATAATAAGTCTGCAATCGCGTTGATGAAGAACCCAGTGTTCCATGGTAGAAGCAAGCATATTGACACTCACTATCATTTCATACGGGAATGTGGATGGCGGGCAAATCACGGTGGAGTTCGTCCGTACTGAGGAGCAGCGGGCGGACGCACTAACGAAAGGGTTGCCGGCGGCAAAGCTGGCGTTGGCGCGGCATTTACTTGGTGTCCGCTTTCTCGGGCCACGGCAGAACTAAGGGGGAGATTGTTGATTCTGTTATTTCAGCTGTGGCCCAATGCGATCCGGTCTTCCAGGAGTTCAACGGGAGGTGGACCGGACCTAAATCAGTTACTAGGAGTTTGTTTTGGATGCAAATAATGCGGTGAATCAGTTGATGGAGACCGCTTCAAGCGTTGGTGTGACGCGGATGTGTGCATGAGAATAGCGAATCGTGGGATGGCGCGATTTCAGCCTCGGATTCCTTATGTTTTTGTTAAGTATTTATAGGAGTTTTAGTTCAGTCTTGTACTTGTGATGTCTTTATTCAGTTGAATGAAAAACCACCAGAAAATTGCCAGAAATTTGCTAGTGCTATTGCTGAATTCTGAAATTCCTCTGCTCTCGCTTCCGAATTTCTCTGTTCTTCTTCTCTGTTGCTGTTCTCTGTCGTGCCGGACGTGAGCAGTTTGCTCGCAAGGTGTTCGATCGAGGGTCTAGTGCTAACAAGGATGAGAAACTAATCTGGATTAAGGAAAGATGCATGCATATATACCTGACTGATTAATTAAGGAAAGATCGATGTGCCTGACTTCAAGATATATAGAGGCTAGCTGTCAACTGTACGTACGTCCTGGAGTTTATATTGATCGATGTTAAACATCGACGGATTTAGTTGCTGATGATCCTCCGCTCGGAGTTTGGGTCGGCGCCGATCCGTGTGGATCAACTCGATCCTGCGCCATCTCTTGTTGCTGTAGGTAGCCATGTCTATCTGCGCCTCTCTATCGATAGGTGCTACTATAGAGATATAAAGATATAGAACAAAATCAATGAGATATATGTTAACTATTTTTTGGAGATAATAACGTGTGGGTTTTGGAAAGAGCACAGTACAGAGTAATAGAATAATATCTCATATACCGGTCAATTTTTATTAATTCCCAATCAACGGCTGTTTCTGGTTAATGTGGGATGTCTTTTTATTAATTCCCAATCAACGGCTAAATATTTCTGGTTAATGTGGGATGTCGTAGAAAGTGCTCGATTAGTATAGATATAGAGATATAGATAGATAGATTAAGAAGTAGTAGGAAAAATTTACAGATGGTAAAATTATTAAAATCTCCCAAGTCCGGCGAGAGACGTTTGATTTATATATTATATATGATCGACGAGACGACCGAGTAATAAGTACATTAACATATATAAGTACAGTACATATATATATATAGTAGCTAGCTGGCTACTGCTTGATGCAGGCGTTATCCAGCACGTAGGTGAGGAAGCAGAGGGCAGGCTGTAAGGGCCAGCCGCCTTGAAGCAGGATACGACACCTTCCACAAGACAGTCTTGGCAATCATCCGAGGAGCAGAAGGAAGATGGATCGAGTATCTCCAGTTCTTCCTGCAGCACAAGACCTGCTTTCATGGCCGTCGCATTATTATTTTCACCTGCAGCAGCAGCCGATATGAAGCCGCCGATAAGTACCGCTACCACCAGTACTGCTGCTGAAGTACGAGCCATTGTGTGTCAGCTAGCTCAGGGCTTAGCTTGTGTGTGTTACAACTTACTACTCCACGATACTACTGTATTATATATTTATGCAAGGACTTCGATCTCCTTAATTTCTTTTGTGTGTGTGCGTACGCTCGCTCGCTCTTCTTTATATATGCGATGCACGCGACTCCGATCCTAGTCTTGCTATTAGCTAGTAATTAATTAACTACTAGTAGTATATGTTTAATATTAAAACTAATAATTAATTAATTCACATGGTGCAGCATGGCCTCCAGCTTTATTAATTAGTTAATTAATACCTATCTACGTACGTAATTGCATCCATCTGCGGCTAGTTAATTAATTAAGTTAATTCTTGCGCGCACGTTATAGTTGTATGTCGAATCACCATCATATTTATTGTATGTATCAACATACATTACATTATACAGTTCACGCGCCCAGCTCGGAATTTGTATCTTCTAGCTAGACACTGGAGGCCGTTACGTTGTTGGACCAGAATCTACCAATCTATCTAATGCTATATTGTTAAAATTCCTTTAACAATTATTAACGTTCCTACCATATCACATGAATCACATCTGTAAAATAACAGAAAATCATACAAATTCCGAGGAAAATGGCAAAAGTGTCTCAGCTCTCGATTTTCACTCAAATTGTTAGACCCGTTATTTTAGAATAATGTATTGAAAAAAACTAAGTGCTCCCTCCTAATCTCTAATGTAACTACGAGAGAATATAATAGCTTAAAACAAATACATTCGTACGATCGGTATAAATAAATAAATAAATATTTACCCTCCCCTCCTAAATCCTAAAATTAATCACTATAATGAAAATCGATTTTCCAGAAGGGGCCAAACAGGTTCGGCGAGACAGGTAAGAATTACCCCATCCCTACGAAAACGACAGTAAGATTCGGCTCTCTACACATGCGGGTAAGAGTCAATTAACCTTCCTAATTAAGCCACCACGTGGCGTTTTAGAATTAGAGAATTTCCTACTAATTCATACGAGAAAGTAAAAACATATAGCACTCGATTTTCCTCAGTGTAGACTCACTATTTTCAATCAGTATATTATTAGATCTTTTAAAAAAATAAGGTAGCACACGCATTCGCTCGGGCATGTATCGTAGGTTAGGTTGTATTTTAAACACTATAAAGATAGAATATAAATCAGAAAACATTTTCAAAATATAAAGTCCACATATATGTACTGACATCTTATTTGTCGTTCAAGAAAAAAAATGGTAAAATAAATCATACATCACTATATACACTGTAAGGGAATATAAATTATCTTACAATAAAAAAATATATTTGCCTAAAATAGATGGTAGATTTTAATATACTACTAAATATGATAAGAATAAGAATATCTCTCATATTTAAATAAAAATCATTTTGCCGTGCTCATATATAAACTCCTCTATTGTTATAAGCTATCTGCACTTTTAATAAATGAAATTGCATTAGTACCACTAAAATAAATTTTACATTATTAATACACTTAAAAAATCATCTACACTGCTTAACTCGATGTTCATAACTTATTTCCACATCTATGTATAAATATAAATAGTCTAAACATACCACTTCTACCAGATAATACTATAGCACTGTTAAAACTAGACATAAATGTCTCTCTAACGAATGAAATCGACGGTAACTACCAAAGCTTTCTTATGTAATGCCCTGAAACATGGGTCCCACATCGACGTAGCCGTGTCCCTAAAGTCTAAAGACTAGCCTATAACACCATTTTAACGCTTAGTTCACTATAGGCACACTCACAACGGATTGCATTAGAATGTCACTTTAGATACATTACCTGCAGTGGTCTTTTACTGACGCTACCTTAACTCAACCATACATATATATGCCTGCAATATTTACGATAGCATAGTAAACACTACACCCCGCATTGAAGGATAGAGAGGGAAAAGAGGAGGAGGTGATGAAAATAGTTATAATTTTTGCCCCCTACTTATTTCTGTGAAGTATTATTTTTAACAAATATTGACAACAATAAGTGCCGGCATTGATAATTTTTCTTGATTAGTATTTCTTTCCAATTTTACTATTAATATATTGAAATTTTTTTTGATTTATCGTTTTTCTCCATAGAATATGACGTAGGTAATTAAGTTTTGCTTTTTTCCGGAAAGTGAGAGGATCACACAACGTACGTGTACATACGTACGCTATTCTTTTCTAGGATGGAGATTAGCAGCGTCGGAGTTTTAATATATCTATCCAACGGTTTAAAATAACGGGTCCACCAATTTAAGTAAAAATTGAAGGTTGAATGTTTTTCTTTTTTCTCTGATTTTCTAGGATTTCTCTAATTTATTAGAGCGTTATGTGGCGACGTAGGAGCGTTTGTAGAAAGTTTAATTAATAGACCTTTAGTTAGTATATAATAGATGAATTGCTCCCTCCTAATCTCCAGTATATATAACTACAAGAGAATATTATTAGCTAGAAAAAGCTATAAACAAATATAGCTAATATATACGTGCGATCGGTAATAAGAGAAAAGATTAACACTCCCCTCATGATCCTCAAACTAATCACTACAACAAAAAGATATTTTTCCGAACGGGCCAAACACATTTGGCGAGGCAGATAGGGAGCCTATATTTAACGCGAAAACAACAGTAAGAAAAGGCTAGCTATACAGGCGGTAAATGTCGATTAAATTTCCTACCAGCGTTCTTAATTGAGCCGCGCCACATGTGCTGAAACCAGAGGAAATCCTTCAAATTCTGAGAAAAAAAGAAAAATATCTAGCTCTTAATTTTCACTAAAATAGGTAGAGACGTGGTGCTATAAAATTAGAGAAAATCCTCTAAATTTTGAGGAAAAAGGAAAAGTATTTATGTCTCAATTTTTACTTAAATCGGTCGACTCACAATTTTAGACCATTAGATTAGATCTATTAAAAAACTAATTGCTCTCTCCTAATCTCAATTCTCAAGTGTAACTAGGAGAGAATAATATTAGCCAGAAAAACAAAAGTAAGATCAATCACCCCCTCCTAATCCTCAAATTGATCACCACAGCGAAAAATGCTTTTCCCGACGGGCAAAACAAGTTTGCGAGGTAGGTAGAAAGCCCATGTCTACGAAATCGACAGTAGAAATAAGCTATTTACACAGGCGGTGAAAAGTCCATTAAACAATGTATTTGAATTTTCAAATTTCTTTCCTAGACAAAAATTTACTTAAATGGTTTATTCTACGAGTCCTTATTTAATTTATTAATTGTTCCATGGTGGGAAAGATAAATAAATAAGTCTGTAGCATGTGGTATTTAATTCTTCTGTTCGAAATAGTTTACATTTAGAAAATAAGTTTTAATCCCTTTCCAAGTGATCTTTGAATCTTATTCCAATTATTGCCCCTTTATACTTACTTAGTCCTTGGAGGTTTACGAATTAATTATGTTATACATTATGCATTGAACAGTTTACCAATTTATTTTCATTGAAAGTTGGCGTTCTATTAACAGCAAAAATTTGCATCAAACTCAGGGAAGAAAGAAACAGATCGAAGTGGATTTGGTGTGGGACCGAGTCATATGCGGAGAACAGATTGCGCATCGGCTGGGCTGCATATCAGCTGGAAGACGGAATCGACCATGGATCAGCTGATATGGGTTGGCTTGGGCTCAGAGTGGGTCTATATTGGAATAGCTGATATTGACGTCTGGAGGTAGAGCTCATTTAAGGCAATTGTATCTATTAATTAGGATATTTATGTCATGATTGAATTAGAGATATGGCAAGAGTCTGCCATGTGGACTTGTTCGTATTTTATCTTTAGAAAAGATTGAGTCGTGTCCATAATGGACAGGTTTGTAAGTTCGGGTATAAATATAAACCCATGATCATTGTAATACGGGACGACAATCCAATAATATAACTTTCGGCGCATCACTATCTTTTCCTTTTACTTTTCAACAAGTTCTTGCTTCGAGTTGGGACATCGGCTATGATATCTCAACAAGAGGTAATTTTTCTTGATGGCTTGTATTATCAGAGCTTTTATATCGTTTTAGATGTATTAATATCACTATTGTGATCAAATCTTATCATATATTCTATTTAATCTAGTTCTGTAGTTCGATTTCACCATATCAGCTGACACTCGCTTTAGGCCACTGAGCAGCTCTGCTGTTGGTCCGCGACGGCCGCATGCTCAGCCACGTCGCCGCTGCGCCCTGTTGCTCCGCCGAGCTTCCTCCCCATCTTACCCATCACTGCCGGCGGCATCCTCACCATCCTCCTCCTCCCGCCGCTGCTCCTCCGCATCCACGCGGAGCCGAGCGCAGCAGGGTTGTGCGCCAACCAGCGGTGGTGAGGATAACATCGGAGGGCCGCGGCGCGAAGGGGGATGTGGGCGCAGATGGGTGTTGCGTGCGGCGGCGTGGATGGAAACAATTCGGAGGAAGACGGAAAAAAGGATGGAGTTGGATATGGAAAACATGATGACAGTTGCATACGGTTCTAAATTTGTAAAATTTCAATGGCACGGCTACGAATAGACGAATTGTAATGGTGTTTTTCTGAATAGACAAATTTAGAATGGCATGGAACCAATTAACCCTAGATTAATCATCTAATAACTAAAAACAATTGATTTGATATGGCTTAATGAGAAAAAAAGATAAATAACATTAACTAATTAAGTGAGGGTAAGCTATATAGGTATATACGATATTATAAAGAAATAATGGAGAGATATATTGAAATATTATGTTAATTATGTGGGATGATTTAATTTGCTTGCATTTTAAATCTCTAAAATTATAAAAATTATAAAGTTATAGATAATATAGCATGTTTTCATGATACTTAAATGTAATAGTTGTTAGTGGATAATGATGTGGCATCTTTGCATTTTAAGCTTTAGAAATTAGTGGTTGTTAGTGGATGATGATTTGGCATCTTTGCATGTTAAGCTTTAGGAATTAGTGGGTTATACCTTTATAGTAAAAGAGGATACATGAGACCAACCAATATATTTTAATACAGTGATGTGGCGGTCATGTTAGTTCTAGAGTTCCACACACACCAACAAGATGTTAGTTCCTTCATATGATAGAGAATGGGCAAGTTCATCGCACTAAGCCTTGTTGTTATTACAGTGATAGTCATGTTAGTTTTAGAGGCGGAACGCACCAACAAGATGGCTATTGATGCAGCACCCGTTGACAACTCTGCAGCAAATCTAGAAGCCTTCAAAGCGTCCTAAAAACCAACTCTCCTTTCCGATCACTAAAGTCAACTAATTTTCCCTTGCTCTGTTTCCCTCTCTCTTTAAAACACTAAACATTTAGCTACCCGAAAAACGAATGTTATCTAGGCACGCCTCTTTGAGGGGCCTACACTCGGGGACAACTTTGCTCCTGTCTTACCTACCCTCGAGTCCAAATCTTGGATAGGCGCTTGGGGCATGACCTATTCCCTGAACAGAATCCAAATCCAAATCCGAAAATGCATACCTGATGTCAGCTTCGATAACTGATATCGGCATACCGCATACCTATACGTCCAGTCAAGGTTTGATCGAGGGATGTTAGCGCTAGCGACGGAATGCAGCGCCAATGTTAACAGGTGTATAACTGTGACCGAATCGCATATCGCAAAGCCCTTGATGTAGTAGTTGATGCTTCCCTACTAGCTAAAAAGTTAGAAACTAAAGAGGCCACATTCGAGCAAACTAAGATTGTTGCCTCTACTCTCACCAAGGTCAAGCCTACAGGTGATGGGAACAAAATTGCTGCAGTTTCCTTCGCCTACAGGATGGCTTCTGATGTGTAATGCAAGAGAAGTTCAAAGTAGACACTTATCCAGTTCCTTGAGCGCATGATCGACACCTCATCCAGTCTATCCATCAATAAAATTAAAATTAGCACGTGCTACCACAGCCACCACAAGATACACTATAACCAGCTTCATCATATCCTTCATGCAATTCTCTTTATTTAGTTAGCTAGTACCATTGCTCCTGCTATTGCACAGGCTAGGTATATAATTCATCATGACATAACTGGTTTGTAACTCAAACATGGAATGTATTCCAAAGTAAAATATCCAAGCAATCTAACCGTCACAATTCACAAAGAGCCATAGTCTACTGAAAATTCTTTATATTGCTCGTCCATCTCTAAATTATGTAACATTTGGTCCAGATGATAGTGAGGTATGTATATGGCTAGGACCAAGATTTCAGGTACAACACATGTCATCGTAGAACACATGAAAAGATTGTAAAATCATTGTGATGATTAATATTTATTCGATAGAATGGTTTGAGAAGATATGTGGATGGTGGTGTGAGTGCGTGTGACTAATGTGGGTCAGGTTGTGACATCTATGCCTAAAAATGGTTGTTTGTTTGATTGTATGTAGGTGACCTGAGGTTAACCTTGGTCAATGGTGAGGACTAGGACTATGCTTAGGGAGAAGCAGAGGTCTAGTGCGGTCGAGATACCATGTCAGAAGGTGACTAGAGTCAAGATTTTTGAAAGTTAACTTCTGGACTATTATGTCTCGATGGTTTGCATTATCGGGGCTATTATGTCGTTTTAGATGTATTAATCTCGTTCTTGTAATTATCATTTATCATATATTTTATTTAATCTAGTTTGGTATCTCGATTCCGTCTTATCAGTTGAAACTCGCTTTAGAGTCTATATCGGTATCGGCTAAATCGTTTTGCTAAATTAGATTAGCTAAGGTATCTATCTTCCTAAAAACGAGTTAATTACTTGATTGTTTAGACTTCAGGTTTATTTAAATACTTTATGATGCATCATCCCTAATCTTGTGTAGAACCCTAAAACGTAACCTCTAATTAATCATAATTAAGGGTAGAATCTTGTTTCAGCCGATCTTACCTAATATGCATTAACATATGTTTTATGCATATTTGCCACTTATACAGATAGATCACTTTATATAAATATATCAAGTTTTAGTCCATCTCAATCATTACATCTGAGATTGATCATTATTTGGTATATTTAGTTAGATTTATTTACCTTTATAAGGTTGTACTGGAGCAATAGCCGGTATATTATCTATTCTATTTTCATAATATTGTCTAAAATAAGATTGATAAAAACAAATAAGACAATATTACAACCAATAAGACATATTTAGGGTTTTACTTTCTTCAGTTCCTTATAAAGACAGAGCGATCTGGTTTAACTACATCGGCTAGGTCTTGACGACACGACATCGGCTTAATCAGCCAATCTACTATCGGACACTTAACTATATTTGTTGTTTCCTTGCTAGTTGTAGGATCAAACCAGCTGGCACGCTGTTGACACTGAAGGCAAGTCTTGGACCTGCACTGGAGTTAAAGCAAATCTCTCAGACCGCCGTGTTGCGCATCAAAAGGAACACACTTCATAAGTTGGTCAATTTCACTGAAAATTGAAAATAGATGAAATGGTATCTGGAATTGTCGTTTGCAAAGCAATTATCAATACCACAATACATAAAGGTGAACTTGAGTGTCAGAATTTTGGCTTCTTAAGTGGCTTCTTGGATGCTTGTGTGCCGCAGCTAGCTGCTGCACCAAGCTTCATTGTATGGATAATCATCCTTGTGGTTTGAAGGTACGTAGTCAAGACATTTTCCAATACAACAAAATATTTGAAGAATAAGTTAGAGGTTTGCTTTTCCCATTGTTACAGGGATAAATTTGTTTCTAAGTTCGGAAAGGTCGATCCTGAGAAAAAAGAAAAGCTTCAACAGTACTAATTAGTGTCCTACTCCTGAGAAGAAATTTTAGCTTATTTGTCACTTTATTATTTCCATCTCAATGGATTCCCTGTGGTGCTCAAGGAACTCAAGGTCTGGATCTACCTATTCTGTTCTACCAGACTTTGTATGCATTTTGAGGCATAATAAGATAATGCCGACATGCAAATTGGATATTCTAAAATGCACATTGTTGCTTTGTGGTCCATACAGGAGCTTAAAATGATGATTATATGATGCTTAAACCCTTTACTTATAATCGGTACTTATGTTCCATGTCATTTGACTTACAATCATTTTAATTTGGTTATTATTTTATATGAAACATTGGGTGTCGCGTGTGTCAACCTGCACAACATCTTCACGAATGATATCATGTACTAACAGGTTATTCACGGATGATATCATGTACTAACAGGTTATTTGCAATGGCAAGTTTAACGTGTTGGCGAGACCAAAAGTTAGATGGAAGATGTGCGGCATGATCAAAAGCTAAATCGACAATATCATTTGTTTAATTTTCTGATTTTAATTTCAGTAAGTATTTAAAAAAATTATTCTCGCTGCAATGTACGGGCACCCAACTAGTTACGGAAAACTTCCTTCGAATATCCACTCCATGACCAAGGAATGAAATGAGATTTATTATCAGCTAAAAAAGGAAACGAGGGGCTAGAAGAATTATGGTGTTCGCACGATTTTGAGCAATTCAGATCCTCTGCAGTACTACTCATTGACTGACATGTAAAGACCAAGGGTCTATGGGACCCACATGTCGGTTGATCCGAGACCAACTCAACTCGTATCAGCTACTTTCCTTGTTGGTTGATCGGTGGTCGATTCTGTCTTTCAGCCGATATGCAGTCCAGCCGATGCGCAACCTATTCTCCTCATCTGAATCGATCCCACACCAAATCCGCTTCCATTTGTCTTCTTCTCCGAGTCTGATGCTAATTTTTGTGGTTAACAAGGACCCTCAATCCTATTTCAACCCAGCCACCAGCGGATGCAGAGCAGCAGAGATTCGGACTAAGTTCAGCCAGCAACTTCACCATCCCTCCCATGGCCGTGACACTGCCACCACCTCGCCGCCACCGAGCACGCACCCACCTCCCACCTCAGTGACAGTCCACTCCCTCGCCACCCCGGCCGGGCAAGCACGCCGGCCACCGTGCTCCGCCGGGGGTTGCTCCATCGCGCCTCCCCGGTAGTCGCAAACGATCTGCTCACCGCCTACGCGCGCTGTGGTGACCTCGCCGCTCGTGGTGTTTGACTACATCTCCGACTCCACGCATGATGCTCGCAATTTGCCGGCCATCGTATAGCGGAAGTTTGCCGTCATACGCCGGAACCTTGCCACCCACACGCCAGTGGAGGTCATTAGGCCGGCAGCTTGATATGATGGGGATTGGACCGGTGGAAGAGAAGACATTAGAGAGAGGGATAATGTAGAAGGGGATGAAGGAAGTATGAGGGGGTAATTTGGTCCATTTTTTTTAACTAGTTAGATGCCCGTGCGTTGCAACGGGTGAAAATTATACACCAATTTAAAAGCACACAATAAGATATTGTTAAATAATTAAGTGTAATTCTTTTATGATGAAAGCTTTGATATAGCACGAATAACAATTACATCACATGTCTATAGTTTTCATATGATAGTAATACAAAGTTACAATTAACGAACATTGATGAATAAAATAGCATGTGAGTTGTAACAGAAAATAAAAACATATTGAAGCTAATAAAGCTCACGGGTTCACGAACAACATTCGTTGAAAATACTTGCAGTTTTGAATTTGATCATCTGATTGAGAAAATAGTTAACACCAAAATCCTTTCCCGAAACTATGAGGTAGACAAGCTCTTGCTAACTCCAACTATACAATACACCATTTTCTTGAACTAAATATTGACACTACCATCCTTTCACAAAATCATCAAAAACTCTACATAAAACATGAGGTTGATTGCTTTTCATCATTCCATCTATATTATACACCATTTTCTAAAACTCAATGCTCATTCGATTACTTCTTCCGGATGCTTCTCACTGGTCAATATGAAATATGTTATACTTGACCAATATCGTCTGAATATCGAGCACCTCGTCTTCATCAGCTTTATTGAGATGGTTAAGCTAACAATCAGCAGTAATTTCGCAGATAAAACAACAATTAAGAGGTAAACACCAATAGAAAAATCAGATGGGTTAGGTTCATCTTAGTCCTATCTTATGACAGTGGCTAAAAGATGATATAAGTTTTGAGAAACAAACATATGGGTAAAAAGATGATTTTGCATCAGACATATGATCCTCTAATTTTGATTCAAGCAAATGGATTCTCTATCAATGGACATAAAATTGAATTTGTGTATCACAGATGGTTTCCTGAAGATATATAGAATATTTGCTTGAATAAACAACATATGGCTGTGTGGGATTACTCTCTCTTTACAAAATAGTTTTTGACCTCTAGGCTCTAATATTACCAATATGTAAAGCATTTTAAAGCACCAAAATAACTGTAAGAGAAATCGCATGTCCATGTGCAGACCTATTTGTGCACAGGAACGAACACCACCTAAATAGAATCAACAAGTAGCCGACAATGTTAAGGAGGAACTATTTTATAACAAACATTAATAGCAAGTTGATCATAAAGTTGATTGATTCTTTATCTTGGTTATAATCTGAAATTCCGAACTGTGATCTTCTCCCAAACAATGTGCTTACATGTTCACTTCCATTTGGCACTATGCTGTTGCAGCAGTTCAGCAAAAATAAATCTGAATTTTTTTTGTGCCTTGCTAAAGAAAGACTGCCCAAGTTTCTTCATATTTGAAGATCCAAATAATTCCATTTTTTCAATTTTGCAATCAATTATGTGTTGTCCATGCTTATCTAACATCCGCAGTATTTCGTTCCTCGATTTTTCATTTATCTAGGCGACAAAAAAGGTGGGCTAGCGGCCAAGAGGAAACCAAGGCAGCTGGAAGTGCAGCTGGATTGGAAATCTATTTTTCATTTCTCTCCAGTCTACAAACTACATCTGGATTCAGCTGGAAGTGCAGCTGAGACACCTATTGGGATGAGTTGGGCTGAAAAAAGAATGTTCTATCTGAGACACCAATTGAAACACATACAATTGCATACCTCTCTGAAGAAATTGTCTGCAGCCTCTCACATCCTCCAATCCTCCAATCAAGCAAGGTAACAGGCCATCTGAACTACATGTTATTATTTACTAAAGGATCAAGGCTCACGATTACTAAAGGACATGGAGAAAAAATCATAAACCCTTGACATCAGTTGTTATGCATATGGATATATAATTGACATCATAGTTTTTGGGTAATTAAGCTCAACCGAAGGGTAGTAATATATAAAACAACATGCAGAGCATGAATCAGATAGTCTCAATTTATGAACATTTCCATTGAATCGCACAAATAGAATAGATAATACAATTATCCCAACCTGAAATTGAAATGCCCGCTTGCCGGTGGATCACTTCCAGGGACGTGAGCTGCGGTGTGGACGTGGAAGACGAACGGATGTGAGGGAAAATAAGTCTACGGCAATGGCGGCGATGTTGTCCTTGACGGTCGGAGGTGGAGCGGAGATTGGCGGCGGCGTCGAGGGTGATGGTGGCAATGAGGTAAGGCGGGCGTCACCACCCGCCCAAAGTCGAGGGTGATGGGAGAGGTGGCAATCTGGTCTCCCAACGTATGTTAGTTACCAAAATTATCACAAATGAAAAGGATGCCTACTGCTAAGAAAAAGAGTTACTCTTTCTGAAAGATGGGTTGTAGTGAGCGTGCACAGATGAATATATAAAGCTGAAGACATGCACAGTGATATAAATATAGATAATTCTGAAGACATTGACAGGTGTCAATAATCTTTATAGATCACAAGATATACAGAGCTGACATGAATCTATATTCAAGAACTGATTGCCCATAGCCCCATAATATTGCGTAGATGAAAGCCTTCACAATTTTACATTGCCTAGGTGATGCATATTCTGAATTTCGTGTGGCAGCACAATTTAATTCAAGCAATGGAATCAGAAGAATAAAATGACATAATTGCTCATGTAATCCCTTTCCTATGTAGAAAGTTCTCCACAATATGAATGTATTGCAAACCACATTCCTGAATTCTAAAACAGTACATATCAACATATTTACTGATCCAAAATTACTCTTCAAGTATTAAACCAGAAAGAGTAATACAGATTCATTACTTTACTGAAAGTATATAGGTCCATAAGATAAACCACACGCTAGAGCAATAGTGTGAAGTAGAAAACATAATCACCACATACTTACACAACGAGTTTTAGAAAAGTACAGAAGACACAGGAAGTAACTAAAAGTCTGCATCAAAATATCCTGGTACAAGGAATTTTCAGCAGATATCATTTCATGGCCCATGCTTTAAGAGCAAAAGTAATCAAAGACTTTTAGACTTATAGACAGTGTGAACAGTCAAACCTTGCATTCATGCCATAAACTCCTTCCTTTTCTCTCTCGCAACCTTCAGATACAAGCACAAGTGTGAGCAAGACAGTTCAACAATGCTACCGAAGCGCATCATAGTTTTTACAGTAAAAGGCATATTAACATGTAATATCGCAATGCAGCCTACGGCAAAAAGGAACTTATAATTTCATCAGTGGGGATGTGAGGGCAGTGATGTATACGGCAATGGCGGCGATGTTGTCCTCGACGGTCGGGATCGATGGTCTTCGGCTTCGGCGGTTGGCGTGGCGCCGGTCGGAGTAGATTGGCGATGCGGGCAGTGGTTGGCGCGATGGAGCAGGAGGGAGGGGGAGAGATGGAGGTTCGGTGATGCGGGCGGCGGTGCCTGTCGGAGTAGATCGGCGATGAGCGCGGCGGCACCGGACGGCAGCGACCGCGGAGGAGATCGGCGAGGCGGGCGTCGGCCGCGCGATGGCGAGGCGTCGGCGGTGATGCGGGCGGCGGCGCCGGTCGGAAGATGGCAGGGCTTCGATGGGAATCGCGACGCCGATGTGCACTGGGTGGGGCTTCGGCGGCGTCGGAATCTCCACCGCTCCACCTCTACCAAATACTCCCCAAATGCTGCATCACGTCACATCGATGCTCCACCTTGGGCGTCAACCACCTTGCGAGCCGGCTACCCCGCCGATCTCCACGGACAGAAGCGCCAGGATGGGGGTGGGGTACCGCGGGAGGAGCCGGCGGCGACGCGGAGGAACCGTCGGCCGGTTGATGCGGGACGGTGGGGGTGACGCGATGTGGGAGGCGTGGTGGGGGAGGCGGAGTAGGGAACCGCCCCCGGCGGCGGCGGCGGCGGCGAGGGAGGGGGGCGATGGTGGCGTGGGGAGGGCGGCGCAGGTGAGGTGAGGCGGGATCAGGTCCGGCGGGCGGCGCCGCGTGGGGCGTGGGGAGAGCGGCGCGGCAGGCGGAGCAGTGGCGTGGGGGGCGGAGGTTAGCGATTTTTCTCTGCGCGTTTTTTTTTCCAGTGTTTATTTTTCTCGGGATGACAGCTGGGTCCCACGTGATAAGTGGATGGGAAGGATTGCAGGATTGCAGATGAATTCGTACTTTTTTATATTAGTATAGATAAATGCATTAAAAGGGTAAGTGATGCCATAGCTTCAATTTCTGTTAAATTGTAATCTATTAACTTATTAAATGAATAGAAAAAGGAGCCTCCACGTTTGCTCTCACGGCCTAGAAATTCTCATATTAATCAGAGAAAAAGAAAAACAGTGTCCATATAGAAATACAATATAGAAATAGCTGAAATTCTGAATTAAAAAATGAGGAATATTGGAAGAGGAGACTAGAGTCCATATGCTGTGAAGGTCGGCTACTCAGGAGGACAAGTTAGAGGGATTCCCCTGGAACCCCTCAAGAAGGCTTTAAGCAAGGTATGGGGCAGTTGCTATTTGGATATTTCTCAGGTAGATGCCAATCTGTTCATGGCTCTTTTTCGTACTTGGGAAGATCTTTCTTGGGTTTGGAATAAGCAGGCTTGGTCTTTTGGGAGTGATAACTTCTTGTTTGAATGGGCAATGGCGGATGAAAAACCATTATGGTCACTGTTAGATTCTACGGGGTTCCTATGCCGCTTAGGTCTGAGGATAATGCCAGAAAATTTGTTGAGGAAGTTGGAAAACCCTCTGCTGCTGCTCCCATTATTGAAGAAAATCTGAAAAAAGATCCCAAGTTTATGAGTGTTAGGGTGAAGATGGATGTTAATAAACCTGTTCAAGCTATAGTCTGGCTAAATATAGAGAATAGAGACCCTTTGAAAGTGTTTGTTCATTATGAGAGAATTCACCGCATTTGCACTTTCTGTGGGCTTATGTTTCATAACACTCAAGTTTATCCTATCAAGCAATGGATCATTATTCAGCAGAAAGAGGATTCTAATGTACTCTTGGCTGATAGATATGGCAAATGGATCACTCAGTTGTCATATTTGCCACCTGAGGCAATGAAAGATCTTGGAAGAGAGAATAAGAATCTGTTGATGGAAAAATTCAGGCAGCATTTTGCAAGCTCGAGCAACCATTCTTGTTCATCGCAAGGAGAAACTCTTGAACTCCAACTGATTGGACAAGTGAATAGTGCAGCCCAGCATAGTGAGCCTGCTCTGGTGGGCCCTGGCCACTTTAGTCAGAGATGTACTATTGCAGGTACTGTGCAGAAGGCTGTAGAAGAAGCTAGTACTAGAGACAAGCAATATTCCTAGGAAAATGTACTCTTACAGATAGATGGATTGCCTGCGACAGATACGGCCACTCACCAGCTTTCTAAGCAGCAAATGGCCCAACTGGCCAGAGCACATTCCCTAAATATGGGCCAACCAGCAACTGCCTCAACTGCCTAGAAGGATAGAGCTGGACTGTATGTGGTTCCTGCAAAGAAGAAACTTTAGTTCCAAAATCAAATGTCTGCCTCCCAACAGTTTCAGCAAAAATTAAACTCTATCCTTCTGAATTCTCTGCACTGCTTTAACCATGCAGGGGTGAGTAATGAAGCTCAACTGCCTTTGGAGCATGCATACCGTATTCATCACCATGCAGAGAAGTGCAAGACTCTTGAAGCTACCAAAGCCGGTGAAAATTTATTGGCCTTTTCCTCCTTAAAGGATAGAACTGGTGTTAAGCGCACACTAGCACCTTCTTCCTCTTCTAGCTCCAAAAGGAGGGTTGTCGGTGGCCATGGCAGTATTGGAGGAGGTGATGGAGGAGGGTGGTCTGTTGATGATGCCTCCTCAGCATATAGAGCGAGTGGATGGTGCTCTTGGAGAAGGAATGAACCAAGAACAAGTCGAGCTCTCTCTCCTTTCGCTGCAGATGGAGATGGAGGAGGTACAACATCTAGTATTGCCAGAAGTGATGGAGGAGGAGGTGGTGGGATCAGATCAGCTCCTAGAAGAGAGGTTAGGGTTAGAGGCAGAATTTCTCGTTGGGATAGTGGATCAGAATCTGGCTCTAGACCCCAAGAAGAGGATGTTTGGAGGCGCAATGTTCATCTCCCTCTCCCTCCCCATGGATCTCTCTCTCCAACATCTGACAAGGCTAGGGGGTCTTCTTCTGGCAGTGGGAACTTTGTGGTTGGTTTGGAGCAAGTTGATCAGGGGATGGCTAAACTCCTGGATGGACAGGCTGCTGAAGCTCAGAGATCACCAGAGTTTGCTAGTTCAAAACCCTACCCTTATGCTACAAGGTCAGAAGGTGCTGCTCAAATTTGCTCTCTCCCTCCTGAGTATGTTAATCTCGGGAGAGTGGGTTCTCCTCCTTCTGCTGTTGCTCATGGGAATATTCATCGGGGAGGGCTGTCAAGTGACGATCGCATTGGGACTGATGTATCACCTGTTAGTGCTGGGATGGAAGAAGATTTCAACTCACCTCTGGGGCATGTAGCGCCAGCCCTCAAGGCGCCAAGGGGGCCATGACTTTCCTCAGCTAGAACTGCCAAGGTATTGGCGGGAGCCTTGGCAGTAGAAAAATGGTTTATCTTCGCCGACTTATCGCTTCTACTAATGCTCAGGTAATCTTTATTTCAGAAACAAAGAATAAATCTCTTTCTATCAATAATCTTAACAATGGTTTTTGTGTAGATAATAGTTACATAGTCCCTGCTACTAATGCTTCTGGTGGTCTTTGGCTTTTGTGGAGAAATGAGATGGACATCACTGTGGTGAAGAGTAGTGCCAATTATATCTTAGCAATAGGTGTACATACCCCTAGTGGCACCCTCTTCAATTTTTTGTGTATATATGGTGATGCCTCTCACCAAGGTACTAGTAGGATTTGGAACGAGGTTGGTACTTTTGTGGCCCAAAGAAGGCACAGGGCCTCTATTTGTATGGGTGACCTTAATGACATTATGAGCCCTGATGAAAAGTTTGGTTGTAATCCTCCTAATCTTTTAAATTTGAAAATTGGTGGTTGTTAGAAGAAGATTTCAATACTTTTGCCAGGAATAGTTGGGACAGTTGTAATGGCACTTTCACAAATAAAACCAAAGGGTTGAGTAAACATCTCTTGTCCTAGAGCAAAAAGAAGAAACCTCTTCAGCATCAACTTGCAAACATTGAAGAAGAGATCAGACAAGTTCAAATTTCTCAAGATAGGCATAATTTGGTAGACAAAGAAAAATATTTGATTCAGAAGTATGATATGATTTTGGAGAAGCTCTCAGATCATCACAGACAGAGAGCAAAACAAGATTGGATTAAAGATGGTGACAGGAACACTTCCTTCTTCCAGCAGGCTGCAATCAAGAGGAGAAGAAAAAACAGAATTGCTTCTATTGTTTGCAATGATGATTACATTACTAATCCTAATGATATTGCTCAAATCTTTATAAATTACTTTTCTGATCTTTTTTGTTCTAACAGAACTAACAATCCTAATGCTTATTGTCCTCATGTCTATACTTCCCAAGAAATTGATTGGCAGGTACAAGATGAGGAGGAGATTTGGAAGATTATTAAGGACATGAGGAGGAATGCTTCACCTGGGCCAGATGGACTTAATGCTGCCTTCTACAAAGCTACTTGGGGATGGATAAAAAATGATCTAATGGAACTGATTCGAAACTTTTACTATACAGGTAACATTCGTGCAGAGCTAAATAAAACCAATATTGTTTTAATCCCTAAGAAGATTTCAGACCCATCTGTCTTTGCAATGTTCCCTACAAAATTATTGCTAAATCTGTTGCCAACAGAATAAAAGGTAAACTTTCTGATCTTATCTGTCAATCTCAACATGCTTTTATTCCTGGTAGAAGGATTACCAATAATATCATCATTGCTCAAGAAATTGTTCATTCTTTTGGTCTTAAGTCTTATGTTCAAAATGCTTTTATGCTCAAATTTAATCTTTCCAAAGCTTTTGATAGACTGGAATGGGATTTTATTGCTACTGCTCTTCAAAGAAAAGGTTTTCATCACCATTTCATTAATCTTGTCCTGTCTTGCATAAATTCTTCTTCCTTTTCTGTCAATATCAATGGTCAGGCTTATGGCTCCTTTAATGCAAAAAAAGGGGTATTAGACAAGGCTGTCCTCTTTCCCACTATCTTTTTGTTCTTGCCTTGAATGAACTCTCAGATCAACTAAATGAGGCTCTTTCGAATAATCAAATTAAAGGTGTCATGTTAAGTACAATGGTCCTGTTATTCACTCTCTTCTTTATGCAGATGATCTCATCATAACAGGAATGGCCACTGTTGAGGAAGCAACTCGGATTAAAAACATTATTGATGATTTTTGTAGGAATTCAGGGCAGACTCCTAACTGGAGTAAATCAGGAATCATGTTCAGCGGGACAACTCCTTTACATATTCAAAATGCTGTTAAGCTTATTTTTCCTATTCCTGTCTTGGATGCCACTGTGAAGCACTTGGGTCACCCTCTTTTTGTTACTAATAAAAATAAGTATGAGATTTATAAGTTTATCATTGAAAAGTTTAAAGCTAAGGTTACTACTTTGAAAGCAAATAAACTTTCTTATGCAGGTCGTTTAACTCTCATCAAATCAGTTTTTGCCTCCCTGTCTGTCTATTATATGGCCACTATCCTTCTCTCAAAAAATCTTCTTAATAAGATTACATCTATTATTAGAAAATTCTGGTGGACAGGAGTAATGGAAGGACAAGACAAAAATTCTCTCTGTTTGAAAGCTTGGAAAGACATTTGCAGGCCTATTGAAGAAGGGGGTCTTGGAATCAGGGATATTCAAGCTGTCAACAAAAGCCTTATCCTTAACTCAGCTTGGAGGATGATCACAAATCCTCAGGACCAGATTGCTCAAATCCTCAAAGGTAAATACTTTCCCAACTCCTCCTTTTGGACTGCTCCTAGAAATATCTCCAAATCTGTCTACTGGAGTTCTGTGCTTAGTATCAGGAAAACTTTGAAACATTCTGTTATTTGCCAATTAGGGGATGGCAATATTTCCATTTGGAATCAGCCTTGGTGTGATCTCAATTCAGACATCTCTAATTTTATTAAAACTAATCCCACGCCAAGTCATTTACCTGTTAGAGTTGCAGATTTATGGAGAGGAAGCAAGGAATGGGATACTGGAATACTAAATTCTTTGTTTGAAGAGGAGGTTGTTCAGAAAATTATGCAGGTTCCTGTCATGAGAGATGGATCAGAAGACAAACTTTTCTAGAGGCATACAAAGAATGGAGAATGCAACACTAAAAGTGCTTACAAGGAATTCTACAAGGAAAACTGTCAATCCTTTCAGCAGGTAGATTCCCAAACTTTAGCTTTAATCAAAACAGTGTGGAAAGAGAAAAATATTCCCCCCAAAGTGAAAGTTTTTGCTTGGAGGCTCCTCAGAGAAGCTCTTCCTTTTACCAATGCGAGGTTATCGAAAAGCTTTGCCGTGACGCGTCTCATGTGTTGGGACGAGGCTCATGTGTTGGGCAGTCGCGGAGTGCGGGTAAAGTGTACATCCACTACAGTGTGAGTAAACCAAATCTATTTGAGCACCGGGACATGTATTACACTTGGCTAGACTCTAAATTCTTAACTTGTGTGGGATAGAATATTGCATGATGATTTTTATGCTGATGGAGCCACTTCCTGAGAGGAGGGAAGGTGGTCGTTCTCAGAAAACCATGACGACTCAATGGCGGGAAGCTATCCTTGGGATCACAATGGATGGTGGACAGAACCGTCGTTGTTTAATATGAACATTGGTACTAAAATTTGATCAGTCTATGCTAGGTCTTAGGCTTGTGAAAAGATTTGCAAAGCTTGCTTTACGCAAAAGAACCTGGAGCCCTTCCTTGAAATACCCTCTATCATATGCATTTGCTGTGGTGGCTCTCTGAGTACGGTTGGTACTCACTCTTACTATTTATACATCTTTTAGGAGAGTGTTGAAGAGAAGCCCTTGTCGGTACGCTTGTGTATCCAACAAGATGATCGGAGTGTGATCTTGTTCTAGGTCTCGTTCCCCAGTCGACTGCCTGTGGCATGTTAACCGGGCCCTTATATTATTTTGTCTTCCGCTGTTGTTCTCTGATAGTTGTTGGCCTACCTGGCCCTAATTTAAGTATTTAACTCTTTTAGCCTGAATTCATTCGTGATATGCTGTGATTCAACTATGTATGTGTGTACCAACTACTGATCCAGGGATTGGTACGGATAAACACAGAAGATTTTCGATTTCCAAAATCGGGGGTCCACACTCCATTGCTGCTCATGTCATGTGCCTGCCGGTGCTCACATAGCAAATCCCAGGAACTGCATCTTCTAATTTGAAAGGAAGCAGGATGTCTGCCATCATCAGGAAACGTAAAGAAAAAAAAAACAAAGAAACTGAGTTTCGTGAAACGGTTTGGCCTCCTACGAAGAGTACTCTACCTAAAGCTCTCTGATGCAAACAAAACAAAATCAGATCCATGTCAAAATCGCGTCACTCATGCACACTCCATATTAAATGGTTATTGTGCATGCAATGTGATTATGGAAAAATGATCTTACTTATTCAAAATTGTTGTACATATCAGTACATACATGGATCACATGCTTTTTTTCCCAGTATAAATTTGCCATGCCAATTCGACATGTCCAAAACATGCTATAATATTAACTAATATGTGATAATGTGACTTGTAGCAAGTCGATCATGTGGTAATCACTGGCCAACTTAATTGAACATGTTTTTGTGTAAGGTTAAACATCATACCTCCTGCCAAATCATGAACATGATAAAATGCTGGCTTATTCTCATGAGCCTGGTACATCAAAACATTGCAGTATTACGATTATAAGAGCATAGCACTGGTGGAGAAACCATCTTTGGTCGGTCGGCCGAAATCCACAATAGTCCCGGTTCTACTAAAAACCGGGACTAAAGATGATCTTTTGTCCCGGTTGGTGGCTACAGCGGACATATTTGATCTTTAGATCATCTTTAATCCCAGTTCATATGTTGTCAGGGGCTGTCAGGCCCTTCCGGGATCTTTAGTCCCGGTTGGTAATACCAACTGGGACTAAAAATCCGATCTTTAGTAAAGATCGGATTTTTAGTCCCGTTTGTTAAACAACCGGTAAAACAAAGCATCTATCCATCCTTATCTCCTCCTCTCCCATCCAGCCATCCTCTCCATCTTATCTTCTTCTCTCCTCCTCTCCTCCCATCCTTCTCTTCCTTCTTCTCTCACCCCATCTCCTCCCCTCTCCTCCCTCTCCTCCCCTCCCTTCCCCTCCGGCAGGGCGGCGGGATGGAGGCCGGCCGCGGCGGCCCCAGGCGGGGCGACGGGATGGAGGCCGCCACCGGCGGCCCGGCGCGGGGAGGCGAGATGGAGGCGGCGGCAAGCTGCGTCGGGGGCGGCGGCGGCCGCTTCGTCAGGGGTGGCTGTCTCCACTCGGGAGGGCGGCGGGATGGAGGCCGCCACCGGCGGCTCGGCGTGGGGCGGCGAGATGGAGGCGGCGGCGGCTGCGTCGGGGGCCGCGGCGGCTGGCTGCGTCGGGCGAGAGGCAGCGGCCGGCTGCGTCGGGGGCAGACGGCACCGGTCTGGAGGCGGTGGCAGGCGGAGAACTGTCACGCCTGGAATTTCTATCCAAAATTCCAAACGCTTACATGTGTGTGAACCCTCGTCCAGGAATCAGCCGAGGCACAGAATAACAAATTGATAATAGAGTACAATTATTACTCTAATTAATAAGCGAATAAAATGTCATTACAGAGGTAGATAGTTCCTCTCAATCAATAAAGATCTAAGCAGCGGAAAATAAAATAAGATAAACGGCGCAGACGACTCCACCCCACAAGCAGCTTGACCAGGGCTACACCTAATCCTCCACACCATCAGCATCACTGTAGAGCTCCTCCTCTGATGAATGATTGCAAGGTGAGTATATGACATACTCAGCAAGCCACGCAGCAAATATGCAAATGCACAGGATAACAAAGGATGGCATAGTAGGGTTTCGTTTGCATAAACAGCATTTAATAAACATTTCAGAATTTAATAAAACAGTTAAGTAATAATTAAACAATATTAATCTAACGCTATACAACATACCCTGTTGCATAGGCCCAACCATTCTGAACAACCAATCCCAGCTGCACAGTTCTATCTCCAAACCAGGAATATACCATTCCAAACCAGGAGCTAATCAAATTATTACCAGTTATAGCATCTTTCATTATGATGAGAGGTGTGAGACTAATCACGAAAGACATTGTTAGACCCGCCCATAACCGCGGGCACGGCTATTCGAATAGTTTTACTCTGATCAGAGGTGTACCACTGTACCCACAAGACAGCCCCACGACATGTCACCATGTGCCTCGATACCACCACGGTTCCTCAGAAAGGAGCTGTGACAGTACCCCTCGCACAACACAATTCACCACAGCGCACCGTTCCTGGATCATAATCACCCCCTTATAAACAAGGCATGGACTCCCCAGCGACCCCCGTGGGCTTATCTCCGCCACTTCTCAGTCTGGTGCCCCGCAATGAACCATGCTATACAAAAGGTAAAGCATTTGCCCACGCTGGCTTGTGGTTGGCACGGTTAATGTTTCACAACCGAAACTCGTGAACCGGTCCTTAATTGTCATGAGCACGACCATCAAAACCATGTGCTCACAACCCACCATTATCAGGTTTTAGTTGGCAAATTAATTAATTAACCAATCATGATTAACCATCATGAGCTATCATTAAGCCATCATTAAATAATAGTGAATCATAAGTTATCCCAATAGTGTGCTAAAGTTTCTAAGCATGGCTAAGCAATCATAACTAATATCTAGCTGAACCAATATATAAAGCCCAACTAGTCAAGTTATAATAACCCAAGGTATCAAGGATTAAAGTAAACAAGAACAAAAGGGCTATAACAAACAATAGGTTAATTCCACCCAATGACATTCAAAAATAAATGCAATAGTTGAATAGAAACAATAGCTTTAAACGGGATCAACATGCTCAAAGGGTTGTTTGGGATCTGTGTGACTTGCCTTGCTGGCCTTGGAACTCCTCGAATTCTTCTCCTGCGAAAACGAACTCTCCGGAAACGTCGGAGTCTAAACAGAAAAGAGCAAAAACACCAAAAACAGCACATAAACAAGCATGAACAGTACATGTGGATATTTTTAACATGTAGATCTCAATTTTAGAAAAATTTAGAGACTTGAACCAACTAAATCCGAGCTAAGATGAATTAGTTATGAATTTTTAAAGATTAAATCAGATTAAATCACTTATATGGATTTTAATTGAATTATGACGCAATAATGAATTATTTTTGAAAAGGAAAAGAGGATTTTTTGCGTCAGCGGCTAGGGTTTGCGGTGGACCGGGCGCACGGCGACGGTTCACGGGAACGGACGGCCGAGATCGATCCATCCAAAACGAACGGTCGAGATCGACCGGTCCACGGCCAGACCACGGCGGGCGGCATCGATGACGTCGGCGATGACGTCATCTCCGGCGGCGGCTCGGGCGCGCAAGCTCGTCGGCGAACGACGGCGCGACGACGCGAACGGAGGGCACCTACGGGTAGCGGACGGCACGGCGAACTCACCGGTGACCAAAGAAGCGGCGGAGGAGCAACGGACGGCGACGGCGGCGAAGAAGAAGCGGCAGCGACCTTCGGCTTGACGACGGCGACGGAGTTCCGGCGGTCGACAGCGACGGCGGAGGGGCGGACGAGGACGGCGACGCGACGGCGACCACGACGGCGACCTTCCCGAGCGACGGTGACGACTGGAGCGACGATGGTGCCCGGCTGGAGCGGTGGCGACGACGGCGGCGCGAGGCTACACGGTGCTAGAGCTCTACCGGCGACGAGAGGCGAAGGCGAGGGTGGCAGCGGGTAGCGGAGACACCGGGGATCCTTTTAAAGGGGCAAGGAGGCGGCGGCGAAGGCCCACGGCGACCGGCGACGCGAAGGAAAGGTCTAGGGTTCGGGAAAAGAGATGAATCCGATTCGAGATCGAATCCACGAATTTCCAAAGCGATTAAGACGATGTTTCCAAAAGGGAAAAGGTAGAGGAAGTCCCGAAGATCATTTCCCCTCAATGGATTTCACCGGAAACGGAAAGGGGCGGCCGGATTTGGAAGGAGACGGCGGAGGCGCGGCGCTAGGGTTTCGGCCGGCAGCGGCGCGAGGAGGACGACGAGTCCGACAGGTGGGCCCCACCTGTCAGCGAGCGAACGCGCGCGCGCGAGCGGCGGCTTGGCTGCGGACTGGGCCGGCTTGGGCCGAGGAGGAGAGAGAGAGAGAAAAGGTTTTGGGCCGACTTTCGGCCCAAAGCCAAAAGAGACTTTTTAAAACCTTTTTCCAATTTAAGTTATTCATGAAATGCAATTCCATTTATTAAAAATACTTCCTTAGCTCAAATAAATCCCAGAAAAATCTAGGAATTATAGAATCAAGCAAAAGTATTTAATGAAATTTTATCTGGCCCCATTTTATATTGGAATTTATTATTTAAAATTAGATCTTCTTTTCAAGGCTTTTAAAATCATTTCTAATAATTCCAATTAAACAACAATTTATATATTTAGGATTTTTAGGGTGTGACAAGAACTTCTGTTTTTCTTCTCTTCTCTGTGCTATCTGATGAATGCTGAAGATGTTGTTATAGATGCGAACTTTTTTTTCCTTTCTCTGTTCTCTATAATGAATTCTCATTGTTCTGAAGATGTTGCAGATGTGAACAAGTGTAAAGAAATTGTTCTGAAGATGTTGTAGATGTGAACAAGTGTAAAGAATATGATGCTATGTTGTTTGATTTTATTCATTCGATCTATGGTTTAGGCTTTGTTGTTGATTTTATTCATTTGATCCACGAGTGAAAGCTAAAGAACAATCAAAAATGGAAAAGGCCAACCGGATGAAAGGAAAAGAAGAAAAAAGAAAACCAAAACTTTTTAGTCCCGGTTGGTACCAACAACCGGGACCATATTTTTAAGTCCCGGTTGGTGTTACCAACAGGGACTAAAAATCGATCTTTAGTCTCGGTTATTTGAACCGGAACTAAAGATTGCGATCTTTAGTCCCGGATTTATAGACCCGGTTGGAAAACTGGGACTACAAAGGGTTACCAACCGGGACTCCAAAACGTTTCTCCACCAGTGTAGGCTTCGTCGTAATTGTGTACAAGATATCCACACATACATGTCTCTTTTTTTTTCATCACAAGAGGTTTCTCCTCACGCATGCATCCTGCACCAGTCATTATCATGTGCCCTGTCTAGTACAATATAAAAACTTGCATCTTACACCCACGCATTAAAGGGCAAATCTTATGGATGTAAGAAATGAGAACAAGATGGTGTAGCTAAGGTTTACCCAGCTATTAGTATTACTAGCCGCCAACGCACGGGGTAATATTTAACAACGGAAAATACTAAGCGTACGATTTTTTTATTACGATCTTTATACGATCTTAACCCTAGCCGTAATCATGCCGCGCCTTCCCTTCCCATCCCCCACCGCGAGCTCCTCCTCCCCCTCGGCCCCTTCCCTCCTAGCGGCGCCTCCCCCCCTCCCTTCCCCTCTCCCCGGCAGCGCCGCTCCTTCTCCGCCGCACCCTCTCCGCCGATCTGGTCACTGAGCTGAGCTGAGCTGAGGCATTCCAATGGAGGAGGAGAGCCGGAAGGGGAAGGCGGCGGAGCCATGGGTGGACGCGGTCGAGGAGCAACTGAGGCAGGACGGCGTCGCCGACCCGGTGGCGGAGGCGGCGCGATGGCGGAAGCACTCCGCGTACCGCGTGCCAGCGCACATCAAGAAGGCTGCGGCGGCGTCGCCGTACCAGCTGTAGCTGGTGTCGCTGGGCCCCTTCCACCACGGCCGCGCCGACCTCCAGCCGATGGAGGAGCACAAGCGGCGGGCGCTGCTGCAACTCCTTCGGCGCACCGGGAGGCGCGCTGGGGATCTCGTTGCGGCAGTGGAGGCGGTAGCGGAGGCGCTGGAGGACGCGTACATGGACCTCGACGGCGACAAGTGGCGGGGCGGCGACAGGGACAAGTTCGTGGAGGTGATGGTGACCGACGGGTGCTTCCTCCTGGAGGTGATGCGCACGGCGGAGGTGGACGGCGAGGTCGATGACTACGCGGCGAACGACCCTGTGTTCAGCCACCACGGCGAGCTGTACGTGTTCCTGTACGTCCGCCGCGACATGCTCATGACGGAGAACCAGCTCCCCCTCCTCGTGCTCCAGCGCCTCTTCGCCGTTGTCTGCGGCCCGCACAAAGAGGTAGGTACAATCAGATCGTGGAATCGATCAATCAAGAACTCAGGAATCATCCAAGAACCGATTTGATGACGGCCTGCTTGCTGCCTGCTGCTACCAGCATTCACAGGCTGACATCAATATCGACCAGGTTGCAAGCTTCTCCTCTGCTTGGCTAATGCTGGTGTTCACCCCAAGTTTGTATTTAGTAAACCATATTTTATTTAGTGCTTGCATTTTCTACATGACATCAAGCTGAAATTTAGGCCTCCTATCAGGCAAAAGTTTGGAAGATAATTGAATTATTAGAAGTCAGAAATTGATATTTGGACTGCACCTTACCTTATGAGATAGAAAATTATTCGTACCTATTGTTTTTCAGCATCTCATATGAAATGTAGCTCAGACCTTTTTTATGTGCTTTCACCATTACTCTAACATTAGGAATGAGGTTTAAAATTGGGAATGCTTTTTTGTTGCTTTCTTTAATGAGAATTAAAATATTCCCACATCCTAATTAGTAAATAAGAAAACTAAAGATATAATTTCCCATTCTGCATTGACAATGCAAGAAACTCACTAATTGGAATGAGCTTAGACATCAATGACCTGATAGATTATTTTCTTGAACTACCAATGTAGTGTCAGAGGATCATTTCCATCCAATGATTATACACTGGAAATCTGTAATTATGTTCTCTTTTTTTCCACCCCAAAGGTCCTACCAATAGATTGCACATGTAATTATTGTTCCTATTAGCTTCTATTACTCAGGCTTTGTGTACTACTCCTCTTCATGGCTTCCCTTCCTTGCTATCTCTTCGATTATTCATATTTCGTTTACTCGATTTACAGGTCAGTCCAGACAACGATGGCTGAGAGAAGAACCAGTTGGTTTCTGGGGAGTGCATAGACATAACATCATCTCAGCTTCCAGTCGAATCTATTTTCTCTACAGTCGAGAATGCAAGCGGAGAACTGCTATGTTAGACCAACAATTCAGAGGTCAACTACATACCAACATGCCATAGATTCATTTTGTTCTGTATTTTGTAGTGTTGCATATCAAAACCTTACTTCTCAATATATATAAAATTCTGTTTTATAGATCCCACTGCTCTTTAATGGGTAGACTGTGTGTTCCAGATGCACTTATATGTATTCTCTTGCATCAAATAGTTTAACTCTACTACCTATGATTTTTTACAGATGCAGATTTTACTATTTCCAAATTTTAGTGCACGGTGTCGGATCATCAATTGTGTCTTTGAGTCATATACTTTATGTTTCTTCCATGTGGTTGCCTGTTCCCATTGTGCTCATTCCCCCGTATAAATGATGTATTTTCTATTTAACACTATATTAGTTAATCTTTCCCTAAATATTTCTGTGCAAATTCCATGGCCTGGTGAGCAACATCAATGGCTTGCAAGTTAGTGCCTCATTTTGCATTGTGTATATAGAGCAGGATGGGGTCAATGTTTCTGCATGTCGCCCAATCATATATGATATGTATTGCATGTCACCAAATATTGATGTATATATTTTGAACAAATCTTATCAATTTATTAGCTTAACCTATCTTAAAAGGTTATGATATGTGGTTATGTCGCTGTGCGCTAGTGCTAGGCACACTAACTCTAATTAAGTTCTTATATACGCCATGCGCGTAAATTAGCAAAAACCGATTAGACATACTTATGTAAATAATTCGATCCGGATTATGTACGCATCTTATGTGTGGTTGGGTATATGCTGATCCTTATGACTTATTCGGTAATTATTGCAGAGATTTAGAGAAAACGATCGAATGATACATTGACTAATCAACATTTTATCTAATTTCTGAGTATATATATATATATATATATATATATATATATATATATATATATATATATATATATATATATATATCACTACTACAAAAGTGATTTTTCTGTACGAGGCTCCCTCATTTTTCTATGCTGACCATAACAAGTGGCGTCTGCAAAAATTGAGGGTCATTTTTACATGCGGCTCACTTAAGCGCCCGCATGGAAAAATCGATTTTTCCATACGGGCCACTTAAGAAGCCGTATGTGAAAATAAAATTTGAAACTAGTGTATCTCACTCATATGAACTCCAAATTGGATGATTTTTTTTCTAAATGTTTATAAAATCATGCTCTATCATGTTATTGTGTTCTTACTGGCATTATTTTGGTTGTTTTTTCTTTTGACTTTGTTTTATCAATTAAAAATTTGAATTTCAAAAGTTCAAATAATATTTTGAAGCATTAAATGATTTCATCGGAAAAAGTCATCAATAACAAAGTTGTATAACTCATCAAGATCTATAACTTCTATTTTGGTCATTTCTTCATTATTTCTTCATCCGATAAACTGATTTGTAAGATTGTTTACAAAATGCACATCTCTTATAAACTATATAAGACATGTGCATTTTGTGAACAATCTTACAAATCACTTTGTCGGATGAAGAAATAATCAAAATAGAAGTTACAGAACTTGATGAGTTATACAACTTTGTTATTGTTGACTTTTTCAAATGAAATCATTTTGTATTTGAAAATATTGTTTGAAGTTGTCATATTTTGAAATTCAAATTCAAACTGTTGAAACCAATACAAATAGAAAAATGACCAATACAAAAGTTGTAGATCTTGATAAGTTATACAACTTTGTTGTTGACAACTTTTCTATTTGAAATCATTTACTATGTGAAAAAATTATTTGAATTTCTTATATTATAAAGTTCAAATTTTATATAGGTCAATCAAACTCGGATGGAGAAATGACCAAAACAAAATTGGTAGATCTCAACGAGTTCTACAACTTTGCTTTTGGTAACTTTTTCATATGAGTTCATTTAATATCATAAAATTTGATTCGAAGTTCTCACATTTTTAAATTAATTTTTTAATAACTATTTTCGCATGAGGCCCACTTAAGGAGCCGCATGCAACGCATGCAAAAATCTATTTTCGCATGCGGCTCCTTAAGTAGTCCGTATGCAAAAATACCACCGCAATTTTTTCATCTCCCTCCACTTCAAATTTTTTCTACCTCATCTCCTCTCTCCCCCTATTAATTTATTACTCTCCCCTCTCTCTCTTTCTCTCCTCTCTCTCCCTCTCTCCCCCTCCCTCTCTCAGAGCAGCCGGGCGGCGGATGGCGACGGCGTCGATGGCATCGGCGGGTGGCGGATCCGGCGGCGCCGTCCTCGGGAAGGCCGGATCCACCACCATAGGGAGCGGCTACAGCGGCAGCGGGCGGCGCGTGTACGGCGACGGCTCGGCGTAGCAGCTACGGCCCCTGCTCCGTACGTCGGTGGCGTCGGCGGGCAGCGCGTCTACGGCAGCGGCGGGCATGCGGCTACGGCGGCGGCTCGGCGGCCCGCCACCCCCTCCTCACCGCCGCCGACAATGACGACGATGAGGCGACCCTCCCCTTTCCTCAATGCCGCGGCGGCGGGGGCGGCTTGGCCGCCTCGGGTGACGCCGCCGCACCGCGCGGATCCGGCGGGGGAGACGGATCCTCCGCCGGCGACAACACCAGGCAGTTGGGGCGACGGATCCGGTGCCTCCGCCGACGGAACCGGCGGGGGCGACGACGGCGGGCGGCGGGGGAGACGGATCCACCGCCGGCGACGACACCGGGCGGATGGGGCAACGGATCCGGTGCAGCCGACGACAGATCCGGCAGGGGCGACGGCGGCGGGCGGCGGGGTGCGGCGGGGGCGACGGATCCACCGCCGGCGATGGCGTGCGGTGTGGATGCGGCGCTCCGGTGACGGGCTAGGGTTTGGGATTTTTTGGATTTTTATTGTTTTTTGAGGTTTTTTGGATTTTATTTGTTTTGTTTGCTGAATTTATTTTCGCATGCTGCCAGTATAAGCTACTGCATGGGAAAATCCCATCTTCGCATGCGGATGCGCCGGCCGCATGCAAAAAAGAGTGGTGTTTGCAGACGATTTCGTCCATGCGGTTGGGGCAAGATGCTTCCCAACCGCATGGAAAGACCCTTTGTGTAGTAGTGTATCCTGTCGGTAATGCAGCCACACATCAAATATATAATTTGGATTGGATACGGAAATAAAAAATTAGGGTGCTAATCAAAGTATAATATGTACTGTTACAAGATATATATATGCCACTAATTATTACACGGTAAATGTTACACGTAAATATCAAACTTCACGAGTGACGCTTAGTTCTCCGAGGACTTGCATTTCTTGCATACCCTCTGAGATGCGGCTTTGGGCTGATAATGGCAGATTGCTCCGGCCTGTTTACACTTCGTATGGTTGCTATGGTGCAGAAGACGTGTTCTCAGCATTTTGATGAGAAATTTTGCTATGATTGTGATATTCAAATTAATCACTAAGAGGATGAACGAGCAACTTATTAGGAGGATCCACTCTCATCTTGAGATCTTGACAACCAAGGAAAATTGTTCACACTCTAACCTGAAAAATGGTAAAACTGGTACGTATCAAGATATAAGAATTTATTAAAACTGATAAAATTGGTACATATCAGGATATAAGAATTTATTGAAATCAATAAATTACCCATGAACTGCGCCGGCGAGCACCGGTGGCGGCGACGAACCTCGCGGACAAAGGACAGCAGCGACAATTAACCTCATGGACAACCGATGTCGATATCGTAAACTCGTGATGACGAAGCTTGCGGATGACCCTCGACGGCGACGAACCTCGTAGACGACCGGAAGCGGTGGCAACGACTAACCTCGACCGGCAGTGTGCGTACCGGCATGGGCTGCAGCATGTATGCATCTAATCTAAATTCTAAAATTTAGAAACCTGTCGGATCATATATATATACATAGAAAAAAAGAAACAACTAAATCCATATACATGGAAAGAATTAACGGGCTTGATTTTCTAAACGTAATTAATGGGCGTGATTTTGTATGATCCATGTATTAATTAGGAAAACCCGGCCAAGAAGCCACACGAATAAAAAATAAACACTTATGGCATGTTCAATGTTCAATGGTAAAGACGAGTATGGTCTCTTAAACAATACAAGATTATTTGGAGTCCGTGTCTGTATAATAGTTGAGACGATATTGGCTCTAATCATTAACTCAAAAATATTCTTTTTGTTAATATTCTTTCCATTCTTTTACCTTCATACAACCATATTTCCATATTATAGTGATTAAAAGTCATTGTTAAGCCGTTGTCATGCATAACAACGATGTTTTGTCTCTCTTTTTTCTTTTTCTTCTATGTCAATAAGTATTCCTAATTAGCAACGCTAAGAGACCACCGTTGACAACCATTGCGGCGATATGACTGGAGCTCAAAGCATGTGTCATCGTTGTGCAGCTCAAAAAAGTAGCCCCGACGATTTCTATATTGCAAATGCACATTTGCTCGTACAAACTACATGCATTTAACTTCACCTGTGAAATATTATATATACTAGTATCTCCGTTTCAGGTTATAAGACTTTCTATCATTGTCCATATCTCTACTACTTAAAAAAATTGAGGTGCTTCCATCGTCCGTAAAAAAACCGTGGGAGAAAAAAACCATGCGAAAAAAATCGGGCGAAAAAAACTAAGTCCAATAAAAAAACGGACAAAACAAAAAAAATCCGCGGACGAAATAAACCGTGTGAAAAAAAACCAAAGTCCGATAAAAAGGACGAAAGAAGGGAAAAACCGGAAAAAAAAGAAAAAAAAAGTCCGATCCAAAAAGAAGGGGCGAAATAAAGAAAAAAAAAGAAACTAATCTGACTCGGTCTACACGGTAAAAAAGGCGAAAAAAGGAAAAAAATTTTAAACGAATCCGACTCTGTCGACGCGGTAAAGAAAAGGGCAAAAAAAAAAAAAGTATATGTCCGATTCCAAAGAAAATCGAATCCTATTATATGTGACATGGCGTGGTAAAAAAAAATCGAATCCGATTCCATCGACGCGGTAAAAAACAATCATAAAATTTTTTTCTGTCCGAAAGTTTTCCGTTTCTCTTTCTGTATCTCTATCTGTATTCTCTATCTGTATCTGTATCTGTATCTGTATCTCTATATCTACTACTTAAGAATTAAAAAGTGTTTCAGTCGTCCATCCGTTGAAAAAAGCGTGAAAAAGAATTCGGTGAAAAAAATCGAATCTGATTATATATGATGCGGTAAAAAAATTAAAGACGTTTCTGACATCCGTAGTAACGAAAAAAGGGCGAAAAAAATGAAAAAAAGGAAAGTCCGATTCAATATCTATATATACCTAATTAAAAATATTTGTATGGCTTATGGGTTATAGAAATTCCATCGCACGTGCAATCGATCCCGCTTTAATCCCTCTCCGATGGCAAAAAATAAAAAAAAGAAAAGAAAGAAAAAAAAATGAGAGACCGCATCAAATTTGGACCTAAATTCTAAAGAAAACACTACTACAAGAATACAAGATCAGATTCAAGAACACTAAAAAAACGCCGACGCCGGAAGGGGAGGGTGGTGCCATCGCTGCTGAACCGCCACCGCCGTCGCAGGGATGTCGGTATGTCGGGCCGCCGCCACATTGTTTTGAGAGAGAGGGGAGGAGGGGAAATGATTTTAGGGTTAGGGTTTGGGCTGTTGAACTTTTATATAGGTCGGGATGACCGTCTATCAGATCGGACGGCTCTGGCTTCTCCCGCGTCAGGCCGAACGCCATTCCCAGGCCGCCCACATGGAATAAGTTCACTTTAGGTCGTTTAAATTGTTCCTCCCCGATTCTATTCCCAGGCCGCCCACACTATTGGGCCGCCTCATGGACCATGTGTACGCGCTCCGTATGTAACAAGTTCACTTTAGGTCACTTCAGCTGAACTTTTTTATTTCATTATAAATATATTTTTCTTAAAGAGCTCATATCATGTAAAACTAAACCTTAATCATATAATATTTTTATATTTGTTATAATTTTAATTACCCGTCGCAACGCACGAGCATTTTTTCTATGTTAAAAAAAAGACCACGACATACGAGTGAGAGATATATACCACACACACCCGCAGGCTCATCTTTAACTGAACTGGCAACAGATTTTCAATTATAGGTCTAATTGTTTTATTTAGGTGATTAAATTTGTTTTCATTTATATAATTAGTTTGCTCTATTTAAGCTTTCTGAAAATTGCTAAAATTTGAGAATAACTTTCCTACTTCATATTATATTATTTTTAGCTAATGCAATTAATGGAAAATTAATTATATATTTTTATCTTTTTGACCAAAGGTCACTGCAATTTTATTTCATTAATATTATTATTATGATTATGATTCCTTTATTTTTTTCCCACCAGTATACATGATTAAAATTACCTTTACCCATTGCAACGCACGGGCATCATTGCTAGTTCATATAGATGTTAATGAATGTAGGCGCGTGCGCGCGCGTGCGCATATATATATATATATATATATATATATATATATATATATATATATATATATATATATATATATATAAATTTATTAACATATATACACTCCATTTTTTGTTGTTAATTTCATTCAATTTTTTGGGATCTGGAACGAGGAGGTTGCCAGCGGCGATTCGAGAAAAGGCAGCGCCGGGGAGAGGCCACCGCGCCGCCTGGATCTGGAGACAAGCTCCACGATGACGGGCGCCTGCCTTTTTTCCGTCCATGGCCTTCACCGGCTTCCTTTCCGCCGCCGCTGCCGCCTCGAGCTCCTCCCCACGCCCTCCCGACCAGCCCTTGCCCATCTGCTCCGCGTTGGCGAGCTATACGGAGGAGCCAACGTCCTTCGTCCTCGTCGGCGGCCGCCGTTCTGCCTTCGTCCGCTTGCGGCCGCCAGATCGCCACCATCGCCCATGCCTGCTGCCCTCGTCCACCGTCCGTGGAGGACACTGAGGAGATGTAGCAGCAGCATTTGGATTGGATTTTCATAAGTTGTTGCTGCATGCAAAGGAGGAGGAGGGCCGGCGCCGTCTGCATTCCTTCAGGGGCGACACCATCAGAGATAGTGTCTTTGGTGCTGCCATGCCAATCTGATCTATTCCCTTTCTTTTTTTCGTTTTTGTTTTTTCATGTTTGCATGATCGGTGATCAAGCCTTTTTTCCCCACGCTGTTCAGATTCATGGAGGTTTTTCTTCTCGATTCAATCTTCTATGCTTTATGGTTGCAATTTTCCCAGGTTTTAGTTTAGTGTTTATAACTAGACATGACTAAAGACAAAGATATGTCTTTTTTTCACAGGGGCAGAGTGAGAATCCGGATGCAGCATCAATGCAGATGAGGATTATACTAACAGCGATGTATATTGAGACCTTCATTGTTCAGTCTACTGGCACAAATCCCTATTCTTCATGCAGGTGTTTTGCTACTGGGCACACACCGAAATTTTTTTTATGCCTAAGTATGCTTTATTTTTCATATTCAGAGGATTGAGATTGTTGTTCTAATTGCTCCTGTGCATATGGCATGTCCTTCACTAGTTCCGCAGGTGCGGATCAAGGACACCAAGGGAGTTTTCATCCATGAATAATTTACATATCATTTTAGTTCAATTGGGCATTGGTATCATGAAAAATCTAGGACGAGTCTATTTGATTAGTATCATTTTTATGCATAATAATATGTTTCACGGAAACAGATCTTTACTGACTGCCAAATTGAACTTTCTCTTGACCTCAATGATATCCGGGTGATCTATGAAGATATAGGATCCTTGGTTCATTTGACATGGACGCTCTAAATGTTTCATGTCGTACACTTTGTACACTTTATCTGGATTTATCTTGGCAAACTGATAATGTGTCAATTAGAATTTTGGCTCTTAATTTAACATGCATCTGAACATCTGACATCTATGATCAGTCTAATGGAGTGTATTCCTGTAAATAAAGCACTCTAGACTCATCAGTTCTAAATTTTATTCTACTCGATTTATGTTCTTCAGATTGAAGCTGCATTTGGCACATATTCTCTCTTCCTGCTGCTCAATTTTTTATGAAGCATTTTATTTCTTCTTCAGCGAATCATATCTCATTTAGAGTCATTTATGAGTGTAAATTAAAGACTTCTCTTAGATGATGTAATCGTTTTTGTCTATATTCAGGTGGCTGTAGGATGCCTCTCTAGATGCTCGTGGGTGATGGATATCTGTCGATGGGGAGACCTAAGGAATCTATAGTGCTTTGTCGGCTCAACATCGATATGTGGCACTAGCGTCTTCTTGCTTGTTGGATTCGTGCATGTAGTAATTTAGTTACTAAGAGACATATGTTGAGAACTATCGGCGTAATAGTAACTTGGTTACAAGAGAATTTTTTGGCAATATCAATATGTTATGTTGAGATTGGTGTAATAGTAATTTATTTACTAAGAGAAATCTTGTGACGATATCAATACGTTATTTTTAAGTAATTTATTTAATGCGACAAGGTATGATAACCAATTAAGTGTAGTATTATCTTAAGTAATTTATTTACTAAGAGAATGAATGAGAACAACCCGACAGTAATTCATTTACTGAGAGAAGGAACTAATTGAGAAGGGCAGAAAACAACCTGGGAGTAATCCATTTACTAATAGAAGAAATGAATTGGATTAATTCCGAGTAATTTATTTACTAATAAAATGATATTAACAAAGTAATTTATTTACTACGTGTGCAAGGGAAATATGCTGGTTGTAGTTGGGATGGACAGGCCAAAAGGTGCGGGATGACAATGTAAAAATCAATATATTAGTTAGTAATTTATTTACTAAAAAGATATTAACTGCGAGTAATTTTTTTACTAAAGGTGAGGGAGAGAAAAAGGTGCGGGAGAGGGTGGGAGAGCCCCTTGGCGGGGTGGGGGGGTTGGGTGGGGGTGCTGTGAGGGGAGTAGTTTAGTTATTGCGCACCCCAGACGCGGTTGAGCGTATCCCTATATATATATATATATATATATATATATATATTAAATTTGTTTGGTGCTCCATGGTGCCTGGGCTCCATGGTTCAAATTGAGTATATACTCAATTCAAAAGAGTATGAAATTTTTAATATATCTATATATATATATAACTAATATAAATATTTGGATTTTTCCGGTCGTGACAATCCGATTTCGTCCATCACCGTCCGTGCCATGGCGCTCGCGCAAGTGAAACGGATATCTCACATCATCCCAATCCAACCCAAAAACAAAATCTCAATCTCAATCCAAACCCAAATCGAAATCATCACAAAATCATCAAAGAGATAATGAGAGGAGATGGAGGGGCGAGCGGGAGCAACAACACCATCATCACATAAAAACCCCAAAATCAATCGTAGCAATGACATCATCATCACATATACAAACAACAAATACACAACCAACAACAACGGCGGATCGGGCCGAGGGGACATCGGCAGCGTCAGGCAGATCCCCTCGGCCGGATCCGCTAGTGGGTGCCACTAACGTCGTCACCGCCACCACCGCCGCCACCGGATCCAAGGGAGAAGCTGCCGCCGCCGGATCCGTGGTGGGTGGGAGAAGAAACGGGAAGGGCGGCGCTCACTCTCGTTGTTGAGAAGAGACGTGATGGGGGAGAGGGAGGTGGAGTGCTGGAGAGGGAGAGCGTCGCCGGTTGAGAGGAGCACGAGAAGGATAGAAGGAAACCGAGAAGACGAGCGAGGGGAGGAGAGAAACCGAGAGGAACGTGGGAAAGGATAAGGTCGGGGTGCGGAATTAAGGCGCGTGTGTGCGCCGTTGTCTCAGCTTCGACGCATGCAGCAAAAAGGGTCAACGCGTGCAGCAGAAAAGCAAAGTAGGAGTATGATGAACCCTGAGCTCCGCTCGAGACACTCAAGACTGTTGTTGGCCCGATCTTTCGATGAGTTGATGATAACTATGATTTGGGAGAAACGTTGACGACCTGACTACAACCGTACGAGACGTTGTTGTGTTGTGCCTTAGCGATCGGTACACCTCTCCGTGGGTTGTTGATCTTGCCGGTGCAGATCAACATTATTCCTGCAAGCAAATCGAAGAAACAAGCAAGAACAAGATAAAAGCAATCTGAATTGCAAATAGGAATTGAGTACAAATGATAAGTTTGGGGTTCCGTAACGAGCAAACCGGCGATCTAACCGATCACGGGATTACCCGGCAAAGTAGCAAAGCTAAACTTTAATCTAAACAAAACCCAAGAAACTCTAAAGGGGTACCTAACTATTTATAAAGGTGTGAGGACGACCAAGTGGACTCTAGGGTCGTGCTCCACCTGGTTGGGGCGCACCCCACATAGGCCCCACTTGGGCCGGAGTCCCAAACGAAGTTACATGCCCAAAGGCCCATGACAGGTGACACAGCATCTTGTTTGTTCATCCACGGATGACTTGGATAGAATTTGGCGATAAGGTTGGATCCATTGGAAAGAGAACTCTGTGGGCTTTCCATCAAGTACTCACGGGCCGAAAACGGAGGTCGTATGCAGATTCGGCGGCCGTTTGAAGTCAGCAATGTAGCAGGTGGCCGAATCGGATTCCAGCACGTGGAGCACTTGATCTTGTTATCATCTTGTTCATCCATGATGGGAGCAATGGTTGTATCCGTAGTAGCCATGGTCACATCAGAGTAGTATACTCTCAGTTCAATGTATGCCCGTGGGACCCACCTAAAAGTTTTCAAAAATGAGCAGTATCTGCTGTTCTCAATGCAAAGGAATAGGCAATCAAACGAAATCTTCTGTTGTTTGGTCCCTGTTCTCTTTTTTTTTCCAACCTTCTTTCCGTTAAATTCAATTTTTTTCTCTAATAGGACATGACTAAATACAGCGCTGCTGTAAATTAGAATTAAAAGAAATGTGTTCTGTTTTTCTACTTTTTAAGGTAAATATAAAGATTTTGCCTTTTGCCTTGCTAGAGAAATCAATACAGTTTTATGTGCGTGGATACTAGGAACGACTAGAAATATATAGCGAAAGGTTTCAATGAAAGAAAAAAAGCAGAGTAGGAAAAGGCGTGGAAGGACATGGACTCCTGGCTGTAGAATGGGTCTTTGTGAATAAACCTGGACTCCTGGCCTGCTCCGTCTTGACTTGGACTTTGTAGAATGCGTTCTCGCACGCACTTTGTCCCTACCATCGGTGATCGCCTTCCCCGCAGAAAAGAAAAACACATCTGCACGGTGCGGGATTGGATCCCTGATCGACTCAGATCGGGATTGAATGGATCGTGTTAGCTCCCTACCACCACTAGCATGCCTCCTGTCGTTTTGCGCAGCGGCGACCGCCACCTTATCGACGTCCTCCCTGGTGGCCAGCTTGTTTGCCGGGAGCACCTCCTCGACACCGCCCACCACGTCCTTGAGTGTTGTGGCCTTATTAATCTTCTCCCCGTCATCATTGGGTGGTGCCTCATATTCACCTCAACGGCCTGAGCACCACAGCAGCCACACAGCTGGGGATGACCTTGGACAGGAAGAATAGCCCCGTGGCGCTCATCTCGGCACCCAGCACCGCCGCCACATTGGCAGGGTCAACAGGCTTGAATCCCGGGATGGTTGTAGTAGTGACATATCAACACTGAGATACATAGCAAATGCAAATTCGTTGAGCTACAGCCTCCAAATTTATCACCATAGATGCCTCATCAGTAATGCTCTAGAGCAATACGACAATATGGAATTCACACGATTTGCACAACTCATATGTATAAAATTTGAAGATATTTGCGAGATATGTACAAATTCAATATTTTTGCGCACATGTGTTATAAGTACACAAACAATCTTACCCATCAATATTTGTTTGATATTTACCCGGTGCAACGCACGGGCATATTTGCTAGTGTAAATATATATATGTGTATATATATATATATATTTGTGTGTGTGTGTATATATATATATATATATATATATATATATATATATATGACAGCTCTATTCTACACCTCCCCCTTAGTATAACTATTCTACAGCCCCCCTCCTATCCAACCCAGCCCTCCTTCCCTCCCCCACGCGCGCCCCTCTCTCCCCCGCATCGCTCCTTCTTGGCGACCCCACCGCCTCCTAGGGCGCGCCCCCTCCTCCTCCCGATCTCTCCCTCCCTTCTTTTCTTTTTCTTCTCTTCTGTCGATTTCTCCCTCCCTTCTCTTTTTTTCCTCCGATTCTTCTCTCTCTTTTAGAAAAAAATAAAACTAAATTAGGGAATTCAAGACCAGAACACATGATCTCATGGTTCATAATAAAATATCCTAACCAATTGACCCTATGGCACATGTGCATTTGGACTTGTAAATTGGCAGTGTATTTGTAACCGGACTGAATATTGGGCACTGTATTAATGGATTGTATAATATTTATTTGGCTCTGTACACTTATGGTTGGCTGCACAATGAATTGTATATGGGAACTGTACGATGGGTTGTATGATTTGGGTATTGATTACGATCGGAATTGGGTATCTAAATGGGCGAGGGTTAATCCTGGAATTGGATTTGCTTGGACGGATGCATCGTGTTGCCAAATAGAAATGTAGGCTTATCGCCCGACAAACGGATTTATCGCTCGTCATAGGATTATTTTGAGAGTGTTCGCACGTACGAACGGTGGTAGTGAAGTAAGGATTTTTAGCGACGACGTGTGATATACAAATCCAATTGTCGCGGTAGGAATAGATTCGAGGATATTTGCGAAGTGAGCATAGCTCAACTGGTTAGGTTTCTTGTGGTGGAACCAGCCCACCCGGGTTCAAATCCTAGATTTGACACGGGTGCTCGCATTTACGGCTAATTATTCTTTCAGTGATAGGCGACGTACCCGTCGACAGCGAGGCGCCTGTGGTGACTTCGTCAATCTCAAGACATGCCGGCCTAGTCTTCCGGAGGTGCTCATAGTGGTAGGGTATGCGTGTGTGCGTTCATAGTGGTGAGTGTGCGCACGTTGTGAGCGCCTGTGTTTGTACAGTGTTTCTCAAAAAAAAAAGATTCGAGGATATTTGAATCGATGTACGGTGAATAAATACGTCGAGATATCTCAAAGAAAATTCATTTATCTCCCTCTCCAAACCAAATTCGAGATATCTCAAAGAAAATTCCCAAAACCATTACAAGAGCTGATGTTTATTTTAAGTTAGTCCGGAGTCATCATGCAAATGTTCTAAAAATCCCCAATCTCACCATTTCCTATTCAGAAATATCCTAACCAAGATTCTATTCAAAAATCATCCCTGAAATTCAAATAGACTACTATATTTCTCCTTGGTCGTATCCTTGCAATCCAGCCCAGATTCTCATTTTCCTGTCTCTGTATTGGGCGGATCTAGCCCATCTCCCGCACCACTGCCACCGTCGATCTCCTCATCCCTACATTCTTAAGCAGCAGAAGGTGTTCTCCTTCCTTAGGAAGGAATAGAGAGCTCTCGAGTTCATTCTCTTCTCCAATTCCGTAGGTCATCGCCACGGCGGGCCCGACTGATCCGCCACTGCCGGCCATCTCCCGCATTCCCCTCACACGATCAGCTTCGATCGCCACATGTCCGTGAGGCTTTCCCTCTCACTTTTAGCTCTTTTTCTACACCAGTATCATGCTTTTTTTGGAGCTCCCATGTGCTGCCATGGCCATCACCGTGGCCAACACATCCAGCCCATCCTTGTACCCTAATTTTCTTTTCAAGGATTTATAAATTATTTAATAAATTATTCCTAGAATTTATATTAAATGTTCATTAATTTACAAGCGAAGTTAAAGTTGGAAATTAAATTTCCTAAGTAATTCATGGCTGTATTTAATTTTGATTGAATTCTCCATGGTTAATTACACTCTCTGGAATTTTCTCGGATTTTTCCTAGCTTATGATGTTCGAAAATGAATTCCTTATGGCACTTTATTCTGAAGAGGATGTTCGGGTAGCCGCGCTTGGGATGGAACAAAATAAGGCTCCTGGACTGGAGGTTTTTCCAGCAGAGTTCTATTTAAAGTTTTGGAATATCATGAAAGAGGATTTGATGGATCTATTGAAGGAATTTCGTGCGGAAAACTTTCGATTGTCCAGCCTCAATTTTGGGGTAATAACACTCCTTGAGGGCTTAAAAACACTTTTCCCATTTTCAGTAGGTAAATCTGTAGAGACGAAAGCCTACGGAGTGGATGAAGAATTGGTGGATTTTCTAGACGATGATCAGACATGTTTTCAAGTGTTCTACAATGACATGCGATGTGCATGAAATATTGATCCTTGCCATAAGCATACCTGTCTATCGTTTGGATGAAGTGTTACATACTTTCAACACGGACGAGCAATATACAGACTTCTAAATAGACTATGGCTCTTTGTGCTGTTTAGATTGCATAGACATTTTACTTTCGAAGGCATTCCATGTCTGAGTTACATACCATATATATCATGATGATTTTCATGTACGTAGCCCATGCAATAGCACAAGCAATGATACTAGATAATGAAAAAATAACATTATTACATGAAGGATATATCATGATGCTGTGTAGTGCATCTCGTGATAGCCGTGGTAGCAGGTGCTAATTTTATTGATGGACATACCCGACGAGGTGTCGATTCTGTGCTCAAGCAACTGGATAAGTGGCTACTTTGAAGTTGTTTTGCATTACTGTAAACTTGTCAGCCGGTGCGGCTACAAGAACCGCATCAGAAGCCATCCTGTAGGCAAAGGAAACCGAAGCAACTTTGTTTCCGATACCTGTAGCCTTTGCCTTGTCGAGAGTAGAGACAGCAATCTTAGCTTGCTCAAATGTGGCCTCTTGGGTTTCTAACTTCTTTTCTGGTGGGGCAGCATCTTCTACTTCCTTGAGGGCCTTCAGGATGTGGGATTTTGTCACACTTATACACCTGTCTACATTGGCGCTGCATTCCTCTGCTGGCCCATACAACGCAGCTTTGAAATCTTCAAGATTTGCTGCGAAGTTATCACTGGGTGCGGCTCCAGTAGCCATCTTGTTGGTGCATTCCACTGCAATAACAACAAGGATTAGTGCGATGACCTTGCCCATTCTCTATTATATATCCTAACAGTTTTCTGAGGGATGATTCGATGCAAGGAGGTGTGGCTACTATTGGTTGATGAAATGCTTACAACTATGGAAGTGGGATGTCAATGCATTAAATAGTGTGTAGTGATGACGTATGGCCATGGGAGGTTTGCGGTTGAAAATTGGTTGGTTGCATGCAGATGTGCCAGTGTTTGGGCCACCGCAAATTTCTCCCTTATCATTGCGAGAGCAGGGTGTAATGGATTACTATAATTGGTTGCCAGCTCAGAACTCAAATTTGTGAAATGGTAAGAATGTTAGCGGTCGTTAAATACCGTTCCGAACACCAACTTTCAGAGAAAATAAAATGAGTAAACTTGTTGCACTCTGAAATTTCCGTAAATAAATCGGATCCTGAAATTGTGTACATTCAAAAGCTTTTGAATAAATTGCATCATGCAGACGTTGTTCTCACTCTTTGTTGCAAATGTTCTGTGCCAAATAAAATAATTGTCATAAACCAAAAATATTAGGAGAGCAAGCAAATATTAAAACCGTTAATTTACAAAACTATAAAATCTATGTATACTACCCATTATAGTCATAACATTGGCCTGTATTAGTTTTGGACAAATTTCACATTTTTGAAATACCTAACATTATAGACAAATGCCTTGGTGAATGTACAAATTAAACTATTCCTCTTTCTCGATTTTTAAAATCAACTAACACCACTAAACCTAAAGTTCTCAGCCAAGTACTGTTCATTGGGTGCCAGGTGTTCGACCCGTGCCAACCCGGACGAACACCCAGCATCACACCGTGCCATGACGCCCCTGTATCGTGTCCAACCACGTGCACCATTGTGGGGACCCTTGGTTTTATACACCAGTAATCCCATGTGTCATACAGTACCACTCTCTGGATCAGTAGGTGGTACACACATAGCACAGTATAATATCACAACTGACATCGTTTACAGGTGTTTCTACAATAATAATACAAGGGTAACCTCATTGGGTCCCGAAATAGACCAAGCATGGTCACTTACAATACAAAATACCAAAGCAATAGATACAACAGCGGAAGCGAAGTAGCGGCGGTCCATCGAACTCCACAAGCAACGACTGGTGAACCTATGGTCCCTAATCCATCATCTTCAACACGTTCTTGATAGCAGCATGGCATAAATCTAATCGACGCCAACTCCTTTCTGAAAGATTTAATTAAGCAAGAGTGAGTATATACGTACTCAGCAAGCCACCATTACAAAATGAATCTAATGCACACAGGGGTTCAAGGATGGCTTGGTTCATTTGCATAAAGCTAGTTTTCACAACTCATTTCACAAACCTATGGCCTAGCGGTTTTAACTGAAAAACAATGTTAATGTTGAAGTTGTAATTATGTAGGGTTCATCCACCTCTCCAAGCCTCGCTTGGTTCGGTTTACCCTCACATTCATCTTATACCAACTCTATCATACTAACCTTCCCATGCATTGGGAAAGGTTCTCATGTCTCTCCATTTCTACACTAAGCAATATTAAAATCTATGAGTCTAGTCAAGGGTAGTTCAGGTCTCGGCGCTCATTAACCGCGAGCACGGTTATTCGAATAGATTGGTTTACTCACACTGCTGTGGATGTACGCTTTTAATCCCACACTCCGCGACTTGCCCAACACATGAGCTTAGTTCCAACACATGAGACTTGCCATGGCTCGGCTTTTCAATCGCTCTCGCATTTTGGCACCCGCTCCAAGGACTATGAACCCCCATTGCACCCCGGCACTCCAACTTACCTACTGTCGAATGGTGAGGGGAGTCCTGGTGCTTTAGGGATTAAGGATATTTACTATATATATATATATATATATATATATATATATATATATATATATATATATATATATATATATAGAAAAACTATTCTACACCCGGGTATAGAATAGCTAATTTATACCCCCCCCCCCCCTCCCTCCCAAGGGTCACACCCACTTCCCCCTCCTTACCAAGGCCCCAAACCCACCTCCCACCTTGGTCAAAGGCCCCTCCCACCGGTCAAACGCGCCTACTAACTCCCCCCACCACCCATCTCTTCACAGCTCTCGTCCCAAGACGGTGCAGTAACACGACGACCACTGTATAGTAACATTGTGTCTTACGTGCAGTAACAGCGATAAAATATAGTTGAAATATAGTCATGACGGATCTACTTTTGATAAGCTCTTTTTTTCTAGCATCATGGTGCAAACGGTTTTAAAAAACCTTACATCACCATGGAGATATTGTTCTTCAAATCTTGACTTTTTTGCAATTTGTCTCTCCACAAGTGGTAATACTATACTATTACTTGTTACTACTTGTCTGTTGTACGTTACTACAATCACATCACGATGTTACTACACTGCGTTTTACTGTATTTTTTGGGTAGTGTTACTGCATAAACACGTGGTAACATGTACCTTCCGTGCAGTAACACTTTTACTTTTGTACAGTAACAAGTATATGGTTAGCATCTAAGACTTTTAACCTATATATTTTTGTTTCAATTCCTGAATTACTGTAATTCACCACAATATTACTGTCAAAAGTGCAGTAACGTCATATACATGCGGTAACACTATATTGGAGGGAGGAGATCGGTTTTCTTGAAAAGAGGGAGGAAGAACGGTTTCTTGAGGAGGGGAGTACGTAGATGTGTTTTGAAGTTTAAACCTCCACATGCAGTAACACTATAGCATCATTGTGAAAACAGTTTTGAAAAAAAAAATAATACATAACTTGTGAGGTATTGCTTTTCAAATATTGGCATTTTGAACTTTAACACTCCATATGCAGTAACATAGTATGTAATTTGCAGTAACATGCGTATATACATGCAGTAACATGGTTTTACCAAATGTATAAAATTGTTCAAAACACTTCTACATCAATCAGACCTCGCTCAAAGCCATCTTGTAAAAATGACATAGTAAAACTACAATTATCGTGCAGTAACTGTTAATAACCAAATTTGGTAACATCAGCGTCGGGAGAGAAGATTAGATCGAAGCAAAGTCGGAAGCGGAGATCGAGTTTGAAAACAGAGCAGGAATCGGCTGAAGTCCAGATCGGCTATGATAAGATCGGCTGGGTCTGAATCGGACTAGGTAAGCCGATGTAGCCGATCCCGACGATATGACTTGTACGCGACATCGGGTTCAAGTTAAAGTACTTCAAGATGATTGCCACACACGGATAGAGTCCTAGGAAGGCAATTGTATCTATTAATTAGGATATCTTGTGTAAATTCCTTATAGATAATTGTGGGCAAAAGTCTACCATAAAGACTTATGGTATCTTAGAGTTTGTTAGAGATAATAGTTGTGTCAGGTATGGGCATATCTTGTAATTCTCGGGTATAAATAGACCCCAAGCCTTATGTAACTATTAATACACACGTCAATACAATCTCAGCGCATTGCCACCCTTTTTGCTTTAGTTTTGTTTCGACGAGTTCTTGCTTTCGGGTTGAGCTACATCGATTTCAATCTTCAACAAGAGGTAAAATTCGTTATGACAGATTGCGTTCTTAGGATTAGTGCTTCCATCTTCATGACACTCTAATCGTGTTTATGTAATTCGTCAAGTTATCATGTATCTTACATAATCTCTAGCAATATCGCCACCTAATCTATTATCGGCCAATATCTGTATGCAGAAGGTAGCCGATTAGGTTAGATCTTGATGTTGATCTAGATTATATAAGATATCTACCATTCTATGAAACTTCTAGCGGCTGGATTATCTAGATATCGTTCTTCTCTTCATACTTAATGCTGCATCACTTGAGTTTGATCTATTAAGTCGTGTTTAGAATATCGATCTCTAGCCTGCCTTCTAGTTGCCGATTAGAATAGCATCGGAGTTTCAGCCGATCGTAACTGATTTAACTATATTTGTTCTATATGCTTCATTGACATGATAAATCCGCCCTTTATATCAAGATATTGCTGCATCTAAGTATGTTAGGCTTTTGTTTGATATATTTTACCTGCTTTAATATCCTGATATAGAGTAGTATCGGAGTATTAGCCGATACATGCTAGATCTATCTGATCGGCTATGCTATCAACACATATAGTCCTTTTATTGATATATATTTCGATTTAAGTGATTTATACTGTCTCGGCATGGTGACCGATCTATCCCAATCACTTTATTTAAGTATATATCGATATAAGGAGTATATATCGTTAATATCTACAGCTGATCGAGTAGATTTAGTTCTTTTTTACTTATTCATGACTGCCGATCGATACACAGATGACATCGGCCCAAAGATAAATGATATGTCATCGGCATCCAGCCGATCGGCTAGCATTTATAGATGTAACCACGGTTTCTTTGCTTCTATTTCTTGTTGATTATAGGATCAAATCAACTGGCACGCTAATACATCCGAAGGCGAGCTTTGGACCTGCACTGGAGTTAAGCAGATCTCCCAGGCCACGTGTTTTCTGTCAACACGCTTTTGGCACGCCCAATGGGACCTGTAAGAAGTCAAACGTCAGTTCTTCCTCATGGCTGAGAAACAGCCACCACCACCATCAAGCCCAGGTTCCGTTAAAGGCAAGGCGACGAAGCTGGGATTGACTGACATCATTGATGACAACGTCATGCTGATCGATCCAGAGAAATTCACGCCTGAGCAGAAGCAGGAGTTTGAAGCAACGCTGCAGCAGGCACGGGATCAGTTCCTGAACTCATTCATGCAAACCCGCAAGGGGACACTTGTTCAGAAGTATAAAATAAAAGTGGTTGCTGATAGTCCTAGGACTGGTTCTTCTTAAGATGGAGAAGTGAAACAAGCTCCAGAAGGCTCGGCTCAGCCGAGCAACAAAGGTGCTACTGATGGCTCTCTAGGAAATCAAGGCGACAACCCTAAAGGAGTCCATGGAGTGCAAGGTGATGGAGTGCATGGAGCTCAAGGTGATGGTGCTCAAGGGCCGCAAGGAGGAAATCTTAATCAGAATAGTGAGCTAGCACAAGATTTTTTCAATAACTTCCAAGATTGGGTTGATTACGCTGTACATCATGCTTTGATCAATCAGTCCGGGGTATTAGTCAATACATTGTCAAACATGATGAAGACAATAGCCGATGGTTCGATAGCTGAGCATCAAGCTGCAGGCCCAGTTTACTTGCAAGGAGGTGTCTTCCCGAATTATCGATCTTTGATCACCGATGTTCAGCCATCTGCTCAGGCGGTTCCCTCCGTTGCACCCACAATTCAGCCAACGGCGCCAGCATCAACTCCCCTACCTGCTACATCAGCTATGGCGCCAGGCCAACCGATGAACCCTCGGTTGTTTATGAGGGAGCATCCACAGCCTACTGGGCAGATTGCGAATCGGCCGACCCAAGATCAAGTTGCTGCCATGTTTCTGCCACCTCCACCTATTGTTGATCCAGTGCAGCAGCAGCCGATTCAGCAGACACCACCAATCCAGCCAGTTGTACAACCAATCCAACAACAGGTTGTACAACCAGCTCAGCAAACACCACCAAGGCAGCAGCCTCTGCAACCGATCCAGCAGATGCCAGCAGCTTCAGCACCTGATCCAACAGACTCCGTTGAGACAGCATATCGTTCAGCCGATTCAGCACCTGGGGTCAATAAATGCATCGGCCGAGTTCGCAGCACCTAGTGGTCAACCTGTGCAGCAATTTGTAAATCAGGTCGTCCCAGAACATTTGGTTCACCATGCACAGCCGGACGGCACAGTGATGCCTCAGATGGTTCCTGAGCATTTGGTGCACAACATCCAGCCGAATCTTCATAATTACCAAGGGGGTAACTTGAGCTATCAATATCAGCCTCATTCCCCGCAAGCCCAATGTCAGCCAGGGGGATCGGTTCAACCCCAGTTCGCATCTCAGTATGGTCAGTTCAAGCCCATGCAACAACAGCCACAAGGAGCAGCTCAGCAACAACCGTGAGCCAATGTGATTGCCGATGTGATTCTAGATTTCTCCAAGTTTTCGGGGCAAGAAGGCGTGTCGACTTATGAGCACATCAGCCGATTCCTTGCTCAGTGTGGTGAAGCATCGGCTGTAGATGCTCTGAGAGTTAGGTTATTTCGGTTATCTCTGTCTGGATCAGCTTTTACTTGGTTTTCTTCTTTGCCGTATGGGTCGATCAATAGCTGGGCTGATTTGGAGAAGCAATTCCATAGCTATTTCTACAGTGGGGTTCATGAGATGAAGTCGTCCGACTTGACAGCGATTAAGCAGCGACATGATGAACCCGTGCACGAGTATATTCAGAGGTTCAGGGAGATAAGGAACAAATGCTTTAGCTTAAGTTTGACTGATGCTCAGTTAGCCGATTTGGCCTTCCAGGGTATGATTCCTCCAATCAGGGAGAAGTTCTCATCCGAAGACTTTGATAGCTTATCGCATCTGATACAGAAGGTAACCTTGCATGAGCATAGGTCGGCGGAAGTCAGGAAAAGCTCTAAGAAAGTTAATCATGTTTGCCAGGTTGCCATTGAAGGGGCAAAGATTAGGTTTGATGATTCAAGCCGATGAAGGTCAATGGTAATCCTTTGGTGCATACAGCTGGTCAAGTAGCCGATAGGGCCCGTGCAAAGGGTTTTCAAGTAAATTCGGCTAAGATTATCAACAAGTATTAAAGGAGGTATGATAAGCAGTAGGAGAGGCATTATGAAGAATACGACGATGGTTTTGATCCTCATTGGGGTTGCGAGTTCTTCAGATTCTGCTGGAATGAAGGGATGAGGTTACCATCTATCGAAAACTGCCCTGGATGCAGTGATATCATCGAGGGCTCGAGCCGATCATATAATTGGGGTAATCGGCTAAGACAAGCAAGACTCCCTGTTCATCAAAGATTGGGTCCGATGAATCAAGATCGTGGCCAAGAGGATGAAGCAATCAGGAAGAATCAATGGTGTCCTTCTGGTATTTTCACGAAGAATCAGGAAAGGAGGGTCCAGAGATTGAGGAGCAGGGAGCGTTTTCAAGAGGTTGAAGAGGAAATCAACCATCGGCTGAGGAAACCGAAGCCGAGACAGGAGTGGCGTGTCAAGAATCAGGTTCCTGTAGCCGATGATGCTGCAGCCGATGAGGTGAAGAGGATGGCAAAAGGGAAGAGTGTTATAGCGGCACCAATTAACATGGTCTTTACATTGCCAGCTGAATTCGGGATCGATCAGGCCGATGTTGATGAAGTAGAAGAGGAATCGGCTAAGTTGGTTCTGTCACTAGAACAGGCAGTGTTCGAGAAACCCGAAGGGACAGAGAATCGGCATTTTAAACCATTGTATATAAATGGCTACGTCAATAGGAAGCCGATGTCTAAGATGATGGTCGATGGTGGGGCCGCGGTAAATTTGATGCCTAATGCTACATTTAGAAAGCTGGGTAGAAACGTCGAAGATCTCATCAAGACAAATATGGTGCTCAAAGATTTGGTGGTAATCCATAGGAGACCAAAGGTGTTCTAAATGTGGAGCTGACAGTCGGCAGCAAGACTATTCCTACCACGTTTTTTGTCATCGATGGGAAGGGTTTGTACAGCTTGTTGCTTGGAAGGGATTGGATTCACGCCAATTGTTGCATCCCTTCGACTATGCATCAATGCTTGATTCAATGGCAAGGCGACAAGATAGAGATCGTGCCAGCCGACAGGTCAGTTAATGTTGCCAGTGCCGATTTAGCCCTTTGGGAGATGGATGGCCTTGATTGTTTATCTGGAAAAATCTAGGATGGAGATTTTCTAAAAGTGTCTGATTCTGATATACAGCCAATCGAAGATGGAGAACCCAAGCTATTACTTTGAGGGCGTCGTGGAGGGTTCAAATGTCTACGCCAAGGATACAGTAGATGATCTAGCTTAAAAGAGTTTATAGATTGCTTCGCTTGGGAATATTATGAGATGCCCGGACTCAGCCGATCGATTGTAGAACATCGGCTACCTATCAAGCCAGGGGTTAGACCACGCTAGCAACCTCCGAGGAGATGTAAAGCCGATATGCTTGAACCTGTTAAAGCTGAGATCAAACGATTGTATGATGCTGGTTTTATTCGTCCCTGCCGATATGCTGAATGGGTTTCTAGCATAGTTCCAGTCATTAAAAAGAATGGCAAGGTCAGAGTGTGCATTGATTTTCGAGACTTAAATAAAGCTACACCAAAGGACGAATATCCAATGCCAGTGGCCGATCAATTGGTTGATGCTGCGTCAGGGAACAAGATTTTGAGTTTTATGGATGGGAATGCAGGATATAATCAGAAGAGGATATCCATAAGACAGCTTTTAGATGCCCTGGGGCAATCGGCTTAATTGAATGGGTCGTCATGACTTTCGGTTTGAAGAGTGCTGGAGCAACATATCAAAGGGCCATGAATTATATCTATCATGATTTAATCGGCTGGTTGGTTGAGGTTTATATTGACGATGTGGTTGTCAAATCTAAAGAAGTGGCGGACCACATAGCCGATTTAAGGAAAGTTTTCGAGAGAACTAGAAAATATGGCTTGAAGATGAATCCGACAAAATGTGCTTTTGGTGTGTCGGCTGGCCAGTTTTTGGGATTTCTTGTTCATGAAAGAGGGATCGAGGTGACCCAAAGGAGCGTTAATGCTATCAAGAAGATTCGGCCTTCGGAAAATAAGACAGAGCTACAAGAGATGATCGGCAAGATAAATTTTGTAGAAGATTTATTTTAAATTTGTCTGGAAGGTTGGAACGTTTTACACCCTTATTGAGGTTGAAAGCCGATCAGCAATTTACTTGGGGGGCAGAGCAGCAAAAGGCTTTGGATAATATTAAGGAGTATCTCAGCTCTCCTCCTGTTTTGATTCCTCCACAAAAAGGAATACCGTTTAGGTTATATTTATCGGCTGGTGAGAAGTCAATCCACTCGATTTTGATTCAAGAGTTGGAAGGGAAGGAGCGAGTTGTATTTTATCTCAGTCAACGGCTCTTGGATGCTGACACTCGGTATTCTCCTGTGGAGAAGTTATGCTTGTGTCTGTATTTTTCGTGTACAAGGTTGAGGCATTATCTATTATCTAACGAGTGCACTGTTATATGCAAAGCCGATGTAGTCAGGTACATGCTATCGGCTCCAATATTAAAGGGAAGAGTTGGAAGGTGGATATTTTCCTTGACTGAGTTTGATCTTCGGTACGAGTCACCGAAAGCAATTAAGGGACAAGCTATAGCCGATTTTATTGTGGAGCATCGTGATGATTCAATCGGCTTGATTGAAATAGTGCCGTGGACTTTATTCTTTGATGGGTTGGTATGTACTCATGGTTGTGGCATCGGCTTAGTTATAATTTCCCCTAGGGGGGCATGTTTCGAGTTTGCTTATACTATTAAACCATATGCGACCAATAATCAAGCTGAGTATGAAGCAGTGTTCAAGGGGTTGCAATTACTCAAGGAAGTCGAAGCCGATACCATTGAAATCATAGGGGATTCTTTGCTAGTAATCAGCCAATTGGCAGGAGAATATGAATGCAAGAACGATAAGTTGATGGTTTATAATGAGAAGTGCCTGGAACTAATGAAAGAGTTTCGGCTGGTTACTTTGAATCATGTATCTCGAGAACAAAATCTTGAAGCTAATGATTTAGCCCAAGGGGCATCGGGGTATAAGCCGATGATCAAAGATGTTAAAGTTGAAATTGCAGCAATGTCAGCCGATGATTGGAGGTATGATGTGCATCAGTATTTGAGTAATCCATCTCAATCGGCTTCTAGGAAGTTAAGATATAAGGCATTAAAGTATACACTGTTGGATGATGAGCTTTATTATCGGATGATTGATGGGGTATTACTTAAGTGCTTGAGTGCCAATCAGGCTAAGGTTGCAATCGGCGAGGTTCACGAAGGGATATGTGGTACTCATCAATCGGCTCACAAGATGAAGTGGTTGCTTCGGCGTGCAAGGTACTTTTGGCCGACAATGCTAGAAGATTGTTTCAGATATTATAAGGGGTGTCAGGATTGTCAGAGGTTCGGAGCAATTCAGTGAGCACCGGCGTCGGCTATGAATCCTATTATTAAACCATGGCCGTTCAGAGGTTGGGGAATTGATATGATCGGTATGATAAACACACCATCGAGTAAAGGGCATAAATTTATATTGGTGGCAACTGATTATTTCACCAAGTGGGTAGAGGCGATTCCTTTGAAGAAAGTTGATTCTGGGGATGCTATTCAATTTGTTCAGGAGCATATAATCTACCGATTTGGTCTTCCTCAAACTACTACTACGGATCAAGGTTCGATCTTCGTGTCCGATGAGTTTGTTCAGTTTGCCGATAGCGTGGGTATCAAGTTGTTGAAAATTCCTCACCTTATTATGCACAAGCTAATGGGCAAGCCGAGGCATCTAATAAAAGTTTGATCAAGTTGATTAAGCGGAAAATTTCTGATTATCCTCGGCAATGGCATACTCGGTTGGCCGAAGCATTGTGGTCTTATCGGATGGCCTGTCATGGATCGATTCAAGTTCCTCCTTACAAACTTGTTTATGGACATGAGGCTGTTTTACCATGGGAAGTTAGAATCGGCTCTCGACGAACGGAGTTGCAAAACGATTTAACAGCCGATGAGTATTACAATCTTATGGCTGATGGGAGGGAGGATTTGGTTCAGTCACGATTGCGAGCCCTTGCGAAGGTTACTAAGGATAAGGAACGTATTGCTCGACATTATAATAAGAAAGTGGTACCTAAGGATTTTTTGGAAGGAGAACTTGTATGGAAGTTGATTTTGCCGATTGGTACTCGTGATAGTAAATTCGGCAACTGGTCGCCGAATTGGGAAGGACCGTTCCAAATTCATAAGGTTGTGTCTAAGGGAGCATATATGTTGCAAGGGCTTGATGATGAAGTTTATGGGCGAGCGCTCAATGGCAAATATTTGAAGAAATATTATCCAAGTGTTTGGGTTAATGCATGATCGGCTCGTATTGGCGATGCATGATAGCCGAAGTGCTTACATCGCCTTGAGATGGCCGATATTGTTATATCGCCCTTAGTTGTTTTTCATGGTGTAATCGGTTGTGGTTTGCCGATGTACAATGGCCGATATGGTTATATCGCCCTTAGTTGCTTTGTAATTTTATCAATGCTCTTGACATTGTAAAACTAGGGGGGCATATATATATCAAAATGCAGTAAATACAGTGCAAAATTTTTGAGCAAATTTCAAAGTCATATTAATCGGCACAAAGGATTGTTAAGACAATAAAATATCAGAGTGTCTCAGCCGATTACAAAAGTTCTAAGTCTTATTACATAAAGATTATTGAGATAAGTATCGCTGGATGGCCGATATAGCCTTCTGCCTAATCTGCTCTACTTCTTCTATGGCTTGGGCATCCTGAGCATCGGTTCCAGGGATATCTTTCAGAGACTTGGTCAGATCAGCAACATGTTTGATAGTTGATTTGAGTCTTGCTTTCTGTTCTTCAATAGACTTTGGGAGATCGGCTAGCTTTTTGTGCTCCATATCCAGCTCAGCGTTACATTCTTCAAGTTGTGCTAAGAGTTCAATCTTGCAAGTCTCAAGCCGATCAATGTTAGACTTGATTGGGCCTTCAGATAATTGATCAAGCTTGGACTTCTCTTCATGCACAAGTTGTCGGTTGGCTTGGATAGTGGCCTCAATGTCCTTACATTCTCGCCGTTCGGCTAGTCTTAACTTGGCTTTCTCCAGTTTGAATTGGTGTTGCTCAAGGTAAACGGCTGGAGTAAGGATATCGGCTAACTCATCTGGGATTAAAGCCTGAATCTCATGTAGCCAAACCCTGATTGAGCCACAGTCAACCACCAAGCTGTCTAGCGATGATGCTTCTAGCCGATCCAAAATGCTTCCTAGAGTTTTCTTCACATCATCAGATAAAGGAGCCAAGGCTTTGCTTGTGGTATCTTCTTCTCCTTCATCACGATAGTCTCTGATGTCAAAAGAGAAAAGATCGACTAATACCTGCAGTGACAATTTAGAAGCAGTTAGAGGTTAAACGATTATAGCCGATCTGAATGCTTGTTACGACAAAAGAAACTTACTGGGATAGCAGGAGCAGCTGGTTGTTCTTCTTCCTCGACATGATGACTCCCCACAGCTGAAGGGGTCTGGTCACTTGACGATTGATGTTCAGAAGGAGAAAGAGGAGGGGAAGGCTGAAAGGAAACAAGGGTCAGACAGAATCGGCTGAAAAATTAATTAGTGGAAGTTAAAACTGTCTTACCGGTGGAGCTGGTTTAGATGTTGTTGCAGCCGATTTCTTCTTCACCGCAGTCTTCTTTTTCTGCAATTATAAAATTTGGGAGTGATCGGCTATAAGACAAGTAATTATGAGAGGAATTAAAAAAAGTTGCTTACTCTTGAAAAGTGGACCGGAGCAGAAGGAGTTGGAAGGGTTTGCTTAGGCAAAGCCGATGGTGTTCTTTCAGTATCACTTACTTCGGCTGCGGCCTGATCAACTTTGTCTTCAATTATCTCTTCATCTAAGGCTTGTTCAATAGATGGATCCAAGGCGGGCAGATCATCGGCCGGCTTGTCAGTCGGTTTGGTTTTCTTGAACTTGGCCTTTTTCTTTGGAGCCAAGATCGAGGTACTCACAGTTGAGGATCTGGTTTTCCTTTTTTGGCCTGTGTCAGCTAGTTCTCTAGTTAGGCCGTGAAGGAGAGTTGAGGTCTTGGGGCATGGTAGCCGATAACAGGGGGAGATAGCTCACCTCCATTCGGAATTAAACCCGAAGCATACTCAATCTTGCCACTATTACTTTGATGAGGAGGGGAGGACTCTGTTGTCAGCAAAGCACGAGCAAAAGATTGGTCAAGTAATAAATCGACTAATTGACTATGCAATTTGATAGTGACAATGTTTACCTGGGGTATGACGTCGGGGAATAGATCTGTCATATACATCGTAGCCGATTGATGAAACAGATGTAGCTTCCATTCACCCCACCATCTGTCAAAGTTTTTGCTTCTGAATCCAGCCAACTCAATATTTTCAATGCTGCCTACAGGAGGTCCCGATAGATTAAGTAGCCGATCCATCATTAGAGCATATGTGATTTGTCCTTGGCACTGAATCTTGTCGGCAAAAAATAAGCCGATCGGGAGTTGGCCTAATCCAAGTTGTCTAGCCGAGCTCATTGGGTGATAAAACTCGTAGGAGACTTGGATGTTTTTCCCTTGATGAATGCCGACAGGAAGGATGCATGGGCTGATTGCGGCTATAAGAACTTCTCTGGATTTTTGGAATTTCTCGTGGTTAATATCTTCGAATCTAAAATCTGATGAAAGCTCGAGGTCTGCTAAGTCTTCATAAGGAAACCAGATCCAAGCATCTTTCTTAAAACCCTCGTAGAAGCTGCAGAACCAGTCCTTAAGCAGCTCGGCCGATAGCTTTGCTCCAGCATCGGTTGGTGTGGATGCATATTCCCCATACGACATGCACCTGCGATGAGTGCGCTCTTCTCCGTCGTCTCCCACAATCGGCTCTGACAGTGGGAACTTAGCTTCTGTTACAGAAGGCCGATTGACAACCTTCATATCTATCAGGTTTAACCAAGTTTGCAGTAGTCACCAGGGTCCACCTGCTCCAACTACCGAGCCGACGGCTATTCTAGCCGATGCATTGTTCAACATCTAGTACAGATAGCCGAGAAGGATTTTGCCCAAAGGGAATTCTTTCTTTGACTCTAAGGCTTCGGCTACGAACTGCCAGTTGGTTGTAGGGCCACAACTAGATCCACAGAAAAGGAACTTTTCCAGCCACATGAGCAAAAAGGCTACGTGCTCTCGAGGGGTAACGGATCCTTGGCCCATATATGCTGCCACATAGCTGGACCAACCACCTATGCTCTTGGTCTTGAAGTCGAATTGGTTCTTAGTATTCATGCTCATGGGGTTAGCCGATGAAGTCACATCTAATCCGGTAATCATGGTGATGCCGATTAAGGTTGGAGTCATCGGCCCCTGGTTGAATAAGAAAGCATTGATGGTGTTTGACCAAAAGTAGGTGGCGGCAGCCATTAGAGGTTCGGTCCTTAGCAGAATTGGCTATGGTGAGGGCGAGTGCTTGGCCGATTCCAATCTCATCCCAATGAACTTTCTTACTAGCCGATACACGTTGATACCAAGTGGACCAACTCTTGTCAGGTGTGGGTTTTTCGAGAGATGGCCAGGATTTAAAGGTGTTCTTCCAATGACCCAGGTTAGGGTTGGATAGCCTAAAGGGGATCCGGTTGGTTTCACCAGTGATGAAATCAGTGGGGTCGAGATTGCCGATTGGGCCAAGAGAAGATTAGATCGAAGCAAAGTCGGAAGCGGAGATCGAGTTTGAAAACAGAGCAGGAATCGGCTGAAGTCCAGATCGGCTATGATAAGATCAGCTGGGTCTGAGTCGGACTAGGTAAGCCGATGTAGCCGATCCCGACGATATGACTTGTACGCGACATCGGGTTCAAGTTAAAGTACTTCAAGATGATTGCCACACACGGATAGAGTCCTAGGAAGGCAATTGTATCTATTAATTAGGATATCTTGTGTAAATTCCTTATAGATAATTGTGGGCAAAAGTCTGCCATAAAGACTTATGGTATCTTAGAGTTTGTTAGAGATAATAGTTGTGTCCGGTATGGGCATATCTTGTAATTCTCGGGTATAAATAGACCCCAAGCCTTATGTAACTATTAATACACACGTCAATACAATCTCAGCGCATTGCCACCCTTTTTGCTTTAGTTTTGTTTCGACGAGTTCTTGCTTTCGGGTTGAGCTACATCGATTTCAATCTTCAACAAGAGGTAAAATTCGTTATGACAGATTGCGTTCTTAGGATTAGTGCTTCCATCTTCATGACACTCTAATCGTGTTTATGTAATTCGTCAAGTTATCATGTATCTTACATAATCTCTAGCAATATCGCCACCTAATCTATTATCGGCCAATATCTGTATGTAGAAGGTAGCCGATTAGGTTAGATCTTGATGTTGATATAGATTATATAAGATATCTACCATTCTATGAAACTTCTAGCGGCTGGATTATCTAGATATCGTTCTTCTCTTCATACTTAATGCTGCATCACTTGAGTTTGATCTATTAAGTTGTGTTTAGAATATCGATCTCTAGCCTGCCTTCTAGTTGCCGATTAGAATAGCATCGGAGTTTCAGCCGATCGTATCTGATTTAACTATATTTGTTCTATATGCTTCTTTGACATGATAAATCCGCCCTTTATATCAAGATATTGCTGCATCTAAGTATGTTAGGCTTTTGTTTGATATATTTTACCTGCTTTAATATCCTGATATAGAGTAGTATCGGAGTATTAGCCGATACATGCTAGATCTATCTGATTGGCTATGCTATCAACACATATAGTTCTGTTATTGATATATATTTCGATCTAAGTGATTTATACTGTCTCGGCATGGTGACCGATCTATCCCAATCACTTTATTTAAGTATATATCGATATAAGGAGTATATATCGTTAATATCTACAACCGATCGAGTAGATTTAGTTCTTTTTTACTTATTCATGACTGCCGATCGATACACAGATGACATCGGCCCAAAAATAAATGATATGTCATCAGCATCCAGCCAATCGGCTATCATTTATAGATTTAACCGTGGTTTCTTTGCTTCTGTTTCTTGTTGATTATAGGATCAAATCAACTAGCACGCTAATACATTCGAAGGCGAGCTTTGGACCTGCACTGGAGTTAAGCAGATCTCCCAGGCCACGTGTTTTCTGTCAACAGTAACATAGCTACTTGAAAGTGGTAATATGTACTTATTACGTAGTAACACTTCTACTTTTATGCAGTAACAAGTATATGGTTAGCATGTGAGGCTTTAACCCATATATTTTTGTTTCGATTCCTGGTCTACTACAATTTTACTATGACATTACTGCCAGAAGTGCAGTAACGTCCTATATGTTATACAGTAACGTCACGTGTTACTGTACTTTTACAACAATGTTACTACTGGAGCATAGTAACATGCTATGAGTTTCAATAGTGAAAGATATAGGAATTGATAATCATATTACTTTCTCACAAAATTCTTGAAACAAATAGCATCATTAGATGAATTGGTTAGACGAATGTGCTTTGAACTATGAGGTCATGGGTTCAAGTCTTGAATTTGGCAATTTATTTTTATTCTCTAGAAAATAGGGAAAAAAATGTTTCAGGGAGAAAAAAAAAAGAAAAAGAAAAAAAGGGGAGAGGGAGGGGATCGAGAGGGGGGGATCGGGAGGGACGGGGAGGAGTGGAAAAAGAAAAAAAAAATGGGGAGAGATGGGGGGATCGGGAGGGACGGGGAGGAGGGAAAAAGAAAAAAAAAAAGGGGAGAGGGGGGGATCGGGAGGACGGGGAGGAGTGAAAAAGGAGTGGAAAAAGAAAAAAAAAGGGGAGAGGGGGGATCGGGAGGGACGGGGGAAGGAATGGAAAAAGAAAAAAAGGGGAGAGGGGGGGATCGGGAGGGACGGGGGGAGGAGTGGAAAAAGAAACAAGGGGAGAGGGAGGGGATCGAGAGGGGGGATCGGAGTGGAAAAGAAAAAAAGGGGAGATGGGAGGGGATCGAGAGGGGGGATCGGGAGGGACGGGGAGGAGGGACACGGAGGGTATATACATAGTCTTATCCTCTATATATATATATATATATATATCTATATATATCTATATATATATATATATATATATATATATATATATATATATATATATGTGTGTGTGTGTGTGTGTGTGTGTGTGTAAAAAGAAAAAAAAAGGGGAGAGGGGGGGATCGGGAAAAGGGGAGAGGGGGGAATCGGGAGGGACGGGGAGGAGTGGAAAAAGGAGTGGAAAAGAAAAAAAAAAGGGGAGAGGGGGGGATCGGGAGGGACGGGGAGGAATGGAAAAAGAAAAAAAAAAGGGGAGAGGGGGGGATCGGGAGGGACGGGGAGGAGTGGAAAAAGAAACAAGGGGAGAGGGAGGGGATCGAGAGGGGGGATCGGGAGTGGAAAAAGAAAAAAGGGGAGAGGGAGGGGATCGAGAGGGGGGATCGGGAGGGACGGGGAGGAGTGGACACGGAGGGTATATAATAGTCTTATCCTCTATATATATATATATATATATATGTGTGTGTGTGTGTGTGTGTAAAAAGAAAAAAAAAGGGGAGAGGGGGGGATCGGGAAAAGGGGAGAGGGGGGAATCGGGAGGGACGGGGAGGAGTGGAAAAAGGAGTGGAAAAAGAAAAAAAAAAGGGGAGAGGGGGGATCGGGAGGGACGGGGAGGAATGGAAAAAGAAAAAAAAAAGGGGAGAGGGGGATCGGGAGGGACGGGGAGGAGTGGAAAAAGAAACAAGGGGAGAGGGAGGGGATCGAGAGGGGGGATCGGGAGTGGAAAAAGAAAAAAGGGGAGAGGGAGGGGATCGAGAGGGGGGATCGGGAGGGACGGGGAGGAGTGGACACGGAGGGTATATAATAGTCTTATCCTCTATATATATATATATATATATGTATATATATATATGTGTGTGTGTGTGTAAAAAGAAAAAAAAAGGGGAGAGGGGGGGATCGGGAGGGACGGGGAGGAGTGGAAAAAGAAAAAAAAAGGGAGAGGGGGGATCGGGAGGGATGGGGAGGAGTGGAAAAAGAAACAAGGGGAGAGGGAGGGACGGGGAGGAGTGGACACGGAGGGTATATAATAGTCTTATCCTATATATATATATATATATATGTATGTATGTGTATGTATACAGTCACGGTACCCAGCGCAACACACACGGGTAGCGCGCTAGGAAACACCGCAGCGCTACTCACAGCGAGCGATCTCTGATGTCCTCCTATTTTTCCGTTTCTCTTTCCTCTTCCTTTCTGTTTCCGGATTTTCTGCCGTTTCTCCATGCTCTTTCGCATGCACACGTGCTTATGAGATCAGGTACTCCGTTCCGTTCGTGTGTATCCAGTAAAATAATTACTTTCTGGTTAGAGAATGTAAAAAAACACGGTCGTCAAAAAAATATTATCCATGAGTTAAAATATTACTCTTATTCCCAATCAGACCTGAGTAAAAATTACCACCCACCGTAACTTCCCATCTCTCATTTCCTGTAGTTTCTACTTTATTTGTGTCTTTAGTAGATTTGTTAAGTGAAAAAATTACTCCATGTTCTATGTCCACTTTATCAGAGTCTCCATCCAACATCCAACAGGTTTGTCAAGTATTGTACCGATTATTTCGACATGGTTAGGGTCTCCCCTAAACTTATCGAGTAAAAAAATTACTATGAGTCATTTTCACTTTATCGTTCCCATTGGGCATAGTAAGATTTTTATTGACATAAAAAAAAGACATGGCATAATAATTTTTTAACTCCGCTGGGATGAATCAGGTGCATGTAGTGATCCTGATACACTAATACGTGGAATCAGATTGGGTGACATAGGTTAGGTATGTCACAAGGTGACAGGGTGATTTATTCTGGGCCCTCCAAAACAAATCTAATGGCTGAGATTCGTCCACGTCATCACGTGTAAAAATTTTACTCCCAGTAAAACTTTTACTCCTGAAATTTTACTCCCAGTAAAATTTTTACTCCTGAGTAACTGTGCGAGTTAAATTTTTACTCATAATGACGTGAAAGAATCTAAGCTGTTGGATTTATTTTGTAGGGCCTAGATTCACCCTATGTCACCTTGTGATATGGTTACCCGATGTCACCTAATCCCAGTCCCTCGATGATCTATATATGCCAACATGATCTATATATACGAATTGATAGTATGACCTGGCAATCTGGTAGTGAAGGTAGAAATTTATTTACTGACAGGATCATGTCAGTAAATAAATTACTGACAATGTTCAGGGTTAAATTTTTACTCTGAATAATAAACAAACAGTAACCTTTCTACAAAATATATTATATCGAATCATATGACATTGCCAAAAATATAAGAAATAGTACATATGGAACAAGCTGTAGGGCCGCTTGTCTTTGTTGACGGCATGGACTAGAACGGCAATCCAAATCGACACCATTCTCACACTCAGGAGGACAAAACAAGGTAACATATACACAACAAAGAACACATGTCGCTGCCAGTCTGCCAGCAACACAACAAGAACACACAAACCACCATAAAAATAACATGAGAAAAATAACGCATGGCACGGCAGGATTGATCTAGATATCACTATCTGAAATGCACTGTTAGTTATGGCTAGTCGTCAAAACAGGATTACAGGATCCGGTGGGCAGAGCAAGAGAGCTGCAGAGGCCATGGTGGTCCTGGATCCTGGAGGAGACGTCCTCCACTTTTCTTCTCCGGATCAACTATTTGCAAACTAGCACCGGTAAGCAGCTAGCGACGAGCTCGATGCATCCTCATCCCTGCCCGCCCAGATCAAATCCAATTTTTCTGCTCCCCAACGTGAGGCCCAAAGATCTGCTTCCCCACCATCTTGACAAGCACAAAGAATGCAGAGACGGAGCAGCCTCAACCGCCGGCATCCATGGAGAAAGAAACAGCAACCAACGAAGAGGACCACAAGAAGTCAATCCGGGGCCGGCAACGGGAGCACCGCCGACGGCGTGGAGGATGTGTCAGGCAGCACGAGGTGTGCGGAAAGGATAAGGGGGGCGCCGTTGCCCTTCATCCTCCTGAACGACATGGTCCCTCCCAAGCTTCTAGGGTGCATCATCCAATGGCGGTCGGAGGCAGGGCAGATCGATTGTCGATGTCCCCGCCGGACGGTCACTACCCAAAAAACAAAGCCGCATGCGGAGCCGCCAACTCACAATCGACGCCAGCACCCGCTGCGGCGCTTCCCGACGCCGGAATACATGGCCCTAACATCCTTGAACCTAGTTCGCACCGACGGGCGCGTGGATCCAGGATGCAGATCGAGGCAAAACTGTCCTCTTGACGCCGCCGCTCGTCACCGGGAACGGCCTCCTGGGGCCGCCTCCGCCCCTAGGTCCACCGTCGAGGTGATGCGCTTGGGGGAATATTTCCACCGGTGCCAGGGAAGGAAGAACGCGTAGCCCTCTCCCTGTCTCGTCGCCCAGCCCGATTGACCAGTGCCGCCGGGGATGAGGGCATCCGTGACCCGTCACCGCCTCCTCCATGCTAGCCGGCTGGGAGATCAATGGCGACATCGTCTTCCTCCTGGCATGTCGCCATTGAGGGAGTGAACAACCGCCGAGCCGCACGAAACGAGCCAGATCCGGCTGTGCACTGCCGCCGGGGTGCTGCCTCCACCCACGAGTCGCCGCCACCACCCTCATCGTGCCCTACAGTCTACACCCGTCATCCCCAGATCCAGAAATGTAGGAAGAATTGAAGGAGCGGGTGTTATATCAACTACGTCGTCACAGTAAAAAAATTATTATGAGTGAAAAATTAACTGAACGTGTCAATTATATATATATATATATATATATATATATATCATTATTTGCTTATTTGCTTTATCTATATATCTGTTCAAATTTTGTGAACACAAACCGGTTATGTTACTGTAGGAACCATACCTTGTTACTATTGTTCGGTAGTAACATTATCGCAGAAGTGCAGCAACAGATACGTTACTGCAAAATTTATAGGTCATTACTACGAAATTTATTTATAGGTCGTTACTGCACTTTTTGCAGTAACATCATGATGAAAATTACAGTAACAGAGAATATATGGTAGTAACGGTACTACTACAGTACCACTGCTTGTGCACAGCTAAATTTTTAAATCTCAATCTTGTGCAAAATACAAGTGCTAAACAAGCGCATGTGCATGGTCACAAGTTAACACAAGTGCTAAAAGTACATCTCTTTGTCCATACAAAAATACATAATAGCAAGCTTAGTACAAAGTAAACTTTTAGAATTCTAATCTTTAAACAATAATATCTCTCACATCGGATATTATTTTTTAGAACCGTTTTCACCATAATGCTTTAAAACGACATTACAATGAGACAATAGTCTTGTTACTACACGATGACCAAGAGAAAAATGCTTTAATAACGTTGTTACTATGGAAAGTAGTCGTGTTAGTGCACATTGATCGTCGCGTTACTACACCATTCTAGCGAGACAAGAAAAAAAAGTAAATACCAATCTTTAGAGAGCAATCTCTCTCACGTTATATAGTATTTTTCTTATCCGTTTGCACCATAATGTTCGTAAAAAAGTGCTTAACAAAACTAGATCCATTATGAGTATTTTTCGATGTTGTTACTGCGAGAAAGTTGTCCTGTTACTGCACGATGGCCGTGATGTTACTGCGGAATTCCTGTGAAACGTGAACAACAAAGTGGTGGGCAGGGGACGGAGTCAATGGGCGGGTTTGACCTGTGGGAGGACGCTTTGACCACCCTTTGACTGGGGTGGGTGTTGATGAAAACACGAGGCCTGGGAGATCTGCTTAACTCCAGTGCAGGTCCAAAACTCGCCTTCAGGTATGCAAGCGTGCCAGTTGATTTGATCCTGCAATCAACAAGAAACAAAGACAAAGAAACCGCGGTTAAATCTATAAACGATAGTCGATCGGCTAAGTGCCGATGACATATCATTTATCTTTGAGCCGATGTCATGTATGTATCGATCGGCAGTTATAAATGGATAATAAAGAACTAAACCTACCCGATCGGCTGTAGATATTAACAATATATGATCCTTATGTCGATATATACTTAAATCAATTAATTGGGATAGATCGGTCGCCATGCCAAGACAGTATAAATCACTTAGATTGAAATATATACTAACAACAAGACTATATATGTTCATAGCATAGCCGATCAGATAGATTTAGCATGTATCGGCTAATACTTCGATACCACTCTATGTTAAGATATTAAAGATAGCAGAATATATCAAACAAAAGCCTAATATACTTAAATGCAATAAGATCTCGGCATAAAGGGCAGATTTAACATATCAATAAAGCATATAGAGTAAATATAGTTAAATCAGATAAGATCGGCTGAAACCCCGATACTACCCTAATTGGCAACCAAGAAGCAGGCTAGAGATTGAGATTCTAATCACGACTCATAAGATCAAACTCGACTGATGCAGCTATAAGTATGAAAAGAAGGACAATCTCTAGACAATCAAGCCGTTGAAAGTTTCATAGAGTGGTGGATACCTTATATAATCTACGTCAACAACGATATCTAACCTAATCGGCTACCCTCTACCGACAGATGTTAGCAGATTGTAGATTAGATAGCGATATTGCCAGAGATTATGTAAGATATATGATAACTCGACGAATTACATAAACAAGATCAGAGTATCATAAAGATGGAAGCACTAATCCCTAGAACGCAAGCCGCCATAACAAGTTTTACCTCTTGTTGAAGACCGAAACTGATGCAGCTTAACCCGAAAGCAAGAACTCATCGAAACAAAACTAAAGCAAAAAGGGTGGCGATGCGCCGAGATTGTATTGAACGTGTGTTAATTGATTACATGGGCTTCAGGGTCTATTTATACCCGAAAATTACAAACTATGTCCATATCGGACACGACTCTTATCTCTAACAAACTCTAAGATACCATAAGTCTTTACGCCAGACTTTTACCCAAACATATCTCTAAAAAAATTATATAAAATATCCTAATTAATAAACACAATTGCCTTCCCAGGACTCTATCCATGCGTGGCAATCACCTTGAAGCATATCAACTCAACCCGATGTCGTATACCAAGTCGTATTGTCGGAATCGGCTGTATCACCTGACCCAGTCTAACTCAGACTTAGCCGATCCCAATCGTAGCCCATCCAGACTCCAGCCGATTCTTACTCTGTTTCCACGACAATCTTCATCTTTGATTCCGCTTCGATCTAATGTTCCTTTCCGATGCTGATATTACCAAATTTGGTCGTTAACAGTGGGATAGGGGTTTTAGGCCTTAGGAAGGATGGGGGAGGTGGGTTTGCCCATGGGAGAGAGGGGGGTGTAGAATAGTTATTCTAAGGGACGGGTGTAGAATAGATTTGCTATATAATATATATATATATATATATATATCAATTTAAGGTTTACCATGGCTTTTACTCACTTTCCAACACTACAATCCTCAACATCGTATCCATATAGAACTTACCATGACTGAGGTGCCGCCCCACGAGAGCTTCCTAATCCATCGGGTCTGCCCATACGTAAGAAGTGCGGTCGTACTCGGTTCGTTTCCCGCATAGCTTCCTGACTCGGTCTTTAACTGACCAGGTCGGCGACTAACCGTTTCCAAAACCACCCATATTCTACTCATGCCGCCCCAGTCGAAATAGTTTTGTTTATTAAGTTTTGGTTTTCGCAAATGGTTTGTGTGTGGCGCGTGGCGCTCATGTCTCCACCCGCAAATTATCAATCACTCACATCGAGTGATCTCACATCCATAATCATCTAGCATAAATATGGAGTGTACGTATGTCTATAATAGCATTGCTAAGCATTGTCAATAATTGACCGTATATAAATAAATGACTCAGGTATTCAAAGGCATACAATATGCATAAAGGTAATCAATATCAAGGGTAGGCATAATCAAGCATAGGTACGCACTTTATAAATAGCATGTAATTTATGTGTAAACAAAACATTTATAAATCTAAGATCAATATGTTTAAGGAAGGGAGCGTAGTGACTTGACTTGCTATCAGTTCTAAGGTCTTCTAGAGATCCCCATCAGTTAGATAATTAGAATACACACGATCGAAGAATAACCCGGATAATTACACTCGATAAACGGCCAAAGAAACCACGCACATTCCTAAAAGAAATAGAATAAAGTAATATTCAATACAACTAATGGTGCCATTAAATAGATCTCGATTTTAGAGAGATTATGGAAGTTGAATGGACTCAATTCGGGTTACGGTTGGAAAGATATGGATTTTCGAAGTTTGGAAGGACTTATGGATCGAAGAGGGGGTACTCTCGGGAAGGGAGGTAATTTGGACTTCACGAGAGGCTCTGGGTTGGATATGAAGGCTAATAGTGGGCTCTGAAGGGTACTATATAGACTTTTTTCGGTGAATCAATCTCTCGGGGAAAAGGTACACCGAAGGTCCCTCAACTTATCCTCCAGATAAAAAACATCCTCAAATCGCAAAACCAGATATGCGGGGTCCCTTAACTATACAAAACCGATCACTTCAGATCCTTCGGTGGTTTTAACCCCGGTTTTGGTCTATGTGGCGGCTGAGTCAGCGTGGGACCCACGTGGACCCCACATGTCAAGTGTCCACGTCACCCTCTCTTTCCCCTTTCTCTTTCTGTTTCTCTCCTTCCTTCCTTCCTCTCGCTCTCGCACTCGCAGGGCATGGGGATGCCGGCGCTAGGGCGCCCACGGCGGCCCGCGGCCAGGGCCAGAGGATGGTGCGTCCGGCGACGGCGGCTCCCGGGGCCCGCTTCCTCACCGTGCAGGTTACGCTAGCAGCCGCCCCGACTGTTCCCTCGCTTTGAAGAGTTGGACCAACTTGCCGGGGCTGCCGTTGATGGAGGTCAACGCCCTGCCCAGAAGCGGTCGGTGGATGAAGTAGAGAAGGGGCTTGTTTTTCTGTTGTTTGTCTGTTCGTTCTTTCTTCTCAATCTGATATGGTGGCTTGCTGGCTGTATAGTGGCTGTGATGCAGTCTCAGGGTGAGCACGTTTGCTGGGGCGTTTTGAGTTAAGTGAGAACTTTTTCCACCTGAGATTTAGATATGTTCTATGATTTTCTGGTTAGGCATGGATTTGTGTTTAGTTGCTCATCTGCTGAGCATTGGGCGAGCTGCACTCCCCGTTGGCTTCTCATTGTCTGAAAGAAGGGGGACGACGACGCCGACAAGGACTCGAGGAGGAGAAGATCCCGTCGGGAGGAGCGCGCGCGGGGCACGCCGACGCCGACGACCACCATGGCGACGCCGATGACCACCGGGAGAAGCGGGGCACGCCGACGCCGACGATCACCATGCCGACGCCGACGACCAACATGCTCCGCGCCTCCGCTTCGCCGGCGAGGAAGTGGCCGGCCATGTATAACTGTATAAGGTCGGAGAGCGGTGAGGAAGTGGCCGGCCATGCCAGTCAGGAAAACGTTCGCGGGAGCTCGACGGCCGCCTGTGCATGGTGCGCGACGTCCGCCACCGCAGCGACGACGCCGGCGGCTCGCTGCTCGAGATATGGAAGCTGCAAGACTATGACACCGGGAGCTGGTCGCTGGACTACCGCGTCGACCTGCGGACAGACGCCGGCGTGCCAGCTGCTGACGGCGCCATGGCTCGTCGTCCAGCTCAGGTACATTGACGACGATGGCGATCTCTCCATAGGTCCTTCTCGTGACCAACGCGCGCCGCCCCTCCTCTCCACCGGGCGCCGCCCGTCGCGCCATCCTGCTCGCCGACAGCCGCCCATCTCTTCGCCGCTGTCACGCCGTCCACCCCGCCGGTCACCGCTCGTCTCGACAGAGAAGTGAGAGAGAGAGATGAGGAAGGGAGAGAAGAGGGGAAAGAGGAAGAGGAGGCTGACGTGGATACTTGACATGTGGGGCCCACGTGGGTCCTACGCTGACTCAGCCACCACGTAGACCAAAACCGGGGTCAAAACCACCGAAGGACCTCGAGTGACCAGTTTTGTATAGTTAAAGGACCCCACATATCTGGTTTTGTGGTTCTTGGACGTTTTTTATCCCGATAACAAGTTGAGGGACCTTCGGTTTACTTTTTCCATCTCTCCGGCTTGTCAAGGAAGTATTAGGATGTTGCATGGACTTTTATACGGGATCGACTTCTCGGGCTTGGACACTAAGTACAGGGATATGATATAGACTTCCATGGGAGAGCCAACTCAGGGAGGAAGGGTCTAGAAGGTGGGCTCCACCAGTGGGTCCTACATGTAAGTGCTTATCTCGTCCTCCTTTCTCTTCTCTTCCTCTGCTTCTTGTGTGCGTCTCAGAGAGGGGGTGGAGGCGGCTAGGGCGGCGGCGCACGGCCGGGTGGCGGCCGAGCGCGACGAGGGCGGGGCGGTGGCCTGGCATGGCTGCTTGCTGTTCTGGAGCTAGCGCTGGGGTGGCATGGGGGTGGGGGTCGGCAGCCTGGAGCGGCGGTGCTACCGAGTAGAGGAGAGGAGGAAGGGCGGTGCCGGTTGGAAGAGGCGGCCGACGGCTGAATGGAGATGGGGAGGCGGCCTGGCGGGGGAGGATGGGGGAGGCTGGCAGCGTGGGATGGGAGGGTTGGCGGCAAGGAGGAAGAAGGGGCTGGCGGCGGGGAGAGTATCAGCCAAGCGCGGTGGCTAGGCCGCGAGCGGTTTAGCGCGATGGCGCGAGGGAGAGGAGTGAGGTCGGGGTGCCGGTAGGGTTGGGGATGGAGGGCGCGATGACCGTGTTCAGTTTGTTGGTGCGAGGGTGGTGGTGGCCATGGCGGTTCGGGGTGGAGGAGAGACGGCGATTCTGCACATATGGCGCGGGTGACGGTGCGGCGTCCTGGGCGAGGCCAAGACGTCGGCCGGGCGCGTGGGAGAGGGGATGGTGCACGGACTGGCTAGGTGTCGGCCACGCCAAGGAGGTGGCGACGGTGCGCACGATGGTGGCACCGCGCTGGGACAGTTTGTCAAGCGAATGGAAAAACAGAGAGAAGCGATCGACAACACAAAGGGACGACAATGGGAAGGAGGAGATGCTCACATTGCGGCAGCCGAGTAGCGGCACACCGTGCGTGCTCGATGATCGGCTCGCGAATCGTCCTCGCACACCACGTCTTCGATCATCGGCAACAAGCGAACACACAATGTGAGGGTAGGCGGGGAGCAGTTCTGAATGTCGACATCGCCACTGGAGGAGGAAGACTTGCAAGGTAAGCCTCCTGCTGTTCCTGTGATTCCCTCTTTTCGGTGTGAACCTGCTTCTTGCAATTGGCGTGAATTCCTCTCTGATGCATTGCCGGTTTTTAGGAGTCTTAATTGTGGTGGATGGGGAGCAGGGTGCAGGGGAGGCTGCTGGAGGAGGGGTCCGCGAGTTGATGGCCGCTACCATCTTTGTGCACGAATCCTGGGTGGTGGTGTAGGAGAGGATGAGGACGACATCCGGCTGAAATGTAGAGGGCAAGGTGAGAGCACTAGCTCTCCCTTTCAGTGAGCTCCTCACTGTGATTACATGCATGTTGGGGTTGGGTTGGGTCTTGTCGATTGGGAGCATGGCTGTAGCATGCATGGGTGCAAGGGGGCTGTTGGGGAGGGGTCCAGGGCATTTGATAGCTGTAAAAGTTGGTGCAAATCACTGCTCTGGATTGGCACAAGTAGGTGCAGCTGAGGGAGGTAAAACAGACTTATGCTGAACAGGAGAGAGGGAGTGGGCTGGCAGTGGGCTTGGGCTAAAAGGGAGTCCACTGTAATAGGAACTTTTGTCTTATTCTGGGATTTGTAGTTTAGGAATTTGAGAGGGGGTTTGTATGGGGAAAACAACATGTGCATTTGGACTTGTAAATTGGCAGTTTATTTGTAACCGGACTGAATATTGGGCACTGTATAAATGGACTGTATAATATTTATTTGGCTCTGTACACTTATAGTTGGCTGTACAATGAATTGTATATGGGAACTGTACGATGGGTTGTATGATTTGGGTATTGATTGCGATCGGAATTGGGTATCTAAATGGGCGAGGGTTAATCCTGGAATTGGATTTGCTTGGACGGATGCATCGTGTTGCCAAATAGAAATGTAGGCTTATCGCCCGACAAACGGATTTATCGCTCGTCATAGGATTATTTTGAGAGTGTTCGCACGTACGAACGGTGGTAGTGAAGTAAGGATTTTTAGCGACGACGTGTGATATACAAACCCAATTGTCGCGGTAGGAATAGATTCGAGAATATTTGAATCGACGTACGGTGAATAAATACGTCGAGATATCTCAAAGAAAATTCATTTATCTCCCTCTCCAAACCAAATTTGAGATATCTCAAAGAAAATTCCCAAAACCATTAGAAGAGCTGATGTTTATTTTAAGTTAGCCTGGAGTCATCATGCAAATGTTCTAAAAATCCCCAATCTCACCATTTCCTATTCAGAAATATCCTAACCAAGATTCTATTCAAAAATCATCCCTGAAATTCAAATAGACTACTATATTTCTCCTTGGTCGTATCCTTGCAATCCAGCCCATATTCTCATTTTCCTGTCTCTGTATTGGGCGGATCTAGCCCATCTCCCGCACCACTGCCACCGTCGATCTCCTCATCCCTACCTTCTTAAGCAGCAGAAGGTGTTCTCCTTCCTTAGGAAGGAATATAGAGCTCTCGAGTTCATTCTCTTCTCCAATTCCATAGGTCATCGCCACGGCTGGCCCGGCTGATCCGCCACCGCCGGCCATCTCCCGCATTGCCCTCGCGCGATCAGCTTCGATCGCCACACGTCCATGAGGCTTTCCCTCTCACTTTTAGCTCGTTTTCTACACCAGTATCATGCTTTTTTTGGAGCTCCCATGTGCTGCCATGGCCATCACCGTGGCCAACTCATCCAGCCCATCCTTGTACCCTAATTTTCTTTTCAATGATTTATAAATTAATTAATAAATTATTCCTAGAATTTATATTAAATGTTCATTAATTTACAAGCGAAGTTAAAGTGGGAAATTAAATTTCCTAAGTAATTCATGGCTGTATTAATTTTGATTGAATTCTCCATGGTTAATTACACTCTCTGGAATTTTCTCGGATTTTTCCTAGCTTATGATGTTCGAAAATGAATTCCTTACGGCACTTTATTCTGAAGAGGATGTTCGGGTAGCCGCGCTTGGGATGGAACAAAATAAGGCCCCTAGACTGGAGGTTTTTCCAGCAGAGTTCTATTTAAAGTTTTGGAATATCATGAAAGAGGATTTGATGGATCTATTGAAGGAATTTCGTGCGGAAAACTTTCGATTGTCCAGCCTCAATTTTGGGGTAATAACACTCCTTGAGGGCTTAAAAACACTTTTCCCATTTTCAGTAGGTAAATCTGTAGAGACGAAAGCCTATGGAGAGGATGAAGAATTGGTGGATTTTCTAGACGATGATCAGACATCTTTTCAAGTGTTCTACAATGACATGCGATGTGCATGAAATATTGATCCTTGCCATAAGCATACCTGTCTATTGTTTGGATGAAGTGTTACATACTTTCATCATGGACGAGCAATATACAGACTTCTAAATAGACTATGGCTCTTTGTGCTGTTTAGATTGCATAGACATTTTACTTTCGAAGACATTCCATGTCTGAGTTACATACCATATATATCATGATGATTTTCATGTACGTAGCCCATGCAATAGCACAAGCAATGATACTAGATAATGAAAAAAATAAGATTATTACATGAAGGATATCATGATGCTGTGTAATGCATCTCGTGATAGCCGTGGTAGCAGGTGCTAATTTTATTGATGGACATACCCGATGAGGTGTCGATTATGTGCTCAAGCAACTGGATAAGTGGCTACTTTGAAGTTCTTTTGCATTACTGTAAACTTGTCAGCCGGTGCGGCTACAAGAACCGCATCAGAAGCCATCCTGTAGGCAAAGGAAACCGAAGCAACTTTGTTTCCAATACCTGTAGCCTTTGCCTTGTCGAGAGTAGAGACTGCAATCTTAGCTTGCTCAAATGTGGCCTCTTGGGTTTCTAACTTCTTTTCTGGTGGGGCAGCATCTTCTACTTCCTTGAGGGCCTTCGGGATGTGGGATTTTGTCACACTTATACACCTGTCTACATTGGCGCTGCATTCCTCTGCTGGCCCATACAACGCAGCTTTGAAGTCTTCAAGATTTTAAGCGAAGTTATCACCGGGTGCGGCTCCAGTAGCCATCTTGTTGGTGCATTCCACTGCAATAACAACAAGGATTAGTGCGATGACCTTGCCCATTCTCTATTATATATCCTAACAGTTTTCTAAGGGATGATTCGATGCAAGGAGGTGTGGCTACTATTGGTTGATGAAATGCTTACAACTATGAAAGTGGGATGTCAATGCATTAAATAGTGTGTAGTGATGACGTATGGCCATGGGAGGTTTGCGGTTGAAAATTGGTTGGTTGCATGCAGATGTGCCAGTGTTTGGGCCACCGCAAATTTCTCCCGTATCATTGCGAGAGCAGGGTGTAATGGATTACTATAATTGGTTGCCAGCTCAGAACTCAAATTTGCGAAATGGCAAGAATGTTAGCGGTCGTTAAATACCGTTCTGAACACCAACTTTCAGAGAAAATAAAATACGTAAACTTGTAGCACTCTGAAATTTCCATAAATAAATCAGATCCTGAAATTGTGTACGTTCAGAAACTTTTGAATAAATTGCATCATGCAGACATTGTTCTCACTCTTTGTTGCAAATGTTCTGTGCCAAGTAAAATAATTGTCATAAACCAAAATATTAGGGGAGCAAGAAAATACCAAAACCGTTAATTTAGGAAACTATAAAGTCTATTTATACTACCCATTATAGTCATAACATTGCTCTGTATTAGTTTTGGACAAATTTCACATTTTTGAAATACCTAACATTATAGACAAATGCCTTGATGAATGTACAAATTAAGCTATTCCTCTTTCTCGATTTTTAAAATCAACCAAAACCACAAAACCTAAAGTTCTATGCTGAGTACTGTTCATTGGGTGCCAGGTGTTCGACCCATGCCAACCCGGACGAACACCCAACACCACACCGCGCCATGACGCCCATGTGTCCCATCCGACCGTGTACACCATTCTCCGCTGCCTCGCTCCAACCACGCCACACCTAGCCCTACATCGTGCCGTGTGCCCCGCCACACCACCCATGGCCGATTGCTGCCACTATTGGTATTTCTTAATGTCACAGGTAGAATCCGCAAGCACATGGAAGATACCGATGTAGCATTCACCCGGGAGTATTCCAAGGTATCGATTTCCACAGGGAACATGTTTGTCAGCTCTTCACCAGGTTCATCCAAGGACTCAAAGCAAATATAGGCAAAGCGTAGAGAGGATTTACTAGTGAGAGACAGTGTCTACGGAAAGCTCAATTTAATCCTAATGCGATACTTCGGGCTCTGGCCAGCCCGCTGCTCCCAGATATGGCTCTACTGCATACCCGAACAGGGAGGATTTCAGTGTAATTGAGGGCTATCACAACCTCTACACCCACCACAAACCTACTGTGGGATACGAAGCAACCACCGGAAATTAACTACCCAGACACCACGTCTACGCAGTTAATAACTACTTTAGCGCTAGCTAAACACTAAAGCAACCACTATATTTTACTGGATTATGGTGATCAATGATCCCGCACGCTAATTAGGAACTAGAGATAAATCTCACTGAATAAATCTTAATTACTCAGAATGATATTTCGATTAAAGCAGATTAATTAACAGAGTAAAAGAAATAAGAATAATGTGTTGAATGACTGAGGTGAGGGGGTATTTATAGGTGGAGGTGCCTTGGGAGTGTGGAGATCCTCCATGGAATCCTAAGGGCATTGTTGGAAACTTTTGTGACAAGTTGACAACCACGATCGCAGCACCTTATGCCTTGCGGTGATCCTAGAGTCGCTAACCACCTCGATCTAGCAAAAAGCTAAACCTAGATGGGTTTTGATAACTAAACCGGCTAGCGGAGCCGATTCTAGATAACTACCCGTCTCGTGGGCAAAACGGAAGGTTTTCAGGACAAACCTACAAAGAGATGTCGCACTCTCGCAGCGGCGGCGGACGGTTTACAGCGCAAACCGATAAAGATGGACAAACTAAGAGAAAACTAAAAGCAATATGAAAAACGATTCGATTGATTGATTGTAGATTGGTTAGTTACAATGGAACCGGCCATGTCCGTTATATAGGGGTTGGTCTTGCCTTCTACAGGCCCTCCTCCATGTCCAACTCGGGATAGAAACCAAAGGAAACCCGAAACATGCCTTCCCGAGCAAGGAAACCTTGAAACCCGACGAAACACAATCGGACTCGAACCCTGCCAGCCAGACCGGCCACACACCACCAGTCTGACCGGCCCTTAACCGGCGGTCTGACCGCCCAACACACGGCGGTCAAACCGGCCCACTCGGAGGAAACCGGTAGACTTCCAAATCTTGGCAATTTTTCCTATTTTAATCCTAGGTGCCAAATTTGGGTGTAAACAGGCATCTTCATCCTCTCCTTTCCATGTGTCCATTTGGATGACGGTTGGAGCGCCGGAAACGGTCACAACCGTCATCAGGAAGGAAGTTGCTACCGAACTCAACTTGGGCCTAGGCCAGCGGCCTCTGTCAGGGTTCGGACGAACCCTGACCGGTTCCGTTGGCCCCGGTTTTCGGCCTGGACACTCATTTTGGGCCCCTCATTCTAATTGTATGGATGTCTGGCCCATTTCGAGGTGTTTAATTGGGTTTTGGGGTCCAAAACTCCATAAGTTCGAATACGAGTTTGATTCTCCTCCTACTTCATGTATATTTCTTCTCAACTTAGGTAGTTTGTCACCTGCATACGAATATGCACCCACACTCATGGAAAAATTGTTAAAAATAAACTCCACTACTATGCTGGATGTTTTATATTTATGGTCTTATGCAGGTATTGACAGCGTTAATTTGGTACTTAACAGCCGTCAACACCCACAACCATGTCAACCCGCGTCACCACCATAACCTCTACGTCGTATCGACGTATTAAAGGCCGGAAGCCCGGAGACCACCCGGCCGTGATTACAACCTCTTGCTGCGCCCATGCCGGGCTTGTCACCCCTGTCGCGTAGGTGCGTTGAAGCCTTTCAGCCGTCGTGTAACAGTGACTCTAGGCTTGTCTTTCCTAAAAACTCTAGGCTTTCCCGGAGCTTTTCCCTACGATGTGGGCTCGATCCCGTCCTGCCGAGCCTATAAATAGGACCCCCCCCCCCTCCCCCTCCCGTCCTCCTCTTCTCGCGTCTGCCGCCGCCCGTAGCACCGTCACCACCTTCCTTCGAGCGCCGCGTTGCCTCCAGCCGCGCCGCCCGCCATCGTCCATCGCCACCTTCGCTGTCGGCCACCGCTGTTGGATTCACAAGGAGGAGAAGAAGCCTGGCCACCTCTCCGTTGCTGCTGCACCTTTCTGGAACGCCGCCGCCGACAATGACCTGACACCGTCACCACCTCTACCTCGCCGCCGCTCGTATTACGTCGTCGTCCATTGTCTCGCGGCCCCTCGGCGAGCTCCCCTCGTCGTGCTCTTCCTCCCGGTGCCCTCCTTTTGCACCGCCTTGCCATTGTTCGCCGGGGACCCTCGATTCCCGTGCTGCTCGCCGCCGGCAATGACGTGGCATGCCTCGTGTGTGTCCGTGCCCCGTTGCCACCTTAGCTAAGCCTAGTTGACCAATCCGATGGAGTCAATCTGAGCCATCTCTTTTATATGACATATTGTTTCATCTTTTGAGTAAATTGCAGTTTGGGTCATGTATTTTTACCCTTGTTGCAGCTTGGACAGGGTCTTAGCCATGTTTTTCACTTTGCACCACATAACCTTGTCATTTGTTTCACTCTGCACCACCCCTCATCTTCTCCAAGTCAGGCAGCCTTATTATCTCTCTCCCAACCTGTTCTCGTTATGCTATCACCGATCAGGAGGAGGTAGAAGTACGACAGTTTCCCAAACTCCAATCACCCTATCCAATCTGGAGGGAAGAGTAGCAAATCATCACAGGTTCAGCACCGGTACAGGTGCTCAAGCTGAGATGAAGTGCATGGTGATAGTGCTGAAGTCATTGCTGGTGCCTGAGCTCGAGTGTGGGAGCAGTACTACAACACTTCGTCAGGGACTAGAATAGGCAAAGTAATTGGGGTCAAGTATGCAGGTTGCTTTCACCAGGGAGCTCAATCCCAACCACACATGGGGAAGATGAAGACTTCAGTATGCTAATGACTAAATTAAACTAATCGTATCACCTTACCTAACATGCTAGTTTTAGTATCAATAAAGGGAGGACATGGTAGTGCTCAAGCTCACATACAGTAGCTTCAGCTGAATGAAGAAGAGAAGAGAGGGGAGATGGAGGAAACACCGGCCCAATCTGAAACTTGTGTAAAATTGTCTATCCAAAGTGAAAATATTACTTTGTCCCTAGTCCAATATATAACTATGGTAATAAAAGGTAGTCCAATGTGCAATTCACTCTTCTTTATATGTCATCTACCATGTTTGATCCGATAAATTTCCGGATGATGTTTTCAATCTTTTATCTCAGTTATAAATTATTTGTAAATTGTTTAATTAATTTGGATTTGTATTTTCTTTAATAGGCTTTAATTGGATTAAAAATTGTAAAATTTATAATTAATTCATATGATGTCAGAATAAGGCCGTTCAAGTCTTATAGTTCATCTAAAATCATGATCTACATGTTTGTTTACTTTTTATGTGCTGATTATTTAGAGTTTGTTAGTATTTTTCCTCGTTTTGCGTGTTAGCTTGTTGTATCCGTCGTTTCGGAGGTTCGTAAGCATGTTGGAAGTGTTCTTGAAGACTAATTGAAGGCCGATTATTGCAAGGTAAGTCACATAGATCCTAAACACAATCCTTTGATCATGTTGATCCTATATTTAAAATTCTCTCTTAATTTCAAATGTGCATTTATTTTCTAGTGTCATTGGGTGGTGTGAATTGATTACCCTATTCCTTAAGTGTTATAAATTTGACTATTTGAACTTATATAATAGTTCAACTACATATATTAGTATAATTGTTTAGCCAGCTTAGAGACATTAGCATACTATTGGGATAACCAATGCTTCACTTTCACCATGATGGATACGAAGCAACCACTAGAAATTAACTATCCAGACACCTCAAAAATAAAACTTGGTTGTTGATCAGGAGTTGCTACTATACTGTATATCTCAAATGTGCAAGGTATGTGTACTCTCTCTCAAATTAAATAAATTTGGCACGGTGGCTTACCCTTACCCCTGATTCCCATGAGACACTTCATTTCCTTGCCTTGAGCGCTTGAGAGACAGAACAGCAAATAGAGCACTAATCACCCAATCTTTATTCAACTTTCATTCCGGAGGATTTCAAATGATTTTTCAAAAGAAATCCAAGTTCCTCAAATGATTCACTTGATCACTCCAAGCATATGAATTCTTCACCAAATTGCCTTTTTATTCCTACTCTTAAGTTAATATGTGGAGCTTAGTAGGAATCAAACATGACATACTTGTATTCACATTTATTACTAAGTCAAAAACTTGGACTAAAATAGATGACTAAACATACTCAAGATCAAGATCGTGAAATGTGTGTGTGTGGTATATGGTGGAAATGAAATGTGAAAAATAAAGAAAATACTTCTCTTTTGTGCTTACTTTCTTCTCAAAAATCCTCCTTTCATAATTACGTAGAGGGCATGGCTACTTTTTTTTAATATCATGCTCAATATTGAGAGAGCATAACTTCATTATTTTTATAACCATGCCTTTCCCTCCATATTTATTTTCTCTTTTTTTTTCTTTTTTTCAAAATGGATTTTCTTTTAGGAGAAGAAAGCATATATAAGCATGGAGAATTTATTTGGATAGTGGAAATAAAGATGGAATGGATGAAATGGATATATGCTAGCTTCCAGTGTAGAAGTTTAGCACGTGCATAATATGTGGGTGTATGATCTTGATTATAGAGCATGAAAAGTATATACACAAGTCACAACGATTTGACAAAGTTAAATGGAATTACAAGCAACCAAAATATATATGGTTTAATCAATATGAATAATTTTGGCTGTGTTAGGAATTTATATCAAGTGAGGAACTTTTAAAGTTATCATTTTGGAAAATAAAACATCCGGAATTCAAGTCAAGTTCATACTAGGACTATGGTGTGTTCGGAGGTGGTGTTGGGAACCTATCTCCCATGCATAGAAAACGGAGCGGTCCATTAGCACGTGATTAATTAAGTATTAGCTAATTTTCTTTTAAAAATGGATTAATATGATTTTTTTTAAAATAATTTTTGTATATAAACTTTTTTCAAAAAAAATACCGTTTAACGGTTTGAAAAACATGCACGCGGAAAACGAGAGGGGAGTGTTGGTAACTTGCTCTTGCAAACACACACCCTATAGCAACTCTAAAACCCTTATTTCATTCATTCATCACTACTCCATGTGGTTTGCACAAACGGACTCGAAAAGCGTATTCGCAGAAAGCGTATTGGTGAGGCGGAGGAGGAGTAGAGGAGGAGATCGAGATGGCGTCGTCGGCGACGGAGACGGAGACGGTGAGGGCGTCGCACATCCTGATCAAGCACGAGGGCTCCCGCCGCAAGGCCTCCTGGAAGGATCCCGACGGCCGCGTCATCTCCGCCACCACGCGCGCCGACGCCGCCGCGCGCCTCGCCGACCTCCGCGACCAGATCCTCTCCGGCCGCGCCAACTTCGCCGACCTCGCCGCCCGCCACTCCGACTGCTCCTCCGCGCGCCGTGGCGGCGACCTGGGTGCGTCCCCCGATCTGATCTCTCTCTCTCAGATCCACTTCTTGGCCCATCCATTCGTTTCTTGCGGACTTAGTTGGTGTAGCCAAATCAAGGAGATCTTTCAACCTTTCTTCTGTGAGTGAGACGCGATTCTTTCATCTTGCCACTTCAATCAACTTTTGCGCTATAATTGCAACCCTTAATCCATACAGGAGTTATGTGTAAGTTTGTAATAGTAACAGTAACTACTCAAACAAGAATTATCGATCGATAGAGCTATATGCTCGGGAGTTCCTGGAGCTCCTAGGAGGAGGTAGGTCACATCTATCATCTATGGATTGTTGCCTAACTGTTTGTACAAGGATCAGTTAGCTTGTTCACATCTATCATCTACTCATTTTTGTCACAGTGTGAAATGAGGCATTTAATGAAATTCTAATTTTAACTCGTGTATAACATTCACAGATGTCATGACATGAGTAGGACATCCAATAATTTGCTTGGTCTGATGGCATAGTTTGCTGGTCTGTTTATCATGAAAGATCACCAGCCTCCCACTGGATCTGTGTTGTTAGTGTCTGCAACCTACTAGTGGACGTAGTGTCTGCGCGATACAAGATTTGCTATTTTGTCAACGAATTTGTGCACTACTGGGGCTAACTTTGCAGGTAGAACTATAGCCTTTCAAGAATAATTAACCAGGCTAAATTAAGCCAAATGAAATGAGCTGGTTCAGCTGTAAGAGCATACAAGTCAGATGAATAGCTTATGCTGAAAACTAGAGTATTAATTCCCAAATGGGTGTTACTGTTGATTCCCTTCATTCGATCATTGATGGTCAGCTCCTCTGATAAAATGTTTTTTGTAGTTAATTACTGCACCATTTTTTTTTCTCTTCCTTTTGTGTTTCCCAATTGTTTGGTTGCACGCGTTATATCAGTGTAACAAGCACTTCTGCAGTCATTCCATTATGTTGTGATATCCATCTTTTATTGTGCAAGTTTATTCTGTTAAGACTTGTTTGTAGCCACATTACACGTCTTCCATCAGCCTATGGCATTGTCTTCATTATTCCTTAGCATCGGCATGCCGAGTAGGGAGTGTCACATGTCTGTTTCAAGTAGAAATATTTAATCGAGAATTCTTTAAGAGAATTTACCTAAGCACCCATATTCTTCTCTGTGTGTGCGCATCTTTAAGTATAGCTTTAAGGGAATAACTTTGCAATCTTTGTGTTGCATTACGGCCACTTATGTTTTATGTGCTTCTTGGGCACTGTTATCTTTACAGATAATGCATAATGATTTTCTGGTATGGGTTCTATCTTTGCCAGTAATATAGGTCTTTTCTAACCGTGGCGTAACCCTCCTTGCAGGCACTTTTGGGAGGAGGCAGATGCAGAAACCCTTCGAAGATGCGACATTTGCTCTCAAGGTTGGTGAGATGAGTGACACTGTGGACACTGACAGTGGTGTTCACATCATCCTGCGCACTGCTTAAGATGCTGATATCGATCGTCAGCTGGTTGGCTTCCAAATGTTATTTTCTGGTAGCCTAAAACTTCAAATCAAAATGAACCCTGTAACGAATATGATATGTTCCGCGACCCGCTTTTGTTTCGACATTTGAGCACATGGTATGGCATGTTTCCGTGATGAACATTTTAATCTCCTATTGCTCCGTTTTCTAGCGATTGTTCATTTGTTTTCAATATTTGGAAACCCTATCAATATATGAATGGACACATGGGTGTAGAAAATATGATTTTAACGATCTGAAGATCTGAAGAAAACCAAACTTACATACGGGCAGGCTCTTGTAGGCTATGTTTTCGGATAATAATAATTATTACCTCTGAAGTAAGATTTAAAATCTGGAGAATTTTCTTGGTTCCATGGTGAAATGAATTTTCGTGGAATTATGTTCAACTAATTTTGCTCCAAAACAAACTTTACAATTATGTCAATCTGCCATTTCTTTGCTTTCTATTAAGCTAGACCAACATTCCAACTGTTGAAACCTTAACCCCAAATCCTTGGAGTTATGTTCATCTCATAGCTCATCTCTTCAACAGATTCTAGAAATTTCCGATGCATCTTATAAAACTTGTAGCTTATTCTCTCTGTCCAAAAAGCTAACCTAGGTAAGGATAGAACATAACCTAGGATAAGGAATGCGGTAAGCTTTTTTGACAGAGTATGTTGCAGTGCATCTTACAGGCCAAATTTTGCTATCATGCATTCATCTCCCAAAACTAGTTAGCCGTCCACCATACACGCAAAAAAAAAAAAAAAAAAGCCACAAAAAATTGATAGCATGACCAAGATCAGAGGAAGACGAAACCAGGCAGTCCGTACAATAAACGAGTAGATATTTACGAAAATGACAAGAACAATGAAAAATATTAGTTGTTTATATGATACTACCTTCGTTCCAAAATATAGCAATCTAGAACTGTATGTGACATATTCTAGTCCAACGAATCTCGACAGCCTTTTATCCATATTCATTAGACTAGATGTGTCCCATCCAATTCTAAATTGTTATATTTTGGGACGGAGGGAATAAATAGTATAAGGGCTGCCTGTAAAAACTATCATTCGACAAAATATTTTAAACTATCACTCTTTTTATATTAAAAAACTCGTTCTGTTTGTTTCAGAAAAACTATCACTCTTTTTATATTAAAAAATTAAACAATGTGAAAAAGAGGAGATAATTCTGCTTTCTTGTAATAATCACGTTTCTTATAAATGTAAAAGTATCTTACACAATAACGAGAAAAAAGAGTCTGAATATCAATAACACCGAGAGCGTTTTATTTAATAATATATCCTCTATTCTTTTATGAAGGGGTATGTAGTTTTACTGAAAAAGTATGTATTAATAATTTTGTATTGCTTTAGCTGAAAAAATATGTATTAATATTTTTTTTTGTATTGTTTTAGCTAGAAACAGACTAAACCATTAAACTTTCTCTCAATGTGTATTAATTATGCACCAGTAAGTGTTAATTCATAACTAAAATTGATGTGAATTTGAAGACAGACATGGTCTTGTGAATTTAAATATTTTTCTTACTTGCATGATGACTTTTCTTATTATGTAACCATTGTAGCTTCTTTTTACATGTTCCAAAAGTTTTTATCCGAGTGAAACAATATTGAAGAAAGAAAGAATAAAGTTGCACAGAATGATTAATGCAAAGAAAGAGTTGTTAGGTTACAGCAAAGCAGCTAGTTAGTCCACGACTCCAGGCACGTACAATAATATCTATGTGGAGGGTTTAGATTTGATTTCGGCAGAAACGAAAGTGAAAGGTACTATATGGATATGATATATCAAACTGAAACTGATTCAGAAGACCGTAAAAACTATCAACAGATACATTATCAAAGTTCCATATCTGTTGCATACCACCCGACACAGCAAAATATATAGTTCCACAGCACAACACTACCAACACCGATACTAGATGTGTAACAAACACATCATATTTCTGACTTGTCTTGTAACTCTTTAACAATAGTAGAAGAGCTATTAGAACAGGTAAATTAATGGCAAAAACATATGCGAGACCAAAAGGGTTTTTTCTTAGAGCTTGTCCTCGAAATCCGAGAGAGGGGTCATCTGCTCCTTGAGACCCTTCCTCTTGCGGATGTCCAGCACCAGCTGGTTCGCCTGCGAGCTCACCTCCAGAGGATCAGAAGTCATCATGTCCCAGTGATCAAAGACACACTGAGGGAAGGCCTGGCCCGATGTCGCGGCGCGGAGCTGGCTCGAGAACCCAAACGACTCGATGACGGGGAGGTAAGCCTTGATGTTGTACAGCGGGGTACCGGGCCTCTGCATCTCCTCGAACACATGGCCTCTCTTCTGGTTCAGAACACCATAGATACCACCAAGGGCATTCTCAGGTGCCTGGATCTCCACCAGGTAGACTGGCTCCAGCAGCCTTGGCTTCGCAGTGAGCTGAGAAGCATAGATGACCCTCCTCGCTGTCGGAATGACCTGGCCACCGCCCCTGTGAATAGCATCAGCGTGGAGAACCACATCACATACCTCGAAGCAGATGCCGCGCATGTTCTCCTCAGCCAATGCACCTTCTTTTGATGCCCACTGGAACCCAGCCACAACAGAGTCCTTGATTTCATTAAGATACTGAACTCCCTTACACATGTCGACCACCATGTTGGGGCCAGTGGTCTCAGGTCCAAAGCACCAAATCTTCTTGGCGAGGTCCTTGTCCCACCCAAACTCCTCAGACAGGATCTTGGACCGCACCTTGGGATCATCACGTGGGCCAATACGTCCATCGTCGATGGCCTCGGCCAGTCCCTCCTCCAAGGGGCGAGCTTCCATGTAAAGACGGTTGTGCTTGTTCGGGGATTTGCTCATAACTGTGCGGCAGGACTTCTCAAGAACAGTCTCACGGAAGGAGACAACAGGAGGGGAAACAATAATCTCAGCACCACCCATGAAGTCTTCCTGTAGATCCTTCAAGCAGATTTCAAGGTGAAGCTCTCCAGCTCCAGCAATGATATGCTCACCGGACTCCTCAATGGTACAGAGGACCATAGGATCAGACTTTGCCAGACGCTTTAAACCTTCAACAAGCTTGGGAAGATCAGATGCAACCTTGCACTGAACAGCAACACGCACAACTGGGGACACTGAGAACTTCATTGCTCTGATTGGGCAGGCATCAGCTTCCTTCTCATTTGTTAGGGTGGCATTCTTTGTGATGAACTGATCCAGACCGACCATAGCGACAGTGTTACCACAAGGAACATCCTCAACAGACTCTTGTTTCTTTCCCATCCAGATAACAGTACGCTGGACACTCTTCACATACAGATCCTTCTTCTGGCCAGGGACATAGTTGGGACCCATGATACGCACCTTCATGCCAGTTGCAACCCTCCCAGAGAAGACACGGCCAAAGGCAAAGAATCTACCTTTGTCTGATGCTGGAATCATCTTGGAAACATACAGCATGAGAGGACCTTCCGGATCACAGTTCCTGATAGCGGTTGCATAGACATCATCAAGAGGACCCTCATACAGATTCTCCACACGGTACTTCTGGGCCTTCGAAGGAGATGGAAGGTGGTATATCATCATCTCAAGAAGTGCATTACTGGCTGGCAGCCAAGTTTGCATAACACGCTTCATGAGAGCCTTGCCCATAAGATCCTTCTCATCAGCCTTCATGACCACACCAAGCTTCTGCAGCATAGGCCACAACTTGTCCTTCTGGTCATTCATGCAAGTGTTGATGATTTGCTTGATTGGCTCATAACAGAACTGAACGAAACCTCTTTTGCAGGTAGCTGAGCCAGTGCTCTTGTTGGTCCACTTCTTTGTGGCCGGGTCAAAGAAGTTCTCACCCCAAAGCCTCTCCATCATCTTAGATTCATCAACTCCAAACTTGGAAGCATACATCTTAGCAAAGCTTGAGAGTGTGAAAGCCCAGCCATGCAAACCAGCAGAGAAAGCAACAGTTCCCTTCTCAGGGTAGACTTGGACATCACCAAGGAGTGTATCTTCATATGTTGCCATAATGACATTGGCATTCTCAATGACACGGGAAAATGTCTGATACGCCTCCTCACCTTCGACTTGAAGCTCAAGGAAGCACCTGTCCATCTTGTTCACAGTAAGGACAGGCCTAATCCTCTCACCAAGGGCTTGGCGGAGCACAGTTTCAGTTTGCACACAGACACCCTCAATACAGTCAACAACCACCAAAGCACCATCAGTAATACGAAGAGCAGCAGTGACCTCCGAAGAAAAATCAACGTGCCCAGGTGAATCAATAAGGTTGATCAGGTACTCATTTCCATCTCTCTCGCCCTTGTATAATTTGAGTGATTCATCACTCATCTCGTAGAAAAGAGAGATGCCAGTGGACTTGATTGTAATACCACGCTCAGCTTCATCTGCACGGGTATCAGTCATGCGAACATCACCAGCAACTTCCTGGGCAATAATCCCAGCAGCTGCCACAAGGGAATCTGTAAGCGTGGACTTGCCTGCAAGGAACACATAACATATTAGCATAGTGTATTTCTAACAGAAAATGGAATAGTCAGCAGCAAATTTACAGAAAAGTTGAAATGCTTGCATAGCCAATTAAAGGAGTATATAACATATGAATTCACACTTCAGCAGCATAATATTTAGAAATTTAGAAATAGTCCAAAGTTAGTCATGTTACAATTATGAATCAGACCACTCCAAGCAGTAAAACCTTGTTAGAATCAACAAAATTTCACATATTAGGCATGCCATTAAAGCAAAAAACATTAGAATTAAACAAATACTCGGCATAAGAAATGAATGACGCGTAGAGCATGAGCATTGAACATATTAGCCTATATACAACAAAACACAAATAGCATCACAACTTGAAAGATAATTGACTATTTGCAATACAAGAACAGAAACTAGAGATTTGGCCAAAAAAAATCCTAAGGCTTAGTAAGCATAGATAACCTCAAACAAATTTGTTTTAATAGGACATTCATAGAGGCATCACACAAGTAAAGCAGTGTAAAATTTAGAGATTTCATGTCAAATCTAGTACAATTACACATGTTCAAATGAACAAGTAAATAATTGACTAATACAATTATAGGCATGTTCAAATGAACAAGTAATTGGTATTATATAAAAGTAAGCATCAGTCATATATATAGAAGGTAACAGAAATCAATACATGTCTCAATCAGGTGGAATTATGGATGGACGGATGAAAATATACATCATTAGAGGACAAATGCAAACAAGATACAATAGGAAAAGCGAAATACAACACAAACTGCTAGAATTAAGAAGTAGTACTGTAAAACCTCGTTAGTCTCAATAGATCGAATCTTGTAGCACATACCATGGTCGACATGAGCAATAACAGACATGTTACGAATGTTATTCTTCTTGTCCATAATCCTGCGCAGCTCTTCAACCGTGAACTTCACCATCTTGGCAGCTTATGATCACGCTAGCGATGCAAATTCCTGTTCACAAAAGCAAAGGGGCCTCCTCGTTAGAAGCCAACGAAAAAAATGAAACCCATGCAATCTTAAGCTAAAAAACTCCCCGCAACTATGTCAGGAACAGTTAATAAGCGTAAGGAAAATTCACAGAATCCAGATGCCAAACCAACCAAATCGAGTTTAGGATGATACCAAAGATTAGTTGTGGCTATTATCAACAACACATCAATTCATTTTTTACTGCTATCCTCAAAACTCACAACCTAATCATGTGCAGTCAAAATACAGAAAAGGACCATCCGATCTACGAGAGAGCGAATCAAGAGGCTAGACGCCACAAAACTAGAGCACTCAGTACTGAAAAGATTTGAAGAAAACCATGTATATCCTGCTAGATCGGATGATAAATAAATGTATAAAAAAAAAAGAGGTGTTCTTCGCATGTGGGTGACTGATCAGTGACCGGATTAGCGTTGAGCATACAAAGCAAACCTGCCTCAACAAGAAGAGAGAGAGAGAGAGAGAGAGAGAGGGCCGGCGAGGGGATCGATCGACGCTTACCTGCCGAGGCGGCGAGCGAACGCGCGCCCTAGGGCTAGGGCTAGGAGACAAGAGAGGAGTGGAGGCGGCTGCGAGGAAGGGGAGGAGGGCGGCTAGGGTTTTTATGGTGCTCGCGCTTTGGGCCTAATGGGCTTCCCCCATCTCTAATGGGCCTCAAATCCCGTTACGGCCCAAATTAAATCGCAGATTCCGGGCCCATTTGGTTGATGGAATAAGTTCACCGGTGGTCCCTCAACTTAACAGCGAGATTTTTTGAGATCTCTTAACCACAAAACCAGAAATGTGTACCCCTAAACTCACACAAACCGTGCACATAAGGTTCACGCGCCACCGATCATAGGATCTTGAGTGCACGGTTTGTGTGAGTTTAGAGGTATATATTTCTGGTTTTGTGGTTAAGAGACTTCAAAAAATCTCGCTGTTAAGTTGAGGGACCTCCGATAAACTTATTCCTTTGGTTGATACCCTGAGAACGGTGCCTGAGAAAATTGCATGCCTAGCAGGCATAGAAGAAGCTGTCAAGCTGATGAAGATGGCCTGGTCAGGACAGGCAGCCACTTGTTTAGTTGTGTACCTTTGCCTGAGAGGAAGAAACATGATTAGGATCTGGATGAGAACCGCTAAGTCAAGTAGTACTAATTAGAAGAAGGGATAAAAGAGGCAAAATTGTATCGTTCCTCCAAATAAATCAATGTAGTACCCAGCTTTTGATAAACAAATCACTTGCATACATCATGAAGGGAAAACAGAAGGGGAAAACACAAGGAAAAAGAAAAAGAATCCCTAGATCCACGCATCTAGCAAAACCTGCAACAATTTCTTTCAGCTGGTTACCAATTGATTCAATCAAACAAACCATGAAAGATTCAGCATTCACTGTCGTGCACGGTATCAGATCTGGAATGGCTGCAGTGCCTGCTTCCTTCCCGTGCTTCACGCGAACGGCAAGCGAAGCAGCAGGATCGATGAAGAGGGATCCGACGAGTCAGCCTCTTCCTCGGTGAATCCAGCAAGGGTGACGATGGCGGCAGCGGCGGCGGGGGCACGCGTGTGACTGTTGAAATCCTATCGTTCTCTCCAGATCCAGGTAGAAGAAGATTATGGTGGTAAGTGAATTCGCCTGGAGCTCAGGCTAACGGCTCACTCAGTGTTATTATACAACATCTCAACACGCAATAATAAATGTTGTTGCTGCTATGCTAAATATAAAATATTATTACTCTCTCCCTCGCTTCCAAAATATAGCGACATAAGAGCAAGTTTAATAGTATAGCCAACTGTTGACTCTAAATTAATTCATACAATAGTTATATATAAACATATACTACACAATTAATATATGGTCCATCTATCATACACATATGCGTCTTAGAGTCTGTGCTATAGTTGGCTACAAATCTATAGCCCGGTGCTCTTATCTCTCATCTTTATAGTGTGTTATTGTACCTGCTCTAAAAGAATGGGAGTATCGATTTTGATCTTTTGTTTATTTGTAGAGAAATACGAATACTTAAAAGGATGTCGTATTTATCAAAGTGTTGCATATCAGCCATGAAACTTTTGTTCATAGTCTAATCATTTAACAAAAGAATTTATTAGTGATTGAGTTGTACAACTCATGTACAAGTAGAGACATGTAACCATAGATAAATTAAGGAGAGCATATTTGTATACACTGTAGCCGTTTACAACCATTGATTAAATTCGGTCGTATGTGAGTCGGACAGCTGGGTCGTATGCATTGGAATTTCCAAAAAAAAAAAAGTTGCTTATAGGGTGCTCATGAATTAGTCTCTGATTTGGACTGATCCCATCCCACAATCTGTATCTCTGCTGGTTCATGATTTCTTTTTTTTTTTTTTGAACCAGTGAGGTAGTAAACTAGTGGCGCTTTTTGAAGATACAAAAAAATTTCCATGACGAGTTTATCAAATTTGTAGAATCTTGTCAGAGGCTTACAGATCCACAACAAAGGACATGCATTCAGATTTATATATCACAGAAAAAAAAAGAATTGGTCTTCATCTATTCCATTAAAAAATCATCTGAATCATGTTAAAATGTCTTTTTTTTCATACATATGAATGTGAAGCCGAAGATTGCTTATAAAATTCACATCTCATCTCAAAGCATGATCTAGATAGGTTTAATTCATTAATTCATTACAAGCATACAATTTTTGAGCAATCAATAATTGAAATAACAGTATAAAATTATAAGAGTTTGCCTCCGGGAAGGGTTACAAAGTACAAACAAAAAACAAGCAATCGTAGAAATTATTCCAAAGGACATGGAAACATTTGAGAAAGAACAGCAAAAATAAAACAATCAACCTCATTGGTAAACAACAGGTTTTATTCCAAAGAACTTTTTGTCTGTGCAGTGCAAACATCCATGCATATGCAAATGTTCATTACATGGAAGTCTAATGTAGAATCTGTATCACACCATTTCCATATGAAATATGTGTTTTGACTGTGTATTAGGCATATACGGATGAAATCAGGCAGGATTCAGGAGGACCAAGCTTTGGTGGCTTCGTCTATGAGTGTCTGATACAGCTCCTCAGCCACATTGAGGAGGAAATGGTCTGCACCATGTCGCGCCACGAGCGAAACTGACACAGGAAGACCATTGCGTGTGCCCAGCGGAATACTCACCTGCAGCACATAGGCAGAACACATCAAAAAAACGCTAGTCACCCCAACCATTGTCAAGGTAGAATTAATAAGAAAAGATAGATTAACTTGCTAGCTAGTTCTACCTGGCAAAACCCGGATAATCCAGCTATGGAGAGAAGTGAAAATGCCCTTGCTCGGAAATTTTCCAGCGGAGCAGCTTCCATGCCCACCTTGGGTGGAGGGCCAGGAACTGTAGGGATTGCAAGGATTCCATGATCCTATGAATAAACAAGCAAATGGCTAAGAGAGAGCTGGAAACAACTTATCTGATAATTGACATAAATCACCAGAAAATCATTGGCTGCAGAAGAATGCAGGAGGAAATCATTCTTTCAGTTACCTTCAGAAGAGCAGCAAGTGCAGACTTGAATTCAGCCCTTATAGCTTGGAAATCCTCCAGGGGTTCATTATCCCCAGATGCAATGGCCTCCAGTATTCGCTCCCGTAATCCAGGGCCTAGGTTTGGTTTTACAGTGTTGACCCACTCTGCATGGTTTGCTTTGAACTGGGACCTGAAGTACACATAGTTTTAATGGATTAATTTACAGTTTTATCTCCCAGACCTTGTCCTACATATGCAACTCTGGCTAGTGAGCGAGTACAAATCGTATCACTAGATGCCGCTGACAATTATTGGATTTTTCTACCACCATTATGAATAAGATGATTGGTGTACTAAAAGAATATTATAATACCAATTAAACTATATGGTATGGTGTACAGTAGTCAGTAGCTAGCAGTATTACTTCAAACCTTAAAGCAATATTACTAGATATCCTGAATAAGCTGTAAGTGAAACCTTTGAAGGCCTCGCATGACATGTGAAATGACGGATAGAGCTGGCACAGAAGGGAGTTCGCTTTCAGAGAAGTCAGCGATGAACTTTCCTATGCTTGGAACATTGTCAGAGATGAAATCTCCAAGGTTCCTATTGTCTATTATCTGACCTGTGAAAACAAAGGAAGAACCCCATCAGACAAGGTGTATGGTAGAAAGCAAGAATTCTAGAGCTCTAAGCTAGAACAACATGAGTGCGTAGATAGTACTACTCACTATCAAATCTCTTTGCTACCGAAGCATTGATGATTTGATAGGTGCGGTCGTCGAGAGAGCCTAAGATCTGGAAACAGTCCATAGGAACTGTGACTTGAGTAGGTTGCTTGACAGTGTCATCAGGCAGTGGCAACAGCACTTTGGTTACACGAGACAACGTAGATAAATCTCTGGCAAACCACCCTGCATGACCAATTGCACGAATAAATCAGAAACTCATCAATCAGCACCACTCTCGGTAGTAGTTAATACTGATTAACAGGTCTTTGTTTTCACCTGATTGTAACTGTGCTGCAGTAATTTGACCAACATTATGCACTAACATTAAGAGTTTAATTTGAACAGAAATAATACATATCCAGTAGTAATTAATACTAAAAGGGAAATGGAGGAGATAATAAGTGAATAATTACCAACAGTATCAAACATTTGCGCCATGGGGATGACATTCTCTGCAGAAACCAACCCATGGGAAGGGCGGAGGCCGAAGATGCCGCAGTAGGCAGCAGGCACCCTGACGCTGCCGCCGGTGTCGGTGCCGAGGGAGAAGTCGACGAGGTTGGCGGCGACGGCGACGGCTGACCCACTGGAGGATCCTCCGGGGACTCTCCCAGGCGCGCAAGGGTTGGTCGGCGTGCCGTAGTGCGTGTTCTCCCCATTGATGCTGCCAACAACAAACCAATCCTAGCTCATAAGAGTTAAGACCCACAAATTTTGTGACAACCAACCTTTTACAAATTTTGTTACATAAGTATTGGAAATGGGGAAAACAAATTTATTTTGGGGGGATAGTTGGCTTGGTAGGAAACCAATAGCTGAGCAATATCCTTTCGTTTATAACAGTACCTTCACCAAACATGTTACAGTTGCCAAAGTGACAAAAGAGGGGTGGGATTGGCTTTAAGTTCAGGATAATTCTTTTTTTTTTTAGAAACAAAGTTCACGAGAATTGTTATGGGTGACAACTTAATTAAAAGCATGGAGATAAATTTTCAACAGAAAGTTGAGTCGATTGTACTGAATAATCTGAAAGATAAATTAATCTGGAAACTGTCAAATCCTTCTACAGGGCATTAAAAATGCAAGACTTAGCTTATCCTTCCAAGAAGATTTGGAAAGTTTAAAGTGCCTCTAAAAATCAGAGTCTTTTTTTTTCTTTCTGTGGCTGGTGTTCAAGAACGAGTATTCAATAATCTAACAAAGGATAACCTTCTGAAAAAGAGCATGGGGGTTGCAGTGGGTAACTACCTGTATGCCATCTCGTCCATGATGGTGGTGCCGAGGCTGGTGGCGCCGGCGGCGAGCGCGGCGAGGACGACGGGGGAGGTGGCGGCGGCGGGCGCGTGGGTCCTCGCCCAGTCCGGGTTGCCGAACCCGGTGACGCGGCCGGCGATGTCGAAGCTGCGAATTAACAAGACAGTGAGTCGCCGCGCGCCGTGCTCCGTTTGGGGCAAGCGAGAGCGAGCAATCCGTACATGTCCTTGATGGCGAAGGTGAGGCCGTGGAGAGGGAGTTGCTGCGATGGCGGCGGCGGCAGCACGAACCTCTCCATGAAGGCGCCGTAGTCTCCTCCTCCTCCCGCCATCGCCATGTCGAGCTCGAGCTCGAGCTCTGTCTCTCTCTGCCGCGTCACCTCGGCTAATCTACTCGTCTTGTTAGCATCGAAGCTGGGCTGGGCTGGGCTGGGCTGGGCTGGACGCTGTCCATCGCGGTGGGGCTAGTGATTGAGGAAAGTAAATTCTATCTAGGCTCCAACCTGACTTTTGTCACTCTCTCGTAGTAAAACCAGATATATTGTATCCTCGACTATTTAAACCAAGTAAATTTTATCTCTATTATAAAAGAAGATAAAAAACAGATCAATCGTATATAAATCCCACTGGATTATTTTATTTATTTATTTCTTAAATGTAATACAATGCAAGCACCACACATGGCATATACGTCACGTTTTGGCCTTTTCTTTTGAGAGCTGCTATATAACGGAATCCTATTTTCGAACGGGATAATATCGGTTAGGTATCAGGTCTAGTATCAGGTGATACTAATCAGGTATCAGACGATTCTACTACGTTTCAGGTGATACTTGTCAGATATCAGGTGATACCTATCAGGTATCATGTGATTCTTTTGCCACATAGAAGGTGATACTTGCAAGGTATCAGATGATACCTATCAAGTATAATGTGATTCTTAGCACATAGAAGGTGATAGTTGCGAGGTATCAGGTAATACCTATCAGTATCACACGATACATACCCGACGACGACGCCGATGACCACTGCCGCCCCAGCGGCCCTCCATTCCTAGCTCCGACCACCGCCGTTGCTCCCTCCCCCGGCTCCGGCCACCGCCGCTGCTCTCTCTCCCAGATCCGGCTCCTACCACCAGCGTCCCTTCCTCCCCCGAATCCGGCTACCACCACCGCCGCCCCTCCTCTCTCTAGGGACTGCCGGCTGGTGGTGGGAAAGGGCTCGGAGGGCAAGGAGAGCATGGAGGCGAGAGAGGCGGAGAAGCCGAGGAGGAGTGGAGGGGAGAGGGTGGCGAGGGAGTTGGTCGTGGAGGCCGTAGAAGTGGACCTCGTCGAGGAGCCGGCGAGGAAGACGGGCCCGACGGAGGGGGCATGGTCCGCGTGGATGGCGGAGAGAAGAACGGGGTCGAGCCTGCCGCCGGCTTCCATCGATGCTTCTTCTCACAGTCTCTTGCCAGTCGCTGATGATGCTAGCTGGTTATCCCGTTGGGGGGACGGTATCCCGTCCCCTAGCATTCCTGTTTCTTTTCTTTTCATGGATATGTTTGCTCCTAAATAGCGCACTCCTTTTTTACGGCTATGTCCGTCTTTGTGTGGGCTTAGACTCTGGCATATTATTCTGATTCACGCCAAAGCTCTTACGTTTATAAATTTTTTTGTAGATGAATTTAAATGAACTGAAATATAATTTCAAAATATAAAAAAGAGAGAATCCCTTATATGCCACTGAAAATTAGTCTGATCCCTTATATGCCATTGAAAATTGGCTCTTCCCTTATATGACATTGATCCAAATTTGCACACCCTCTCATGACACTCCTGTCAGTTGACCGTGTGTTGACCGTTAATTCTCAAAGAAAAATGACGCATTTACCTTTCTGAGTATAGGGCATGCCTAACAACTCAGAGAGGACAAATATGTCTTTGTTACTTGAAAGTTAACGGTCAATACACAGTCAACTGATGGTAGTGGCATGAGAGGGTGTGCAAATTTGGACCAATGGCATATAAGGGAAGAGCCAATTTTCAGTGGCATATAAGGGATCAGGCCAATTTTCAGTGGCATATAAGGGATTATCTTTACAAAAGATGACAACATCCATGTGGCCCAACTCGAATGTTAAATAATTACTATTCTCTCCTTTTTAAGAAAATAAAAAACGTTGTTATTGGTAAAACGTATAGAGCACAATCCATTTTCACACTTTAACAACCTTTATAATAAAAAGAGAACTATAAATTATTAGCCATAAGTATGTATGACTTCCGTTCATATTCTAAACATATTAAAGTTAAAGTTGAAATAACAATAATAGGCGCTAATAGTTACTTGAAAATATAGAGAGAGTAACATTTTCACTGTTAATGGCACAAGACAAGAAAAGGCTTGATAGTCCCAAAAGCCACAATCTCCGCGATTCCAAAAAATTTCCATGATGAGGTTTATTGCTCCGAACAATAATCAAGAATAGGTTTGTAGAATTGTAGGTTTACACATCCATTCTGTCGGTGATAGCACAGAATATGCATTCCGATCAATATAACAGAAAAAGAACTGGCCTTCACCTATTGCCATTACAAAATCACATCTTAAAATGTTTTTTCATAAGCAGGAACGTGCATCAGAGATTGCTTAAAGAAACTCACATCTTATTTCAAGGGTTTAGGACATGCAATAGTTGGGCATGCAAGATTTTATTCATCATCTCCACATCATTTTTACATCATTTAAACATATACATTTATCATTTCAATAATGTATAACATACATTCAACCATGTATCTCGTAGCAAAGTGAGGTATAAACTAGTACATGTGTATATGCGTATGCAAGTTTACATTGGGTGGATTGTATCACCCCATTTCCATTATTCCATGTATGCAATATAATACGTGTTTAGACTTTGTATTAGTAGGTACATACAGATGAAATCGGGCAGGATTCAGGAGGCCCAAGCTTTAGCGGCTTCGTCTATGAGCGTCTGGTACAGCTCCTCAGCCACATTGAGGAGGAAATGGTCTGCGCCATGTCGTGCCACCAGCGAAACTGACACAGGAAGACCATTGCGCTTGCCCAGTGGAATACTCACCTGCAGCACATACGCACAACACATCAAGAACACTACTCACATTTTCTAAAATTAAAAACATAAAAACACTACTCAAAGGTGGAACTAATCAGAAATTGATAGATCAAGTACCTGGCAAAACCCGGATACTACAGCGATGTCGAGAAGGGAAAATGCTCTTGCTTGGTAATTATCCAGAGGAGCAGCCTGCGCCTGAATGCCCACCATTGGTGGAGGGCCAGGAACCGTAGGAATCGCAAGGATTCCATGATCCTATGAACAAACAGGGTAAAGGGATAAGAACTGATCTAGGAACACCTAATCTGATACTCCCTCCATTCCAAATTAATCTACATATAGTATTTTTTGAGGTTATTCCTAAATGATCTACATATTTGTGTTCATTCATCAAGTCTATTCATTATTTGTGCATTGGAGTAAATGGACATTGATGCATGCATCCATGCATACAAGTATTTATAACCCACATGCAATATCCTGATTTGCTATTGGCTAGGAAATAGTGGGGATGGTGCATGCATAGAGTTTGTTGCTAGAGTAAATATAGTATGAGAGAGTTATTAGCTTTTCTTGGTCTTAGTGTACCTATGAAATATGTAGATCAATTTGGAATGAATGGAGTACTAGCAAACACACACAAAATTAAAAATAAATAAATATTGCCTGCAGAAGAATGCAGGAGGAAGTCATTCTTTCAGTTCAGTTACCTTGAGAAGAGCAGCAAGTGCAGACTTGAATTCGGCCCTTACGGCTAGAAATTCCTCCAGGGGTTCATCATCCCCTGATGCAACGGCCCCATGTATGTTCTCTCGTAATCCAGGGCCTAGGTTAGGTTTTACAGAGTTAACCCACTCTGCATGGTTTGCTTTGAACTGAGACCTGAAATGCACACAGTTTTAGTGTTTTATTTGATCTCCCTGACTCCCCGTCCTATATTGCAACTCTGGCTAGTGAACTAGTACAAATCTTATCACTAGACAACGGATATGCCGCTAACAATTATCAGATTTATCTGCCTGAATTATGAACAAGATGGTTGGTGCACCAGAGTAACAGTAGAATTCCAATTAAAACTGTTTGGCATGGTATAACCTTAAATAAATACAGAGTATTACCAGCAGCATTACTGGTTACCTTAGAGAAATGTTACTACACTAGCAAAATGCTCATGCTTTGCCATTGGTAAAATGTCCATACTTTGCGTTGCTTATGCTTATTTGAATATAAGTTACTCACTTTATTCAAACAAACATTAGACTATTACATAAAAATATCAGGAGCTTATTTGTAAAACATTTTGTCTTTTATAGTAGTATAGATAAAGATATCTTGATTGAATAAGTTGTAAGTGAGACCTCAGAAGGCTGAACATGACATGTGAAATGACAGACAGAGCTGGCACGGAAGGTAGTTCGCTTTCAGAGAAGTCAGCAATGAACTTCCCTATGCTTGGAACATTGTCAGAGACGAAGTCTCCAAGGTTGGCATTGTCTATTGCGTGACCTGTGAAATCCCCATCAGACAAGATGTATGGTAGAAAGCAAGAATTTTATAATTGTAAGCTACAACATGAGTCAATAGACGATTTGGTATTACTCACTACCAAATTTCTTGGCTACTGAAGCATTGACGATTTGATATGTATGGTCATCAGGAGACCCTAAGATTTGGAAACAGTCCATGGGAATTGTGACATGAGTTGGGTGCTTGACAGTGTCATCAGGAAGTGGCAACAACACTTTGGTTACACGAGACAACGTAGATAGATCTCTGGCAAACCAACCTGCATAAACAATAGGGTTTTTCAGATAATGGAAATGATTCACATCTCCAGTCTCTACCAACAGGCTCAAAACCACTTAGTCTAAAAACGATAAATAAAAATACTCGAGGTTATTTTCCCTCGTAATGATATCCAATTTGAAAAAAAAGAAGAAAACACATAGATTCAATCTATAACGATGATATATAGGAACTAGGCCAATTGCATAAGCAACAATTGCATGAAGAAATCAGAAAAACTCATCAATCAGCACCACTCTGAATAGTTGTCATTAACAGTTGCTTGTTTGCTCCTCCCTGTGATTGTGCTATAATTTGACCAGCATAATTATGCAGTAAAATCAAGTGTGTAAATTTGACCAACAAATTATACAAGTATATAGATGCAGTAGAAGACATTAATCAATTAATGGTAAGAGGGAAACGGAAGTGAATAGTAATAATAATTACCAACAGTATCAAACATTTGTGCCATGGGGATGACGTTTTGAGCGGAAACGAGGCCATGGGAGGTGCGGAGGCCGAAGATGCCGCAGTAGGCAGCGGGCACCCTGACGCTGCCGCCGGTGTCGGTGCCGAGGGAGAAGTCGACGAGGTTGGCGGCGACGGCGACGGCGGAGCCACTGGAGGATCCGCCGGGGACTCTGCCGGGGGCGCACGGGTTGGCCGGCGTGCCGTAGTGCGCGTTCTCGCCATAGATGCTGCGTTGTTGCGGCCAAGAAATTCAATCGGATTAATTCTTGGATTTCTTATATATATACCCCTGACCTACCTGTATGCCATCTCGTCCATGATGGTGGTGCCGAGGCTGGTGGCGCCGGCGGCGAGCGCGGCGAGGACGACGGGGGAGGTGGCGGCGGCGGGCGCGTGGGTCCTCGCCCAGTCCGGGTTGCCGAACCCGGTGACGCGGCCGGCGATGTCGAAGCTGCGAATTAACCAAACCAAATCAAACAGTGAGTCGTCGTCGTCGCCGCCGTTCTTCATTTGAGCGAGCATGAGTAGTACAGTACATGTCCTTGATGGCGAAGGTGAGGCCGTGCAGGGGGAGTTGCTGCGACGACGGCGGCGGCGGCGGCGGCAGCACGAACCTCTCCATGAAGGCGCCGAAGTCTTCTGCCATGGCGTCGCGACGCGTCACTCTCACTCGGCGGCTACCGCTTCGATCACTTGGTCCTCCACTCCTCCTCCTCTGCTTAATTTATTAAGGCGGCAGAGCGGCTGGGCCTGGGCTGCACGGCGGCGGCAAATGGAGGCCCAATTAGCAAAACAGCAGAATATAGGTACTGTATGACTGAATTATATTCCTTAACATTAAAATATATATTTACGATCGGAACAAGTTTTTTTTTTTGAGTAACAAATCTGGTTAAAGATAGGAAGTGCAATGCTTGGAATCAAATGTACTCTAAAAATGTACACGGCCGCTACAGGTGGCGTGTCAGTATTGTTGTCACGCCAAGCAGGCTGACAGTTCAGATTTTAGAAATAATTTTTGAAAATATTTATTTTTAAAATCAAAAAGGTTCAAAAAAATAAAAAAGCCTAGTTTCGACAAGATCAGCACGATGGCGCAACACTGAGGCAATATAACGAGTTGGTTTGGTTTGTAGCCTAAATAGGCCTTACCAAATTTTGTCAGTGCCAAATTTTAGTAATTTTTGGCATGACTAATTTTGATAAGGCAAAGTTGTGTTTGGATTGAAACCAAAATAGCCTAAGTTCACTATTGAAATGACCTATTTTCTTAGACATGCCAAAATTTGGCTTCAAACCAAATGGACACTAAACACTATTAAAATTACTAAATATTGGTAAGTCTAATTTAGGCCTCAAACCAAACCAGCCCAACATAACAGCAGAAACTATTTAGAAAACTTCGCGTGCATACGAAAGTCCTCATTGGGGATAGAGGGAACAGAATTTTCACCGAAATAAAAATTCCTTCAGAAATGAAGCGGATTTTTTCTTTTGGCGGTCCAAGGGAGTCATAATCCCTTGTCACGGTAACTCCCTCATCACATATTACTAGTAGCAGCTCTCTATGTTTAAATAAACATGAATTGTGTCGTTTGGGTGAAGCAAAATCATGCTGCTCCCCTACACCGCCGGTTCAAGTAAACATTATCAGGCAGCATGGAGCTCCAAGGCTGGGCACAAGCTTTGAAGAGAGATGAATGGTGTTAGCCGTTTTCAGCTCGATCATAAGCATTGGATTTGTGCTTGGGTGTAAACGTAAACCCTTCTGGAACTTTGCCAAGCAACATCTCTGAGATCCTGATCTGTACGTACATTAGACAAGATATATATTATCAGCTTGTGATAGCTAGTAAAAGATAGAAACCATCCAACACTCAGAACGAGGACAGCTTACCCAGTCAGCTGCTGAATCAGAGATCATTAGGGTTTCAAGATCATCACGGCCACAGTAGCTTGGGGGCCTCCAGTTCAAACGTTGCGGGATCACATCCAACAGGCCAACCGGTATGTAGCGGCAGGTGTAGCTTAGCCATTCTAGTAAAAAATAGCGTGTTGTTTCAACACCTGAAAATACACATGATAATTTGATGATCAAGACAACCCTTTCGAAATCAATTTGATTTCATGCCGAGCATTTCAGTGCAGCAAGAAAAAAAAACTGTAACTCGATGATGAGCAGATATTATCGCATTCCAGGCCTCACAAAACTCATAATCTGAGCCAATATCTGGCAATAGAGAGAACCTACCTTTGGAATCGGAACCCCAGTGTTCCAGACCAAAACTCACAAAATCTTTAAGAATATTGAATCTCTCGCCAGATGTAATATCCCAGTGCCTTTGTTCTTTAACCTCAGTAAATATCCAAGGCTGTCAGGTGAAAAATAAAACCATGCATTAGCACAAAATTAGCAGACATGAACTTGAGGGAACAAAAGCCTGACATTACAGCTAGCAATTATAGCATTTTTCTCATGATAGATGTTAAAGTACATATACTGCAGCACCAAACTAACCTTTATGAGTGCACCTCGAGCAATCATGCATGTCGATATTTTAGAGCAGCCTGAAACATGTTTGTTCCAGTCAGTAAAAGAGAATACATCACCATTTCCAACGACATGCAACTGGTCAGGGGCTTTCTGGGCACACTGGTAAATATAATCCCAATCAGCAAGTTTGCTGTAGCGCTGTTGCCGGGATCGACCATGTACTGTTATGGCTGACGCACCCCAGTCATAGATGTCGGAAACTATAGAATCAGCACGGTTCCTTCCCTCAAAGAAAGCAGTTCTTACCTGGAATCAAGCAACAGAGATCAATATGAGCAAAGCAGTGTTTATTTCCATTTTAATATGTCATACATGTCTTAGCAGCCCCCTCCCCATGTACCTTCTCTCTAATTAAACTTTGCATTGATTACCGATCATGAGACATAAAATGTTCAAGCAGGCTAAGTCCACCCATAGATAGTTTTCCTTCCAAAAAGTACGCTACACATGTAAAATATTTGGTTTTTCAAAGCTCTGATTCTAGTTCAACCCTGTTGACCATAAATGTGACAATGCATTGGCAGATCGACATCTGGATGAAATCACCAGAACTTTTGTCCTCAAGTGCTAATTAGCTCCTAACAGAGTATAACTGAGCTACTGCACCATTACCTTAACAGTTAAAGGTTTTTCAGTAACAGTGGATGCTGCTTGTACAATACTTTTGATCCTCATAGGTTTTGTTAGCAATGATGATCCAGCACCTTTGTTGACAACAATATCAATTGGGCACCCCATATTTATGTCTATGAAATCAACTGAACATTCGTTATCCACAAGTTCAACGGTTCGTGCTACTGTATCTGGATAGGCTCCACAAATTTGCACCCCAAACAAATCCTCTGATGAATGCCGTCGCAGCAAAGCCCACTCTGAAGCTTGTCCCTACATGAAATATATCAATAATAAAGTGTCTCATGAAGAATGTCAAACAGATATATTAACTTAACTTTGCTTTGGTTCAACTTTTTGCAATAGGAGTAAGAAACATGCAATCAGAAACAGGAAAAACATGCAATGAAACAGGGCCAGAGGTAATTTATTTAGTTTTTTAACCTGTAAAAGATTTGTGCACATGGCCATTTCTCCACAAGTAATATCAGCTCCCAAGGTTTTGCAGAGTCTCCGAAAAGGCAGATTCCCGACAGTAGTCAAGGGAGCAAGGTACAACTTCTCCCGAAAATCTATTATCTTCTTTTCACGTAAATGAGGTGTTGTGATTAGGTCAGTTCTACAAGAACTTGCGTTATTTGAGGGTTCCAATCCATTACTCAAATTAGGATCTTCAGATTCTGTGTTAGTGTTGAGAGTACCTAAACCATAATGTTCCAAAAAAGGTCAACACATCAATTCAAAATAAGAGTAACAGATGCATTGAAAATGGCAATCTTAAAGTTCAAGAACAAACCCGCTCCATGTTTGTCAATTTCATCACTTTCAACCTTTGACTTCTTTGTTGGCCTTGGTTCAACACATGGAATTGAGTTATCAATCAAAGGTTCTCCCTCTGATCTATCCAATTCTTCACACAAAGTAGAATCACATTCCGCATTTACAGGAGGATTGCAAAGAGGTTCTTTATTTTCATCATCATTCCCGTCTAGATTATCATGATTAACCTTCTTATCATCATTTGCAGCATCCGGTTTGCTCTTAATGACTTCCTGTATTACAAAGTATATCAAATAGACCCCAAAAATTCAATATTAGCAAATGGAACATTCTAAACTGCACCTCGTGTCTCAGCAGATACATCGACATACATCCTAATAATTCAAGTGCAATATGAACTGCCCTTGTATGATATGAAATATCTAAACCAAGAGAGCTATGACCTACCAAGTGAGCAGTTGCCATCACACGAAATCAATTATTTCCAGGATCTTATCCGTATTTGCTGAATACTAAATACTAACTATTGAAAAGGGCTATGAATAGCACTTGTATTCAACATGAGGGCTCCAGGCCAAATATAGAAAACACAGAAGGAGCATAAAAAGGAACAGAATGGTGGAAGGAAGAAATTGTGCAGAGCTCTGCTCTGCTCATTTGTGAAGAAATCAGCCAACTGAAGCTCAGAGGGCACATACTGCAACACAATAACCTAACAAACAGCTGTAGCATACTCCATCTATACAACTTAGCATGGAATATTTTTGTAGGAATAAGTCTTGGCTGGTTGGTCTTGGTCTTGTGGTGCCTTTTCCTGCTTTTTAGCTTTCTAGGACAGCATCTCTACTTTCAGTTTGGATGCTCTAGGACAGCAGTTAGGACAGCAGTTTGTTGAGATGCTCTAGGACAGTTTGTTGAGATGCTCTAGGACAGTTTGTTGGGATGCTCTAGGACAGCACCCTCTTAGACTAGCATGGCTGCTACAAGCAGCTATAAATATGTATCCAATCCTCTTTGGGAGGACATGGCTGGACATGGCTTTTATGTTTTGTGAATGAAGAAAACCAGAAAATTGTCCCATCTCGAGTGCCATCCTCTTCTCAATGAGAGTAACCATTGAATCTCGAGTGCCATCCTCTTCTCAATGAGAGTAACCATTGAAATTCTAACAATTTTCATGTTGAACACAAACCAAGAAGGCATTACAATGACTAGGTTGCCCCCTAATTATTCTATCACTATCCAAGTGCTACATCAAATGAATTATAGAATACAAGGTAAAGATAAATATTTATTAGGGATACAGAGGAAACAACACACTTTTGCATTGGGATACAAAATAAGCCCTATTGATGGACATGATTATTCAAAAATCTGCCTGGAAAACATAGATAGGGGTAGTACATGATCAATTCTGTTATATGCATTTATAAGTACAACCAGGCTTTTCATTAACTATTAAACAGGCTCCATTGGCTTCCCAACACAACACATCTTCTACCGTTTTTGCCACCACCAAATATACACTTATTAAGACACTAGCGAAAATGTTTTTTGGCAGATACATAAAACAGTACTCAGGAGTAGCATACAAACAACTCAGAGTCCTCGCTGAATTGCAGTTGGCACCAGTTCAAACAAGAAGCAACCACAATATATTTCCTCCATGACAAATCAACAATTACAAAGAGCAAGTTTAGAAATGCAAAGCATAATACTTAAGGTGTTCCATTTTTCCACACCATTCGTTGGACATGATAGTAATTGTTATTATTTGCTACCATATAATTTGTTCTGAAAAATAACATAGTAACTCAGTTTTACAAATTTCAGCAATAATTGTATGTGGAAAGAATAAATTTCAGGCATTGATGCATCAGAATGTTTGCAGTGCAAGTGTGCAATGCACTAATTTGCTGCAAAGGAGCACCCATGCCAGTTCAAGCATCAAGTTTCCCTAGTTAGAGATACATTGTGATTGGAGATGCATCACAATTACCTACAACCATAATTTCTTCACGGCTATAGAACTAAGGGCTACCATATGTATTTGGTAACCGTGTTTCTTTAAAGGGTTAATTGGATCCATGCCACTGCAACTTTGATAAATTAAAAAAATGCCACTACTATTCATCATATTGGCTACATGCCACTGGAAATTTCTAAAATTGAAACCATGCCACTCCCGTCCCTTTTTCCGTCTCCTCTCTCACGGCGTTTCCCTTCCCCTCCTCATCCTCTCTCACGGCAATTGAGCAGGGCACATCCACCAATCACTCTCATCACCATGCCGCTTCATTGCTTGGCCGGTGTTGAGCCGGCCTTGCCGGAACACGAAACTTGAGCACCATGAGGCTTCTTATGTATGGATGTATGGTGGCGCTGGACAGGACGTCTGCGGCAAGGAAAGAGTCGGCGTCGAATCCATCCTCGTCTTCGAAGTCAAGCTCCCCGAGGTAGTCGTCGTCGGTGGCGTCGGCGTCGAGCGTTTCGGGAGATGGTGCCGCGTCGCGGAACTCCCTGAACACGCTGCGCCGGTGACGAACAGCTCTTGATGTGGACGGGGCACCGGGGCGTCATCGTCGGCGGCGGCGGCGGCGTGCCGCGGAGGAGGTACGCAGCGCTGCCGTTCCCGAGGACGGGGAACAACGGAGGAGATCGGAGCAGGAGGAATCGTTGGTGAGCTTGGTGGCGAGGCCGAGGAGCCGCGGGCGACAACAACAAGAGCATAGGGGAGGAGCAGCGGCAGCGGCCCTCGTCGGCGATGCCGGCGGCGCCGGATTTGGAGGAGACAGGGATCCCGAGGTGCTCACCAGAGATGGCCGCGGCGGCGACGATGACAAGAGCATGGGGAGGAGCGGCGGCGGCGGCGGCGGCGGCCCTCGTCGGTGGTGCCCGCGGCGTCGGATCTAGAGGAGGAGACGGGGATCCCCGCGACGCTGCTCGCCGGCTGGTTGCTCTCCAGAGCGGGAGTAGCAGCGGCGGCACGGTGCGCGTGACGAGGACGGGGAGGAGCAGCCGCGGCAGACCTCGTCGGCGGTGCCGGCGGCGCCAGATCTGGAGCTCTCCTCCGGCTGGTTGCTCTCCGGAGCGGGAGTAGCAGCGGCGGCACGGTCCGTGCGGGGAGAGGACGGGGAGGAGCAGCGGCGGCGGCGGCCCTCGCCGGCAGGGAGAAGGCGAGGCCGACGTGGTGTGGTGGCGACGACGGGATGAGGACGGCATGAGGGAGGAGGACGGGAAAAGCGACGGGAGTGGCATGGTTCCAATTTTAGAATTTTTCAGTGGCATGGAGCCGATATGATGAATAGTAGTGGCATTTTTTTAATTTGTCAAAATTGCAGTGGCATGGATCCAATTAACCTTCAAATTTAACTCCATGAAAGTAAATCCATAATCCAACAAAATTGAGTTATGCACGACAGATCGAATATTGGAGCAAATTAACAGAAACGAGAAAATGGTATATCAGATAGATACGCAACCAGAATTTGGGAGTTATATACCTTAAGACCAAGAAGCTTGATCTGTGCACTGGCCTTGGGGAACTTATATTTGTTCTTCCATAAGAGCTTTTGAATGTCTTTGTTTAAAGCATTTATCTCATGTTTCTCTGAAAGATTTCCAGAAGCTGCATGGATGTCCTTATGTGTACCCAAAAATCGACAAGTTAGTCCATATGGACACAACTGGTCCAGATTGGTAAATGGGCACGTGCCCTCAAGGTCAGCTGGTTTCTGTGCACAGAAAATAACAAAGATATAAGCCATGCCTAAGAAAGTTCAGGGAAAACAACACAATAAAACAGTACCTGAGCCAAATAGGCATCTATGTCATGGCTGAAACGGCAAGAATCACCATATTTGCAAGAGCTCACATTTCCACTTTTCCCTACTTCGATACAAAGATGTGATGAAGATTTCTGTTCCTGCACAGTATAACAAAATTTTGTTGAGCATCGGCACATTGAGTGGATTACAAAGCATCATGCACATGTACATTTACAATCAAAGTTCAAGCAAATTGCAATTTCATACATTTATAACCAAAGTTCGAGCAAATTGCATGGAACTGGAAGTATGAAACAGGGACAGCTCTGGACAATTTCGTGAAAGAAAGATGATGCAAAACTCAATATGTAGTCTTTACTAGTACTGGAGTAACACAGATACCAGAAAAAACCATTGGAATATCAAACAGCACTAATTTACACTATGATCAAGCATGAGAAGAGGCATGGTGAGCACAGAGCCCTAAATAGAACATAAATGGCAAATTAAATAGAACATAAATCCCTGATTCCTTATGGGGCTTCTGGATTTTTTAAGTATTACATGTATCTTCAGTATGTAGTTCTTGATTCTGAATCAACAGTCATTTCCCATAGCTACTACAAACTATAAGATCTCAAAATATGCATGTCTCAAATTCGCTTAGTAAGATTGTATGGAACAGATACAGCACACAGCAGAAATGACATCCAAATGCAGGGGAAAAAATGCACATGAGCATTCCAACAAGCACTCCCGGAGCATTAAAAGCAAAAACCACCTTCGCGTCCACCGCGAACGACGGCTATACCTGCTTGCGCTCGCGCTTGAGCTGGCGCTTGGACTTCTTCTCCGCGACCACCGCGCCGCCGCCGTTGGCCTTGCCCTCATCCTTGGGGGCGTCGCGGACAGGGGGCGGGCGGAGGAAGGCGGGCTTGACGGGGGCCACTGCACGGGCGACCAGCTCCTCCGGGCTGGGCCGCGGAGGGGAGGAAGCGGCCGGGGAGGAGTCCGGCGGGTCGGCGGGAGGCGCCGCGGCGGCGGCGGCGGCGGTGGCGGCCATGGTTGCGGCGCGGTGAGGAGGCAATGAGGCATAGCAGCAAGGGAGGGTTTTAAGGGATCGGACTTTTTTCCTCTAAAGCCCTTCTAGAATGGTAAAATTGATTAAAACATTTGGCATTTGGACCCTCTTTGTTTTTTCACAAACATCTGACAACTATCTGTATAGCAAAATATACTCATGTATTCACTCAATTGCAAAATATAGCAAGCTAGAAATGGATTAGACACTATTATAAGGGATTGTCTATATATCTGTTGACAGAAAATTTCACCTCCTATCTTTCAAATTTTAGACCATTAGATATGCTTCAAGATTCGTGCAAACCCCTTAACTCTAACTCCTCTCCTCCTTCTCCGTCCAGATCGCGCCGCCACTGCTCCTCCCATCCCTCGCGCGATCCCCCGCCGCCGCCCGCCTCGCCGACTGGCCGGAGGGCGTCAACGGCGCCGGCGAGGCCCCCTCCGGCCAGCCTCCTCCCCCTCTCCCTCCCTCCTCCCCCCCTCCTTCCTCCTCGAGCCGTCAGCGGCGAGATGCCCCCACCACCAACGCCGGCCCACCACCGTCCTCCAACCCCGCGGCTCTGGCGCCACCGTCGCCGCCGCCTCGCCACACACCCGATCCGCCGCCCACCGCCGGGCTGCCGCCTCCCCCGGCCATCCCTCTAAGCCCGGCAAACTCCCCTTTCTTCCCCCTCCCCCTCCCACCCTTCCCACCTCATCCCACCCCGGGACCCTAATTTGTCGGTCCTTCGCCGGAATTTGGGTTGTCGCGGGTGCCGGAGAAGAAGAGGAGTTCATCGGAGTTGGAGAAGAAACAGCTGGAGCACGAATCGCGAAGCACATCCAGTGAACCAAAAATTGCAAGATTTGGAGGTAGGTTTTCTGTCGACTGAAGTTTAGCAATTCCGTTATTATAAATCTGGACAAGGGTGTTGATCTAAATTTGTATATTTTAGGTTCTTCACATCCATTGGGCTCATTATGTGTTTATGCCTCCTTTGGAAATGCAAAGAAAATGAGATGTTTTTTTTATAAAAATCCTATAAAATTCATATGTTCAGAAAATGTATTATGACATTTGGATTTTTTTTTGCTACAGGAAATGTTTGGTTGGTAGTAGAAAGCAGAAAAGCAAATGTTTGGCATTTTTTTATTACTATGCCCTTGACATAGTATATTAATCTAACTAGTTTCTACACGTTCATTAGCTCCATTATTTTTTTGACCTCCTTTGAAATGAAGGAATTTTCCAGGAATTTCAGAGGAAATGGACGAACTCAAATCTGGAAATCCTGTAAAATTCATGCGTTCGGGAGCTCTTAAAGGTACTTTTATACTAATTTAGTACTAGTCCCTATCCTACTGAAGATTGTTTGCAGGATCCATAAAAATCAGTCAGAATCATGTCTTGATTATGTGAAACTCACTTCATTCTTCTGCGAAACATATTGAGCGTGTTCCCTCAAGGAAAATTTTCTTTGAGTCTCTCAATTTTTTTAAAAAAAATCTTTACAAAGTGCAAGAAGAATGAAGAGAGGAAAGGACATAAATGCTCATATCATATACATTTACAATCTGCCACAGCATATGGCATATCCTACAAACTAAAGAACAGGTGGTCGCCATCTCTTATCACATCAATGTCCTCCACCTCGGCGCCTTCCACAGTGAGGATCCCTCTCGCGGCCTTTCCAAATTTCTTTTCTGCACAATGGGGTTTCCACAATGAAAACATATCGTCAATATGTTGCTCCGTCTAAACATCTGGTAACAATAATATTTATGCACACACATCATCGTTCACATACCTGAAAGTTTCATCAGTTCTTGCATCGAATCTGGGAGTAAGACGAGCTTCCCCGGCGAAGGATGCAGTGTTGTGCCAGTCTCGTTGGGAAGTTGCTCATGAATAACCACCCGTTTGGGTTCTTTGCACGGTAACATTTTGTGAGCGGCCTCTTTTGATTCATCTACAGCAACCTCGGTTGCCCTTCCCAAAACCGTGGAGTTTCCATTCTAAAGATGACCGCTGACAAAAGCCACTTCCTTTGTTTGCACCTTCAGAGACTCAAGGTACTGGAAAAAAAAGGTATGTTCCAGAGTTAAGTGAGTGTATGAAAAAAAAGAACATATTGCAACATGATTTACATTACATACTTCCACAAAATCGGATACCAGAATAAAATTGGAGAACACGATGCACCCATCTGCGGTGTTAGGCCGGACAGCCTGGAGCAGATGGATGTGGCTTATGCAGACAACCTAGGTGAGCCTCCTGCTCCGGATGGTGAATGGCTGTGGAATGCTGAACATCACTCCGATTTCCCCTACCATGCCCCGAGGTCCTATTCTCTTCACATGCTAAAAGGGCATACAATTTCGTCAGAGATATTTCAAGCTTTAGAACTTCAGTATCTTGAGAACAATAAGTGAGTTTATATAAAGTACCTTCTCTGTCCCATCTGCAAGGGTTGTCAATGCCTCCTGATACAGGGGAAAAATGAAAGAGAGATACAATTAGTCAAATGACTTCCCTATCAGATCATGAACACTAAAGAGAATGAACAACATATGGGGGATGTTCTTACCACTTTGCCGGAGATGATGATATAACAGTCCGTCGAGGTTTCATTCTCCAGGATAACATTTGCCTTGGGGAAAAGAATTCTGCTTTCATCTCCGTGACCTGAATTTATTTCGTTAATCAGTCAGTCCATTGGTACATGCAGAGTTATTCAAAGCATTTGCTACTCCATTTAGCAGTGAATGGCATTACCAGCTACAGAATGAGGTTGACGAAGACTCCCTGGAACAGGTAGCAACTCTCGACAGCACTCTTGAATAGGTGCTTCATGACTCCCGACCGCACAGCCTTGGGCAACTCTTAAAGCACCTCATGCTGCAGCTGCTCCTCTGTCCTGAACCTGAGCTGCCCGTTGGCCAACATTTGCTCCCTCATCACCTCTGGCAGCCGGTTCATGCTCCCGAACTCCGACACCCGCTGCACCATGTCCCTCTGAACAAGCCACGATCGATCACTAAAGTGAGCTTAAGTTGCTGAAGAAAAAGAACATGTGCAAGGTATGCAGGTAGCTTACCATCTTGAAGGTGTTGGAGATTTCACGAACAACGAGGTTGGTGATGTTGCCGATGATGTAGGATGTGAGGCCCATGTTGAAGAGCATGAAGGCTATGCTGAACAGCATCTCGCCGATGTTGGTGGCATGCAGGTCGCCATAGCCGACCGTGGCAAGCGTGGTGATGGACCAGTACACTGCACAGGTGTAGCAAAACCACATGCTCCGGTCCTCAAAGCTATGGATCTGGTTGCCTATCCATGTAAGCTCCTTGATCTTGTAGTTGAATACCATCCATAGGTAGATGCAAGCGGCAAAGTGCAACGCAAACAGTGTCACCTGCATCCATATGCAGAAGGTGAGCACAAGCATACTAGGTAGGAATGAACAATTGCCAAGATGTCATGTGTCTGTGACAATGTCGAACAGTATAGTCTTACACAGAGGAGCTTGATAAGCCTAGTCCACAAATAGCTGAATCTGACGTCCTTCTCCACCCTGCAAGATTCAGAATTCCATATCAACAACTGAAACACATATGCATACAACATACTGTTCTGTTATTGTCCATATAAGCAATTAAGCAATTGATGAACCATGTTATCAACTCTACTATATGCGTTGGTATGTACCTTGCAAAGAGCTTGCTGGCACACCGTAGTCGCCAGTGACGGAGAAGATTGAGGAGCCCCCATAGTCCTTGTCTTTTGCCAGTGACAAGCTGGTAGATTATTTGTAAAGGAATCGTCGAGGCCACATCCAGAGTGAAACATGGCCATTTTAGGTACCTAATAGTTCAGTCCATGCATATTAACAAATCAGAACTCTGACAGAAACAAAAAGAAAATCCATGGAGAGGCACGCGTGAGTAGCATAGAGTGAGGGATCATCACCTAGTTGTGATCTTCCTGCGGTCAGTTATGAGGAGGCAAGTGGAGGTGTCACGGTACGTGACGAAGAAGGATATGGCAATGTCGATGGCGAAGAAGACATCGACCACTGGGCCTAATGACAACAAGAGCAATGGAGGCTGCCTTCTCCATGGACAGCTCAAACGGCGATGCCCATGCCGAGTACAACACCAGCATGATCAGGAACATGTGCCACCACCTGTAGCTGTATCTGTGAGGGTTAACAATGAACCGTCCAAGCGAAGGAGACGCTTCGCCAAATGCCGACCGGAGAAGCTCGCTTCTAGCTGCCATGGCGGGGCTCATCGTCACCGGCAGTACTGCCACCGATGTGCTGCCTTGTCTTGTCATGCTTCCACCTTATTTGCTGGTGTTCTTCTCAAGTTGGTCTAGTTTTGATGTGGACTGATCAACCTGCAGCACACAAATTCAGGGCTGAATTACATATAATGGTGTGCTCGAATTACAAAAGGGGAACAAGATTTGCTGCATTTGATCATCAGATAGTAGAAAACAAGAACATGCAGTTCCATACATGCAAGCTAGCTAGCTATAGCACGACGCAATCTGAACGCAGGACAACATCGAGAGAGGCCATCTTGGCGAGACGCACAAGCGGCGACATGATTGTAGAGACAAGCTGCAGCTATGTGCTATGTGTGTGTCAATCAATCGATCTGAGCAAATAAAGGGGGTAATTGGAACCACGCACATCGTATATGTAGGCAGTGGATCGAATCGTGTCGCGCAGTCCGCGATGGACTCCCAATGCGAGAGCGTTTCGGATTCCTAACACGATCGGATCGAATCGGATTTCATCACAGCACTGTCCGATTTGATTTTATTTTATTTTCCCCAAATCAAGTAGTAGTAATCGATAGGATTGCCTGCTGCTGGTGGTGGGGAGAGAGCCAGAACTCGTGCTTGGACCTTGACGAAGGCCGCAAGGTTGTCGCGCTCAGAGCAGGTACAATAGTGAGCTATTAGCCAGCTATAAACATATTTTAATGAGATAAAAGATGATAGAGAAGAGTAGCGGGTTACTGATTTGCAGCCAGCTGCAGCACGGACTCCAAGACACAATGTGTGTATGATAGGTGGGACCATATGTTAATAGTATAGTAAGCAACTATTATATGAATTAGCTATTAGATCGGCTATAGATAAATTGGAGCTAGTAGTGGGCTATACTATTGAACTTGCTCTCAGCGGCGGTGGTGAGTGTGAGCCTGGGGTATGTAGCTTCATCGCCACGATGCGGTCGTAGATGCGATAGCCACTCGGGCTGGCCGCCCTTGCCGCACTCCCCCGCCGCCGGCGAAGCGACCCACGCGGCTCCGCCGCCATCGCCGCCGCCCCCAGCGCTAGGGGTTTGGAAATTTCGAAACTAGGGATTAGCCGTTTTTGGGAGACAACCTTTTTTATTGTTATTATGTCCCTATTATTACTGTACTTCTTATTAGGGAGATGATTTTATCACGGTTTTTGTTACACATGTTGTTTTTTTTAAAAAAAACTTTTTATAACAAATATATTTTCCAAGTCTATAATAATCAAAAACTCAAATTAATCGTACGCTAATTATATTCTCGTTTTGCATACGCTAATTTCATCTTCATCTTAATTATCTCAAACACTACCTAAATTTGGGTGATGAAAAAAAATTTATGACTCAACGTCAAACCTCTTAATTGTGTCGTTCCTATGGAGGTAGCCGAAAGAGATTATCAATCAATCAAGCGGTGTGCACACTAGTGGTTACAAGAGCCTCAGTAGCACCTGAGGTCCTGGGTTCGACTCCCATGGGAGTGATTTTTTCAGGATTTAACAGTGTTGTGCTTCAGTGGTAGGCCTTCGTCAATCTCTCAAGGAAGATTTGCTGGCCCAGTCTTCGAAGATGCTCATAGGGGTAGGGGTAGGGTTTGCGTGCATGCGTTCATAGGGGTGAGTGCGTGTGCGTTGTGAGTGTCTGCGTTTTACAAATTAAATTAATCTATTTCTAAAAAAATAATTAATCATCCGGTAGTGACTCATGCAGATTTCTCAAAATTTTAATTTCCTCTCCTCTTAAATAACGAATGGATGAATTGTTGTCCATATTCATATACTCTATCCGTCCCTAAATATTTGACGCCATAGATTTTTTTAAACATATTTGACCGTTCGTCTTATTCAAGAGCGTTTGTGAATATTATTCAAAAACTTGAGTAGTAGTAGTATATTTAATAATGAATCAAATGATATGAAAAGAATTAATAATTACTTAAATTTTTTAAATAAGACGAACATTTAAAAAAGTCAACGGTGTCAAATATTTAGAAACGGAGGGAGTATATGTTAATGAATCTTGATACACATATATTTTTAGATTTATTAACATATATATAAACGTGGTCAATGTTAGAAGTTCTTATAATCTGAAACGAAGGTCGATTCTAACTTTTCTTTCTGGCACTAATAGCCTGAGCGGGAAAGTGAATTCATCCCTCGAGGGGATATCTTCTCGTTTCGTGCATGTCACCTAAATAGTCATAAAAAATATGAAAAAAATTGGCAACATAGATTAATATGAAATATATCACTCCACAAACATGCAAGTTTAAATTAAACTTCTACAAGTTGTAACAAAAATAACAAATATAGTTGTGAATGTGCCATAACTATTTTCAGTTTAATTTGTTATTTTTGTTGCAAATTATAGAAGTTGAATTTGGTTTTTCATGTTTGTGGAGTGATATATTTTGTATTAATCTATGTTGTTAATTTTGTTCAAAATTTTTTATAACTATTTAGATGATATACAAACAACGAGAAAATGTTCCCTCCATTGATGAAAATCCCTATCCTAGCCTGAGCTGACATTACTCTAAGAAAGATACTACTAGGAATAGTCGAATAGGAACAAACTAATATTGGCAAATGAACCGGAGCCATATCTGCAAACAAAAACGGCAGGGCCCTAAAAATAGGAGACGTTAACTCGCTCCACTCCTGGTTCACATTCATTCCACCATATACGCGCGCGTTACCACCTTTTGACCGATCAAATTAACGTATACTCCATGGCGAGGACGGCGGCGGCGGCGGTCTCCGACGACGACGACGATGGCCCGCCGGCGTACACCGTGCCACGGGGCCCCCGCCGTGACCCCAGGCTCAAGGACCTCGGCATCTCCTGCATGCTCAACACCGAGGTGGCCGCGCTCCTCGCCGTCATCCGCCGCCGCCCGGACCCCTACTCCTACCTCCCGCCGTCGGTCGCCGCCGCGGAGGAGGCGACGTTCGCCGGGCTCATCCAGTCGCTGAAGAACCTGCGGGGGCTCCTCTTCCAGCCCCGGCACGGCGCCTGGCGCTGCTCCGACCCGGCCATGTACCTGAAGCCGTTCCTCGACGTGGTCCAGAGCGAGGAGTCGCCGCCGGCGGCCACCGGCGTGGCGCTGTCGTCGGTGCTGAAGATCCTGAGGATCGACGTGTTCGACGAGTGCTCCCCGGGCGCCCGCGACGCGATCCAGGCGGTGCTGACGGCGGTGAGCAGCTGCCGCGTGGAGCGCATCGCCGACCCGGGCGCCGAGGAGGCCGTCCTCCTCCGCGTGCTGCAGGTGCTCGCCGCGCTGCTCCGCGCCCGCGCCGCGCCGCTCCTGTCCGACCACTCCGTCTGCAACGCCGTCAACACCTGCTTCCAGGTGGTGCAGCACGCCGCCAGCGGCCGCGGTAGCGAGCTCCTCCAGCGCACGGCGAGGCACTGCATGCACGAGATCCTCCAGGCCGTCTTCGCCCGCCTGCCCGACATCCCGGCCGCCGACGCCGCCGACGCCGACGACCTGTCCGTGGCCGGCTTCGGCGCGCGCTGCATGGCCGACATCTTCAACTTCCTCTGCACGCTGCTGCTCAACGCCCCCGACATGGTGGCCACCGGGGACGGCCACGGCGCGTTCATCACCGAGGAGGACGTGCAGCTCTTCTCCCTCGTCCTCATCAACTCCGCCATCGAGCTCGGCGGCGAGGCCATCGGCAAGCACCCCAAGCTTCTCCGCCTCATCCAGGACGACCTCTTCTACCACCTCATCCACTACGCTACCGAGACCAGCCCTCTCGTCCTCTCCATGATCTGCAGCACGGCTCTCAACCTCTACCACTTCTTGCGCCGGTTCGTACGTAATTAACGAGCTCGATCGCCATTGATTCAATCAGTTTATGAAGGCAAGGTGTTCGTCCAGGTTCCTGAAGCTGCAGCTTGAGGCGTTCTTCTTGTACGTGCTGCTCCGGCTGTGCGGCGGCGGAGGCGGGGCGCAGCTGCAGGAGGTGGCGATCGAGGGGCTGATCAGCTTCTGCCGGCAGCCGACGTTCGTGATCGAGATGTACGTGAACTACGACTGCGACCCGATGCTGCGGAACGTGTACGAGGAGGTGGGGAAGCTGCTGTGCAAGGCGGCGTTCCCGGCGTCGAGCCCCATGACGACGGTGCAGCTCCAGGCGTTCGAGGGCCTCGTCAACATGCTCACGACCATCGCCGACAACGTCGAGGTCGACAAGGCCCCCGACCACGCCGCCTACGCCGTCGACATCTCCGACTACCGCCTCTTCTGGGTGGAGCGCTGGGACGCCACCGCCGCCGCCGGCTCCGGCAACAACGAGACGTGGGTGGACTTCGTCCGCAAGCGGAAGCTGAGGAAGAAGAAGGTGGCGATCGCGGCGAACCACTACAACCGCGACGAGAAGAAGGGGATGGAGTACCTCCGGCTGAGCCAGCTGGTGCCCACCCCGCCGGAGCCTCGGAGCATGGCCTTCTTCCTCCGCTACTCGCCGGGGCTGGACAAGAACAAGATCGGCGAGCTCCTGGGCGACCCGGAGGAGCAGAGCCTGAGGGTGCTCAAGGAGTTCACGGAGACGTTCGACTTCACCGGCGTGATCCTGGACACGGCGCTGCGCACCTACCTGGAGACGTTCCGCCTCCCCGGCGAGTCGCAGAAGATACAGCGGATCCTGGAGGCGTTCTCGGAGAGGTTCTACGAGCAGCAGACGGCGGAGGTGTTCGCCACCAAGGACGCCGCCTTCATCCTCTGCTACTCCCTCATCATGCTCAACACCGACCTCCACAACCCACAGGTAGGGGTGCAAGTGGGCTTGTCCGCAAACCCATTTATAGACAAAATTAGTACGATTTGACCAGCAGGTTACCCATCAATTTAACCTAAAAAAAGTTTATGGATCGACCTACTTGCATATCTAAATGGGTATATCATTTATTTGACTTACTTATAAGTGAAATCACGGGTCGGCCTACTTGCATCCTTACACACAGGTGAAGAAGAAGATGTCGGAGGACGACTTCATCCGCAACAACCGCGCCATCAACGCCGGCAAGGACCTCCCCAGGGAGTACCTCTCCGAGCTCTTCCACTCCATCTCCGGCAACGCCATCACCGTCTTCAGCCAGGCCTCCGCCGCCGCCGAGATGACGCCCACCAGATGGGCCGACCTCGTCAAGCGCTCCCGCGCCATCGACCCCTTCACCCCCTGCGACTTCAAGCACAAGCTCACCCGCGAGGTGTTCGTCACCGTCTCCGGCCCCGCCGTCGCCACCCTCGCCGCCATCTTCGACTACACCGACGACGAGGACATCCTCAACCAGTGCGTCGAGGGCCTCATCTCCGTCGCCCGGATCGCGCGCTACGGCCTCGAGGACGTCCTCGACGAGCTCCTCTGCTGCCTCTGCAAGTTCACCACGCTGCTCAACCCCTACGCCACCACCGAGGAGACGCTCTTCACCTTCAGCAACGAGCTCAAGCCCCGGATGGCCACGCTCGCGCTCTTCACCATCACCAACCGCTTCGGCGAGTCCGTGCGCGGCGCGTGGAAGAACGTCGTCGACTGCCTGCTCAAGCTCAAGCGCCTCAAGCTGCTGCCGCCGTCGCTGGTCGACCAGGACGGCGGCGGCGCCGCCGCCGTGAGCACGGAGCGGCTGGGGCACCGGGCCAAGTCGGAGTCCGGCGTCATCTTCCCGTCGTCGCACCGTGGCGCCGGGACGAGCAGGCACGTGTCCGGCATGATCAGGCGGTTCTCGCAGTTCCTGTCGCTGGACGCCGGCGGCGAGTCGCTGCTGTCGGTGGGGAGCGAGTTCGAGAACAACCTCAAGATCATCCAGCAATGCCGGATCGGGAGCATCTTCACGGAGAGCGGGAAGCTGCCGGACGAGTCGGTGCAGAACCTGGGTCGGGCGCTCATCTTCGCCGCCGGCGGCAAGGGGCAAAAGTTCAGCACGCCGGTGGAGGAGGAGGAGACGGTGGGCTTCTGCTGGGACCTCATCGCGGTCGTCTCGTCGGCGAACGTGCACCGTTTCACCACGTTCTGGCCGCAGCTGCACGACTGCTTCGCCGCCGTGTCCCAGCTGCCACTCTTCTCGCCGTGCCCGTTCGCCGAGAAGGCGATCGTGGCGCTGTTCAGGGTCGCCGTGAGGCTGCTCTCCGGCGGCGGCGGGGACCGGATGGCGGAGGAGCTGGTGTTCAAGTCGATCAACCTGATGTGGAAGCTGGACAAGGAGATCCTGGACACCTGCTGCGAGGGCATCTCGGAGTGCATCGTGAAGCTGCTGATGGAGTACGCCAGCAACGTGCAGACGCCGATCGGGTGGAAGACGGTGCTTCACCTGCTGTCCGTCACGGGGCGGCACCCGGAGACGTTCGACCAGTCGGTGGCCGCCATGATCAAGCTGATGAACGACGGCGCGCAGGTGGTGACGCGGTTCAACTACGCGGCGTGCATCGAGGCCGCCTTCGGGTTCGCGGCGCTCAAGATCAGCCCGCTCGACATCAGCACCAGGATCCTCCAGCTCATGGCCGACTCCGTCAACTGGCTCATTTTATGGCACAAGTCCGGCTACTCCGACCCGGGCAACGCCTGGAGCAGCTCAAGCTCAAGCTCGTCGTCGTCGGCGGCGGCGATGATGATGATGGAGGACGCGTCGCGGATGGGCAACCTGGCGACGAGCATGTTCATCAAGCTGGCCGAGGCGCTGCGCAAGACGAGCCTAGTCCGGCGAGAGGAGATACGGAACCAGGCGGTGGCGGAGCTGGGGCGAGCGTTCGCCCTGGCCGCCGCCGGCGAGCTCGAGCTGGGCCCGACGGGGTCGCTGGCGTGCTTCAACCTGGTCATCTTCGCCATGGTGGACGACCTGCACGAGAAGACGCTGGAGTACTCGCGGCGGGAGGGGGCGGAGAGGGAGACTCGGAGCATGGAGGGGACGCTGGCGGCGGCGACGGAGCTGCTCGCCGACGTGTTCGTGCTGTTCCTGGGGACGCTGGCGCAGGGGGCGGGGTTCAGGACGTTCTGGCTGGGGGTGCTCCGGCGGCTGGACACGTGCATCAAGTCGGACCTGGCGGCGGGCGGCGGCGCCGGCGTGATGCAGGACCTGGTGCCCAGGATGCTGAAGCGGATGATCGTGGAGATGAAGGAGAAGGGGGTGCTGGTGGCCATGGAAGGAGACGAGCTGTGGGAGATCACCCACATCCAGATCCAGTGGATCGCTCCCGCTGTCATGGAGGAGCTCTTCCCTGATTGATTGATTACTCACCACTCACTACAGTTAATTACTAGTGTTAAGTTAGCAGTTACTCCGATAACCAATGTCATATATTAAAAAACGAATACAGTATTGTTCAGTCTTTTTTTTTTTCTAACTAGGAACATACAGATTACCTCTATGACCATCTATGAAAGACTATGGCTTAGTTTTGGACTAAAATTAGGAATCAAGACTAATGAGACTTTCAGTTTTTGCTATAACTGGTTAAGGTATATTCGTAGTTATTTTTACAGCAAATTGTAGAGGTGACCTATTACATATTAATATATTTTATTGATTTTGTTGAGTTTTTCATAATCATTTAATTGAAATGATAATGGAAAAAAAAGGAGAATGTCTCCTTGAGAGTTTGGGACAGTTGGGGTAAAGGCAGTGTTTTTTTTTTCTCAAATCAAATCTCAAATCAAGGGATCTTAAAATCTTAATATCTGTGTTTCAAGTGTGAATGATCTCTCTAATTAGCCAATAGATGGGTAAAATGTGTGAGGCATGACATGTTGTCATTTGCTCAGTTATATATGCGCTGAACCTTGTGATATTAATTTGCCATTTGTGGGCAGCACTGGCATTTACTGAGACCAAACAATTTGGTTCGGTATTTGGTCTTTTATAAATTTAGGTCAAGAATGAAATAATGCAAAATAATCAATACTGAGCTATCCTTTCGATTAGTTCGATTCGGTTCTCGATTATAACTTTATAACATTATGTGGTTATTGCTGGTCTTTTGATGTGAGAGCGCTTGGTAGGGAGCAAGACCATATGCATCTATGAGAGCAGTAACCGAGTGGAGTGGCGGCTACGGAAGGGAGATGGGGCTATTAGTGGATTGTTGGGGTATCTTTCATGTTAGTTTTTAGGATATATTAATATTTAGGTGATTAGCGGTTGTAATTGTATGGAAGGTACAGATTAGGTTGGTGGGTTGGGCTATATTGCACTTTGAGCTATATAGTTTATTTGTTAGTCTGGTTAACCAAGATAATTGATCAAATTAACCATACTAAATTTAGTTAGTTACAAATTGTCATTACACGCAAACTATCAAGTCAACAATTGTAAGTTAAGTGAGACATGAAAAGTGGATGGTTTTATACCTTCCTCGCTAGTAATAGATTTGGTTGATGGAGACATTCCTGCTACAACTAGCGATAGAGACGATGGCACACTTAAGAAAGAGGCGACACGATAGAGGGAGGTGACAACATAAGGGGAGTAGGTGGTTGAGGAACTAACAGGCTCAGAAGACAGTGCAACAGACACATAAGGATAAGGGGAGCAGGCGTTTGAAGAACTAGCAGGCTCAGAGGATAACGAAATGGATACCGATGGTGACACCGGGGCTCAGAGGACAATGAAACGGATACTGATGGTGACACCAGGGTGACAAAGTCTGGGTAGAGACCAGGATGGTGAAGCAGGGTGGAGAAAATTGGAAGAAAAGCGTCCGGGCTTTCCCTTCCGCGTAGAAAACCATAGTTGGGGATGTGATCTAGAGCCCTTGGATAAATCTAGGGACTAGGGGTGGGATTTAATTGCCACATCTAAATGTGGCAAATGGTTAAATATCTCGGGATTTAAAGGCACACTTTGAGAGCTGATTTCTGAGCCTCAACTAGCAAAAGAAAAAAATATTTAGGGGCATCCTAAGTAGGAGTAATTTTTTTTCAACCCAAGTTACAGTTGATTGCAATTATGTCAATTCAAATTATTAAAAGAAAAGATAATTTGAATTTTTATAAAATGTCATTTTTGTTTAGGAGTAAAAATATAGTAGAAGATTTTTTTTTTTCCGAATCCCCCAGATGCGCCTCTCTTTATACTCCGCGTAACGGTCGTTTCCTCCCAATCCTCTCCTCCTCCTGTCTCTCCTCCTCTTTCTCCTCCCCTTTCCAAATTTCAAAATCCATCCATGGCCGGCGGCGGCGGTGGCGGCGGCGGCCGTGGGCGCGGCGCGAGGGTGGCCGCGCCGGCGGGGGACAGCGGCAAGGGCGCCCAGGCGGAGTGGCTGCGGATCTACGACGGGATCGTGGCGATGCTGCGCAAGACGCAGGCGCAGGTGGAGGAGCTCGTCGCGGAGCGCGACCACCTCGCGGCCTTCGTCAAGATCCAGCACGACTTCATGGTCTCCCGCGTCGGCCGCCTCCAGTCCTCCCTGCAGCAGGTAGTCCATCGGCCCCGCGCCGCGCCGTCTTCCCTTCTAGGGTTTCTCCTCCGCTGATGCCGGTTAGGGTTTTGGTGGGATCCCAGGCGAGGAAGGCGGACGCCATCAGGAAGAGGTATGAGGCGGCCAACATGGAGATCCTTCTCGGGGACAAGGACCGGGAGGCCCGCTCCTACCAGAAGATAGCTGGTAAGAAAGGAACCGCTCCGCCTTCGTCTCCTTAATCGCTTCCTTTCGGGGGATTTTGGAGCAAAATCTCCCCCCTTTTCTGCTTGAAGTGGACAAGATTGGGCATCTTGGGCATCGGCTTGCACTGTTCCCGCTTCGTTGATTAGATATTGGGTTCTCTGACTCCTTCCGATATGTCGTCATACTGTCATGTTCTTTCTTAATTGCTGCTTCCAGTGGATGCAAAATGTATCATCCTTAGGCTAGTTCACAACCTAAGCGTCATGCAGTCTTGTTCAATTACACGGTCTAGATTAAGTATTTGTCGCACAGGTAATATTTTGGTGTTCTCTTCTTTTTACTAGTTTCATCAGGAAACTTGGTGCTGGTGTGTGATGAATTATCTATCAGTCTGTCCTTTTCTTTGTGGTTTGAGGTGCTTCCAGTGGAAAAAATGTGCCTTTTTTATGTGCAATTGCATTGGTCAGACTGATAGATAATGTTGCTGGAAGTTGAGTACAACTTAATCTTGCTTTCTTCTTTCTTTTCTGGCTAAAGGTAGAGGATGGGAGTATCAAATTGTGTTTTGTATTCCATCTAGAAGGACATTTTACTGAAAATGGATCTGCTATCTGTCTTGAAGACATTGTATATATGTATATTAAGTGGAAATATTGTTCAGGAAAAGGAAGTTTTTGTGAATTTATGTTGTTACTGATTACTGATGTAATTTCTTTCTGTTTCTGAATCAGAACTCACGGAGAATGATTTGGAGGACTTCAGAATTTCTATAGCTGCTTTGGCTGCAGAAAACTATGAACTGAAGGTACATACAAAAACAAGAGCTGCATGTGGCCCTTTTGTAGCTGCTGTAACTAACGAGCATGAGTTCAGCTTGTGCATACCACTAATTTTCCTAATCTTTGTTTTGTGACTCTTCTTGTTTCTATTACTACTAGGAAAAACTGAAGGAAGTGGAAAGGCATGCAGAACTTGCTAAAAACACTGTTGATCACCACATTCACAGTCCAAGAGATTTAAGAGCAGAGTTAAAGAAACTAAAGCACGCCTACAAGACTTTGAGCTCTGAAAAGGAAAAGGAAGTTTCTGCATTACGTGCAGAAAAGGATTTTGTGTGGAACCAGTTGAGGACAATGGAGAATGATTATACTGATCTCCTTAAGAAGAAAAAAATAGAGGCAGCACAAGCTACTGAAGCTGCACAAAAGCTTCAGAAGAATTTAGAACAGCTGCAAGATCAAAATAAGGGCAACGAGATCGGCAGATTACAAGCAGAAGCTGTTGATGCCAAAATGAACATATCAATTCTTGAGGATAAGCTACAAGAAATGCTTTCCTTGGTGAAGGAGAAAGACTTGGAAATTGAACAACTCAAACATGGTCAGCCTATGACCAGTCAGATCAACAAAAAGGATACCAACCAGAGGAACAGAAAATGTAGGTCCCAAGACCCTCCTTCAAGGGACAAATCAACAAATTTGCAAGCCACACCACCTGGGAGAAAAGTGAAGATTTCCAGACAGCATGCATCAAGTTCAAAACAGAAGCAAGTCCAGTCAAGAAATAATTCTCGTAGGCAAAAAATAGAAGGTGATAAGTCTGAGGTTGGCGAAAAGCGGAAGCGTGCCTTGCCATCATCCAGTGTAAGTATTCTTATTTCAAATACATGGTCAGCTCTTGGTGTACCTTATTTACTTTATGTGTATATTTTTGTTTATTAACTCTACTTACTGTTAACAATTCCATATTTGATGTATAATGTTGTGCTTTAAAGCAAAGTTGTTTGATCTATCGTTGTTTATGTCCAAATTAACTACTTTATGGACTAATATTTGTACCTTTGTTATGACAGTAGTACATTGTTGTCATGTGTTGTAGTGTCCTAATTCTTGGCAAGTTGCATGAGTTGCACCTTGTTGTAAATATGGACAGAAAGTAAGGTAGATGGAATTTAGATGAGTATTATGTGAGTCACTGGTGCTCATAAAGGACCATCGCTCATTTGCTCTATACACTATTAAGAACCTGGCAAAATATTTTTTTCCTGCTTCCAGTTTTCTTTTGGTAGCGCAACACTTTTTGCTCATTAATTACAGTGTCCTAATTCTTGGTAGGCTGCATGAGTTGCCTCCTGCTGTAAATATGGACAAAGAGTAAAGTTGATGGAATTTAGGTGGGCATTATGCTAGTTGTAGATGCTCATAAAGGACCATCACACATGCACTTGGGGTACTATGTAACACATGGAAGAACATGTCTTTTGACTACCAGTTCTTCATCACTGTTGTATGCATAGGCCAAAATAACACAATGATGGATGATAGCATCTTTATCCGTGGTGCTTTACTTATTTTACAACACTAATTCCAATGCCCTAATTCTTGGTGGGCTGCATTAGTTGCATCTTGCTGTAAATATGGGCAAATACTAAAGTTGATGGGAAGTAAGTGAGTGTTCTTCAAGTCCAGAATCCTCACAAAAGAACTGTCGCATAGTCTTTTTTGGGGAGACTATATTAGGTTACTTGGTCAGACTGTTGGGCTCTGTGATATCTGGTATCCTTTTGTGTTAAATTCTTCCATTCCTCTTATGTCCTGGTGCTTGTATGTTCAAAGTGTCCTTTTTGTCAGTCAAGTTAACTTCTGCAGAATTGGTTTTGTAATTGTTCTTAGATGCATGCATGATTCATGGGAAGATAGTGGGAATGTTTGAGTAATTAATTTGTGTCTTCAAAAGGCTACGATGGGAATGAGCCGCACATATCTTGTTTCTAGCCATTTGCACCTTTGCCCTTTTTATGTATCAATGTTAGATTCAGTCATGTCAGAGCCTTTGTGTTGGCTTTAAACAATGTATTCTTTCCAATTTCAAACTATTGTCGGTAAAGTTATGCAACTTTTTGTGTGTTTTAAAAGTAAGATATGTTATAAACCCTTATCTTGCGATTATCACAGAACACTTTATTCTTGAATATGATCTGCTTTGTTAAATACCTATGCATTGGTCTTTACTGTCCTGACTCCTGAATCCTGATTTGTGTCCAGTTGAGGTGCTAATTGTACGATTGTTTTTTTCTTCATGAATTCCATACGGAAGTTTTATACGTGCTGACAATATGTCCACCATGCAGGGTCTGCAACGATGTTCCGCAAGGCAGCAGGCGAAATCCTCTGCATCTCCAGTGGTCCAGCCATTGCTCTTCTCCCCAATATTCCGGGTTCCAAAGGTGAAGACCCCGACTCCTCCATAGCCAGAAGCAGCCAGTTCCCCCCATGACCAGGTCACCAGGAGCCAGCCACAGTAGGTCTGATATCCTGACTTGTGCAGTTGTTGATAGGGATTGTGGCACTGACAGTTGATGAGGCTAACCTTATTTCCCAGGAACTTCATCTGCATTGCTCCCTATGCTCCCAATAGGTCATTGGTGTGTTTGTAGCATACTTGTTGACGCAGCTCTTGAACAAAAAGAAATGTAGGCTCTGTTAGAACCATTTTTTTCTTCATTTTTTTTCCTTTGTGCAATGCGATGTGTATTATTTAGGCTCACACCCTGGTGGTGAGAAATTTGTGGATGCCCCGTAGTGTCAGATTGGCTTGATCTGAATGAATTCTGCGTCATTTTTTTTACATTGTTCGATGTATGAACTCTGAATGCCAGGAGGTGGCTATGTATTTTGTTGTGTGTATATATATGTAATGTACGTATCTCGTATACATTGTTAACAACATCCATAATTTATTCTGCCTGATTTGAGATGGATTCTATGAAAAGTTTTATTGGTGCGAATTATGGCTCCGGTTGTTTGATCTACCTTGGAAAAATGAACAATAAATAAATAATCTGTGGGCAAAAATTCAGGATTTAGACATGATATAGTTATGTTTTGCCATGAATGGTCATCTGTAGTGTGCTTGGTATCATCTAGATTATGTGGTGTTAATTCTGTTATGCAATCATCTGGTATCCCTTCTTTCTATAAAATTAAGGCCAAAAGCTCAAACCTCGTGCTTCCACATCATCATCAAATTGTAAACCGTTGGATGAATGCATTAGATCGTTTCTCAGGCATTGGATGAAATGCAGCATAGAGCCCAACCCATTAGTCACCGGGTGAGTCTCTTCGCATCCTCAGTGCCAAATGTAGCCCACATGAACACATTGGCCCATCTTCACACACATCTACATGTATCCAGCCCATCAATCCGTATAAAAGAGCTTTATGGCTAAACGCCCCTTCAGTTAACATGTGCTATCTAAATTATCTACAAATTTTAGATAGGACTACTAAAAAGAATTTCTCTAAGAAAGCTATTTGTTTCTTCTGTTTATTCTTGAGATTGTACGTTCTATCTAACAAATTGATGTTAACCAAGTCCCACAGCAACGCGCGGGGCATTCTCTAGTTGAATGAATGGTGAACACCTAACAGGGAGACTGCTCAATTTGTTGTGGTGCTTTTTAGGTGGTTAACATTTGCTTCTGGTCGCCTCATGATTAACGACGCATCAGGTTTAGCTGTGTGGTGCTCAAGGGCCAAATCTTTGGATTCTATCTAGTTCTACCTGCCACTGGGATCAATTAGTAAAAACTTAAGCTTATTCTTGCACTACATTTGGGGCGCTGATACCATGTTGGTGTTTCACAAGGCGCATTTTAGGTTGTTTTTGCGAGTCTCTTTCTCTACGTGATGTTGCATTTCTTCCTTTAAAGTTTAAAACCATCTAAATTTTAACCTCAACATTTGTAAGTAGAATTGTCAGCTCTTCGGCCAGTTAATTAATCTCTAGTGTCTTTCTTTTTGTTGCAGCAGGCAAAAGTATAGGTCTCTGACTCCTGAAGGCTCACTAATGCATAGGTCTATCTGAAAATTATTCGCTCCGAATCATATCATAGTCAGTGTTTAGTTCTCTTCAAACTTCCAAAAATTCCGTTATATCAAATATTTGGACACATGTATGGAGCATTAAATGTGGACGAAAAAAAACCCAATTAGACAGTTTGCATGTAAATTGCGAGACGAATCTTTTGAGCCTAATTACGCCACACTTTGACAATGTAGTGCTAAGTAGACATTTGCTAATGACAGATTAATTAGGCTTAATAAATTCGTCTCGCAGTTTATATGCGGAATCTGTAATTTGTTTTGTTATTAATCTACGTTTAATACTTTAAATGTATACCGTATACTTAAAATTTTTTTGACACATTAACTAAACACGGCCATAATCGTTTGTATTTTCATGGATAGAAACTATATGCTCTATTTTAATTTTAATACCTATCTTTAATCCGGCGTGAGTTTTTACTTCCAATCTATAGCACTTTACAGAATACAATGTGCATATCTCCGGCCGGTTTAAAGAAAGTCCAGTCTTTTCCCGTTTCGTTTCTTGCGGCAAAGGCTGAAGAAAGGCATGTTTAGCACAGCTCCAGCTCCAACTCCACCCCTCCTGAAACTGGAGCTCAGCTAAACAGTTTCAGCTCCACCAAAACTGGGAGTGGAGTTGGGTAGAGCTCTCTCATAAAATGTACTAGAGTTGTGGAGCTGGGTTTAGGCAGCTCCATAACTCCACTCTAGACTCAACTTCAGGAGTTATATTTAGGAGTTGGAGCTGTACCAAACAGGCCTGAAGTAGAGGACCCGGACTCCTGGAGACAACGCTCACTGACGCGTGGGACCCACCTCACCTGGCCCACGACTCGCGGCCCAGCTAGATCGAGACCAGGCCCAACACGACAGGAGCCCAGCCCACTGCCTCCTCTTATTAATTCGGCTATTTCCTCCTCCTTTCGTCTCCTCCACGCGACGCGATTTCTCTCTCCTCTTCGCTCTCGCAAGCCAAGTCGCAATCCCCCAAACCCTCGCCGCCGCCGCCATGCCGTTCACCCCGGGGCCCTACTCCGGCGTCAGCACCCTCGCCCTCGTAAGCGCATCACGCCCTTTCCTCCCGTCCCGCGGCCGCCTGCTGGGGCGGTGGCGGTGTTTGCTGTGGCTGTTTCCAGATCGGATCTGACTTGAGTTTGATGATGATGCAGGTGGCTAGGGCGTCCGCGCTCGGCGTCGGCGTCGTCTACGGCGCCGTCAAGCTCTCCATCCTGAAGGTAACCTCTCTCTCTCTCCCCGACCTCCCCATGCGAGCGGTTTGCTTCTTGTGGTGATGACGATGATGGCCGGGTGATTGCTTAGATGCTTGTGTTGGGTTTAGATTGGATTGGATGGAACGGTCTGAGGTTAGATATTATTGGATTAGATGGAGCGATGTGGGGCTGGAATCAATATCACCCTGGTTCTCTCATGCGTCCAGCCTCACTCGAGAATGTTGCTATGGTTAGTTTTTGATATGTCTCCTGCTTGTTGGATCTATCAGTTTATTATTTATATTGTCTGTAATGTAGTAGTATCGATTAGCCATGATCAATTTATTTTGTTTCCATGTTTACTATTGTCTGTAATGTACTATTACTGATTAGGAATGAGCGATTGTCAGTTGTTCTAGAGTACATAAACTGAAAATTCCACTGTGAGGCTCAAGAATACATATTTGTCCTAGTTTCGTTGTGAGTTGGCAATTTTATTCCACCTTTTCAATCCCTTGTGGTTAAGGGCTTTGGATTGGGACATTTGAGAGGCAGTTTTGGTCTTGCATGAAGCGTTGTCTGTAGTTTGCATGGCATTATTTGAATGTTGTGGTAATTTGTTATGTAACCATCTGGGGGCCGGCTGAGTTAAATTACTAGTTTAACACCTATCAGGGAGACTGCTTAATTTGTTGTGGTGTTCTCGTATGTTGTTAGCATTTGCTTCGATAATCTCATGATGAACGTGCCAGGTTTATTGGTGCTCAAGAGTTAAATTTGTCATGTAATCTTTATATCCTGTTAGGTTATCCTTTGTTTGGTTAGGGCCTTAGTCGATACTCGAGAGGCAGTTCTGGTCCCGTGTGAGGTGTCATCTCTAGTTTGTGTGGTGTTGTCTGACTGTTGCGGTAAATTGTTATGGGACTAAGTTGAATGAGTTAACAACTAATAACAGGTTGATTGCTTAATTTTGTTTTGGTGTTTCTGTATGTGGTTAACATTTGCTTCTATCTCCTCGTGATGAACGTGCCAGGCCTATTGGTGTTCAAGAGAAAAATCTTCATATTCTACTTCCGTTGAGTAGCTCCTGTTACAGTGTGTTAGATTGAACTAGCCTTTGCTGATAACATCACATACTTTGTTTTCTCCTATGCTATTCTGTAACTAGCAAACCTGGTCCTGACTTTAGAGTATGAAATGCTTTTGGCACTCAACCTTGGCAACATGGAAATCATTGCCTAGACACCTGATTGTGTTAGCCATTGCTTTATTCTGTTGTATAGTTGCTATCTTAGTCCTCCTCCAATATGGTTTCTACCACTGATAGTTGCTATCTTAGTCCTGGAATATGGTTTCTACCACTGTGGTTCAGTTAATAGAATTATCAATGATGCTATATTAGTTGCCACTCTGTATGCTATCAAGATTTATTTTGTCAGTCATCTTTTCTTATATTGTGTACATGTTTGTTCTCCAGGCAACAAAACCTCACAAAAAGGAGGCGGCAAATGCGCATCACTGAGGACAGGAACACGTGGCGGTAACTCCAATGGAAGGATGTCATAAATTCTCATTGTACCCCCTCGTCTATACGTGCACCTTGTTTATCATTTGTGGACCTCTTTTCTGAAACCCAGCTGCTGGGAGATACAATTAATCTTAGTTTTGCTTGCTAATAATTTCTCGATCAAATGACTTGAAACGAAGAAGGGAAAAAGATGATCCAATTTTGTTTTGAACTCGTGTTAGAATTTAGGCCACTGGAAGCTATCTTTCTGTTGAGGTGAAATTTAGCCTTGTTATTGTGTTGATCCAGTTCTGTGGCTGCATTGTGTGGTATGTGTTTCTTTTGCCCCGTGAAAGCCTGAATGCTTTGCTCGCCGAGATAGCATAAACAACACTTGCAAATGCTAGTCTCGGCGCTAAGGTTATGGCCATCTATCCCACAGAGGCCTTTTGTGAATCTGCTAATTATTCAGGTCATCAGTTGGATCATGCCACAGTTTGGAAACTCTGTGTCTCCTCTCTGCGAGATTCAGATTGAACACATTCTAATATATAGATATACTAGTTCGCTAGTTGTATGTGTATGAACTTTTTTTGAAACGATAACTCTAAGGTGGTGTTTGGTTCGGATGTGGTAACGTAAACGCTAATGGTATTGCCTCCGGCCGTAATGGATACCATTTTATCCGATTACACGATTAGTTTTATTTACATTACTGCGTTTGCCTCCGGCCGTAATGGATACCATTTTATCCGATTACACGATTAGTTTTATTTACATTACTGCGTTTGGTTGCGGGCGGTAACGTCATTTATTTACATTACTGCGTTTGGTTGCGGATTGCAGCCAAGGAACGGGAGGCTGATCCAGGACACAATTCGAAATTTGAAACAGAAGCCTTTGGGAAGATCATTTGCTTGGATCGCTGTTCCTAATCAAAGAACTGCTTGCTTCCAGACAACCATTGATCAAATAACTGATTAAATGAAGCTGGTATACAAGTATGCTTATAAATAAAAGTTCAACCTAAAAATAATTTCCTAAATAAGTTCAACCTAAAAATAATTTCAAAACAGATAGTGCATAATATTCCAAACACTGTCACCTCATGTTTGGATACAAATTTTGACATAGAGAACTCAAGACAAAAAGACATTTTGCAGAATTTAATCAGTGATATACTTCCAAAATTTAATAACAAAGGAGTGGATGAAAAGTTGACCCATGCTAGGAGTGATAACTTCAGAAGTTCAATGAACCAAACAACAAGAGGATACATCATGATCTGTCTAAATAAAGTACTGAGGAAATATATGGATGAAACTACCAGATTAGTAAACAATAAGCTAGGGGCAATTCTTCTGTCTGAAAAACAGGACAGTACTTTGATAACAGAATATGTAGATTGTCATGGTTCAAGCAAATAAAGCTGAAGTACTGAAACTAAACATCCTTAGGACGTAGGTAGTCTCCAATCCTTAAGGCCTATGCTTATATGGAATTCTAATAATTCAAAAACAGATAATGAACATCTTGTAGATCATGCTTGACAGCCAGCACATCAGTACATCAATTTTTCTTCGCCTCATCTGATAACAAAAAAAATCAGAAATTAGTGAAAGAAACATTAGGTGAAAGAAAATATATAGTGCTCAGCATCATACCAAATTAAGAATATTCTTGCACAGACAAGCCATATATGATATTCAGAAAAAAGGTAGCATTTTTTAACTTTAGGAGTACAAAAACTCCCAGTTAGGTGTAAGCAAGTAAGCAAGAGACCAAGCACATACTCCAGTTAGAAGTGAATATAATATTACTATGGCATTGAGATGGACAGCTGGGTCCATTGATGCATTATACTAGTGCAAGGCAAATAATATGAATGCATATATGAAATGCTAAGTGGTAAAGAGCAATATGCTTACAATTAATGATCACAAAATAAAGTGATATGTTTCCTGTTGCAGTTGCAACACTACAAGATTGATCAAGTGAATTACCAGCAAGTATTTTCAGTACGTACTCCCTCCTGAGAGACTCTGGAAGAGCGAGAAGCATACTCATTTGAGCCGGCACTTTTACAAAAGCAGCTGCAGCATTGACAACTTCAGTACCAGTCAATCCAAGCTTTTGACACTCAAGAATAGCTTCGTTCTGAATTTTTTGTAGTGGGTTCTCCTCAGCCATTGCCTTCTCTTGGATCTCAGCTTCACGTTGCATAGATGCCACCATTGCTCCCACATGCTTTGTAACATCCCTCAGATCACCTTGAACATTGGCAAAGACATCCATAAAAGGGTCACTTGACAAGGTATTTTTCAGTTTGTTGCTGTCTTTCTTCCTCTTCTTAGAGCTTGAAGCAGTTGAATCAATGCTCCGTCGAGGTGTGGCTGAATCGATGCTCCGTCGAGCTGCAGCTGAATCGATGCTCCGCCGAGGCGTTTCTCTAGACACTCTCTCTTCATCCTCCTCATCTTCTTCATCTTGAATATCTTGAACAATTTCTTTCTCCATATTAGCAACAGCCTCACCAAGACCCTCTGCACCTTCTCCAGTAGCAATGTCTTTACCATAAATTGCAGCTAGTGTATCATAGTGAGGGAATGCTACACCATATAGACCCTTTGCCTCATTGTTGTTCTATAAAATACAAAGAATGACACAAAATTAAGGTCATGGTTCAGCAAGCAAAAGAGAGACCTATGCAGCTACAATTGCATGAAAAACACAAGAGAACATATGTATGAGAAAGCATACTACTAGAAAACCATAATGTTGTCTTTGCAAACATTTCAGAGGAATTTTACATAGCCGCTTATTTGGAACAAAATTTCATAAAATATCTTACAGTAGTTTCACATATTTCAATTCAATGCACTCATGAATCAATAAATAAATTTTCTACTCCATAGTTAGTTTGATGACTTACCCTGCAATGATCATCGTATTGTTGTTTCTCACATTGTATCATCTTTCTATTGTCATTCCAAGAAAAGCCACTTTTGGTTAGCATCACTTCAATTGCGCCAAACTTGGTCCTAAAGTGTCTTACTCTCGACTCTATGTGCGGAACAGCAGTAAGGCCAGAACTTGGCAACTTCTTAGCAAGCACGTTCTCTAGAACTTGGCAGTATCCATTTTTGAAACCCCCTTCTGATTTCCAGCTTGGATCCAAAGCAATCTCAAACAATGCCTTGATCAGCTCCTCATCCTCAAAGTACGTCCAAATCCTCTTGTTCTTGCCTCTCCCACGCACAATGCTTGAGCTTCCAAGATGCTCCATAACTGCAACATTAGAAATTCAACAGAAAACTAACATAAGTAAGCATCCATAATTGTACCAACATTTTTTTTAGTTCTGATTTGCAAACAATTAGAAATTTGCGAAAATTTGTCCAATCATCAAATGTCGAAATAGCTGAGATAAACTCAGGTTCGGCGAGTTCTCCCTCAAGTATATCCAATGGTATCTCGTCCTCATCCTCATCCTCGTCCTCATCCTCAAATGGATCACTAGACATCTTTTGCAAAATTAAGTTGTGCAATAAAGCACATGCCATTATAATTCGACATTGAGTTTTGATAGGAAAATATGATGGGGACCTCAAAATCGCCCAACGACCCTTTAGTCTTCCAAAAGACCTCTCTACAATATTTCTAGCACTTGCATGCCTCATGTTAAAGTACTCCTCTGCACTACGTGGTGGGTTACGTGCTATGAAACGGCCTAAATGATATCTTTGGCCTCGGTAAGGGGCTAAAAAACCATCTGCGTTTGTATAACCAGCATCCACAATGTAATAGCAACCTTTAAAATTTTAAAAAAGAAATATCAGTACAATTCAAGCTGTGGAGTGTCAAACTTCAAAATAAATTGATTGGAAAAAGACTCGCCTTGAGGGACACGAAGCCCGTCCGGCCTGTGAATTGCATCACGAAGGACACGACCATCATGTGCAGAACCCTCCCAACCAGGTAGTAAGTAAATGAACTGCATATCGGGTGCACAAACACCTAATACATTTGTAACAATGTCTCCTTTTCTTGACCTATATCTTCCTTTTATCCTAGTTGGGACAGTTACTTTTATGTGTGTACCATCCAATGCACCTAGGCAATTCTACAATCCAGAACACCACATCAATAAAATATGGTACAATTAATAGTGCTGAGATGTGATTTATTTTTTAGAATGGGTTACCTTGAAATATTTCCATCTATCGTCGGTGGTGTCCTCAGGTATAGGTTCTGGCTTCTTAAGTAGAAGTTGATGAAGCCTCAGAACAGCTAGTAGGCATAAATTGAAATGCCTACTCACAGTCTCTCCACTTCGGTAAAAAAAACTTTCCTATTGTTCTATTCTTTAAATGGTGAGATAGTATATATAAGAATGAAGCTACTGATTCCTCCAACGGCATATTTCTTGTATCCTCAATACCTCCGACGTCTCTAAGCATGTCACATAGAATGTGAAATGTCCTCCTGTCCATTCGGAGCTCGCTTATACAAGCAATATCACTCTCACGAATAAGCTAGAATAGTCTTTCACTCCTAAGTTCTCTAGTTCTGATCCTCCTCTCTATTTTCCAACATTTTCTCTTATATGAAATTAAAAACAGTACAACAACATGATAATACATAAGTATGACAGCAATCATCATATTTCTAAGCCCTAAATTTCTTCTCCGCATTTTGGTACTTAAGGGAAGGCGAGCCATAGCACTCTACAAATATATAAAACAAAAGCATTAACCATGTCCAGAATATATCCTGCTAGCACGCATAATACATCAAGCTACCACTAAAATAAACACAGTACATATTTTTTTTATTGCTAAACCTAAGTGATTCGCTAGAACACAATATCAAGCATCCATTCAGGGATATTTACATGTATCTGTTGTTTTACACAAAACTTTTTTTCCAATCTTACATTGTGGAAAATGATATATCACCTGGCAGTAAAAGAAATCAAAATTCTCAAAATCTAGATAGTAAAAATGAGTTGGTCAAACTTCCCTACACTCAAAAAAAATATTCACTAATATTCAACTTTCCTGCAATCTGGGAAAATATATTCTACATAACCATGTGAACTTATGAAGAAAACATGTATGAGGCAGGATTAATACATGAGATTCACTAGTATAAGCTACTTCATGATTTGTTAATGAAAAGATTATCACAGGATCATCACTCATCAGCATTCACAATTTATAAAGAGAGGTGGTTTCAGTAGGGGGAGGGTTCTCACCGGCGAGGTGATCGATAGACGGCAGCAACGACGGAAGTCTGATGTGGTTGATGGCACCAGCCCCCTGCTTCACAGCCTCGCCCTTGTTCCCGGCGTTCTTCCGGTCAAGATCCACATCGGAAGACGGCGGTGGTGGAGGAGCGCAAGACGGCGGCGTCGGCGATGCGCGGGGGGTGAGGGGACGGCGCCGGCGACACGCGGGACGATGGGGAGGCGCGGGGATGCGCGCGGGGCGAGGGGGCTGCGCCGGCGACGCGCACAGGGTGAGGAGGAGGCGCCGGCGACGCGCGCAAGGAGAGGGGGCGGCGATGGCGACGCGCGCGATGTGGAGGAGAAGCTGCGGCGGCGCTCGATCTGGACGAGGCGCGTGAGGAGAGTTAGGTTACACTCCGTATCGGTATCGTTTTCCGCCCGCCTAGGAGTGTAATCAGCTTTGTATTGGGCCGGAATTCGTTTGCGGGCTATCCGATTACGATCCATTTGAAACAAACATGTGTAATGCAATCTATTCACGGTGGGATCTGATACGGGCCAAAAACGGCCCAACCAAACAGCTCCTAACTGTAGCGCCTTACTCTCTTTTACACCAAAACCTTTGAGCGAACCAGATTGGAAATGAAGATGGTCTCGGGAAGGGAGATGAAGGGATTTCGAGACTGCCTCAATGCCGGCTTTAGGGCCTGTTTGGTCGCTACATATCCTGAGAGAAGCTGGCCTAACCTGAGACAAGCCTGAGGTTGCATCATGTGGGTTGTTTTGGTTGCTTAGGGTCTGTTTGCTTCACACCCTGAGAATCACGCCTGAGTCAGGCACGATTCTCAGGCGTCCGAATTTGGTGGCCTGTGGTTGGATGCACCTGCCTGAGTGAGAGCGCTCAGGTCAGGGCACCATCCAAACACGCCCTTACTCTGAGATGGGTTACTTCGGCACAACAATAGTCAGGCGAGGCAGCAGCGTTCTGGCACCGCACCGTGGGCCGGATAACTTGCCCCAGACGTGTTTTGGAATAATGATCTTCATTTGATCTGAGGTCTTTAGGTACTTCCTTCGTTTCACAATGTAAGTCATTCTAGTATTTTCTACATTCATATTGATGTTATATATCTAGATTCATTAACATCAATATGAATGTGGAAAATGCTAGAATGACTTGCTATGAATGTGGAAAATACTAGAATGACTTGCATTGTGAAACGGAGGGAGTACACAATCTTAACTTCGGAAGTAGGAGATCTTGACCATTTCTTATGCATGATTTATCATCTTGAACAAAATATTATGTGCTCCTTCCATTAATACATCATATGAAAAAAACCATTACTATTGCGCACAATTATCCTACTAAATTAACTTTGCATGTGAGTACCTACGAAAGAGGCAACATCCAAAAAAATTGGGGGCCTACTTGTTAACTGAACAACCGAATATATTAATTTTGGGTACTTAATTCCAACATTGAATATTGTATGAAATATATTCAAATTATATAACATTAGCCAAATAAATTTTATACTTTGGCTAAAAATATTTAGGGTTGTTTTGGTTTGAAGCCCTACCAAAATTTTGGTAATGCCAAATCTTGGGAAGTTTTGGCACTACCAATATTTTTGTAGGGTTTTGTTGTTTCTAACCCTATTGAATTGGTAAGATTTGGCCTCAATCCAAATAGCTAACAAGTGCTACTCAAAACTACCAAATAATTGGTAAGGCAAGAATTGGCTTCAATCCAAACATGCCCTTATATTTTAATCTGAACCCCAAATTACCGTTGTGATAAAATAAAAGAATTAAATATCATTTAAAAATTCCAAAATATTTCAAGAATTCTATTATAAACTGAAAACAAAATCAAATCTATTTCAGTTTGTTGCTTCAAGTATAAAGTGAAAACTAAACCTCCTCTTTTTCCACGCCATGGGCATTGTCGCTGCCCTTTTTCCACGCCATAGGCACTGTGTTTGGATTTAGAGACTAAACTTTAGTTCTTGTCACATTAGACGTTTGGACACTAATTTAGGGTATTAAACATAGACCACTTACAAAACTAATTGCATAAATGAGAGCTAATCCACGAGACAAATTTTTTAAACCTAATTAATCCATAATTAGAGAATGTTTACTGTAGCATCACATAGGATAATCGTGGATTAATTAGGCTCAATAGATTCGTCTCGCGAATTAGTCTAGGGGTTATGAAATGGGTTTTGTCATTAGTCTACGTTTAATACTTCTAATTAGTGTGCAAACATCCGATGTGACATGGACTAAAATTTTTTAGCCCCATCCAAACTCCCCCTTACATTGCCAGATACACCAACTTCCTTCCTACCAACTTCCTTTCTATTCAGGGGCGGATCCATAACAAGATTTAAGTGGGGACTCATCTCCTTCCTTCTTCAGTACCCCCTACTCTTCATTTTCTCCAATTATTCCCCTTTCATCTTCCCTTCTATCAATGGTGATCCAGTAAGATAGGGGGGACTCGAGTCCCCCAGCACCCACGCTAGATCCGCCCCTGTTTCCAGTGGCTGAAGAAGTGGCTCCACCGTGGCCACCGATCACCACCACCATGCTTCATGCACACCCTCTAACCTTCGTGTAAGCACTATTACAAAATCTTTAATACGAACACCCTCATATGTGCCGGTTCATCTAAAACCAACACATATGAGGCTTTTTCCGTCCTCCTAACTCCTCAAAGAGGGTTTAAAACTAAAACTGGCATCTATAACATCTTATAGCTTTGGTTTATTAAAAAAAGATACTAATAATAAAAGTGTTTTTTTTAAAACGACCCCTATATTTGAGATAAAAGTGCCGGTTTTGAAAAAACCCCAGCTCTTTTAGTGGGAGCTAGCCAAGCTGAGCTGAGCTGATGCGGAGCGTGCGTGGAGTGGGAGGATAGAAAACAAGTATCGACGTCTTTATCCTCTCCCCCCTCCATCCTTTTCCTCTCTTTCGCTCCATCTCCCATCTCCCTTCCTCTCCTCGGCGCTGCGCAGCAACTGCCATCTCTTATTCTCTTTATCTCCCCTGTGTTGCATGCGGCGGCTATCCCCTGTGCACAATGGCAATGACCACAACTTCCTCTCCCCTACGCGGCATGACGGTGGTGGTGGCTACCTCTTCACTCCCTGGCCCGGCGTAGTGGCCACCGGATTTGGCTAGAGCTTGGGATGGCCAGATCCACGCGTGGGCGGTGTGCGGACGGACTTCTCCACGATGGTGAGTGCAGGTTACTCCACAGCGGGGAGCGGGTGACTTCTACACCACCACTAACCTCGACTTTGCCAGATCCGGCTACCATGATCTGTTGTTCGTTTTTTTTTATCTTGTTCTTTCCCCCTCTGATGCATAGGTGAGGTAGATTTTGGGCAAATCCCAGACACTTGATGAATAGCGGCTAGCTAGGCCGATAGAGTATTTATGGACACCAACAGGGAGGATTATTGGTGATCTAATGGGCTCCATGAGTCAAGTGTATGTGAGCACCGCTGCTGAAAATTAAAATTACCGGCCCGGATGAAACAGTCACGCATGCCTTATAAAATTTCCATACAAAATTATACAAATACCTTCCTGCTGGCTAGCTATCATGTAAGATGAAGCTATGCCTATACTAGTGTGTGTTGGTAACCCGTCCCTCTCTCTTATCACGTCCATAATACGTCGCCTATATATTTGAAATTATACACACATCTCGTCGTCTATGTCTGAAGAAGCTGCATATGGATGCATGCATCTGTACACAACTAGTGTCGAATATACTGCTACTAGCTAGTCTCGTCGACGGGGTCGATCAGGACCGTTCACCTGCAAACACTGCAAGCAGTGACCCAAAAAAAAAAAGAATTAAAACTTCGAAAGCTAGCTAGCTAGAAGATGGAGGAATATTACAGTGAAGTGGACGCGAAGCAACGAACCCAACACACGCATTATATCTAGTACAGTAGTAGTAGTATATATGTATTGAAAAGCTAACAACATAATCTCCAGATCGTCGTCGTCTCCAACTACATTTCCACTTGATTGGTATCGTTCGGATCGTCGTCGATCTTGTAGCTAGCTTAGCTTGCTGGTGTTTTGTCTTGTCTCCAGTAGTTATAACTGCTTAGCTGCTTGCTTGCTTAATCTCACTTGCTTCTCGACCAATACTCCACTTGTGATCCATCACATCATCATATATAGCATCTCATATCCATCCATATATAGATCCATGGGTATCTGTATACATATGTGTGTCTTACTTTTGATTCATTAGATGTGTCCATCAATCCATCCATCCATGCTTATTTTCTCAAGAATGCATGCAGAGATTCATCGAGTTATTAGCTAGCCAGCTAGCCCGATTAAAATTTCTGTTCAAGTTAGCCATCGAATCATTTATCTGATCATAGCTAGCTAGCTCGATCAAGGGGAGATCAACACTGCAAGTCAGCAATGGCCGGCGGCGGCGATGGCGTGACGGTGGTGGGGCGGGCGGAGATCGACACGAGGGCGCCGTTCCGGTCGGTGAAGGAGGCCGTCGTCCTCTTCGGCGAGAAGGTGCTCGCCGGCGAGCTCCACGCCGGAGCCGGGCGGCGGCTACTCGCCACATCCGACCAGCTGCAGCAGGTATATATGTTGCATTTTCATAAATCAATCTGAAACACATATATGCAGATGATGACTGTCTTTTTAATAAGTCAAACGACTCCTCTGCCTTTAAATTCAGATTAATTGGTTATCTCTTGCGTTGATTAAAAATAATCCATACGGACAAACTGAGCGAGGATTTGTGCCGCTCCATCATAATTGCAAAGGATCTGAGGATTTGTGCTCTGTCTTGCTCGATCCCAAATCTATTGCTCATAAGCTAGCTTGCGTTCCAAATTATAATTGATTTTCACGAGCATCAGAGCTAGTTAATTATTTATTATTGCATTTCTTGACAAGATGATATAAGCTAGATAGCTATTTGTTGCTTTTTTGCAAACGCGGAAAAGTATTGCACGTCAATATATTAAAAGATAAATAGAGTTTTTATTATACAACTCAATCAGTTAGACTGGCCTATGCCTGGAGAGGAAGGAAATACAAAACCCGACTCTTCTAGTTGTTTGTTGCTTGCCAATGTGTTTAGGTACTAATCTAATGGCAATTTGCTTTATAGTTTTGTAGGGCACTTAATTTATTTAAATAATCACATTCATGTCTTTACCCGTTCCTCAGTTGATGGATGTTGCTGTCAAATGAGAAGTCATGCTAGCTAGCTAGCTATTCCTTTCTTCTGAACCAAGTTAAAAAGATGTGGCAATTAAACTAGCAGATACTAGAAGCTTTCTTTGCCATGTCCACCTGTCTTCTTTGTAAACATGCATGCAAACTCTCCTAGCTATTGGTGGTGATATGTACTACCAACCCAAGCACTACAAAATCAAAGCAAGCAAATAATTAATTATCAATACTTTATCTCCATCCAAGACTCTAGATGATCTTTGAAAAAAATCTCTCTTTTTACCACATAAAGTACACAACTAGCTTGTAAATAAGATAGTTACATTGGTGAACACATGGAATCAAATTGGAAAGTGTTTGCACTAGCTAGCTAGGACTTTGATATGTTCTTTCCACCTGAATTAAGGAACCTATAAAAGGTGTAGTAGAGCTGCTTAGAGCCTTCATTTGATAATAATGGCATCAATACAATACTTCCATTAGGCCCCCCTGATGATCTCTTTGGACATAATGTATGCACTAGGCTTTAACTTATATGTAATTATATCATTTACCGTGTAAAAATTACGATAATTTTATCATCCTTAAGAATGTATCGGGAGGTAACACATTTTCTAGTATAAAACATAAAACCTCTATACACTAGGTAATTTGGGCTATCAAAATTTTTATTGTAAAATTTAAATAGTTTAAGGTACTTTTCCAATGACTGTAAAATTTCTCAAAAATTTAATGAACATACATAAACGGGAAACTATTTTCATCCCTCGAGGGGATATCCCCTCGTTGTATGCATGTCACTCAAATGGTTATGCAAAAAATTGAAAAAAATTGAGAAGATGTATTAATATATGATATATCGCTCTACAAACATACCAGTTCAAATTCAACTTCTACATCTTGTAACGATAAAAACAAATTTGACTGTGAATATACGTTAACTAGTTGTAGTTTAATTTGTTTTTTTTGTTGCGAGATGTAGAAGTTGAATTTGAATGTTTGTGGAGTGATATATCACATGTTAATACATCTTCTCAATTTTTTTCAAATTTTTTCATAACTATTTGAGTGACATGCAAATAACAAAGGATATCCCCTGGAGGGATGAAAATCACATGAACCCAAATGGTAGAAGAAAAAAAATGAAGGTGTAATGAAGTGAGAAAAACATTGTTGCTTTACTTTGTTTTTCTTTGTAGATCCTTGGAGTTACTATATATCCAAAACCTTTAATTTTCATTTCCCATATGTACTATTATTATATATCTTGGTCCAACAGAATCGTGCTGCCACAACCACAACACCGCCGGCAAGATGGCCAACAGTTAGTCAAGTCAAACAAGTCGCCGGCGCGGTGGCAGCTGCGGCGGCGGCGACACGCCACGCGCCGGCGATGGCGACGGCGGAGCTAGAGGAGGCGAAGCAGGAGCTGGAGAATGAGCGGTCGGAGAAGCAGAAGATGGTCGGCTGCATCCTCTCCCTGCAGGAGGAGCTCAGCAACGCCATGAGCGAGCTCAACAAGCTCAAGTCACGCGACAACGACGACGCCGACGGCGGCGAGGCGGCCGCCAAGGTGATCGACCTGCAGGTGGAGGACCTCAAGTTCGTCGAGATCGACGACGACAAGCCGCAGCCGCGCCAACACTCGCCGTCCCCCGGCGAGTTCCAGAAGAGGAGGTACGTGACGTTCGCCGACCCGCCGACGGCGGCATCAGCGGCGTACCACGCGCCAGCGCCACCGCCGTTGCCGGACGTGGTTCACCATCGTCCCGCCGCCGCCGCGCCGCCGCTGTACCGCGAGGTGAGGTTCCAGAGGCAGATGTCGGCCGGGCACGAGGCGGTGAAGGCGGCGGCGGCGGCGGAGCAGGAGGCGAGGAAGAAGAAGAAGAAGCCGCTGATCCCGCTGGTTGGCGCGCTCTTCATGAGGAAGAAGAAGAGCAGCAGAAGCTGCCATGACGACTCGGCGCTCAACTCGCGCACCGCCTTTTGATCTCATCCCTTCAAGACATGCATACGCGTATATATTTGTGTGCGAGAGCTCATTGCAGCCGTTTGATCTTGGTGTATACGGTATTTGTACGTTCGTACGTACCCCATATGTATACATGCGTATATATACAGTTATATACACACACTCTTTACCTGATCAGCGAGGGGTAATTACACATGTATGTATGAAGACTGGAGTAGTTATTCAGGTCTGTTCTTAGATAATGAGATGAAATAAGTTTTTCGATTTATCGCTGCACTCGCAAAAGCAATGGTTTTATGTTCATGATACATATGGCACACATTATGAATGATGTGTTTTTCCCTTCACTACTACAAAACCGCTAATGTACCGGTTCATCTAAAACCGGTATATACGAGGTTTTTCTTGCTCGCCCAAACCCCTCACACAGATTTAAAATTAAAAACCGGTACCTATTACCCTTATAAGTATCGATTTATCAAAAAACCAACACTAATAATATAAGTGCTCATTATTCTAATAAACCAGAATTTATACAAGGGATAAAGTATCGGTTTCTTAAAAATCTGACACTTATTGGGATGGAACCAAGCCAAACTAGCGGGCAGCCTCTAGCTCAGTTTTTAAGTTCGTATGTGCCACCTACTTCACCCTTATTCTCTCAACTAGGAAGGTAGCCCGCGCATTCGCGCGGGCATGTACTGTACGTAGGATGAATTTGAGAAACTTAGTAATGGTATACCAGCGAAATAATATCTGTAATATTTCAAAATTGTGATTGTTTTTCATGAATTTTCTTCATTAGCATTACAAAATGAATTTAATTGTTATTTATAAAATTATCTATTGAAGATTGGGGCTGGTAACTTATGGTACCTAAATGGTACCTAGGACATATGACTCTTGAAGTTCCAAATGGAAAAAGGAAAAAACTTAAGGCCTTGTTTGGATCATTTAGTACCTGGACTAAAAAGTTTAGTCCCATGGTGTTTGGAGCTAGGGACTAAAAGAGATTTAAAGGCACGTGGACCGAGGGAGAGAGAAGAAAGAGGCTGCCACTTTAGTCCGTATAAATACCTCTAAGAGGGACTAATGGATTTTAGTCCCAATATGCACTTTTAGTACTTTTTAATCACCTTTTTTGGATTCTTAGGGACTAAAAGGGAAGGACTAATGGATTAGTCTCATGAACCAAACATGGCCTAAGTTATAAAAGACATTACATATACAACCATATATAATTAATGGTTTTACTGATTTCTGTAGAAAAATATATAATAACTTTATTATTTGATGGCAGACATCGATTGGTCACAGCTATGGATAATTCCTCATAGTAAATTACGAATATGTGTACAGTATAGGGATACAAATTAGAAAAAAATAGTAGAACTTATGAGAAAAAAATATATGACCCTCAATTTTTACTTAATTCAGCAGTCCATCATTTCTAACCATTGGATATTTAGATGATGTAGCGCCCGTTCCGTCTTGGCGCCTAGCGGGAAAACTAGCTCTTAAAAATCCTATTTGCGAAATCCGTTTCTTTGCTTGTTGTCTAGTGCCCGTGCCATCTCAGGTCTCAAGTCCCCGATCCATCGTCGAGTTCAATCCCGAATCCAAATCCTTCCCAAATCAAATCCCTCCGCAAAAGTCTATTTTGCCTCCCTAGGGTTCGATGGGCCGAATCCCCCTCGGCCCATCTCCCCCTCCCTCCCCGGCTCGCTCTCTCTCTCTCTCTCCCTCTCCCCCGCTCTGCCCGAGCGCTGCTCGCGCGAGCGCGCGAGCCGCGCCGAGCCCTCCCTCCTGCTCCCGCTGCCGTTCCCGCCGACGCCGCCCAAATAGCCGCGGCTCCCCGCGCGCGCGCGCCGTGGTGGCCGACCGCCTGGTCGCCGCCGCCGTCAGGCTCTGCCCGCGCCTGCCCGCGCCTGCCGCCCGTGTCGCCGCTCCGCTCCAAGCCGGTCCGCCGTCATCGCCGTCGTCACAACCCGGCCCCGCCACTCCGCGAGCTAGCCTCCAAGGGCCGGAGGCAGAGCCCTCCGCCCTCTCTGCCGCGTCGCCCTCTCTCCCTCCTCCTTTTCCCGAAATGGCAAGGAGGCAAGCCTCCTTTCCCTCTTCCTTTCTCCCTTTTCCCCCCCATCGCCGGCGTCATCCTCCCCCCCCTCTGTCGCCGTTTTGGCTGCGAGCGCCGAGCGCCAGCTCGCGCCTTGACCGCCCAAGGTCGGTTTCCAAACCGTCATTGCCGCCCTATAAACCCGAGCCCTCCCCAAAACCAATCTTCCCCGTTTTCGCCCTCGCCATTGCCGTCCCTCTCGTCGACCGCCGCCGACGCGTGTGCCGGAGGAGCCGGCACGAGCAAGGACGCGGAAGGGGACTCCGGGCGCGCCCTCTTCTTCCTCTTCCCCGGCCCGAGGCCGGAGAGATCGCTCCCGTGCCGTCGGCCTCTCGTCACCGCGCCCTTCCCCGCACGGTAGTGTCGCCCTCCGTTCTCCCTCCTCGTTCCATCTCCTCCCCTTAGACTCGGGTAGTAGCACGAGTAGCCTCCCCGTAGCTAGCTGGCGCCGCCCCGACCGTTGCCGCCGCCCGCCGTGTGCTCGCCGCCGTCGCCGCCCGAGCTCGGAAGCGCCGCTCGTCGCCGGCCCCGCTCGGCATAGCTCCGCCCAATCCGTCGCTAGCAACGGATTCCCGTAGCCGCGTAGATGCTCTCACCGCCGGGAATCGACCCCTCGTGACCTCATCGCCGTTTCCCCCTTCTCCTGCCGCCGGTTGCCGCCGCCGCAATCCGCCGCCGTCGAGCATCCCCCGGCGAATCCGAGCCGTTGGCTCGTCTCCTCTCGTCCCGTGCAACCTCCCGGTGTGCTCGCTTTCGCCTGTATCGCCGTGGTTCGCTCCGCCGCTCGCCGCCGCCGCCCGTCGTCCGTTTCGGCCGACGTCGTCGTCTACCTCCCGCCGGCCCGCGTGGCAGCCACGTAGGCGCCACGTCGGCGCCACCTCGGCCACGACCGGATCGGCTGACCCGGCCAGCCGCCCCCTCCGTTTCTCTCCCCGTGCGCGCGGTCCACCGCGAGCTGTGAGGCTGCGCGTGGGCCCGTCGCACCGCGTCCTCCGCGAACCGCGCGCATGCGCCGCGCCCCCCTCCCCAAACCCTAGCACGCCCGCGTGCACCTCGCTCACGGTGAGCCGAGCCGCCGACAAGCGGGTCCCACTCGGGACCACGCGGAATGGACCCGGCCCACCGGCTCTTTCTCTCCCCTCCCCGCTCGCGCGCGCCATGGGCCGCCTTCTTGGGCCGGCCGGCCCATTAAGCTCGGCCGAGCCGCCCCTTTCTCTCGGGCCGCGCCCTAGCCGCCCGAGGGAAGTCTAATTTCCCTCCCTCTTTCTTTTTCTTTTCTTTTCTTTTTCAAAAAGGGTTTAAATAAATCCTTTTCCTTTAGACCAAAAATCCAATAATCTTAGAAATTCAATATCTTCCCAACCGTAAGTCCGTTTGACTCCGTTCAACTTCCAAAATTCCTCAAATCTCGAGATCTATCTAATGGCACGCTTAGAGGTCAATAATAGGGCTATATTTTTGCCGTTTGTTGAGTTGCCCCGTTTCGCGTGTAGTGTCGGAGCCCGAAGATCCGCAGTGCGAGGATTTCGAGGATCAAGCTCCAGATCTCGAGCAAGGCAAGCCACCTTTGAACATCTTGAGCCTATATTTGAACTTAATTAATTTGCTTGCAAAATATTATGCATTGATAGGATTGCACTTGATCTGTTTGCCCCGTCTGCAAGGCAGACCGGTGGGCCTACCCAACTTGTTGCATCTGATCCTTCCACTGTTAATTGTTATACCATGTTCCCTTGTAACCACCTAGTTGCGCCTCGATATTCGTGCACTCTGTGCGAGTATCGACGGTCGCCTTCAAACTTAAAATCTGAGTAAGTTCTTGGGTAAAACTTGGATTTTTACAAAAGACTTGGAAAACCCGACACCTGGGTCGGTGCTTGCGAACTAAATGAATTTCCAAAACCGCGGACCGAGGAACGTACCGGGAGTACGGTTTTCCCGCTCTTGCATTTAAGGACCGTTTCCTTGGAATTTCATCCGAACATAAGACAAGTACGACCACATGGGTGGAATGGGACACCCCTGGCTGAGTAATTAGCTAATCGGGGGAGCCTTAATGCCAAGAGACATGTGGATTCGCCGGGGTGGTGTCGGGGAGGACCCCTGGGCTTCCTGGCACAGTATGGTCTGGGACCTAATCTGGTGTTGGTCTGGGACCCCTCTCGTTGGCATATGGTGAACCTGTGTCGGCTTTCGAAATGCCTTGTCATGAAAGCCTTAAGGTCTCTAGTCGTGGCCGTTCTGCACGGGCTGGATGATCCGGGTTAGTAATGTCGTGTGGGTAAAGTGTACCCCCTCTGCAGAGGTTATTAAACTGTCCGAACAGCCGTGCCCACGGTCATGGGCGGATGTGAGGTGATTCCTAGCGTAGTTTTGTTTGACTACTGCCTTGTGAAATTTTGCTGTTGTGAAATGGGTTTGATGTTTGAAAAATCTGCGGCTGATGGGACCAGCCAGGCCCGGGTGGCCGTTTGAAAGCTATTGGCCGGGTGCCAATCTTGATCAATTCAAAAGACTGATACATTGCACAAACTCCGACCGGACGAGACGCACTTTCTCATCCGTGTCGTTTGAGAAGCACTCACTTAGTTGTTTCAGGAAAGAGTTCAAATAAAATCAATTGCAAAAACAACAGCCCTTCTTTGAAGCCTGCATTAAACACTTATTTCCCATGGCTTGCTGAGTACTCTCGTACTCACCCTTGCTCCTTATAAATTATTTCCCCCCCCCAGTTGCTGAAGAAGATGAAGCGGATCCCGCTGACGAGGAGTTCCTTCAGGAGCAAGCCGGCTACGATGAGTTTTAGGGTTTCGGCCTAGTTCCCAAGTCGCGCCTGTGATGTGTGGTCCAAGTCTTGGCTTCCGCGTTCCTTTTGTAATGCAGTTGTGAGCTCGGGATCTGTCCGCAGCCCAACATGACTGTACCCCTACTCTATAATAAAGAGACCTCTGTTGCTGTGATATTCTGTCTTCCTGTTATACCAGCACTGTTTCCTGGGACTGGTATCAATTAACAGGTTAATTTGGAGCGTCACGGGCTAGTTCCGCTCGGGACTAGTTCGGGGCGTGACAGATGACCTATCATATTGTGCACAGTCAAATTAACTAACCAAATTATTAGTCTTCCCTCGCCACGGATGTTGGACATGTTAATCCGGATAAATCTATATCTATGATTTACATATATAAAACTTTAAGTATAATAAAATATACACACTACTCTGCCAATGCAGCGAACGATGTGTGCGACAGTACAGGTTCGCCACGGCCGGCTTCAACACGAGCATGATCACGTACCTGACGCAGCAGCTGCCCTCACCAACTTCACCGGCACGGCTGATTCCTTCGCCGGCCGCCTCTGGACCATCGCACCACCGGCGTTCTGTCCTAGCTCGGCATGCTCAGCCTCGTCGTGTCTGTGCTCGTCCTTGCCCTCCGCCCCGCGCTGTGTGGTGCTGCCGCCACCGCCCCGTGACGACGACTATTTAGAGTATGTATGTATTCATACTATACATACGCACGTACTGAGGAGAGGTGGGCCTATGGGAGAAGAGGTGGGTTGTAGGATTTTTTTTTCCTAAAGCTAAATATAATAGTTGAAAATAGTAGGTCTAGCGATTTATTATTATAGAAATATTGGGTCCACCAGTTTATTAGAACGCCACATGGCGGCTTAGGAGCGTTTGTAGGAGTCTCACGTGGCGGCTTGAGAGCGTTTGTAGGAAGTTTAATGGACTTTTAGTATATAATAGATCTCGCGGGTTAACTCTCTCCCTCACCCTCATTCTCTCTGCCGCCACCTCCTTCTCACTTATAGCTCAGTTGCCGTGTGTCCTCCTCGTCACCATAGTCGCTGCCGCCTTAACGCCTCGTCATCTCCGCCACCGCCGGTCCTCCTCTCCCACTGCGCCTCCTCCTCTCCTCCTCTAGCTATAGCAATCCTGATTGACGCTCAGACAACAGCGTATGATGAGGATAGTTCTCGTCGGCTGAAGATAAGATTTGGAGGATAATCACAATTATGCAATGCTACATTGAATTAAAAAAAAAAGATAATGATCCAGAATCCCATCTTGTCACCTGTCATACTTCATCATGTTAGACCACAACTACCCCCATACTTCAACTGTCGTTCCTCCTCCGCCATTGACCAAGGTACATTGATTTTAAGTATACATCCACACAAATATATTGAACCAAAAACAAAAACTTATTTTGGAACGTACCTATTTATATGGGAGGAGCCACGGATGAAGTTATTATATATGGGACGGATGGAGTACATGGATATATATATAATGGTAATATATAACTAATTAAACGTGTTGCATGCAAGGAACGCGAGCACATGCGGCACTCGATGAGATGCATATACATGCATGCGATATTAATGGTGGAAGAGGAAGTATAACAGCGCGTATTATGCAGGCCTTTTGACAATTTTGGGAAGCTGCACAGGGTAGCGGTCGATGCAGGCCGCCCAGGGTCCATGGTGGAGGTGGTGGTCTGTTGGCTTGATGCACTCCCACACGACGCTGCTGCAGTCGATACCTGGGCTGAAGGAGATCATGCACACCCGATCACCCTTCTTCATCCTCCCCTTGGCCTCGATGTAGGCAAGCTCGTACAGCAGCGAGCTGCTCGCCATGTTCCCGAATCGGTGCAGCGTCATGTGCGACGCCTCCATGTCGTCGTCGGTGAGCCCCAGCCCCCGCTGCACCTCGTCGAGCACCCTCCGCCCTCCCGGGTGGATGCAGAAGTGCTGGAACAACCTGTGAAATCCAGGCCGGTAGTAGTTGTTGTTGCTGTCCTTGGTGGTGGTGAAGAATTTGTTGATGATTTTGTGGTTGATGAAGGAGATGGCGACGCGGAGGAGCTCGGAGGTTGGGAGGACGGCGAGGCCGAAGGCGACGAGGTGGCCCTTGAGCGCGTTGGCGGCGACGACAGGTAGGTCCTTGGAGAGGTTGATGCCGGTGATCCCCTCGTCGTCCTCCTCCTGGAACGCGCACCGGTAGTCGCCGTCGCGCGCGGCGGTGAGCGTGCGCACGATGGGGCCGAGCCGGTACCGGGCCTTCTCCGGCGAGTTGGACATGATGATGGCGGCGGCGCCCATGCGGAAGAGGACGTTGGGCACCAGCATCTCGCGCTTCCTCCCCGTGTACAGCATCGACGACAGGATCTCGGTGGCGACGATCAGGACGCGGCTCCCCGGCGGCGCCACCCGGAGGAGGTTCTCGGCGAGGCCGATGGCGATGAGCGCCCCGCTGCACCCCATCCCGGACAGGTTCACGCTCCGCACGTCGGCGCGGAGCCCGTACCTCCTCACCACGACGTCGGCCAGCGCCGGCGTCGGCGTGGTGAAGCTGCAGGCGACGATGAGCGTGCCGATGTCGTCGGCGGGGACGAGGCCCGTGGCGGCGGCGGCGGCGAATGCCTTGTCGACGGCGGAGAAGATGACCAGCTCGGCCTCCTCACGGGAGGCCTCGATGCCACTCTCCGGGGGAATGTACCGGAACGAGTCCGGCACGCTGGTCTCCTCGCCGATGCCGGACTTTTGATGCAGGCGGACCATGAAGTTGGTGCTCTCCTCGTCAAGCAGGTTGGTCATCAGGCGTCCGTGCTCCAGGGCCGTGGCGAACGGGACCCTGTGCCGTGGCTCGCCTAGGAAGCAGCCGTAGTCCACAAGGTACACGCCGCCACGACGCCGACGAGCACGCCACAGCAGCAGCAGCAGCACGCCCACCACCACCAGGATCATCGCCGTCATCACTACCATCATTGTACTACTCCTATTTGTAATTAGGACGTCAAAATGAAATGGAAGCAAGCCGACGAGCGCGCCATAGCTGAAGCTCACTGATGATGTCCATGCTTTCTCAACCATAGCCACGTAGGAGTACAACCACAACAGCAGCTGCCTACCTTACCTAGCTAGCTAGCTAGCCGTGAGTACGTACGTGCATGTCGTGGCCGGTGTGGAGTGGAGGGATATTTATAGGGAAACTAATCCAACGGGATTACGGCGGGCTCTGTCGGCATAATACTCCAGTATTTATTTGTTGGGAGTTGCAGGCTATGGCTGTCAATTAACGAGTGATTATTAATTATCTATCTCTATGACTCTAATCCCGGTGGATGGGTGGGTGGTTGGTTGGTAGGTGCGCGGCGCCTACCTTACCTAGCCGTGAGTTCTCGATCTTTATATGATTGACTGCCTGCATGTCTCATGGCCGGCGGTGTGGAGGGAGTGAGGGATATTTGTAGGGAAATTAATCCAACGGCATCCTGTAATGTGGCATAAATTGAACGAGATATAGGGTGTGTTTAGTTATTTGGGTGTAAAATTTTTAAAGTATATGGACACACATTTAAAGTATTAAACGTAGACTAATAACACAATAAATAAATTACAGATTCAGACTGTAAACTGCGAGACGAATTTATTAAGCCTAATTAATTCATCATTAGTAAATTTTTACTGTAGCATCACATCGTCAAATCATGGCGTAATTAGGCTCAAAAGATTCGTCTCGCAATCTACATGCAAACTGTGTAATTGATTTTTTTCTATATTTAATGTCTCGTGTATGTATCCAAACATTTGACGTGATGTTTTTAGCCAAAATTTTTTGATGTAAACAAAGCCCACAGTATATGTTTGTTAGTTAATTTATTTGTTGGGAGTTGGCTATGGCTGTCAACGAGTGATTATTATCTCTATCCAGGTGGGTTGGGTGGGTGGGGATTCTAAATCCTGTGCAGAAATGCAGAGAGCAACTACTGTCGCCCGCCACAAGATTCCTCGTTTAGTACTATATAAACAGTACGCACAACACGTGCTTTTCTTCTTGTTTTAGTAGCATACAAATTAATACTACCCTCGCAAAAAATAGAAAAAAAAACTATATTATATATAACCTACGGCATTAATTCCTATCCGAGCTGATTATCGGGAGCCTGTGGGCAATGACCATAATTAATTAAACTGAAGGTACATGTTTGGTTAATTGGGGGTTGGCATCTTAGCTACGTGCAACTGTATCAATTAATATATACATGGTATCGTACCGTACGTGCTCCCTCAGTCCCTCCCCACCGACCCTCAAAGAGTGACGTGGAAAATGCCATGTCTAGCTACTTCCCTTGATGCCATCCAAATATGTAAAATCAAAGTGTTTTTATTCTTATTCTGTGATAAATAATTGGCATGTAGGATTATTAGTTTTCATATTTAGAGATTATTGGCGAAGTGATTTTGGAGAGATGATTAGTTTTGCAGGTGATATACAGGTACTGTTGTTTTGTCCGACTCTGTGTCAGTTTCGGTTTCGGGTTGTTTGATTGGATATACGTGATTAATATGTCTTTATGGTTTCTAGATGGATACTATGCGCATGTAATAATATTGTTTGCTAATAATGAGTCAAGTTGGAAATAGCTTGGTATCAGAATATGATTTCTTTGTTTGATTCATATGTAGGTGTCTTGATGCCTCGGGAAAATATTGCCGATGATGGATCGGGAGTCAACTTGGAGAAAGGTAACGTTCGGACGGTCAGATATCATGTGGGATACTTAGGCTAAAGATCAATGCACGTGGTTGGTGAATATTCAATACGGCATACGATGGAGATATTATGTGCGTATGGGATGTGGAGTCGAATTTGGAAGGAGTCCAAATTTAGTACGATGGGAGTTTGTAAAGTTGGTTTCTTGTACGGGAAGGTTACCTAGAGGGATTAGGACTTCTTATACAAGTTTGGTTCGTGGCTTTAGGCTGCCTACCTTGTGTATAAATAGAGAGGGAGGGTGAGGCCTCCTGGTATTGCTTTAGAGAGCATTGAGTTGTGAGTTTAGTTAGGGTTTCGAGTTTAGTCGAGATTTTCGTGAGAAGTGTTATTGTTGCACTTTGTAAACACAAAGATAACTAATAAAGCTGTTATCTACTTTAAGAGTTCTTCGATTTGTGTTTGCTCGTGTTCGGCGGTCTAACCGGCGAGACACCAGCAGTCAGACCGGCGGCAACATGGCGGTCAGATCGGTGTTGACAACAGGAAGTAGAGGCGGCTTCGGGACGATTGGACCGGACGATCTACACCGGTCAGACCGACGGTATTGGCTCGATTAGACCGGCGGATCAACTCCTATCAGACCGATCAACATCGGATTCGAGGGTAACTTTTAATTCTGCTAAAAATTTTGGTTTTTGGGTACTACAACTATTCACCCCCTGGGTTGGCTTAGTTATTGCTGTTCGGTCCTACAAAATACACTACTAGAACCTGCAATATACGACGCAATAATAAAACCACCACAAAGTTGGTCGTTAATTATAACTAGGAATGAAGCCCGCGCAGATACGCGGGTAATTTATTTATTATTGTTTGTTAAAAATACTAAAAAAGTCCTATCTCACCATATTAAGACCATAGATTACTTTATATAACCACTAAAAATATTTGTACCATAAATGCCAATCATATTGAAATAAAAACATAAGACACTTTGTTCCGATTATATATATAAATTCACCTATCACCACAACTTATTATCATCGTCTTGAAAGATGGGTATTCTTTTAATAAATGGAATTGTATTTGTACCTAAAAATAAACCCAATACATCATTAATACCATAAAAGTTCATCTCCACTTCGTACCAAAGTGTCCATGTCTCACACTCATTTCAAATCTATATATAAATACTTGAAAAAACTACTTCTACTAACTAATACAATAAACTATTGAACTTAGATATAAATTGAACCATTGTATTTGTTGTAATTAAATCTGTATAACAAGATCTCACGTGATTATATTTTGATAAGAAATAATTACATTCCTAATTGAAATATTTTTTATCTTGCATGAAACATTAAGTTGGAACAACTGAAACATTATAAAATACTTGCTAAAAATCTAAAATGCCGTACAACATTTATAAATTAACTAGTGAAATATTAGAAAATATTTCTTGAAACACCACGTACAACATAAAAGATCTACTATAAAAAAAACTTAAAACGTGCAACATAGTTAATAGAATTTCAATTGAAATATTCACTTCTCGCAAGTGAAACATCTTTTTATTATACGTGAAACATCAACTCATTTACTACTAAAACATAAAAAGAAAAGAACCGCATGCAATATTTGAAAATGAACTAGTGAAACATAACCTGCAACATTACAAAAGATCCATTGATAAAAACTTAATACATGCACATTGTCAAAATATTTGCTGAAACATATGAGACATAGAAATATAACGTGGAACATTGTAAATCCATTAGTAAAACATCAATAAATACTTGTTGGAACGTTACATTAGCATTGTGTGCAACATTTAAAAAGTCAAAAAAAGTTGTCAGAATATAGTTATGTGATATCTTGTTATAAAGATTTAAGTATAACGAATTCAACGACATAATTAGTTTAAAAATTAGATACATAGTTTAAGAGAAAAAAACATTTTAATTTTAAAACAGGCTTGCATACACAGCTCCTTGACTTACGAGTTCACCCGACTAACTTCCCTTGCCATGCACCAGCGACCATGCTCCCTTGAATCGAGAGGTGTCTAATATTTTTCTTTCTCAACAGCTGATGTTAAGCATTTCCGCGTACGGGCTCCCCACCGACCCTCTAAGAGTGATGTGGAAAATGCCTGTCTAGCTACTTCCCATCCAAATCACTACTAGAACCTGTACTACGGCGAAATAATAAAACCACCACAAAGTTGGTCGTTAATTATAATTAACTTGGTAACATGTCCATGCTAATGATATGACAAATTCGGTACTGCATGCAGATTGAGAGAATTAATATATGTTCTGATAAGTAAACATATAAGAACACCATTTTTGTGCCGGTTGGGAATCAGTCTTTGGTGTCGGATTTGCAACTAGCACCCGCGGAGGGATTGATCCAAACATGCTTTATTCATAAATTTGAAAAATTACAAATAAATTACATCACCTGCCATAGGGCATTCATGCTCCAACTCTGCTTTGCCAGAAGGACCAGCTTCCCCTGGCGAAACATGCGCTTCGGAATTTGGAAAGTTACAATAACGGATAACCCCACAAACTGACTAGAAAAGTCATACCTACTCCTTAGGTCGGGCGAACTAGTTTCGCTATCGCTGTCCACATAAAAAAACATAAAGTGGCGAAACACAAAACTATGTTTTATCAACGCTGGGCGATAGCGGCCTGACGTTCGTACATAGTGAAATTTCGCCAGAACAAAGATATATATTTGTGGCGTTGGCAATAGTTGTGGTTGAAGTCCTCAAGGGTTTACCTGGGATATTTTTGCATCCACTTCGCTACTTTCAACACCGGGTAGATATGTCCATTTATGATCATCTCGCGATGAACAGGCGCACGTGGGTATCTCATTTTGGGCCAGCCCTTGTTCGCTGCGATTTTTAAGTTCGCGCTTCGCCACTCTTTCAGAGGGGGTCGAACGTACACTTTTCGAAGTACAACCTGTGAAAGGAAACATTCAACCAACATATGCCTTGAGAAAAAGTTCTCCTTTCGAAAAGAACAAACATGGGCGAAGCAGATTTCAATTTATACATATTAAAAGGAACAATGGACACCGAATGGCTTTAAAAAAAGGGCATCGCCTGGCTAAAGGCGAAAACCGCAAAGAAAAGCGACACTAAAAAACTAAGTTGAAAATACAAGTGGCTGCGAGGATGGGCGAAAGCCTCACACGCCAGGGTGATCCCAGGCAACTTCCTTCCCGGCGGCCCTTTCACCGTCCCCATCCTATGCGCCTCATTAACTGTCGCCTTCGATGGCTTGCTCCTGAAGGCGCTCATCTTTCGCCAGTTGCTCTTGAAGGCACTCTCGTGACCTTGGCTGGCTGGGCAGCACCGCGGATATGGCCAGGCCGGCACATGGTCATGCAAGTTGGTGATGGCATGAGGTAGTCGCGAGGACGGAAGGTAGGAGCGAGGCGTCAACGACGAAGTCATTTCGGACGACGGTGGCCTAAGTTTCTATGGCTAGTCCATGACAGGTGGTCCATAGGTAGTGGCGGTGGCAACCCTAGGGGTGGTGGCCTAAGCATTAGCGCAAGGCTCTCGGCGAGGAGTAGGCGGGGGTCGACCCCAACAGCGGCCTGAGCATCGGTGCAAGGTTCTCGGCGAGGAGCAAGATGAAGGTCGACCATGGCGGTGGCCTAAGAACTGGCGCAGAGCTCTCAGCGAAGAGCAGGCGGGGGTCGGTCCTGACGACAGTGGCGGACCTAGGGCAGCGGTGGGCTGGGAGTCTGGAAGGCGGACGAACATCCCCCGATGACGACGGTGGCCCTATGGGCGCGCGGCAGAAGCCTATGAATTTAGCGAAGTGGAAGCCGACCCCGTCGGCTCGTGTCGAGTTTGCTAGTTTTGACTAAACGCCGAACAACGACGAATAAAAGTGGGCTATCTGGGGACGTGTGACGTTAGCTTACCTGAAGCGGATGAAGATGGTACCAACAGAGGTTGGCAACGATGACACACTAGGAGCGGCGATGACTAGACGACTTCCACTCGCCAAGTCTGACCGTCTTATGAGAGTATGTCAGGAAGCAGAGAAGCAAGTGTCTTTTCTTTTTTGGTGGAGTGTTATCCTCCTTGTTGAGGTATGAGTCTAAATGCTCTTATATCCTTTTGGCTGTGTATATCCTTCGTGGGTATAGAAGCTAGATTAATGATAATTCGTTGTTTTTGAAAAAAAAAACGTAGTTACATTAGTCGGCTGCACTAGGTGGCGCGAGGGTAAACCGCGGGACCGACGGTGGCGCACGGCCGGCCACGTCAAACAACCATGGTAGCGCGTTCGCATGCCACGACACATGCGTATATTTTCACTATTCTTCCAAAAACATATTTATAACTAGAAAAGTTTAAAAATAATGTATATTTTCAATTTTTATTCGTGTATTAATTCACCTCCTTTAAATTCCTTTATTATAATTTTCTGAATTAGGTAGGATGATGCGTGGTACACTGATAGCTAGCCGACGATGCGATAAGCTGTATGAAGTGGTTACAAAATTAATGGCAACCGCATTTTAACTTGGTCAGGAAAAATAATAAAAAATGGGTTATATAAACTACTATTATTCAAAAGATAACTACTATTCAAGAGTTCACTTTCAATCCAGATGCCTTGGCGAAGATTGCAAGGAACTCTTTGGTGGCCCACGGATCGGCCACGACAGGGGAAATGAACAGGCCGGACCACGTCGTCTGCAAACATTGACACTTATTGGGTATAGATGGCCAAATAGGCCACCCGGCCCGGCATGGCCTAGGCACATCCAGGCCTGGGCCGAGGTGAGTCGGGTCGAGCCATGCCTGTCCACGGGCTACACACGCGGATCAGATATGGCCCAATAAGACTCAGGTTGTGTTGAACCGGCTCGAAGGCACGATAACCCATCATGCTTTTCCATAAAATAAATCTATTTTACCTCTCTCATATCTTTGGGTTGTGTCTTATATAGTTGGAATAAGTCTATTTTGTGTCCCTCTTCTCTTTGGGCTGCATCTTATTTGGCTACATTAAGTCTATTTGAGATCCCTTAACTATTTTTCTTTGACCGTGCCGTGTCGTGCCGGTCCACCGTGCTAAGGCACGGCCCAACTATCGGGTCGGGTTGGCACGGGTCTGACACCCGTCGTGCCGTGCCATGCTTGGGCCGGGCCAAATGGCTATGCCGTGGGCTGCGCTGTCGGGCCTCGGGCCTTATGGCCATCTGTACTATTTGGAATGTTCATGAGTTCTCGCATCAGCCCCTCTGCCTCAAATTTCTTGAACAACAAATTAATGGAGATTTAGTTGGGTGGCCCGCGCAATTACGCGGCTAGCATCAATTTAAAGTTATCTATTTTTTACACATGGTTTTATTTAAAATTATCATTCCCGTGATTCTAATAATTTTATAGTTTTGAAAAGCCACGCAAGTCGCTACCCCTTACTCATTTATCACCTTTTTATTTGCTTACTCGGCACGCGAAAGCTTGATTTTCGCGTGCGGTGCTTACGTAGCCCACACGCAAAAATAAAAATCCAAAAAAAAAATAAAAAACAAAAATCATGAAACCCTAACCCTAGAAGCCGCCGCCACCCTTCGTTGCTCGATGCCGTTGTTGACCTTGTCCTCATTGTCGTGGAGGTGTAGGGGGCTAGGGTTGGACCGTCACCAGAGCCAGATCTGTCGCCCCCGTGCCTCCCCGCCACCGGAAGTGTGTGTTTTTACTTCATTTTAAAAATGCAGGCCATTGTTGAGAGATTTTGCCAGCTTCTTTGTTGGTTTTTAGTTGTGTTTAGCTGATCATCAATATTTGGAGGCTGCAAATGTTGGTTGTAGTCAGAAGATATTGCTCTGCATGCGGGCTTGTGGTCAGGGATACAATTTGGTGTTTTCATGACTGCAACAGGAAGAACTAATATAGTTTGTCACCCATTTCATACGAGGCATATATTAGTTTTGTGGAATATACAAAGATTTGTAATCAACTTCGTCAGTACCAAAATTACAATCCACTGAAAAGAGTTTGGAAAATTATATTATTTGTAATGTCTATGGATGGTTTTGCCTATCCAGGGTGTGTTTAGATCCCAAAAATTTTTGACTAAAAATATCATATCAAATGTTTGGACACATATATGGAGCATTAAATATGGACGAAAAAAAATCAATTGTACAGTTTGCATGTAAATTGCGAGACGAATCTTTTGAGCCTAATTGCGCCATGATTTGACAATATAATGCTACAGCAAATATTTACTAATGATGGATTAATTAGGCTTAATATATTCGTCTCGCAGTTTACAGGCGGAATCTGTAATTTATTTTGTTATTAGTCTACGTTTAATATTTAAATGTGTATCTGTGTACTTTAAAAAATTTTTGACCAAAGAACTAAACGCTGTCTCAGTTTCACGACCCATACAATTAATTTTAAACCACAATAATGAGAACAATCATTTGAAATATTTATATACGTGGTTGCGCCTCCTTACGCCTCCTTACGAGCGTTTTATTCAACTGTTTTCGCTGTTCTTTGTTACTAATATATGAAGACTGTAAAGTTATGACATAATTAGTGTTTGTGCTACTCTAAATTTCGTTAGAACAAACTTACTCAATGATTATTTGACATCATTTTAATCGGTGTAATTTGAAATTCAAATTGATGTATAGCTTTTCCATCCGTTGCAACGCACGGACACCCAGTAGTCAACTCAATAATCCCAGTCCATCTTAAATTATATGAAATCTCTGTAGATCATAATATTTCTCTCTTTTTTTTTCCATATTGCAATTTGTAGGGGAAAATTCCACTGTAGGGATATCACATTCATACATATTTATTTTCTTTCGAAAATCCATCACATTAATGTTTAACTCGTGGTGGACATTTAATTTGAGCTCTATAGTACGTAGCACGATACATTCTGTCCAGAAAATTCAACAATGGTGATGCACATCTAATTAATTGAATACACTTGGGACACTTACATATCCTCACGTCCAACGTTAGGACCATGCATATATACTTATCAGTTATCACGCATGCATGAGACCCATTTTGAGAACCTCCAAAATTCTTGATGCATTCATACATGCATGATGAGCAAGGACAAGTAGTATTGGAAGGATAACTTGGAAGGATAACACGTACTCCCCGTTTCACAATATAAGTCATTCTATTATTTTCCACATTCATATTAATGTTAATGAATCTAGACATATATATATATATTTATCTAGATTCATTAATATTAATATAAATATGGAAAATACTAGAATGACTTACATTGTGAAACGAAAGAAGTACATATCAATAATTAAAAGGACGCATGTACAGAACCATATTTTATATATACATCAGGGATCATTATTTAAACCTTGGTTGGTGGAGTAACACACTCACAAACTTCATCGCCACACTAAACCATTAACATATATGCAACAACTATATATGCAAAAAGAAAATAAAAATGCATATATATTGCTTGATTGACTGGTGGATTGTTCAAGAGATTTGAGGTAAAAAATTTTTTCTGCCAGTTAAGGGCTTGTTTGGATCTAGTGATTAAACTTTAGCTCATCACTGTCACATTAGATATTTAAACATCAATTTGAAGGATTAAACACAAACTACTTACAAAACTAATTACACAGATAGAGATAGAGGCTACTTGGCGAGACGAATCTATTACGCCTAATTAATCTATGATTAGCACTTATTTAGTGTAGCACTACATTGTTAAATTATGGACTAATTAGGGTTAATAGATCCATTTTGCAAATTAGCCTCCATCTGTGTAATTAGTCTTGTAATTAGTGTATATTTAATACTCAAGATTAGTGCCTAAATATTTAATGTGACAGACTAAAGTTCCCTGTATCCAAACAGGGCCCAAATATGGATGAAATTAAATGAGGTTCCAGAGGATGGCCCGGTGCTGCAGGTGCTTGCGGAGGCGATACCAGTCGTGGGCGAAGTCCGGCACGAAGGCGGCGAGGAACCACTGCAGCTGCTGGCCGGCGTCGGGGACGGCGATGTGGCCGTGCCCCACCCACCGCGCCGCCGCCCGCGTGTAGTCGCCGGCCGTCGCCACGAACGCCGGCAGCAGCATCCTGTCCTTGATGGCAGCGGAGAGCATGTTTGTGTGGACGTAGAAGGGCACCTGCAGCTGCACGTCGATCCCCTTCCCCTTGTACTCCACGTACAGGCTCTTCGACAGCTGCTCCACGTACCTGCACCACTCAGTACCATCTCCATCATTAATCCATTCAGGGCAAGTTTTACCCATTTTCTAGAAAAATTCAGGGCAAGATTTTGCAGTAGTGAGTTAATCAACTCATTTTCCTATGTTAATTAAATTTGAACTTGCTGTTTATGAAGTAATATATTTATCTTTCAATTTTTATAAAAATTACTTATAAATTATAACTATTTAGGTAGCCTATAAAAAATAGAGGGGATGGGGGATGCCCTCTCCAGTGATGGAAACACTTTTTCTATATTGCTTTTGCTATTTGGTCGGTTGACTGAAGCTACATAAATGTATATATTTGGTTGGATGCATGCATACCACATGGTTCTATATATATCGATTTGCACATTTTATTTTTTGGGCTTCAAAGAAACTTCAGACTATTTCGGCCCGAGAAAAAGAATGATAATCTGTGACTAAATTTGAACAACTTTTGCTAGATATTTTTAAAAAATGAAATTTTCTGGAGAATAGTTTTCGGGCTGGTTTTGTGTTCCGAGATTCCTGAAATTTCAGAAATTTAGTTCGGAAAAATTAAACGCTCAGCTCGCATTGCGTAGCGTATGGCATTTGTACCGTTTGGAGGAGCTGTAGACAGTGTACAGTGGAAAAGACGGGACGGCGACGGTGGAGCCGGAGCCGACGTTGACGATGGCTCCCCGGCCGCGCCTCGCCATCGCCGGCAGCACGGCGGCGGTCACCGCCGTCAGCGCCATGGCGTTCACCCGTATCATCGCCACCAGCCGCTCCACGTCGGCCTCGTGGAAGTAGAGCGCCCCGGGCCTCGCCACGGCGGCGTTGTTCACCAGCATCCCGACCTCCACCCCGTCCACCGCCTCCCTCAGCCGCCGCATCCCTTCCTCGCCGGCGCCGGTGCCGACGGTCGACAGGTCGAACACCACCGTCCTGGTGGCCACCGCGCCGGCGTGGGCCTCGCGAATCGCCTCCGACACCTCGCGGAGGTTGTCCCGATCGAGGTCGAGCAGGACGAGGTTGAAGCCGCGGCGGGCGAGCTCCATGGCCATGGATCGCCCGAGCCCCGTCGTCGGGCCGGTGACCACGGCCCACTCGCCGTAGCAGCGGCGGAGGTCCTTGGGCCGGCGGAGGTAGAGGGCGAGGTAAGGGAGGAGGCGGAGGAAGACGACGGTGAGGTAGGCGGCGCCGAGGCCGGCCAGCGAGGTGAACCAGAGCGGCGCCGCCCCCGTAGCCATTGTCGCTTGCTAGGTACAGCTTGCTGCTGGGCGCCTGGGCTAATGTACATTCATGTTGCTACATGTTTATATATATATAGATATAGTACTCCGCATGTTAATTAATTAGCCTTATTTGGCTAGGTTTAACGTTCCCCGATTGACTTAATTTTGGCTAAATTCTTTATTAGGTGCCCGCATTTTAGGTAGACGCGGGTTAATCTCCCGAGCAGACGTGCACTCGTTTATTACATATTAACTAATTTAGTAGTTATACATATATTTCTAAAATTAATAACATAAATTAATATTGAAAAAATTGGAATATATCACTTCGTAAAGATGTGACTACAAATTCGACTTCCACAGATTAACAGATTATGACAAAAAGGACAATAAATATGCCTGCTCACCACATGATCTGAAACACATATATGTAATCAGCACCATGCATTACATGAGAAAGTAATATTAATTATTACTATCTTCGGTTTTTAATGTATAAGACAGTTAATTTTTTTTGCATATAACAGTTAACCATTAATTTATCTTATTTAATATAAATTTGTGAAAGTACAAGTTAAGATAGTTTTTTGATGATAAAACAATATATATATATATATATATATATATATATATATATATATTAGTAAGACCATGATTAAACATTACATCAAGATCAACAATATTATACATTAAAAAAAATGAACCGAGTATACCACTGGACCTCAATCCTATACCATTATGTTATACAGTACTCCTAGCTAGTACAGTACAAGTAATTGGTAGTGATATAGCACATCAACTAACTCGATCCAGCTCAATGCAATAATTAAAAGTGCATGAATGCATGAACCTGATAATAATTATGTTTTGGCATGCATTTAAGTGCGTGATGGCAGTATAGCTTGTAACGAGTAACGGCCAACCAACTTGGAAAGGAGTATTTCCTCCAGTTTTATAATTTTTGACGTTTTGAATAAGGGTTGTGATAAAATTTTTTAAACTTTGACTACCAATAACTCTAAATATTTAGTTTTAAGGCACTACAATAACATATATAGGTTAGTATTAAAAGGTACTATAATAAAATTAAATACTTATTTATTTATTTTACATTATAATAGAAAACCGTAGTTAAAAATATGTTTTGAAGAACGGGTCATTGTCCAAAACATCAAGAGTTATGCAACCGCAGGGAGTACCACCTCCGTCCATAATAGTTGCGTTCTTATGGTAAAATTTTATCTCAAAATACTTTTCACCTAAGGGCTCATTTGATTTGGAGGAAAAACATATGAATTTCGGAGGGTTTTAATTTTGTAGGAAAAATTCCTCTAAATGTCTTTGAATCAAATGATTGAATCATATCGAATCTTTTCAAATTCTTATGGAATGGACAATTCTATAGAGATTTTAGAGAAACTTAGCAAAAGTTCAAAGCTCTTGGAAAATTTCCTTTGAGTCTATCTCTCTTATTCGATTCCTGTGTTTTTCTTACAGTCCAATCAAATGGTCATTCCCGTATTTTTACTGTGTTTTGCAATCCTCTGTTTTACACTTCCATTCCCGTTAGAATCCTATGTTTTTCATATTCCTTCGTTTTTTTTATTCATGCGATTCGAGGCTCTTAAATTTATCTCCATACTGCCCTAACCATCCTCCTATTCTCATTCAAATAAAAATAAGGAGCGTTATGGGCTTTCCTTCTCAAACCATGCTTATCTTGCTGGAACGGGGGATCCGGAGTAAGTACGAATACAGATGTAAAGAGTCAGGCCCCATGGGCCCTTTCAAAATCCACCTCAACTCTTAAATATTTTTAGCACAAAAATATAATAAATTTTAGCTCAATCTTTTTTTACCCAGCTTTTAAATTTTGTATGCCAAAAAGTTAGAACTATTATCACCCCTACACACGAACCATTAATAAGAGTTTGTATATAGAAATTAACGGGAATGCATACGCTGTTTCAGTTCCACTTCTATTTCTTCACAAATTAAAATAACAAAAAAGAAGCTTTCACTTCAGCTTGTGAACTACTTTGCTGGCTAGTAATGAATTTCAGTGGCCAAGTGGCCGGACCAACAGAAACTCTACTATGAGTCACTTACACTCCACCAAAAAGGCACAGGATTTTGGTTTGCCCGACCCGACCAGCAATTGATGGCACCGCAAGTCCATTTTCTTTTTTCTTTTTCTATTACATGGCAGGCGCACAAGTACACGTATACACACCACTACACATGCAACATCACACTAACACCCCCACGAAAATGTTTCTTAACACATACTCCTTCCGTTAAAAAAAAAATGAACCTGGACACTCATGATTGGTTTTTCTCTGGATGGGGGGAGTACTCGAAGAAACAAAAACGAGGACATATTCCTGATCTTACTAATGTTTTGTTGAAAATCCACCTGCATATACATAATATTCATGATAACTGGGATTTGAAAGACCATTTTCGAAATAGTAAATTTCATTTTACCATCCACAACTATCATATCCGACTAGTCTAGAAATCAATTCATCAACCATAAACATTTTATAAATCTCTCAACTCTTTAAAATCCTTCCTTACAAATAAAATGCAAAAAGGTTAAAATTAAACCTCTAATCAAGGGTAATACTACCATAATTTAAAGGCGCTTTGGATGGTTTTGACATCCAAAACTATATTAGCTTATAAAAACATAGCAAAGTTATAATATTTTGAACTATATAGGTTTTAAGACAAGTCTAACCATATATATATTTTGAACAAGCCGCAAACAATCCCCGTCACCGATGAGGGTCATAGTGATAGAGGACTAATATACTACCTCCCTCGGTGCTTCTGTAATGGGGTTTTTTGTGCCCGACAAAGATGAGTGCCTCTGTAACAGGCCGCTCGCCTCCCTCGCAGATGGGCCGATTGGGATGCTCGGTTTTGTACTAGTGACGAAAAACATGTATGCATTATATATATCTCATACCTTTTTGGCTTATTGCACTTTATCTGGCTTCCCAGTGACGATTTACACCAAAGGCTACTTATGCTTAATTAATCTAAGAATATGGTTGAGGAATAAAATATTACCATGATATCCACTACCGTAGAATTGATTTTTTCTATAGAGTAAAGTCCATCACCGATCCCTAAACTTGTACCGCTGTGTCATCCCGGTCCCTAAACTCACAAATCAACCGTTCAGGTCCTCAAACTTGTTCGACTGTGTTATCCCGGTCCCTGAACTTGAAGATCACTTGTTTAGGTCCTCCAACTTGTTCAGTTGTGTCTCCCCGGTCCCTAAACTTGGATTTGAATATCATCTGGGTCAAATAGGACGGTCTAAAGACTTTATATTTAAAAGTAATTCATAACTTTTTCATCTGAACTGTAATGAAGACAAAATTTATATCAAACTTGTAGCCCTCGACGTGATCTACAACTTTATAGTTGAATTTTTTTTAATTTTAAGTCATTTTTTGTCCCAAAATGTAATTTCAAAATCGATAAACATGCAACAATATTTTGGGACCCTAAACAGTTTTAATTCAAACACTTTTCAACTACAAAGTTATAGGTCGCGTTGAGGGCTATAATTTTGATATAAAGTTTGTCTTCATTAGAGTTCACATGAAAAAGTTATGAATTATTTTTTGATATAAAGTTTTTAGACCGTCCTATTTAGGGACCGGGGTGACATAACTGAACAAGTTGGAGGACCTAAACGAGTGATCTGCAAGTTTAGGGACCGGGATAACACAGTCGAACAAGTTTGAGGACCTGAACGGTCGATTTGCGAGTTTAAGGACCGGGATGACACAACGGTACAAGTTTAGGGACCGGTGATGGACTTTACTCTTTTCTATACAAGGGACCCTATAGGTTGCAGGCGGACCGTACCTAGTCGCGCTTGCAAAAATCGCCCAGCATTTTCTCATACGACTCTTTAAAACAACCTCTTAATAGGTCTTCACCTTAAAAAGTTTACCCACTCCCTCATTCTTATCCACTCCTCCCCCTCTCTCTCTCCTTATCTTCTCCTCCATTCTTATCCACTCCTCCCACATCTCTCTCCCTCATTCTCCTTAGCACTGGTTGGGAGCGTCGGCGGCAAGCTCGGGATTGCCAGCCATGGGCGAGAGCGCCGTCGGCGGGTTTGAGAGTGGCCGGCCACGGGGGAGGGGCGGAGTAGCGGTGGCGAGCTCGGGGCGATGACGGTAGCCGGCGAGAGCGGTGGCGGCAGGCTTGGGAGTGGCAATGGCGGCAGTGAGCTCGCCCTCCCCCATGTGGATCCGATGGCGACGGCCGTTGGGAGGAGCTAGGTGGAGGAGGTGAGGGCGATGGCGACAAAGCCGCTGGCATACGACACCTAGCTAGGGTTTTGAGTTTTAATTTTTGAGGGTTTTTATTTTTTTTGGATTCTTTTTTTTTGTGCATGCGGCAGATATAAGCACACTCTAGTCTTGGAGGATGTTGGTTATTTTTTTTTCTTTTTTCCCTCTGTCATTGTAAATATACTCTATCCGTTCAAATTAGTTTTATCGTTGTAGGTTTGCCCTAAGTTAAATAGGTATATCTTTGACTACAAACTTTTAGAAATTCTTATATTTTTTAATGGTTCGCGACAACAGAAATGTTTGATTTAGGACAAAACTAAACCATATACTTTAAAACGGTTGGAGTAATTAAATTTCAATAACCACCAGTCTCTTTACTAGATTTTTTATTGTGTTGTGTATTGGAGCATTGGGCCTATATATATCAATGATGCATAGTATAATTTACAAGTAGATAGCTCTCCAATTAGGAGTATCTAGATAGTTTGGCTCATAGATCGGGCTGATCGATCCCCTCAGCTGCAAGCGAGCCACACGAAGTTGGACCACCTGCAATATATTGTCGTGGTCAGAAATTAATTCTGGGATATCATATCTACGCCTAGCTATTAATTATTACTCCATCCATATTTTAATATTTTAATGTATGACGCCGTTGATTTTTTACACAACGTTTGACCATTCGTTTTATTCAAAATTTTTGTGCAAGTATGAAAATATTTATGTCATGCTTAAAGAACATTTGGTGATGAATCAAGTCACAATAAAATAAATGATAATTACATTAATTTTTTAAATAAGACGAATGATCAAACGTTGTAAAAAAGTTAACAGCGTCATATATTAAAATATGGTGGTAGTATATGATTAAGTTGTCCATTTAGGATCGACATTTGCCACTGTGTGTACGTGGAAGCTTAGCGTTTTCGTATGGAGTATATAATTAAGTGGTCAGGACACGTGAGGAAATTACTCATGGGTAGCTAACCTAGGTAGTTAATCAAATTGCTGATCGGGCGATCAGCCGTGCGCCGGTGCTGATTCTAATTATTGATAGCTGATTTGGAATTTTGATTTTTTTAAAAAAAATTTATAGGTCTTCTTCGTCATTTAAGTTGCCGAACTCTATTTTATATTTTTTTCATGATTTCTAGATAAGTAGAAAATCTACCTAAAATTATTCCCGAACATTAAAAATTTAAGATTGTTTTAATTACAATTCAAATCACAACTAAACACTACGGTCGACGCGGGCTCGCCAGCTGCCGATGTGGCCACCGCGTGCTCTCCGGCAGCCGCTGGCATGCCGGCCGCCGCCGTGGCCGCTGCTGGCTCGACGGCTCCTGCTGTGGTCGCCCCGGACTCGCCAGTTGCTGCCATGGCCGTCTCCAGCTCGCCAACTGCAGTGGCTGCCTCCAGCTCGCCAGCTGCTTCGCCGGTTGACATCGTGGCCGCCTCTTCTTCGCCGGCTGCCGCCGTGGCCGCCTTCGGCTCGCCGGCTGTCGTGGTTGCCTCCAACTCACCGGCTGCGGGTTCACTGGCCGCCGTCGTCTCTCCGGTCTGCGCCACTTCGCCGGTTGCTGCCTGCCACCCGCCGACCGCATCTTCCTTGCTGTCTGGCCCTTCGGGTGGCGGCCCGGCGTTCCCTGCCTCGCCGTTGTGCTCGCGACGTTCGCCGTTGTTGGCCGATGGGATCGCGGCCTCCTACGCTGAGCCGACTGGTCTCTTCTTCGACAAGCTCGACGCCCTGGCCGCGGAGTTTGGTCCGGCTGTGCCTTCGCCGCCCAGGGTATCGCCTGTGCCGCCGTCCGCCTCCGGTGCAGGCACTTCTCTGCCGAGGACTGCCTGCACACCGCCTACCGGTGGGGAGTGGCTGAGGCCTGAGTCGCCGCTTCCTCAGCAGGCTCCAACTTTGGTGGTTGATGTGCCCGACGGCGTCCTCTACGATGTGCCGATGGTTGTCCTTGACCTCGATGGCCGCCCGTTGACGCACTCGCTTCCATCTTCTGTGGCAGACAACGCCGCTCTTCGCGCCTTCCTCACCAGCTGCTCCAGGCCTCTCCCTCCTGCGCTCCTCCCGCCGCCTTTGCCGCTGCCGCCTCTCGCCGCTAAGGCGGTGGAGGTTGTGCCGAAGCACAGTGAGCGTATCGCTGCTAAGATGGCACTTGAGGCGCTTGAGGGGCTGATCCACGCAGTGTCGCGCGCCCAGCGCAACCTGATGCGGAAGCTCAGCCTAGTTCCGGAGAGGGGCCCGGTCACGGCCGAGGCGGTCGTGGCTTACAACGCCCTCTTCTCCAAGCCACTTTCCCAGGAGCACATCATCGCGCTCTCCTCGCTCTTCTCCAGCTCCTTGCCCCCGGCCAAGGCTGCGGAGGCGTTGGTCGTGTGTGGCTGATCGGTTTCTTCTCTTCTGCTCTCGGTGTGGTCCCCCTCAATGGGATCATGCAACGAGAACGTTTTGGTGTGGAACGTGCGAGGTCTGAACTCACGCGCCCGCCGGGATGCTGTGCGTGATGTAGTCCGTGATGAGCATGTCTCTCTTCTCTGTCTTCAGGAGACTATTATGGATGTAATCCCCTCTCGTACTATTCTAGAAATGCTAGGCCTCGTCTTTGATTATTCTTTCTTGCCTGCGGTCGGTCGGAGTAGGGGGGGTGTTGCTTGCCTGGCGGACGACCGTCTGGTCTGTCTCAGATGTTCACCTTGCGGATTTCTCTCTTACCGCGTTGGTTCGACACTTTTCTGATGTCGCCCCCTGGTGGCTCTCCATCGTCTATGGGCCACAGGAGGAGCCTGACAAGCTTCGTTTTTTAGATGAGCTTCGTTCGCTGCGCTCCTCTCGCATGGGGCCGTGGGCTGTCGTAGGCGATTTCAACCTCATTCTCGAAGCTCGGGATAAAAACAACCTTAATCTCAATCGTCGTATGATGGGTCATTTTCGTCGGCTCGTCGACGAGTTGGAACTCCGGGAGCTGCCGCTTCACGGACGTTGCTTCACTTGGAGCAATGAGCGCGAGTCGCCCACGCTTGTTAAGCTCGACCGCGTCGTCTTCTCTGCGGATTGGGAGGAGCTTTTCCCCTCTTGCCTCCTCCAAGCGGCCTCTTCTATCGCCTCTGATCACTGTGCTCTTCTTGCGTCACCTCCCCGAAAGCGCATCGTTTTCGTTTTGAGGCCTTTTGGCCCAAGTTCGACTGCTTTCTTCAACTCGTGCAGGACGCCTGGCATCCCTCTGCCAACCTACCCCCTCTTGCCGCTCTTGCCTGGTGCTTCTCTGCCACGGCCAAGCGCTTACAGAGCTGGAGTGACCGTCACATTGCCGGTGTTCGTCTGTAGCTTCAGATGGCGAAGGAACTTGTCTTCCGGCTTGATGTTGCGCAGGAGAGTCGGTCTCTTTCCCCCTTGGAGACCTGGCTGCGGCGAGATTTAAAGTTGAAGTGTCTTGGTCTTGCCTCGCTTGAGCGTACTATTGCGCGTCAGCGTTCGCGTTTGGTCTGGCTTAAGGAGGGTGATGCCAATACCAAGTTCTTCCACCTGCACGCCAGAGCTCATAGGCGGAAGAACTTCATCACGCGCCTTCGTGATGGTGACCAGCTTGCCGTCTCCCACGATGCGCTGCAAGAGCTTGCCTCCTCTCACTTTTGCGCCATCTTGGGGGCGAGCGTCGAGCGTGAACTCGCCCTAGACCTCCACTCTCTTGGCCTACACCCTGCGCAGCTTGAGGGGCTGGACTGTCCCTTCACAGAGGATGACGTCTGGGCGGTGATCAAGTCCTTGCCCTCTGATAAGGCGCCCGGTCCTAACGGTTTTACGGGCCTTAACTCCTTGTTCCTGACCAACGGCCAAGGTTTCGCTTCCCTCAACGATGCCCTAATCTCCCTCTTGCCGAAGAAGGACGAAGCTGTTGACGTTAAGGATTTCAGGCCGATTAGCCTTATTCACAGCTTTGGGAAGCTATTCTCCAAGATCTTGGCCTCTCGTCTCTCCCCTCGCCTGGACGAGCTTGTGGCGCCTAACTAGAGCGCTTTCATCAAGGGCCGCTCTCTCCATGACAACTTCCGCTATGTCCAGCTTGCGGCAAGGGCGCTCCACGCCAAACGCGTTCCCCGACTTCTTCTCAAGGTGGATATCGCGAAGGCCTTTGACACGGTCAGCTGGCCTTTCTTGCTTGAGGTGCTAGCCCAGCTTGGCTTCAGTCAACGTTGGCATGATTGGATCTCCCTCATTCTCAGTGCCTCCTCTTCCCGGGTGCTGGTTAATGGGGTGCCAGGTCCACGGTTCCCCCATCGGAGAGGTCTTCGCCAAGGAGATCCTCTTTCCCCCATGCTTTTCATTCTAGTCATGGATGTGCTCAATGCGATGCTCCGCAAAGCCTCTGACTCGGGTGGTTTTCTTCCCCTCAATGATCGTGCTATTCGACATCGTGCATCCCTCTACGCCGATGATCTAGTTCTCTTCCTTTCCCCCATTCGGCAAGACCTTGAGTTCCTCCAAGGCATCCTCTCTGTCTTCGGTGCCACTTCCGGGCTTCGGACCAACTTCACCAAGTGCTCGATTACTCTGATCCGCTGCTCGGTTCTTGACCTGGAGCTGGTTCAGTCCTCTTTTCCTTGCTCGATCTCGGAGTTTCCCTGCACCTACCTCGGCATTCCACTGTCAGTTCGCAAGCTGCCAAAAGCAGCCCTGCAATCGCTTGTGGATAAAGTCTCCCATCGGCTCCCCCCTTGGAAGGGCCGTCTAACCACTCTGTCGGGTCGCTCGGTTCTAGTCCAGTCGGTTCTCTCTTCCATTCCGGTCCATGTTTCTATGGCGATCGGCTTGCCAAGCTGGGTTATCAAAGCCATTGACAAGAAGCGTCGCGCCTTCTTGTGGATGGGTACGGACTTAGCCAATGGGGGACAGTGCCGGGTGTCCTGGACGAGGGTTTGTCGTCCTAGGGATCTCGGTGGACTGGGCATTCCGGATCTCAGGGTGGCTGGCTTTGCCTTGAGAGTTCGCTGGCTCTGGCTTCAGCGCTCGGGACACCCCTACTGGTCTGATCTGAAGGCCCCTGTTGAGTGGAGCGTCTCCGACATGTTCGCAGCTTCCAACTTCTCTATCCTGGGAGATGGTCAGTCCACGCTCTTCTGGACTGATCGGTGGATCGATGGTCGCTCGATATCTTCTATAGCTCCTGACCTCCTCCACGCCGTGCCTCCACACTTCCGGGGATCGCGCACAGTTGCTGCTGGGTTAGCGAACAACTCCTGGGTTGGTGACATACGTGGCGCCCTCACTGTCCCGGTCATCTCTCAGTTCCTGTTAGTCTGGGACGTGGTGCTTCCTACCCAGCTCTCGCCGGGTGTTGAGGATCACCTCGTCTGGCGTTGGACGGGTGACCAGTGCTACTCAGCGCGATCGGCGTATCAGGCGTTCTTCCTTGGCCAGCACTCTTTTGCCTGTGCCGACTTACTCTGGCACGCGAAGGGCCCTGCTAAATGCAAGTTCTTCCTTTGGTTTGCATTTCAGCAGCGCTGCTGGACTGCCGATCTTCTCCAAAGCGTGGTATCGATAGCCACTCTGCTTGCCCCTTTTGTGCTCAGGAGCTTGAGACAGCGAACCACATCCTCATCGATTGCGTGTTCGCTCGGCAGGTCCGGCTCCGTGTGTTGTCCCCTCCTGGCTGGGCTGCCCTCTCTCCCCCTCGTGGCAGCTGGCTCCAGGATTGGTGGTCATCCTCTAGGGTATGTTTACCTTAGCACCTCCGCAGCGGCTTCGACTCCTTGGTACTCCTAGTCTCCTGGCAGCTGTGGAAGGAACGAAACTCTAGGGTTTTCGACTCTGCGCTCGCTTCGGTCGCAGTGGTTCTGGAGTCCATCCGCTCAGAGGGCCAGCTATGGTCTTTAGCCGGTGTTACTTTTTTTTGGGGATTTCTTGGGAGTGTAGCATGGCTCTGCCCCCTCCCGCTGTTTGGAGTTGCGTTTTTAACCGTCGTAGTAGGTCCTAGCTTCAAGTCCCCCCCTTTAGGCATAAGCCAGTCTGGCTGATTGCTTTGTGTAACAAAAACTCTTTTCCTGCTAATATATTAACGTGCAATCCTTTTGCGCGTTCGCAAAAAACTATGCAAAAGCTTTGTCCATCGACATTTCTTGGAATACTTTTGAAAATCAAATTATCGAATTTCTAATGTCTAATTGATTTGTATATGCCCTCAAATAATTTTTCATATTAGAGCCGGTTATATTTTAGGATATATAAATGCTATAAAATTATTATAATATATAAACCATTTCATTTATATCTATAACGCGCGTTGGAGCTGTATATAATTGTTCATTTCACAGGGAGAGATCTACTATTCCATCACAAAACTTTTTTTTCTAACTGTTTAGTAAATATTTCTCATGCATGGTATGGATTTTCTGGCAATCTTATGACCAAAATGTATTGGTCACCTACCTATGCGTCTCTAATCACATTTAACAAGAAGATGACTTTTCGTCATAAATGCTTAAGACAATGTTGTACCGTCATTAATTTTATAACAACAAAGGAATCCATTTGTTTCATCTGTCATTTTCTTGACATGCTCAATGTCCTGTGCGTTCCTTTTAAGGTATCTGCGTCAATTAATTTATTTTCGAAATTCTGCTGCTCCCTAATTATTTCCTCGTCTCAAATTTAGCGTCAAAGCTCTTGTACACGTTGATTACGTTTATACAATTAAGTTAAACCATAATTAGTTGCTAATTGCAATAGTATGACAAATATTTGCCTTGCACATCTGTACAGAGGATATAAAATCACTGATCTATGTAGTGCACACGTATATGCGTCTCCCGTGTAATATAAAAGGACCTACCATACTTAGGGTGTCATGTCCCCGAGTCTCGAAAGGTCTTGGTTAATGTCTTGATATTTTTCCTCTGTGACAATAAATTAAATTTAATTGGTCTCCAGTCTCACTACAAATTTTTTTATGGTGTTGCATATATGTTGGGCCTATCAATCATATGCCTACTAATCCCTCCATGTTGCAAATTAAATAATTATAATTCTGGACAATGACATAGTCTTAAAAAAAAGTTGACCATTATTTTCTATTATAATATAGCCTGGTTTAGTTTCTAACCTTTTCTTTAAACTTCAAACTTTTCTATCACATCAAAATTTTTCTACACACATAAACTTTCAACTTTTCCGTCACACCGTTCCAATTTCAATCAAACTTTCAATTTTGGCGTGAACTAAACACACCCTATATCCTATATATATGTATATTATAAGTAGCAATAAAATCGAAGTACATTTTAAGATAACCTATACATATGGTCTTCATATTAAAATAAAATAAAATAAAATATAGATTTACAGGTTACTCATAGTAAAAAAAATTTAAAGTTTGATATATCTATCTTATCAAAAACGATAATTATTTTTGACCTGAAGGAGTAGTTTACAAGAAGATAACTAACAGTACGTGTGAACGATCAAATCAGTGTCTAGTAGTAATTGAGTTAATTAGGGAGATTAGTTCGGCTAAAAGATCCGGCGGATCATCAGTTGCAAGAAGCTGGATCACACAGAATGTTGGACCAATTGCGTTTTGTCGAGGTCAGAAATTAATTCTGGGATATCTCGTTCGCTTATATAGTTATATATATCTATCTATATATTTAAAACCTTCTCGATCAGGCATTATATTGTGGTAGTAGTTAATTCTAGGACCTCACCTACGTAGTTAATTGTGGTGACCACACCTCTTTTTCGTTGAGTGCAGCAGTTAATCCACCTCTTGAAAAACCATTTTTCATAGTGGTACCCTTTTAATTTTACTGGCGGATTTCATGAAAATACGCTTGTAAAAGTAATTGAGAGGGATTTCGGTTACCAGCCGTCAGCGAAAATTACAATCGGACCTCTTAAGTGAAAATAGGCTGTTAAGGACCACCGACTACAAAAATTCTTTCACTATATTAAAATGACAGACACGGCCGTGAACTCCATCTTTATCTCCGCCAACTCTATCTCCTCTACTCTCATCCTCCTCCCCTTCCTCCAGATACACCGGCGGCCTCCTCCTCCTCTGATCCTCTCTATCCTCTCCGCCTCCTCCACTGGCAGCAACTCCCTCTCCTCTCCGCCTCCTCCCTTCTCCCTCTCCTCCCCCTCTCAGCGAGCAGCGGCGCTCCAGGGCTGGCGCGGTGACGGTCAGCCGGCGAGTGGCGACAGCTCTCCTCCTCTCTGCCCTACGCCTCCTCTCCCTCTCCCCTAGCCTCCCACCAGTTGTTGCACGGTCTTCTCTGCGGTGGCAGGGCGTGACCTCCTCCTCTTCGCCGCTGGCCGCCGTGAGCTTGGGGCTGGATCCGTCGGCCGCGACGACGGGGGTGGATGGATCCACCGCCACGACGATGGGGGAGGCCGGGTCCGCCACCGCGATGATGGGGGAGGCCAGCGAGGAGGGCAACAACGGTGGTGGGAGGGTGGACACGGATCCGGCGGTAGCGGCGGTGCTCAGGCGGTCCTCCACAACGGTGAAGGTAGTGGATCCGGTGGCGGCTGCCATGACGACGATGACAGCCGTGCTACTCCAACCCCCTCCCCTCTACTGCCTGGCGACCGCGGCGTGGGCTTCAGCAGGCGGCGGCCACGGTGAGATGTTGTGACGGCAGCTGGCAGTGCTTGCGGCTGTCGTGGCCGGTGGCACCAATTTTGAATTTTTTTATCCCAAAATTGTTTTATCGGTGATCCACTTTATCTTGCCGGTAGCAAATTGTCTTAGCATAGTCGCTTGCGAAACTCGATTTTCGTTGGCGGCAAGTGAAAACACATTATTTTCGCCGGCCTTTAGTTGTCAGCGGCACCTCTAGCTGCCGACAAAAACCCATTTTAGCCGTTAGCGAAAACTATTTTTTATAGTGATCCTAGGGGAGTTATCTTAACCTTAATAGAAAAAATTACGTGTCCCATTAAAATAAAATAGAAAAACTAATATTAGTATATGGTAAATATAAATAAGTACTCCCTCCTTCCCTAAATGTTTGACGCCGTTGACTTTTTTAAACAAGTTTGACCGTTCGTCTTATTTAAATTTTTTTTTAAAATATGTAAAACTATATGTATACATAAAAGTATATTTAACAATAAATCAAATGATAGAAAAAGAATTAATAATTACTTAAATTTTTTTAATAAGACGAATGGTTAAACATTTTTTTAAAAAAGTCAACGGTGTTAAATATTTTGGGATGGAGGGAGAACGATTTACGGTACGGTAGCGCTAATTAGCGATCCTCACGGGCTCACCAGCGTCGTGTCCCGTTTCCCCTCCCGGTGTAAAAGGATTAATCCCTAGACAAAAGCTTACTAACTGTAATTTGCTGCAACTATAGACGAATATTTTACAAAATTGCAAATAACATGTAGGTAATTTTGTATAAGAAAATTATAGGTGGGTGGGTCAAAGGGGCAAGCCGAAATTGCTAATCGGCGCGCACACGCCATCACTGTAAGTCACGCGCGTTTCTAACTCAAGCCTCACGCGCGGCCCACATCCTTATCCGTGTATGCACGAGATGCTTTTTATCAGCGCATGGGGCTAAGCCCACGGCAGCCCACAGGAACGGGTCAGTCACAAGCAATCACGTCTGACTTGTTTTTTCTCTATCTCTTTTCTATCTTTCATGTGATTAGCTTCATATCATTTATATACACAGTGTATGAAAAAAATTGAAATTCGAATGAACTTTCTACTGAAAATTTAAAACTTTCAACTCTAATTTAAAACTTACAATTTAAATTTAAAAACTTTTAACTCAAATTTGAAAACTTTTGATTTAAATTTGAAAACTTTCAATCAAGATTTAAAAATTTTCAATTTAAATTTGAAAACTTTCAATTTAAATTTCAAAACTTTCAAGCCAAGATTTAAAAACTTTCAACTCAAATTAAAAAACTTTCAACTAAACTTTCAAAACTTTCAATTCGTATTTTAAAATTTTCAACCCAACTATTTTATTTATCATTTTACTAAAAAATTAATTAGTGTAAACCGCTAAAGATTAGCACTAACACAAATATTAGGCTATTAACGGCAGGCTCGGAAGGTGCGTCCCATGCGGGGAGAGTGAGTCGCGTGGGGACTAGGAGCAAGCAAGTGCGCGTCTGCGCGACTTTGCTTCCCAGCGCGTACGCGCCTATTAGCGTTACCCGGGCTGGTTTGTAGACCGACTTGGTAAGGTGGGCCGGCCTTGTTTTGGGGCTGTGAGCAGGCCAGGCCTGCCTGGTGTGTTGGCCCAGCTAAGACGGAGGAAGGATTTTAAAAATAAAGTCCACTTTTGGCTCCCTCAATGAATGTCCAATCTTATTCATATTCGTAATACTGACTCCCAACTATTCGCTGACGAGGCTCGCTGGCTTAGTCCAATCAGCTGAGTAAGCATCTAGGACCCACATATCAGTGGGTAAATCACGTCGTCGGTCGACGTACAGTGGAATGATCTGGACCGTTCATACCTGCTGCAAGATCGATCGAGATGAATTCGAGAGAATGAATATGCATTGCTTCTTGCACATAAATAAGCATATGCATGGCGCGAATATTTCAGTGAAGTGGACGCGAAGAAACGAACCCCACACCACCACATGCAGTATGTAATTAAGTATATATATATACTTAGCTTCCATTTGATATGCTAAGCTAGATAGATCTATCTCAGATCGAAAGACAGCTAGAAATGGGGGGCAATGGCGGCGGCGGCGGCGATGGCGTGACGGTGGTTGGGCGGGCGGAGATCGACATGAGGGCGCCGTTCCGGTCGGTGAAGGAGGCCGTCGTCCTCTTCGGCGAGAAGGAGACGCCTCTGCTCGCCGGTGATGGTGATGTTCATGGACCTGGACTACACCGCCTCCGATTAATGGTAACTGATATATGTTTCCTTCATCAAGAAATTAAAAGAATGGTAAAAATGTGGGTTATATACTATATGTTCTCACAAGAAAAATGTTGTACTACACCGTTCAAATTCACACTCTAGCCACTTTATTTTAACCATTTCTTTTTAACTTGAACCACTGCGGAGAAGTCTAGTCCCCCACAGTTAATATATTAAGGCCCTCTTTAGATCCTATAAAAAATTTTACATCCTGTCACATCGAACGTTTGAATATCTGCATGGAGTATTAAATATAGGCTAAAAAAACTAATTACACAGATTGCGACTAATTTGTGTGACGAATCTTTTGAGCCTAATTGCTCCATGATTTGATAATGTGGTACTACAATAAATATTTGCTAATGATGAATTAATTAGGCTTAATAAATTCATCTCGCGGTTTAATGATGGATTTTGTAATTAGTTTTTTTATTAGCATCCGAACACCCCATGTGACACCCTATATAATATCCGATGTGACAGACAAAAACTTTACCCCATAGATCTAAACACCCCCTAAAATGAAAGGTTATTTTAACCGATTTTCTAGTGCACAAAACTGCAAAACCCTCGTCGAAATTTTTAAAAGTTCTTGCGTAGCAAGTGAATGTACATGCTGCTGAAATGGTAATCCTGTTGATAATTTGTCTGTATTGCAGGGTTTTTTTTCTGGTGTGCAAACTAAAAATTCCTATCCTTGTATTTAATTAAGAAGAAAAACATCCAAATTTGCCGCAACGAAAACTTGAACTTGGTTACGCCGTCGAACAAGTTACGTTATGGATTTAATATTAAGACATGCTTAGTTGTCAAGATGCTTTATGATGTTATTCCTTTCTTCCGAGCCAAGAAAAAAATGTGACAGAAAAGAAAAGCACAGCCTTACTTTCGCCAATGTACAGAGAAAAAAAAACTTACTTTTATCATTCGTTTTATTCAATCATTTGAGTAAATATGGAGAAATATAAGTCATGATTAATGTAACTTTAATAAATTAAAATAAATCACAGCAAAGCGATAAATAGTTACGTAATGTTTTAATTAAGCTTCCTTAGAACATAAGCATTGCTAGCTAGCTAGCTTGTTAATTCCTTGCAAATGGCAATTAACCATTATGCAATATGCGCGAATATATCTTAGAGATCTACAAAATACTGTCAAACAATGTGTATATATATATATATATCTTGATCCGACAGAATCGTGCCGCCACAACGCCGCCGGCAATATGGCCAACATTTAGCCAACAGCAAGTCTCCGGCGGGGTCGTCGCCGTGACCCGCCACGTGCCGGCGGAGCTGGAGGAGGCGAGGCAGGAGCTGGAGAAGGAGCGGTCCGAGAAGCAGAAGATGGCCGGCTGCATCCTCTCCCTGCAGGAGGAGCTCAGCAACGCCATGAGCGAGCTCAACAAGCTCAAGGCACGCGACGACGTCGGCGACGGCGACGGTGGCGAGGCGGCCGCCAAGGTGATCGACCTGCAGGTGGAGGACCTCAAGTTCGTCGAGATCGACGACGACAAGCCACAGCCGCGCCAGCAGTCGCCGTCCCCCGGCGAGTTCCAGAAGAGGAGGTACGTGACGTTCGCCGACCCGCCGCCGCCGACGGCATCAGCGTACGACCGCGCGCCACCGCAGGCGCCATTGCCGGACGTGGTGATCGAGCTGCGCCATCGTCACAACCACAGCAGCACACCCTCGCCGCCGCAGCTCCGCGAGGTGCGGTTCATGAGGCAGATGTCGGCCGGCCATGGCATGATGAAGGCGGCGGCGGTGGCAGCGGCCGATCAAGAGGGGAGAAAGAAGAAGAAATCGTTGATTCCTCTGGTTGGAGCATTGTTCATGAGGAAGAACAAGAGCAGCAGCTGCAGCTGCCACAACGACGACTCGGCGCTCAACCCGCGCACCTCCTTTTGATCCTACCCGTCCGATTGTTGCATCGGACGCTTCTCCACCGTCGGATATATTGAAGTACAAAATACATATACGGTATTTATATACGAGTATAGTATACTACTCCCTCGTATGTGTGCGAGCGTACACGTACGTACACCATGATGCTTGCTTATTTTGGATCATTAATAAATAAACTTGAGCTGTAATATACAATGGATATAATTTGTTTGTACTCCCTCCGTTTCAGGTTATCAAATGTTTTTAACTTTGATTAAAATCAAACTGTTTCAAGTTTAACTAAATTTGTAGAAAATAATAATAATAATTTCAACCCAAGAAAAATTTATTATAAAAATATATTCAATTATTAATTTAATTAAACTAATTTGTTATTATAAATATTACTATATTTATCTACAAACTTAGTCAAACTTAAAACATTTTAACTTTAACCAAAGTCAAAACATCCTTTTAAAAGGGAGTACTTCGTAACTTTTTGTACACGTACATGCGATAGATGCACCGATCAATCAAGAGAACGCGTAGTGGAGCGTTAATTGATCGACATATATATATATGATTATAATTAACTAGGTATGCGATTGCGATTAACTCATAATCCAACAAAGATTGACGACGAGCGAGATGGACGACATGTATGCCATTCGAGGCGAGGCGATCGAGCGATCAAAACTGCGGCCGCGACCGGACGTCGACGACGACACGGCAGGTCGCCGGCGCCGCCGACTTGTTGAAGAACTCGACGCAGTCGGCGATGGCCTCGTCGTAGTGCGGGTTCAGCGGGTGCAGGTTCGAGCTGCACGACCGCTTCGGCGCGTCGCCGCCGCCTCCACGGTGGTGGTGGTCGTCGACGGAGGAGGAGGAGAAGGTGACCGTCGGTGGCCGCGGCGGGAAGGAGAAGAGGCCGACGAGCATCTTCCTGAATCCGTCCATGATCCTGGACGGCCACCTCATCTTGGCCTTGCTGTGATGAGAATGCGATGCTTTCCTCCTAAAGCTCTTTGCTTGAAGCCTAGACATGAATGATTCTCCTTCCTTAATTCCTTCCTTGATGCTACCTATAGCTACTAGCTATGATCTACACTTGCCTGCTAATTATTGATGATGGTGTGGCCTAATTTGTGGTGATCACTCTGATGATCAGCTTGCAAATCTAATTTCTGTTGCAAGTTATACATGTACTACTTCTGCAAGTGTGTGCTCACTGATGGTCCTATGTATAAGTGCCTAACTGGTGCTTAATTTATACATATGGTTGTTAATTAATTAGCAGCTTAATTAGTGTAATGCTAATATTGTTGATGGGGTGCTGGGCCAGCATGCTTTCACAAGAATTTTGGTGGGGATGGGGATGCCTTTTGGAAATTCTAAGGCTTGAAAGGTACAAGGATCCATGTGCACTAATCATCACTTAAGGGCCCCTAATTCCTTTTGTAATTAAGATGTCCTTCAATATTTTTGCATAGAGAGAGGGCGAAAGGTTTGGTTGGGTTTTAAGTAGTAATTATGACCTGGTAATCATCAATTTCAGTATGTGATTATCTAAAGATATTATATAAGACTTATTCAGATCAACTAACTATATGTATAAGGATCTATTATGAATACAGTTTGAGATTTTTTTTTTTTACATTTAGCCGTAAAACACAGGTCCCACACAGAAATAATATGGGCATGAGCTATATATACGCCTATACACATAATAAGATAAACTAATTAGGTGCGTAGGCTAGTAAGTGGATAGTAATGCAACTGCTAGGTACATAGGAAAATTATTACTACCTCCATTTTTTTAATAGATGACGCCGTTGACTTTTTTTCACATGTTTAACCATTCGTCTTATTCAAAAAATTTATGTAATTATAATTTATTTTGTTATGAGTTATTTTATCGCTCATAGTACTTTAAGTGTGATTTATATCTTATACATTTGCATAAAATTTTTGAATAAGACGAATAGTCAAACATGTGAGAAAAAGTCGACGGCGTCATCTATTAAAAAACGGAGGTAGTACTAAATAGTAAAAGTTATAAATTAGTGTTGGTTAATCTCATTTTTTTGTTAAGAAAGTACATAATCACTGCTAATTGCATCATAGATGGTGCACTGCTTGCTGGGATCTTTGGAAACATCTAACATGAAGATGAAGTAAACAAACATGTAAAAGAAAAATACTACTGCCAATGTCAATTACTCCAGTTTATTAGCTATAAAGGCGCGCGCAAGTTGCGCTTGGATGTAGCGAAGTGACTTTAGTCCTGGATAATGTTCTGTAATCCTGGTTGTTATTGTTAAATCTTGCTACGCGACAGATGTTTAGCTTAGCTTATATCTGCATAAGAAAAATAGTCGTGGTTAGTAAACTAGTGTGAATCTTTACCTGTATATAATTCATGCCTTTTCAGTTAACTCAGGAAATGATCGAGTACATTATTAGGAACAATAGATGCTTCTACCACTCACTTTCGGTTGTGCATTAATTAGTGAAGCAACAAAACATGTAAGAAAATTAATTACCACAAACATTAATCACTTTGTGCATGGATGATCACACATTGATTTTCTGTCTTACAAATCCATATATATTTTTTATGTGCCAGCCTTGATCATTTGGTCTAATGACCATAGATTTAATTAAAACACATGATTATTTAGGATCAAGGATGAGCTAACTTAGATTAATTACCATAAATCTTGCGATTTCTAGGCTGTCTCCCACTCTCTCAAAAGAAAAAAAAAGTTTAATTGAAAATATGAGATGGAGGCTGGTCCACACTAAACAGTGATGAACGAACGCACATATAATTAGTAGCTCTTGCAGATATTAATTTGGTGTGTAGTGCACTCGATCCGTTGCTTCTGCCCAAACGTGGCTTTACATTGAACAAAGCTTTTGCTGACCCTTGCTAGGCTCATATGACTCCACTCGTAGCGCACACATATATATATCTTAATTAATTGTGAGCTTTTAGGATTAATCTAATAGATGCTTCTACCACTCAATTATATATTTCTTGCAAAAACTTTATGTATAAAAGTCTCTAAAAATAAATGTATTTTTAAATTTATTATGGCTAATATTTAATTAATCACTCACTAATGACATATCTCATTTTACGTGTAAGATATCAGCTCAGTCGAGCCGTTGGTCTGAACAAGACTAATTAAGATGTGACTAGCTATATTTATGAAGTCATATTTTTCTAGACGTTTGGGAGAGAAGCTGGCTCTAGGGAAACCATCGGCGCCATATTTGGCACAACCTTCCCTAGGCCGTGGCAGGATCCATGCGGCAGTGAGGAGGACGAGAGGTCGTCGCCATCGGGTGCGGAGGTGGCGGCGAATATGGGCATCGCACTAGAGCATGTGCGTCGTCGTCGTCGTTGGGTGCGGTGGCGGGGGTGGCGACGGCGGAGCCTCTCGAGGTGGCGGAGCTCAGCAAGGCTTGTCGGCCGCCTCTCCCCCATCTGCCACCGGCGAGGAGGGTGAGAGGCCGAGCGCCTAAGAGAGAATAAAAAAAGAGATGTGGGCCCATATTATTTTCTCTCTCACATTTGGGTCCACATACTTTTTTTTTACTAGGATGTCACATCAGCAAAACCATGCATCTATACTGCTATGGACCTTAATAGCACGGTTTTGTATAGTTTAAGGGTGAAGATTTCTGGTATTGAGGACAAGGGATGTCAAACAAACTCAATGTAAAGTCGAAGGATGGTATGTGAACTTATTCCTTCTGAGTAAGGCCTCAATTTGGCCAAGTGATTGTATGGCCAGGCACCATATACTACGTGGTATAAGTTCACTTTGACTCCCTTAACAAGTGACCTAATCTGATTCGTATCCCTCAACCACAATACCAGATATCTCGACCCCTCAACTATTAAAACCAGTGCAAATTGACTCCCTCTGCGGTTTTGGAGGACGGTTTCGCTGACGTGCCGGTGTTGACCTAGTCTCCGTCTCACGTGGCATTGACGTGACGCTTATGTGGCATTAAAATTAAAAAAAATATGCGGGACCCATTCGTCATTCACACCAAAATTTGTGGGACCGACAAAAATGTGAGGCCCACATATCATCCTCTCTCTCCTGCCCTTCTTCTTCCTCCTCTTCTCTCTCCTATTTCTCTCACTTTCTCTCCCCTTTACTTTACTCCATCCGCTCGGGGCTCGAGTAGCGGTGGCAGTGGTGGGCAGTGGACGGTGGCCGGCGGGTTGGTGGGCGCTAGAGCAGCAACGTAGGCAGTCGAGCGAGGGCCACGATGGTGGCAGTAGTGGATGGGAGCGCGGGCGGGTGAGGGCCACCAAGACGGCGGTGGTAGGTGGGAGGGTGGGGTTGGAGTGGCGGCGACGGTAGGCTAGCGAGGGCCGAACAACTCTCCATGGCTACTCGCCGCCGTGCCGCTGCAACTGCCGATGTAGACCCCAGCGTCCGCGCTGCTCGACGTCGCCGCTGTTGGTCGACCACCTCTCCCTCTCGTTCGCCTTGGATTCACTTGCTGCAGCGCCATATCGAAGGTGGAAGAGGAGGCGACGCGGATAGAGAAACGACGCCTGAATGCCATGCATCGCTGCCTGGCTCCTCTCCCCGCTGGCTACCACCCACTACCGTCACCACCACTTGAGCCCCTGCCCACCCGCCGGCCACCGTCCACTACCCACCGCCGTCGCCACCACTCGAGCCCTCGCGCGGATGGAGTGAAGTAAAGGGGAGAGAAAGAGAGAGAAATAAGAGAGAGAGAGAGGAGGAAGTAGAAGGGCAGGAGAGAGAGGATGATATGTGGGCCCCACAAATTTTTTTTAATGACGAATTGGTCCCGCATATATTTTTAAAATTTTAATGCCACATAAACGCCACGTCAATGCCACATGGGCCAGAGACTAGGTCAACACCGCCACATGTGCGCCACGTCAGCGAAACCGCCCTCCAAAACCGCCGAGAGAGTCAAAGTGCACTGGTTTTAATAGTTGAGGGGTCGAGATATCTGGTATTGTGGTTGAGGGATATGAATCAGATTCGGTCACTTGTTGAGGGAGTCAAAATGAACTTATTCCATACTACGTACTCCCTCTGTCCCCAAATAAACTAAACCCTAGCATCCCAAGAAAAAATTAAGGAAAGAGATAAAAGACCATAATACCCTTAATAAATGTAAAAGTTATATTGATTAGTAGGTAGGTGAGGGGTATTGAAGTAATAAAATTTCTCGATTTGCAAATTGGTGGTAGGTAAGAAGGTAGAAGTTGATTTATTTTAGGACAAATTTTAAACTCTAGGAGTTGATTTATTTTGGGTCGGAGGGAGTATACCATAGTTGACAAACCCAAATAGCCTACAGTACTAGCAGTGGTGGAATTGAGCCCAGATATGGGTATGAGCAAAAGATATTGACAGGGATATATAGGTAAGAAATGGGATGACAAAATATAGGAAAATATGAATGAATGACCGTTTAGATAGACCGCAAGAAAAATTTTATAAGAAATCTCATGTTAAATTCCTCTCATAGATTGAGGCTAAAGGATTCGACTATATCCAATCTTTTGCTTTAAGGGGCCAGATAGAAAAATTTTATATAAATTTACAATCCAATGAAAATCATATATCTCCTCCAACCTAAAATATAATAAATTCTAGCGTTCAAAATTTGTCATAACTCATAAATGATAACAGCTTCTGCACATGTATTCTCTTCTGAATTAATCATAACCTTTCAATTAATTTTATCACTTTTTAGTTTTCCCACCTATCTCATTTTCTCAACCAATTATAATTTATCCTCAATACAAATTTAATTACTACTCTATAACACATTATCAACGGAACACAACGTTATTATTTGTTGATGTTGCAAGAATACAATGTAAAAATGTTTGTTAATAACCACATGATGTATCACAACGCAAATTGATTCTCTCACATCTAAGGCCAACACCAATTAGGCCTCCTCATGCATCCACCATGACTCGTTTTCGTTGTCTTTTGGTGAGATGCCTTGATGCAATTGTAGATGTTACGATCTTGCAATATCCTTCCCAATTTGTTTTGAGTATATTCTAGATTTGGACAATCTATATTCAGCTACCAGCTACATACGTATAACTAAGCTATAGTCTGTTTTTATCTGCATATGTTTACTTAGAGCCTGACCTTAACTATGCTTAATTAATTGGGTGGTCGGCCTTATAATTGGGGGTCAAATTAAGATGTGGAATCAAATCCTCCAAATAGGGCAGTGGTTGCTCACTGATTTCGCCCTCTTGTACCACATGGCTGGGTGTATGATATTGCTTTCAAAACAAAACAAATTGCACACTACTGTATATATGTACTTGTAGGGTCTATATACGTGACCCATCGGTTGTATATATGCATCAAATCTTCTAGAAAGGCACCGGCTAACCATAATCTATGTAGGCATGTGGAAAAATGCCCTTTGCTTGTTTCCATGTGGAAAGTTAATATGGAAAATTAAAGTGTTCTCGCTTGCTTGTCACTTGTTACAATATTTGTATCTAAACTCAAATGACGTGCTTAATTTTCTAGGAAATATCAAAATAATACTTTTTTTCAATAACAAAGTAAAAGTCAAACTTTAAAATATTTGACTATAAATAATCATAGAAATATCGAGACCATATGTATGGATTAGTTTTTTAAAAAAATACTATATATGTCCTAAATTATAGTAACTTAGCTATACATATTGAGAAATACGTATCCATATCATAACTAAAAGTTATTATATTTTGGTATAGATGGAGTACTTTGTTAAAATCATATATCTACTAATATTTTTATTGTGTATTATAATAGAAAATAGTGCTTAAAGTTATTTTTTTAGACTATGTGTATGTTGGAGCTGTCGGTGCTAGCCTTCTCCTAGGTCTGTGTGTTGGAGCTGCCGGTGTGTGGGTGGGGGTTATTTTTTCTTTGTTTTCCTATTTACGACATTACAGGGTTTGTATTCTTGTAATTTTTTCCTATTCTGTCAATATGATCGACTTCGCACTGTTTGGTGCATGTTCTTATCAAAATGACAAGTATCATAAACCTAGAGGGAGGATAGGAATATAGAATAATCATGCACATACTCTGTTTGTTAGTACGTTGAGTTCCTATTTTCTCTGTTCGTTGCTACATAAACTGCCTAGATAATATGATGCAATATTATGTGAAAATCATTATATTCTTACACACACTAACTTACTCTAGGTTCAAAATTTCCGGGGCACAATATTTTCTTAAAACGAACGTTGCCGGGATTTCCAAAATTTTTGTATAACTTAGAACTTTTTGTCCAAAATTATTTGAAAACTTAACAAATTTTGACCAAATTTTTTAAAAAGCGAGAAGAAGCGAGAAATTACTGAAATTTTAGAAATTTCGAACCGAAATTAGAATACCTGAACTTTTATTATATACGTGCGGATAGAGTGAGCACTTTTTCTGTATCTGTGACAAATGAGACAAATTTGACTAGGTGTCACATTGCTGGTCTTCCCTGTAATAAGGATAGCTCTAACTCTGCATGCAACATGGAGCATGTCAGCATGTGAATCAGCAAACATATATGCTAGAATATGTTTTCCTTTTCTTTTTGTTCAAAAGGAATCAACATTTTGTCATAGAAAAATCCAGTGCTGACCAGTAGTAGACAAAGAAGAAGAATCAAGATCACCAAATTGCTCTCTGCCTCTTGTTTGTATATAAACACCACCAAATCAACCTAATTAGTTGCTTCAGTGAGACAGCAGCCATCACAAGCTAATTAGACAGAGAGCAAGCCATCTTGTAATTAGCAGGAGAGAGAGCTCAAGCTCGAGCAAATCAATGGAGGAGAGGTTCTTGGCCGAGCCGCTCAAGGCGACCACGGTGACATGCATCCCAAGGCTGCGCGGCGGCGGCGGTGGCGGCGCGAGGCGGCATCGCCGCGCTGCTTCCTCCGGCGGCGGCGCGGCGCCGCCGGTGTCGTCGTCCGTGCTGGACCGTGTCCGGGACGTCGTGCTGAGGCTGGCGATGCTGTCGGCCGCGTCGACGACGACGAAGCAGGGCGCCCTGCCGCCGCAGCAGCAGACGGCGACGCCGATCAGGACGTCGCCGGGCAGGTCGGCGGCGGCGACGTCGAGACGCTCCGCGGCGGTGCGGATGAGCCCGGCGGCGCCGGCGTACGCCGACTCGTACCGGAGCGAGGCGGTCGACGAGTGCATCGAGTTCTTGAAGAGGTCGGCTGCCGGCGTCGGCGTCGGTGGCGCGCCGGCGTCGCCCGCCGTGGGAGTAATGAACTCGCCGTCACCTTTGCATGCATGTGCCATGTGATTCAAAGTACTATCAGTGTTAGCTGTACATAATTAAAAATAAATAAAAATGTTGTTGTCTTTGCCTTTTTGTTTTTTGGGCAATGCATGGATTCTCCTATACACCTCAGTTTGTTTTATTGGAGATTCTGATCCAAGTAGCTAGCTAGCTAGGTCGTCATGTGCATATATACAAGTAAGTTCATGTATGTTTAAGTGCATATGAGTTGGTAGATTAGTAGTGGGTGTGATGGATTAATTTGTGTTTGATGCGGTGTCATCGAGTAAAAATTGATTTGCATCAACTTGTTGCTGTTCTTTATTAAGTGGCACACATCACATGGACTATTAGTAGTTGCTAATTGAAATATATATGCATCAGAATTGTCGTCACTACGGGTGTGTCGACACATTAAACAAGATTGCTAAGTGCAGGCAAATTGTTGATGGATACGAACAGCATGGCTCATAGGTTAAATTGCTCCTGTTTATTCTCGTCCCACACAGTGACTCCTTTCTCCCACAAACTTTCAGATCATCGACGAGTGGTCTTAGGTATATATCAATATCGTTACCAGGTTGTTTTGGGCTTTGAATAATAATCGGCATCATGATATCATGATGTACTTCCTCTTCATGCACAGTCAGGGGGAGGTTGTAGTCTTGTAGATACACATCATAACAGGCCAAGTGCTATGGCCGCTGCTCATCTCTCCAAATGGATTCATGCCATCCGTACTCAAACCGAACCTTACGTTTCATGCATCCTCTCCAATGTCTTGAAATGTTCTGTTGATATTTCGGCATTGCGACCTGTCGGCGGGGTGTCTAAGCATCCCGTCTTGTCGACGTTCTTCTGCGTGCCATCGCATCATTTTTGCATGCTCTTTGTTCCTGAACAAACATCTGAGCCGTGGTATTATAGGAAAATATCACATCACCTTAGCAGGAATTCTCTTCTTCGAAGGGTGTCCGTCAACTTCACCTGGATCATCTCGCTTGATCTTGTATCGTAGTGCTTTACAAACCGGGCAAGCTTCTAGGTTCTCATAGTACTCACCGCGATAGAGGATACAATCGTTCGGACATGCGTGTATCTTCTGAACCTCTAGTTCTAGAGGGTAGACTATCTTCTTAGCTTCGTACGTTGTTTCGGGTAACTTGTTTTCTTCCGGAAGAATGTTCTTTACTAGTTTCAATAAGTCGCCAAATGCCTTATCACACACACCATTTTTTACCTTACATTGCAAGAATTCTAGAGTGGTACCCAATTTTTTTTGTGCCCCTGCTTGCAACCTGGGTACAACGGCGTCCTATGGTCCGCTAACATACGCTCTAATTTCTGGGCCTCCTTTTCACTTTCACAGTCCTCCTTGACATTCTGCAACATCTGACCAAGATCATCTGCAGCGTCATTATCTTCAACAGCCCCGTCCACCTCGCCCGCTGTATTTACTTCAAATCCACTGTACTAAGCTCAGTCCGAAATGTTCTCGTTTTCTGCTTTATCTTCTTCCATTTGAACCCCTAGCTCCCGGTGTGAGGTCCAAGCGCTCGGCATGAAGCCCGTCCCAAACAAGTGAATATGAATAATTCTTACTGCAGAATACTCCCTCTGGTTTTGCACTTAATGCATGGACGACGGATAAAACCATTATTCTGTTTGTTAGCCTTGGCCACTCTCAAAAAATAATGCACGCCTTCAATGTACTCTTTCGACCGTCGGTCCGTGCGCATCTATTGCCGATCCATCTAAATAAAATGCACAAAAAAACGTGAAAAATATTCCACGATAGTCAAACCAATTAAACATTTATGCAATATTTATATATATTTATTCATACAATAATTACCAAATAACACCACATATTATGCAAGTTTTAATTACATTTAAAGTTGCAAACAAATATTTAATGTGTTGTACTAATATTAATTTTAAATTAACTAAGTTTTCTATTCTTTTAGATTAATTTTCTATCTTTTATTTCTCATCTCTTTTATCACAAGTTGTTATAAAATTATAAAAAAAAACCTACTTTCTATACTCCTTTCCTACACAAACTCTCTCTCACTCATCATCTTCCATTCATACTTTTTAGTGGCAAAAATGAATAGAACTTATCTTTAAATATAAATGCTAAGCAAAAAATAGAGGAGGATAAAGTTGCTAAGCTTTTAGACACCTCAAAGTTATGTATTATCACCAAACCAAATTCAAAAAAAATCAGACAGCACCTCCCCTCCTCCTCTTCAAAAAATGAAGCCATGCTCAGGCTGGAGAAGGAAGAAGAACATATATGGTGTGCTAACTTTAGTCCCGGTTGGTGTTAACAATCAGGTATAAAGATCAACTTGATCTTTAGTCCCGATTGGTAACATCAATCGGGACTAAAGTTTCAATCTTTAGTCCCGGTTGGTGTTACCTACTAGGAATCTTTAGTCCCAATTTATAAGTGAATCGGGACTATTGTGAAATTTGGCCGACCGACCAAAGATCGTTTCTCCAGTAGTGGTCACTACGGGTGTGTTTCTGGATTCTGCTGATGATCAAATGCACATATTATGATACTATATATGCGGTCTTTTCCATACATACAGCTAATTAATCGAATCGAAACAATATGATTCCTCTGAATTACAAAATATAAACAATTATGATATCAAATATGTCTACAATACTCCCTCCTTCCTATAATATATATGTAAGGGATTTTAAAAGGACCTGTCCAGATTCATAGTAATAAAATATACCATATCTCTCCAAAATATCTTACGTTAATATGGGATGGAGGGAGTAGGATATAGGTATATGCATGGTGTTGTACTGTTGTGGCTGGTTTATCGGTCCACGTCTTTAGACGTGTAAAAGAAGTATGAGAAAATTCCCTATATACCCCTGAAAATTTACTCAATCCCTTCAATACCCCTGAATTTGACATCATCCCTTATATACCCCTGAGTTTTCATTTTGATCTCCTCTATACCCATCTCCGTTAGTTGACCATTAGTTGACTGTTAAATATTTTAAAATAACTATATTACCCATCCTATACATATGTGGTACCTACCCAATAAATTTTCATATGAAAAAATTAACTTATACAAAATACAAGCAATATAATCATTTAATGCCCAACTTAAAAAATAAAACATATTATTTTTTATTTTTTAAAAATTATGATTAAATCCATACATTAGTTTCACCAGAAAATTAAGAGCAAAAACTAAATGTTATTTAGGTTTAAATTTTAAATTTGTTTTCTAATTTGTGATAAACTAATTACATCCCCTTCGTTTTTTCACAACAAATCTTTTTTCACTAAATATTTGTTGAAAAGTAATTTTCAAATTTTATGCAGAACTTTTTTTACAATAAATCTTTTTTATTTTAATGAAATAATGTTTTATTTTTAAAAATTCATAACAAATATTTAGTAATTTATTCCTTATTGGTTTTCACAACTCAAATAATTTACACATAAAACATTTCTAGCTTTTAACAATATACCAAGGACAACAAAGTAATTTCTACAATAACTAACGGTCAAACTAATGGTCAACTAACGGAATGGGTATGTAAGGGATCCAAATAAAAACTCAGGGACATATAAGAGATCAAACAAATTTCAGGGACGTAGAAGGGATTGGGTGAAATTATTTCAGGGACGTAGAAGGGATTGGGTGAAATTACATGGGCACGTAGGGAATTGGCCCAAGAAGTATTGAGGCGCTGTTTAATTGGTACAACTCCGGATTAAAGATTTTGTAGATATAAATATTACTTGCTCTACAAATACATATATCTGGATATATGATTTCGTCGATAAAATTTAGATAAATCATATTGTTTCTATTTTATATGAAATATAAAATTTTAAAATACTATAAGTTAATATACAAACTTTAAATCATCTAGGGTCGTGTCAATCAGGGCCTAATTCAATGTGTTTTCGATTTGGTTGTAATCTTAGTCATCCTTTTTTAATCGTTCGGTCTGAAAATTAATTGACAGTTTTGATCTTGAATTAATTTGTGGCGCAAGAAGTATAGACAATTCCAGAAACAAAATATGCTCATTTCACATGGATCTTTGCCCTTATTTCGCCCTAGCTCATCTACATTTCTATCTCCTTCATTAGGCAAAAAATAAACCCATTCCAAGATTTATCTAGTCTAGTTCTACGCCCGTGCATTGCACCGGGAGTGGGAGGAATATATACGTATGAATGGCTTTATCGGTTGAATTTTATCTCTATTTTCATAAATTTTCTCTTGTGGGTTGATTTTTTTTCATGGAAACACCTTTTTCATGGCGTGGGGTGGTTTTTTAAGGCAACATTGTTCTTTTTACGTGCGGAGGAGGTACGACGGTGGGGTGAGGAGAGGATGACGACTCTGCTTCAAAGTAGGAGAGATATGTGATTAGTTTTGGTGTTTTTGGTATGAATTTTTCAATAGCAACTAGTGTTATGCCCGTGCTTTGCAATGGGATTAGGAGGATTATATATAGACTAATGATTTTATGGGGTTTATTTTATCTATTCGATTGATTTTTCTGGTAGGTTGATTTTTCACATGGAAACTTTTTTTTGGGTGGGTAATTTTTTAAGGCAACATGGATTTTTCACGTGATGGAAGAAGTGTGATGGTGGGAGAAGAGGAGAACGACGACCGCTTTTACAGTTGAAAAGAAAAGATGGGAACTGTTTTAATCACCCGGATGGATGTCCCATCTATTTATTACATGTCATCAAATGGTTATGAAAAAAATTTAAAAACAATTAACAAGATAGATCAATACGTAATATATCACTTCACAAACATTTAAGTTAAAATTCAACTTCTACAAATTGTAACAAAAATAACAAACAAAACTCAAATTACAATACGTATATTTATAGTTAAATTTGTTATTTTTCTTACAATTGGTAGAAGTTGAAATTTAAACTTGCAAGTTTGTGGAATGAGATATTACATATTAATCTATATTATTATTATTTTTAAATTTTTTTATAACCATTTAGTTGACATATAATAAACGGGTGGCGTCTACTTGAGTAATTAGAATCCATCTCAAAAAAGAGGAATTTATGTTGTTCCATCAATATTGGGCCAAATTTAGGACAACTATCTTGAAACCGGTGAAGCAAGCACAGTTAGGCTCTTTATTCCGTGGCCCTTGCCTACGTTTGTCGAGCAAACGGCCGGTTTGGCCCATTAGCATGCCCAGGAGACGAGGAAAAAAGAGAACTTATCTACTAGGCTAACATTATCAATTTTTGGATATATATATATAGATTAAAATGCAACATACATGTTATACATATTCATATTGTACCAACCTAATCCTAATTATCTTTTCTCCTTATAGTAAGCATTCATTTAGTTAAGGTTAGGTACATTTTGCAGCACAAATCTTGGAACACATCAACGGTGTAGATTGTAGGTACATATGAACCCGAATGCAAATCTGCATTTTCATATATATATATATATATATATATATATATATATATATATATAGGCTGAGGTCTCGTTCGTTAACGAAATTAACCAGACAAATCGCTCCACCAACTAAAAATGGCCATGCACCACCACCCATAGAATCAAGAAAGAGCTCTCAGTCTATCAATCCTTGCTATGTCTGGACCTGGTAAGTTTCCCTGTATTGAGTCAAATTAAGCCGCAGGCTCCACGCCTGGTGGTGCCCTTCCGTCAATTCCTTTAAGTTTCAGCCTTGCGACCATACTCCCCCGGAACCCAAAGACTTTGATTTCTCATAAGGTGCCGGCGGAGTCCTATAACCAACATCCGCCGATCCCTGGTCGGCATCGTTTATGGTTGAGACTAGGACGGTATCTGATCGTCTTCGAGCCCCCAACTTCTCTTGATTAATGAAAACATCCTTGGCAAATGCTTTCGCAGTTGTTCGTCTTTCATAAATCCAAGAATTTCACCTCTGACTATGAAATACGAATTGTATTCTTTCCCCTATTTTAATTTGTAGATATGAGTTTTGTAAAATATGTTCTTTTTGCTTTTTTAAACCGAAACTTCGCTCCTAGTCTATTGGCTATGTATATGAGTTCCTAATTCATATCTCTCGTTTTCCGCGCGCACGCTTTTCAAATCATTAAACGGTGTGTGTTTTGTAAAAAGTTTTTATAGGAAAGTTGCTTAAAAAAATCATATTAATTTATTTTTCAAGTTTTTTATAGCTTAAACTTAATTAATCATGTGTTAATCTATCGCTCCGTTTTCTGTTTTGAGTTAATCAGCCTAGTCGTTTTAATGGCGTTGCAATTTCCCTCTACTTTTGTATAAAACAGCTGTGCCGCTGTTCATTTGTGGCATGTGTACTTCTGAATGCAGCGGTACTAACATATGCCATGACACAAGGGATCCTCTCCAAATTAAACAAATCAACTTAAAGCTCATATGCACTTCAATACCCAATATTTCATGAGCATAGACCTTGTATACGTCAAGAAGGGAAAAAGAACCGAAAACACAACCAAAAAATCATATAATCCCCAAATCAACGCATGTAACACAATATAAAAAACCATTTTGGACAACACCCACCATTACAGGCGGACTTAAAAAAATATACTTGTAAAAATATATTAAGTGTTTTTTTTACAGCTAGCTCGCATGCAAAAAAATCAAATTTTTATATAGGTGGCCCTCAGGTCTTAGGTTCGTCCGCAAAAATCATATCTGTGTAGTCAAACTGTTAGGAGCACCGCCTAGAAAAATTGACAACCGACCACTTGCTACCGCACTAAAAAGCTACTATGGTTGTGTTCGGGAGGTGAGGTTGAGAATTCACCTTCCGCGCACGTAAAATGGAGCGATGTATTTTCTTACGATTAATTAGGTATTTACTTTTTTTTTGAAAAATAGATTAATATGATTCTTTAAAGCAACTTTCGTATAGAAACTTTTTGCAAAATATATATTGTTTAGCGGTTTGAAAAGCGTACACGCGGAACACGATGGAGGTGAGTTGGGAAAAATGGGGGAAGAACACAACCTAAGTCTTAAACTCTCCTCCACGGCTCCTCTATCGAGAACCACTCATTCTCTCCCTCTCCTATCTTCTCCCTCTCACTAGATCCACACACGAGCTCTCCTTATCCTTCACTTGCCACCGTTTCTCCTCGTGTAGAAGCAACCACACGGCTTGCCTTGGCTTGGCGACGGCGACTTCGAACACATGGCATTGGATGAGCAGTGAAGGGGAAGGGGTGGGTCGGCATTATCGAACGAGGGCCAGAGCTTGGGACCAGCGACAACAATGGCGACTGCGGCAAGGGCAGGGTGGTGGTGGCAAACAATGGGCTGAGCTCAGGATCTGTGGTGAACGAACATCTATATGGGTTGTTTACAACAGCGTTGTGGCTCTAGATCTGTTGGAGTAAAGGCTAGATCCACCATCGGGGAGGTCAGATCTGGATGGTGGCTATTACCTCTCTTGATGCCGCCACCAGTGGGCAGATCCAAGCCATCATGCTTCATGTCTCCTGCGGCGGGTGGCGGTAGATCGAGGTACTGGGATGGTGGTTCACTACTAGAGAAATGCACTTCGGTGCCGGTTGGGAAGACCCCTTAGATGCCGGTTTTCCCAACCAGCACCATGGAGGCGGCACTGATTATCGGCACCAATGTCATTTTAAAAACCGACACCAATATGGAATCAACGAGCAAAAAAAAAAAAAAAGCCAGCCGGCTCTAGCCGATTAACTCCCACATGAACCCACATGAACAACAAACAAATGATGAACAGATTCCACATCAACAGATGAACAAGAGCAACACAAAATCTCACACCAATTATCATAGCAACAAATGAACTCTTGCATGAACAAGAACGTATCTCAAACAAATCACAAAGTGGGAGGGAGGGGGAGAGATGGATCCGCTGGCCGCCGATGCCGTCGCACCTCCAGATCCGACGCGGGCCGCCTCCATCCCGCCGCCGCACGCCGCCTCCCGCCGCCAAGGGGCGCGGACCGCCTCCGTCCCGTCGCCGCACGCCACCGCACTTCGCCTACCACCGCCGAGGGGCGCGGACCACCTCCGTCCCGCCGCCGCATGCCGCCTCCGGTCGCCGAGGGGCACGGGCTGCCTCCTTCCCGCCACCGCACACCACCGATCTCGCCGCCGAGGGGCATGCAAGACGACGGTGAGAAGGCTAGATCCAGCTGTTGGGACCCCGTGAACTCCGGTGGTGGTGGAACCTCCCTGGCTTCTTAGGGACAGCGACAACAACTTCAACGTTGACCACATGATTTTCGCATGCCTTATAATTGTAAGCGCGGCGGCTGGGCGCCCGTGAAAAATCATTTTTTTCTGCCTGCGAATACCCATCTTGTAGTGGTGCTAGATTAGCAAACCTGTTTTTTCCTTTTTTTTGGAGGGGGGGGGGGGGGGGTTGAACTACGGTGGCTTAGGTAGCCTATATGCCAATCAAAGTTTTAAATTTAGTTTAACTCCAAGGGAGAATGTATTCTATCGAATTTAGAAAAAAATGTCAAAATTCATGAGTTATTTAATTGTTTGTGGAATTATGTTTGAAATTTTGTAATTTCTGTTACCCCGAAATGTTTATGCATTATGAGATAGTTAACCCTATACTCCCTCCGGTTCTATATTAATTGACGTTTTGAATAAGGTTGAGGCCAAACTTTTATAACTTTGACCATTAATAACTTTAAAAATATTTAATTTAAAGAAAATAGAATAATATATATAAATTTTTCTTTCAAAGCACTATAATAAAAGTAAACATGCATTTATTTATTGTATATATTATAATAGAAAAATAAGATCAAAGATATATCTTGTAGACCGTGTCATTGTCCAAAACGTTAATTAAAATGAAACTGGAGGGAGTATAGGGTATCATATTCTAACCTTGGGGTTAACAAGACACAGTTGCTTTTGTATCCTGGATTGACGACGTACATCCCTTTTGCTTTATCTTTTGCTTTTTGCACTTTAATCAAGGAGGCGAAGTAAAGAATCCGACGATCAGATAGTATAGCCAACTACTAACTCCAAATTATCTATAGCCAATTTAATAGTCGATTTATACAACAATTGCTTACAATACTATTAATATGTGATCCCACCTGTCATAGAAGCATATATTATGTCTTGGAATCCATGCTGCAGCTGTCTACAGATCTGTAGCCCACTGCTTTTCTCTCTACTTTTTTATCTCTTTAAAATATATATGTTTATAGCTGGCTTATAGCCTGCTATGCTATTGTACCTCCTCTCAGATGATGCATTCAGGTACAGCTTAGGACGTACATATAGCATATCGATTTGCGGCTTTGCAGCAAATGCAAAGCAAAGAAAAATACTAAAGCAAACATATCGATCGTACGCAAGGAATAATAGATCGACGAAGCATGTTGTAATAATGCAAGCATTCTAGACGACAGTACGTTTTTACAAGGCTTCTGCTAGCTCTAGCCCAGAACATCGATCTATCGATCATATTGCATCCAGTTTGATCGTTTCAATTTATGCTCGCCCTCGCACCAACAATGGCTTAGCTAATCCCCATGTACTCGATCTCTGTCGGCAAACATCGTGATTAAGGTAAACTAGCTACATCATATCGTGCAGTTTAATTGCGCTCTCTCTCTCTCTCTCTCTCTCTCTCTCTCTCTCCCCCCCTATGTGTGTGTTGATGCATCAACATGCATATATATATATGTATGTACAAAATCATCTCAGTTTTATAAGCTTTAATTTTAGTTAGATCTCTAGCTATGTGGTATATTATTTAATTTGGTTTTCTACGGGATGTTCACACATATATAAATATATGAAATGCTTGCATGCTGTTGTAAGTCTGGCTTAATTTGTACGTTTCGTTTATATGAAAAGATGATTTAGTTTATATAACATGCATGTAAACACTTCTCCATTATCCTCAAAACAATCCCTAGGGAGAACGAATTAAAGATATATATGCATCCGTGTAGTATATCATCGTCGTCGTTGATTAATTATTAATCAAATTAAAATACACTTGGATTATACTGCGTTCACTTGTGTCCATTTGAAACCCAGGCGCATGTTGGGCCGGGCCACTAGTACAAAATTAATCATGTACAGTAACTAATTTATTAAGTATGTTTTACATGCGTATATACGTGAACTACTGTATCTATAATGTGCAGGCTAGAGCGAGTAATTAAATAATCAGGAGTGGGCTGGAGAAATCGATCCATCAGGCATCTATATATGATGGGTTAATTAATTACAGGGCTTGCTTCAACATATATATGTATTCTCTTCTGTCGATCCATTTCTAATTAAGGAGCGTTTAATCAACTGAAAGAAGATCGATTGAGATTATATGATCGATGAAGCTGCCCGCTTAACCGCAATTCAACATTAATTGAAGAGAGCCAGGCTACGCAGATCAACTCAACATGCCACCAGCGAAGGAGGTAATTAAATCAGATCGGTGATATTGTTTTTATTTTTGAATGAAAGTTATTTCACGACCACGCACGTGAATTAAACAAGGCAAACTTTACTGCTATTTTAGATTTCCAATTTGGACGCAATTTTTTGAAACACGCTTTCATTGTCATATTTGACTTTAGAAGTGTTTTTTTTTTCTAACATCTCATTTGCAAACAATCCTCTCGGAGCAAACTTCTTCTATTTGTGGAAGAAATAAATTGCAAAAAGGATAATTTTACCATCCTTAGAAGATAACATGAGGTACCATATTTTATACTATAAATTTTGGCACATCAAGTATTATGTATCTCAATGTATAAAAGAAAAAATTTTAGTGTAAACTTTTGATAATAACAAGTAATTGGTCAAGAACCGTAAAATTTCTCACACTCCACCTGTTCAAAATTCAAATGCTATGTTTGGCTAGTTGCAGAGAGAAAAAATATATATAGTGTAATTAATAACTTTATTCGTAACATTATATATATGCCGGTTTGCACTCTACCTTTTTGTGGTCTATTACACTTTATTCTATTGTAATTAATAAATACACCACCGAGAAAACTGGGCGTTTCTTTAGAATTTTATTTGTGATAAAAGATTTTAGTGTGTTTGTTTAGCTATGAACTTGTTTCATTGTGACGGAGGGAATAAATATACTAATGAAAATAATTAAAACTAGCTAATTCAGCTTTGCCTGTATTGATCGCGGAATCACCGACCGAGAAGCTCTCTAGTTCTAGGGCAGGTTTGAATTAATTAGTGGTATTAATGAATGATTAATTATTGCAGTGGACCAGGATCATAGCAGACAGCATCGATGAAGCAGCAGGCAGGGTAATTGAATTGCTGGAGGATACAAGCAAGGGGAATGTGATGTATTTCCATGGCTGGGGTGGACTGGGGGCTTCAGCCGTCCTCAGAGCAGTCGCCAAAAGACTGACGATGAGGTCATCGCCATCGCCAGGAAGAAGAAGGTGGGAGAAGATGATCCACGTTGATTGCTCGGTGTGGCAGAGCAAGAGGGCCCTGCAGAAGGCCATCGCCCAGGAGCTGCAGCTTCCTTGGTCGCTGATGGCCTTGTTCGACCAGCACGACGAGGAGGATGATTTCAGTGGGGTGGAGCAGAGTGCTAGAGGGGTAATACAAGACGTCAGCCAGGCTATATTCAGCATTCTTGCCAGCCGCACATTCCTGGTGATCTTCCACAATGGGAGCAATGGCTACATTGATCTGCTAGAGTGTGGTGTCCCTGTAATAACAGGAATCTTCAACAAAACGGTGTTGTGGACCTCCCGAAGCAGCTTTCGGATTACCGACTTCGACATGGATAACGTAAGCAAGGAGGATCGGGATAAGCTTGCTGGGCTGAGTGATGTAGCTATATATGCTTATCCAACCGCAGACGATGAATATAGTTTTGTAAACTTATTTGGAATGCTTTTGCATCAAGAGGCAGAGGAGGTTGCCAGGTACACCGGTGTCCCTCAATCTGCTGGCATGAGCACCGAGCTTGTCAAGAAGTGCATCATGTATCAGTTGATGCTAAGACAACAACATGTGGACTACACCCAACACTGGGATACCCACGCAGCTAACTATTGGGTATGCAGTGGAATCATACAAACCTCAGACACCACTAGTAGTACAAGTTGTCATAGCTCATCGCCATGGGAGATAGCCCAAGCTCTTTATAATAACTTGATCTTGGAGTTTTTGACCATGGACGATTACAGCAGTAACCCAGCTTTTGCGGAAGCAATACAGAGAGCACTACGAGTGCCTTCTGATTTTGTGGACAAGTCATCCTTCTTCTTCTGGACATGTGATGCTATTGGCAATAACAAGGTCGACACAACTACAGCTTGTTGTAGACAGAAATCACTGGAAGCCAAAATGTTCCAACATCGATCTGCAAGCTGGCTACGTGTGATACATCTCTTTGAATGTACCTTCAGTTTTGCGTCTCCACCCTTCCTCTCTTGCAGCAGCCTAAGATTCCTCCTACTTGACCATTGCAAAGACAAACACAACCTCGGCTCAGCACCAAATAGTACTAGTGCTGGAGATACTGACAAGGAGACTGGTATTAGTAGTGGAGCATGTTTCCAGAAGCTATGGGTGCTTGACCTGAGTTACACAGATTGGTATTGTTTGCTATCAGTAGAGGCACAAGATCTGATGGTTGAGCTTAGGGAGCTAAATGTGAAGGGGGTCAAGCATTGGAGCATAAACCATCTACTCCGTGATGGTAACAATTCTAGTGCTGGGGTCGGAAGCAGCACCAAGCCCCTTGGGCTGCTCAACCTTGTCAAGCTCCAAGTCACAACCGAACCAATAACTGAAGATCAACATCAGTCACAAGTATGGAAGGAAGATCAGGTAGCAGCAACATTATTCCCGAACCTATCTAAGTGCAAAATCGTAAAGACGATCATTCTTGATGGTTGTTTTGAGTTGAAGCGAATTGACCCTCACGTCCTGCCACCATCACTCGAGTCATTTAGCTTCTCCAGCAGCAGCAATGACAATGATGTTCATGTCTCGGCCAAGATAGAGAGCATCTCCTTTCGGGGATGCACCCAGTTGAAGAGTTTGTTATTGAGAGGACTATTTCAAAGGCTCAAGCAGCTGGACGTGTCAGAAACTTGTATTAAAACCCTCGACCTACGTGCAATGCGAGGCAACGGGTCTCTCAAGGAGCTATTTCTGCTTGGATGCAAGGAGCTTTCTGCAATACTATGGCCAAAACAAGATGTATCATTGGAGGTTCTGCACATCGATACTAGTAGCACAGAACTTGATCATGCTACAGGTGTAGTTGAATCATCATCATTCTCACCCGTTGAATTTAAATGGTATATTTCATTGGGGGACGACAGAAGGCTCCTTCGCTCGCTAAATGATACAAAATATCCCTTGGATGCACCATGCATCGAGATCTCATCCCCTCCTGCTAGTGTTGCTACTGCTACTACTGATGGTTCTGAATTAGGCGGAACAATAAGCAAGAGAAGGCCCATTGCCGTTAGCAGGGCTGAACAACGTTGGTTGATGTCGACCAAAAGCCGACGACCAGCTGCTGACAACAAGAAGTTATATGCGGATGTCAACTCCAAGATCCAGCACTTGCAACTACAAGCAACCATGAATGGCAACTGGATGTGGCCTTATAAACAGGAGGACAGCACCTCTCACTACATTAGCTTACAAGATGATAAGAGGATGCAGACGAAACCATTTTCGTCGCCATCTTTGCCAGGTTCCATCTGTGAAAGAGCTTCAGGCCTGCACGTGCATGACAGCTTGTCTATCGCAAGTATCACAAGCCATTCAAATGAGGCACGGAAATGGAATTGGCTACAGTGGTGCAGAGTGGAGAGATGCCCTAACATTGAAGGCGTTGTTTTCACTCCACCTAGTCCTGGTAGTGATGAAATTTTCTGGCACCTGAAGACATTCTGGGCATCCCAACTAGCAAAGGCGCACCACATCTGGGACTGGGGTACAAGGGGCCAGCTGCATTTTCAGCCTGGATCAACTTCATTCTATTTGCGAGTGCTACACCTAGATTGCTGCCCCAGGCTGATACATGTGCTTTCCTTATATGACAGCAGACTTCCCTATGCATACGGTGGGTTGGAAACCCTTGAGATCGTGTGCTGTGGTGACCTCAAGGATGTCTTCCGAGTGGATGATAGTAATCAAGAGCTACTGGAAACTAGAGAATTCCGGAAGCTGAAGCACATCCACCTGCATGAGCTGCCCTCTCTGCAACGCATCTGCGGGCATAGGATTGTGGCGCCCAAGCTCGAGACCATCAAAATCCGAGGCTGCTGGAGCCTCACCCGCCTACCGGCTGTTGGTCTTGACAGTACCCACAAGCCCAAAGTGGATTGTGAGAAGGAATGGTGGGATGGCCTGCAGTGGGACGGGTTGGAGAAGGGACACCATCCTTCCCTCTTTGAGCCCACCCACTCATGCTACTACAAGAAGAACCTGCCCAGAGGTTCCATGCTCAGGTATGTACGTATGTGATATGTCTGTATGAATGAGTGATTTTTACTCCCTCCGTATTTTAATGTACGACGCCGTTAACTTTTTGACAAACGTTTGACCTTTCGTCTTATTCAAAAAATTTGTGTAATTATATTTTATTTTATTATGACTTGATTTATCATCAAATGTTCTTTAAGCATGACATAAGTATTTTTATATTTACATAAAATTTTTGAATAAGACGAGTGGTCAAACGTTGGTTAAAAAGTCAACGGCATCATACATTAAAATATGGAGGGAGTACTTGGGTTTGCACACACATACATACATTCATAGAAACACATAAAGCTCATTACTTTACTTACTCCATCGTGTATATATATGGTCGAGCATTTTCCTTTTTCTTAATTTTGTCTGACTTGGCGGGCTTTCTTTTCTTCTTAATTTCAGGTGATCGATATATACGTCCATACACTACATATTTGATACAGTAATCATCTACGTGTCATTCCCTTTCCATCATCCAATGGCTCAAAATCTTCAGCTCGATCTATCTCTATTATATATGTCCTTACTTGGGCTGGTGTTCAATGTGCTCGCTCATTTCATCATATCATTTGCAACGGCTGCAATATCTAATGCATGATGAGTAAGTACATCTCCGGCCGGCATCCTGACGCTCATCATCTGCTTGTTACTAGCTTGGATTCTGTTCATTTCTGCTTGGTTTATGTGTGAAAATTAATAAATGGATGCTCAGCTGGTGTGTGAGCTCTGCATCTATCTGCTCAGTTATTTTCTCCATACATGCTTGCTTTCCATTTGGCCGGTTGGTCGATCTGATTGTTCGACCGATCCATCCATCAGAGTACGTACTTTGTATGCATCATCTTAATTTCTAGATAGATGATCACACATGCTTATGAAAACTTTGATCTCTAGCACAGTTTCTGGTGTGGTGTGCTAACTAGAGATCGACGAATAAATCATCAGCTTCAGCAGCATGAGCAGATCCATTGGGTGATCCTCATGCAGTCGAGTTGCTGTAATGCACTTGTTTGTGTGTGTGTGTGATTTGTCAGCATATATGGACTGACCTAAGTTTGTACTCCTAATTACTTCACTTGTATGAATGGAAGCAATGATGCTAAGGATTGTGAGTGTGACATTGTCTATGCAGCAAACATATATACCAGTTGCTCTGTTATTTGGAAAGGGTTGTATATTTTGCTATGCAGTCTGCAGTCCGCATAGATGCCTAGTATTTTCTTTATGAAAAATACGGTACACCTTTTTCCTTTTATGGTTAGCTTTTACTCTTTTCCTTATGAGTCCTTTTACAGTACACCATGCTAGTGATAGAGATGAATTCCAGCCGTTTATTTGTGTGGTTATTTTTATGATTGATTTGGTTACTTAAAAAGATTACCCAATCCAATCAGCATTTTTTTTCTATCTCGTTTGTTCTTCGTCGCTGCAAGGATTCCAGTCCTGAATCGAGGAGCCAATTCCGCAGCCGCTTCTGTTCTCTGTTGACGCTTGCTAAGGCACAGACTCTGATGAATTTATCTGTAGCTGCAAGTACTATGAATGATTTGGTGATGCGTAGAACACTCCCAGTATATTTAACATTTCACTAGATTTGGTGGATGACTGGATGATGCATATAATGTTTAATGGTCCTTAGTAATTGTAACGACCCAAAAATTTTAATTTGCTTCGCCGCGCTGTTGGTAACCTAGTTATAGTAAGCTCACTGTGTTGAGCTGAACAACTAGTTGTGTCACGCGTTTGGCTTGGATTTTTGTGTTAGAGGATCGATTCATATGCATATATCACAGTAGAAAACACAAATTAGACACATAAGTAAATTCTTTATTTCTTCACATATACATTACACAGTGTTGTTGCATACATCAAATGCATCTCATACATTATTCATCTAAAATAGAAATAGTGAAAATTAAATAAAAATGTTGGTGTGATTTGTGGCCACACCTAATTGCTTTAGGATATTTCAAATATAAGATTTAGGTAAAAGAGAAAATTTAGAGTTGCTTGATGTCACATATTTTGCAACCAAACCATTTTGGGGCACAAAGTTAGTAACATTAGCCATCTCTTAGTAGCTTCCAAAACTATTTATTTCTTAAGCAAACTCTGAGTTTTTGGGCAATTGAAAATCAATCCCTAAACTCAAAGTAATCTCCATATTTTTAAAGTCTATGGTACTCATCAGTTGACCGTGTGTTGACCGTTAACTCTTAAGGAAAAAAGTCGTATTTACCCTTCTGAGTATAGGGCATGCCTAACAACTCAGAGAGGACAAATATGTCTTTTTTACTTGAGAGTTAACGGTCAACACACGGTTAACCGACGGGAGTGGCATGAGAGGGTGTGCAAATTTGGACCAATAGTGTAGACCCCCGTTTTTATAACAGGAATCACTCATGTGAATAGTACCATTTCCCTGGATCAAGTAGTCTGGTACTCACGATTACATTGCTGAAATATCAAGTGCGCATACAAAGATTGTCTAGCGCGAATTATTACATCATAGGCCCGCAGGCATAGTCTAGAACATAGGACTAAACGGTCCAGAATACATCCCAAAAGCAGAAATAGATAAGCAGCGGAATCAAGGCAGCGGCGACGCCATTGCCACAGGCAACAACCGTAACTAAGACCTACTAAGCGCCACCATCTTCTTCACCCTCCTGGTAGTAAGCATATGGGTCATCCGAGACTTCATCACCGGCTTCTGATGGAATTTGTAAATAGCAAGAGTGAGTACCAACCATACTCAGCAAGCCACCACAACAACGATGCATATGATAGAGGATATTCAATGAAAGGCTAATGGTTTATTTGCATAAAGCCAATTTTGCAATTCTTTTCACAAGCCTAAGACCTAGCATAACCGATCAAATTTTATCTCCATAGTTCATTAAACAGCGACGGTTCTGTCCACCATCTATTGTGTTCCCAAGGATAGCTTTCCGCCACTGGTCGTCATGGTTTTTTGGGGTCTACCCCTTCTCGCCTCTCGAGAAGTTGTTCCACCAGTCTAAAAACCATTATGCATATCCCACCTATCATTTTAAGAGTTTAGAGTCTAGCCAAGTGTAATACATGTCCCGATGCTCAATAACCGCGAGCACGGCTATTCGAATAGATTGGTTTACTCACACTGCAGTGGATGTACACTTTACCCGTACTCCGTGACTTGCCCAACACATGAGCCTACGTCCCAACGAATGAGACTTGCCATGGCAAAGCCTTTCAACAACCTCACTTTGGCAGTACCCACTCCATGAACTTTGAGTCCTCATGCACTCTAGGCGTTATAAGTTTCTAGCAGTGAGAGGAGTTCTGGCGCTCCCGAGAGGGAAAACTCACGCAAGCCTAACATTGCATCATGTAGTTGAACCCAATCCATGCTGTACTCTTTTGGGTATCTCCTTGTAGTCTTGTAGTCTTGACAAGTCAATCTCTGGCCATCCGTATCGGGTATCCGCCATTTGGCCATCCGTATCGGGTATCCGCCATTTGGCCATCCGTATCGGGTATCCGCCAGCAGACTGCTTGTTCGTCCACACACCTAAGTGAAACCACTATGCAGGGGTACTGCCTCCGCTCGGCTATCTACTCCGCTAGGTCTATACTCATTCGAGAAGTACGGCTGTACTGTGGTCGTTTCATGCTTAACTTCATGGCTCTGTTCTTAACTGACCAGGGACGGCACTAGCCTTAACCACCCAAGTCCTCCAGCCGGCCCAGTCGAAAAAAATTGTTTAGTTTAATTTTCTTTCACAAATCATCTCATCATTATCATGGCAATGTGGCGCTCATGTCTCCACATGCCGTATGTCAATTACCTTCCCTAAGGTAATTGCCCAAGCATAAAGCATTTTGATAAATATGAATATGCATGGATCTAAATTAGCATGGGCTAAGCATTTGTCAAATATTGACTAAAGACACACGATATCATGGATTACAAAGATTATATGCATAATCAATATCAAAGGTATGGCATATAACAAAGTAGGACATTCACATATAAATAGCATGCAAACTTTATTTAAATCAAAATAAGTTCGCAATAGGTCCAACATGCTCAAAGATTAGTGATGACTTGCCTTGCTCACAGATTTGATGTCCCTGTTCTGCAGTCAACTCAACCACTCCCTCGGAATCTATATGTACGTGCGAAAGATTCGATTTGAATTCAATTAGAATTCAAATTAAATCACTAAAATTCAACAGTGCAAAAATAAATAGCAAAAGTGATTCCATCAGCTAGATCTTGATTTTATATGAATTTAGGTTCAAGTTTCATTCAAATCCGAGCTAAAATGAGTGAGTTATACTTGTTTAAAGATTCAAATTTGAATTAATTCCAATAATTGTGAAATGATACTGTTCATAATTGATTTATTTTTAGTCCTGGCATTATCCATAAGATACATTGGCTGACACGTGGGACCAGCCCAGGTTGACTAGGGCCAAACCGGCTGTTTTAATTACCAGTGGGTCCAGCTTGTCATGGAGAGTAAACTTAATATTGGTTTTAATTAAATTTCTAATCATCCGGACCCACCCGTCATTGACAGCTATAATCATCATTGGAAGAGAATTACTGTGCGCTAAGTAGATGTGGGTCCCACATGTCATAATCTCTCTCTCTCTCGTTCTTTCCTTTTTCCCCCATCGTCTTCTACCTCGCGCCGGCCATCGAGCAGAGCAGAGGCGCAGCGCGTGCGGCCCAGCCCGGACGAGGGCGACCCTGCGGAGGTCAGGGGAGTCGCGGAGGAGGGTCCGGCGACCTCCCGCTGGCGGCCACAGCACAGGGCGGCGCGGGGGCGAGCGGCGCGGCATGGCCACCATGGCCGAGCTCTAGGGTGCAAGGGGACTCGGCAAACGGCGAGGTCTCTAACCAATTATTTTGGCGCACGAGCTTGTACAGCTTATGATGATTCCGTTTTGCTAGCTAGGTGGGAAGGAGAGTGCTCGAGGTGACCTACCCACGGCGAGCGCGCCGATGGCGAAGCGGCGGCCGGGACGGCACGCCGAAGGACGCTAATCGCCAAAATTGGTGGGGGATTTAGCTTCTACTAGACTAGGAGGAGCTATAGGAGCGAGGTTTTACCGAGAGATGGCGAGATGGCGAAGTTTGGCGGCGCGCAGCTCAGTGCGGACGAAACAGGGGCGGCTAGCGGTCGGCGACGCTTGCAGGTGTTCGATGCGTGGTTCCCGACGTCCAGCGGCTCCCGACGTTGATCCAAGGCAGAAGAGGAAGTAGAGGCAGCCCGAGCCACAGTTCCCGCGATCAGCTACGCCGGCTTCGGCTCCAACCGGTGATGATGAAGCATGCACACAAGGTGTTCGAGGAAAGGGCAGATAGGGATGAAGTTTTGGCTTGGGGATAAGCCAGGATGGCGTGGAGGATAGGATCGGCAGCTGGTGCACTCAATGGCTGTCTATACGGCCTAGATTAGGGAGGTTGACGCGGCTATGTTTCCTCCTCCTTTTCCATTAAGGTTCTGTAGAAGATCATTGCATCTATGACCCCTATACGCCCTAGCTGGAGAGGAAGGCTCCGTTTTACCCGCTGGTTACAATGGAGGAGGCACCGGCATCCGCATTCGGATAAGGTGGCGGACGTGGCCATGGCGATGCGTCCTAAGGTAGTTGGCTAGGGCTAGGGATGACTCGGGATGGCGCAGTGGCCGTTATCCATCTACTCCGAGGCGACGCGCGCGTTCGTGGCGGCGCAGCTTTTGCGCGTGGATTCGGCGGCTCGGTCGGACGGCGGGGCCCACGCGAGCGCGGCGCGGTGCACGGTCACGCGGTGGAGTGGCGCACGGTTACGGAGAGACGGGCGCGTGGTGGGGGCTGGGTCGCTGGGTGTTCGGCCCGGCTAGGTCTCTGGTCGAGCACCTGGTGGCCCATGAACAGTAGCAAAAGAAAAGGAAGGAGAAGATAAAAGGAAAAGAGTAAGAGGGCTAATCTGTAAAAGTGATTTGGATAGGAATTTGAATGAAATGTAGCTCTATATATTTTGTATTTGAGAATTCAAATGTTTGATTTGAATATTTATTTGGTTATTCATTAGTTCCCAAATGAATTTGCTTTCTATTAGATTATCCAAAAATTATCCAATATAACTTCTAGGCTTTGATATTCCTTAAAAATTAATTAAATATTCTAATGTGACCTTTAATAATACATTAGCACATTGGTCGAGTTTATTTGTATGGCAAAGTATTGCATATAGATAAGTTTAATCTATTTAATTCTTACTCCATGAAGGCACTGTGAGACTTGGTGCAATATCGGTCTAAATATTGAATCGAGTACTCATATAAGCCCTTTTTATATATAGAACTCAATTTATTTACATGACTAATTATTTTATGTGAGTGAATTTTATTCCATGAGAGCCTCAATGCAAGTTATAAATATCAACTTAATTATTCCAGTGAAACACTCCATTATATGTAGGGTTCATAATAAATATCATAATTTTATAACTATTACTTAGTTGTATAGCTTTAGCTTAATTTTCATTTGTGACATTTTATAGTTTGGCAAGTAATAATGACCGTAACATCCATGATGATGCACAACAAACGAACCAATAACATCGGCATGATGCAAATTTATTTAAAAGTTTTTGAAAGTACTCAATTTCGGGTTTCGTTTTATTTGTCGAATTTTCAGAGTGTTACAAATGGCATATAAGGGAAGAGCCAATTTTCAGTGGCATATAAGGGATCAGACCAATTTTCAGTGGCATATAAGGGATTATCTCTTATACTTAATATTTGAACTAGAAAAATGCCCGTGCGCTGCAACAGGAAAAAACATGAGAAATTTAAGAAAAGGTTAAGAAATATTTATATTATGTAATTAAATATAAAATCGCAACTATACATGTATACATGTATACATGTATACGATGTTGAAGAAAAAAGGCTCGTAAAAATCAAGGTAAATATGGAAAATAAAATTTTCCAAATAAACTATAGCTGGATTTAATTTTTATTAAACTCTCCATGATTAATTACACTATGTGAAATTTTTTCGGTATTTTCAAAGCACCATTGCTAATTTTAATAATACAAACATTATTTTAGCATTTATTTTAATGAAAACCCTCCTTTCTCCCTGGGCCATTTTGAGCCCATTCTTTCTTTAGCCCGTAGCCGAGCCGGCCCATTAACCTGACTTCTCCTCCCTTCCACCTTTGCTTGCAAGCGCGCATCCAGCCCATCAAGCAACCACAAAGTCTAATCAACGTCCCTTCTCCTCTCACTGTCGCATGGGTCCCAGTGCTACAGGTCGTCCCCTAACTCCGTTCGATTCCGCAGCTTCCCAACACCGCCGGAAACTGTCCCCTCCGTGAAATCTGTCCGCATCCATGGAGCTAATCCAAAATTGATTGAGGGGTTTTGATTCTTATCGCCTCTTTCCGTTTTTTCTAAAATTAGAGCAAAATCGCATCGTATCGACCTCGGAATTAAGCCATATAGCAAACCCTAGAGTTGTCTGTTTCACGTACGGGGAGGGAATCCAACTGCGCCCAGAGATGACGTACGATTGAGGGGTTTTGATCCTTATCTCCTTCTCTTTCCGTTTTTTCAAGAATTAGAGCAAAATCGCATCGTATCGACCTCAGAATTAAGCCATATAGCAAACCCTAGAGTTGTCCGTTTCGCGTACGGGGAGGGAATTGGACCGCTCCCAGGACGACGTACAAAAAAAGTTGGCAAAAACATCTTAAAGTTTTTTAATAGGTAAAGATGTACTGAAACTACTGGTTATATATATGAGAAATCTGAAAATAATGAAGTTATATTCAAATATCTGATGCTTCATGAGCATCATGTGCTTTTGAATATACTGAAGCTAAACTGAAAATACCATGTACTTTTGGAGTCCTTTCAAACATCAATCAAGGTCTCTCAATAGTCAATACTCCAGTCCAATTACTCCAAGGTTTCTGAGTACTTCGATTCAGGAAATCGAATCAAGATTTCCATGTACTCCAATTCAGAAAAAATCAATCAAAGCTTCTGACTTTCTGAGTACTCTAATTCCAAAAAAGAAAAATCAGTACTCGGCACATATACTCTTTCTTCTGTACATTCAGAAAGAGTATCAGAGTACTCTAAATCAGAAAGATATTTCTTGTGCTAGTTCTTTCATTGTGTATGTAAAATCGACTACAATTCCGGCCAGTGATCGAGATTCTTGAGGTTATCGGCGCAACCTTTCTTTATTCTTGAGCTTCTTGATTAGATGCATCGCTAGAGGTTCGTCGTCGTCGCCCGGGAGAGGCACGCCATTTCCGCTGGGCTTCGTCGCTGTGGACTGATGAGGTTTCGTCACCGTTGCCTAGGAGAGCTACCGTCAATATTAGGGTTCGTCGCTGTCAAGGTCCGTTCATCGCCATCACCAGCGATTGCGTAGAGGCAGTTGAGATCGAGCCCGGCCACGAGCCGCGCGGCATCACGGCGTAGGGTTCGCCGCCATTACGGGTTGGGAAAGGCGTGGCTGCGTCGTCAGGGCAAACCAGACATTTTGGAAGATGGAGAGAGTATATCAGTTGCTCCGTTATTTGGAAGGGGTTGTATATTTTGCTTTGCAGTTTGCAGTCCACACAGAGCCTACTATCTTCTTTATTATCAAAAACACAGTACACCTTTTGCCTTTGAATTTCATGTTTGACTTGAGAATGTGAATTTAATTGCCCTTAAATTAACTTTCGAATAGATTTCAGCACTGGCCTTTTGAGAAGAAGAAAAGGAAAACCCAATAAATACCGGTAAGATGATATTTTAGAAAAGTTTTTTTAATTATTTCAAATTTTGTTTTTCAGTTATAGATTCGAAAATTTTAAGGTGTTGCATAGCAGCATGCAATTTGATGTCGGATGGCATCGATAGGTTCAAGCCTTCTTTAGGCAAAGCATTGGTATCGATATCGTTCATTTTTCATCAATCTTAAATATATCTTATTCAAGCTCGGTTATATTACATTTTGTCATGAGCCCCGGCGCATAATCTAATGGGATATCAGTGGGTGATCGGAGGGCGAGGACGTGGAAGCTTGGTCGAACATCGACCCGTGGCGGCAGCAACAGGAGATGAGAAAACAAAGAATCGGAGATGAGAATTGTAGATTGAATTTGCTTGCTTTATTCATCCGAATGCTACCTCTTAATAGGCTTACAATTGGTAACCAAATTACTATAAGAAATAGCTAACAAACTGGTAAGGAAAAGAGCTAACAAACTTTATCTAATTTGCAGGCGAATAGAACTGTTGCCGTCCGGCACGGCTGATCAGGCGCGACGCGCTGCGCTCCCTGCTGCCGCGTCCTGCTGAGCCGGCGTGCCTCTGCGACGATACGTACGTAATCCTGACCATGACATATTTATGTTTGGTTTGCATTTCAAATATCATCGTAGCATTACCACGCATATTACTAGTGATCTAATTAGGGAGACTAACCAACGGGAGACTCGGAGAGCTACGAACCAATGATTAAGCACAACTTCTATACGTAATGGATTTGATGTGCTTTTATCTGATTAAATACTATACTTAATGCCTATAAAAATATATACTATATACTTAATGAAATTAATACTATATACTTAATTTGGAGGCCCAAAAATTGTGGGCCCTACTCGATGGGCCACCTCGACCTGTTAAATATGTGATCCGAATTTTAGGCCCACAATATATTCGGATTAGTTATCTAATAGGAGTTTACTTTATAGGATTAGTTTCCTATTATGACTCCTAAATTTCTCCTATATATATCCCTTGTAAGCTGCACGGGGAGGGTGCGACAGCCCAATGTATCTCTTTGTATAAAATTCCTCTATAGTGATTATTGCCGGTCGGCGCCTGTGTTTTTTCCCGTAAGGGTTTTCCACGTAAAATTCGTTGTGCATCTATTCTATTTTCATAGCAAGTAGTATCAGAGCATTGGAGATCTGTTCCGCAATTCGCCCGCTGCCATGTTCCACATCTACGTCGAGTTCGTCGTTTCGGCGATATCGATGTTCCCCACGCTGTTGTCGGGAGTTTTCGTGTAGTCGAATCGATCTGTCGCCGAGATCGATCTTCTGCCGCCGCATGGATTTGTTGGCTCATCAAGTCCGACGCGGAGTCGGTGTTTTCTGTGCGAGGAGAAAAAGGCAATGCAGCAGCCGTCGTCCACGCCTACGCAGCCGCACGCGTCGAGGAAGCAGCAGTCGGTGTCATCTGATGTCCATACCGAGCCATCTACCAGCACGTCCATCAAGCAATGCAGGAGAAAATCAGAAGCAGCAGCCATTGATCTATTCCACACTCATCCCGAGGAAGGAGAAAAGTCTAAGGCCCTGTTTAGATAAGACTAAAACTTTTAAGTCCCTATCACATCGGATGTGTCACGTCCCGAACTAGTCCCGAGCGGAACTAGCCCGTGACGCTCCAAATTAACCTGTTAGTCGATACCAGTCCCAGGAAGCAATGCTGGTATCACAGGAAGACAGAATATCACAGCAACAGAGGTCTCTTTATTAAAGAGTAGGAGTACAGCCTTGTTGGGCTGCGGACAGATCCCGAGCTCACAACTGCATTACAAAAGGGAAATGGAAGCCAAGACTTGGACCAAACATCACAGGCGCGACTTGGGAACTAGGCCGAAACCCTAAAACTCGTCGTAGCCGGCTTGCTCCTGGAAGAACTCCTCGTCAGCGGGATCCGCTTCATCTTCTTCAGCAACTGGGGGGGGATTATTTATATAGAGCAAGGGTGAGTACGGGAGTACTCAGCAAGCCATGGGAAATAAGTGTTTAATGCAGGCTTCAAGGAAAGGCTGTTGTTTTTGCAATTCATTTTATTTGAACTCCTTTCTGAACAACTAAGTGAGTGCTTCTCAAACGACATGGATGAGACAGTGCGTCTCGTCCGGTCGGAGTTTGTGCAATGTATCAGTCTTTTGAATTGATCAAGATTGGCACCTGGCCAATAGCTTTCAAACGGCCACCCGGGCCTGGCTGATCCCATCAGCCGTAGATTTTCCAAACATCAAACCCTTTTCACAACAGCAAATTTCACAAGGCAGTAGTCAAACAAAACTACGCTAGGAATCACCTCACATCCGCCGATGACCGTGGGCACGGCTGTTCGAACAGTTTAATAACCTCTGCAGAGGGGGTACACTTTACCCACACGACATTACTAACCCGGATCATCCAGCCCATGCAGAACGGCCACGACTAGAGACCTTAAGGCTTTCATGACAAGGCATTTCGAAAGCCGACACAGGTTCACCATATGCCAACGAGAGGGGTCCCAGACCAACACCAGATTAGGTTCCAGACCATACTGTGCCAGGAAGCCCAGGGGTCCTCCCCGACACCACCCCGGCGAATCCACATGTCTCTTGGCATCAAGGCTCCCCCGATTAGCTAATTACTCAGCCAGGGGTGTCCCATTCCACCCATGTGGTCGTACTTGTCTTATGTTCGGATGAAATTCCAAGGAAACGGTCCTTAAGTGCAAGAGCGGGAAACCGTACACCCGGTACGTTCCCCGGTCCGCGATTTGGAAATTCATTTAGTTCGCAAGCACCGACCCAGGTGTCGGGTTTTCCAAGTCTTTTGTAAAACCCAAGGTTTACCCAAGATGTTTCTCAGATTTTAAGTTTGAAGGCGACCGTCGATACCTGTGCATAGTGCACGATTACCGAGGTGCAACTAGGTGGTTACAAGGGAACATGGTATAACAATTACAATGGAAGGATCAGATGCAACAAGTTAGGTAGGCACACCGGTCTGTCTTGCAGACGGTGTAAACAGATTAAGTGCAATCCTACCTATGCATAATATTTTTCAAGCAACATAATTAAGTTCAAATATAGGCTCAAGATGTTCAAGGGTGGCTTGCCTTGCTCGAGATCTTGATCTTGATCCTCGAAATCCTCGCACTGCGGGTCTTCGGGCTCCGAAACTACACACGAAACGGGACAACTCAACAAACAGCGAAAATAAAGCCCTATTATTGACCTCTAAGCATGCCATTAGATAGATCTCAAGATTTGAGGAATTTTGGAAGTTGAACGGAGTCAAACGGACTTACGGTTGGGAAGATATTGAATTTCTAAGATTATTGGATTTTTGGTCTAAAGGAAAAGGATTTATTTAAACCCTTTTTGAAAAAGAAAAGAAAAGAAAAAAAAGGAGGGTGGGAAATTAGACTTCCCTCGGGCGGCTAGGGCGCGGCCCGAGAGAAAGAGGCGGCTCGGCCGAGCTTAATGGGCCGGCCGGCCCAAGAGGGCGGCCCAAGGCGCGCACGCGGGCGGGGAGGAGAGAGAGAGCCGGTGGGCCGGGTCCATCCCGCGTGGTCCCGGGTGGGACCCGCTTGTCAGCGACTCGGCTCACCGTGAGCAAGGTGCACGCGGGGCGTGCTAGGGTTTTGGGAGGGAGGCGCGGCGCATGCGTGCCGTTCGCGGAGGGCGCGGTGCGGCGGGCCCACGCGCAGCCTCACGGCTCGCGGTGGACCGCGCGCACGGGGAGGGAAACGGAGGTGGCGGTTGGCCGGGTCGGTCGGTCCGGTCGCGGTCGAGGTGGCGCCGACGTGGCTGCCACGCGGACCGGCGGGAGGTAGACGACGATGGCGGCCGGAATGGACGGCGGACGGCGGTGGCGATCGGCGGAGCGAACCACGGTGATATAGGTGAAAGCGAGCACACCGGGAGGTTGCACGGGACGAGGGGAGACGAGCCAATGGCTCGGATTCGCCGGGGGATGCTCGACAGCGGCGGATAGCGGTGGCGGCAACCGGCGGCGAGGGAAGGGGGAAACAGCGACAAGGTCATGAGGGGTCGATTCCCGGCGGTGAGAGCAACTACGCGGCTACGGGAATCCGTTGCTAGTGTCGGATTGGGCGGAGCTACGCCGAGCGAGGCCGGCGACGAGCGGGTGCTACGGAGCACGGGCGACTACGGCGGCGAGCACACAGCGGGCGGCGGCAACTGTCGAGGCGGCACCAGCTAACTACGGAGAGGCTACTCGTGCTACTACCCGAGTCTAAGGGGAGGAGATGGAACGAGGAGGGAGAACGGAGGGAGGCACTACCGTGCGGGGAAGGGCGCAGTGACGATGGGCCGACGGCACGGGAGCGATCTCTCCGGCCTCGGGCCGGGGAGGAGGGAGAAGAGGGCGCGCCCAGAGTCCCCTTCCGCGTCCTTGCTCGTGCCGGCTCCTCCAGCACATGCGACGGCGGCGGTCGGCGAGAGGGAGGGCAATGGCGCGGGCGAAAACGGGGAAGATTTGGGAGGGGAAAAGGAAGGGAGGCGCTTGGGTTTATAGGACGGCCATGTCGGTTTGGAAACCGACCTTGGGGCGGTCAAGGAGATGGGACGGGTGGCGCGAGCGGTCAAGCGGCGCAGAGGTGGGGGAGGATGACGCCGGCGGGGAGAGAAAAGGGGAAAAGGAGGAGGGGAAAGAGGGCTTGCCTCCTTGCCACTTCGGGAAAAGGAGGAGGGAGAGAAGGCGACGCGGCAGAGAGGGCGGAGGGCTCTGCCTCCGTCCCTTGGAAGCTAGCGCGCGGAGTGGCGGGGCCAAGTTGTGACGACGGCGATGACGGCGGACCGGCTTGGAGCGGAGCGGCGACACGGGCGGCAGGCGCAGGCAGGCGCGGCAGAGGCTGACGGCGGCGGCGACCAGGCGGTCGGCCACCACGGCGCGCGCGCGGGAAGCAATGGGCGGCGCGGCGATTTGGGCGGCGTCGGCGGGAGGCGGCAGCGAGGGCGGGGCGCTCGGCTCGGCGCGGCTCGCGCGCACGCGTGCGCAGCGCACGGGCAGAGCGGGGAGAGGGAGAGAGAGAGAGAAAGAGAGAGAGAGAGAGAAAGAGCCGGGGAGGGAGGGGGAGATGGGCCGAGAGGGATTCGGCCCATTGAACCCTAGGGAGGCGAATTAGACTTTTGCGGAGGGATTTGATTTGGGAAGGATTTGGATTCGGGATTGAACTTGACGATAGATCGAGGATTTGAGATCTGAGATGGCACGGACACTAGACAACAAGCAAAGAAACGGATTTCGCAATTAGGGTTTTTAAGAGATAATTTTCCCGCTAGGCGCCACGACGGAACGGGCGCTACAGGATGTTTGGACACTAATTATAAATATTAAATATAGACTATTAATAAAACCCATCCATAATCTTGGACTAATTCGCGAGACGAATCTATTGAGACTAATTAATCCATGATTAGCCTATGTGATGCTACAGTAAACATTCTCTAATTATAGATTAATTAGGCTTAAAAAATTTGTCTCGTAAATTAGTTTTCATTTATGTAATTAGTTTTGTAAGTAGTCTATATTTAATACTCTAAATTAGTATCTAAATACAGAGACTAAAGTTAAGTATCTGGATCCAAACACTGCCTAAGCATTCAGCAGCCTTGCCTCGGTTCTGTTCACGTGAATTTATTTCACAGTTGGAAATTGCTGCGTGCACACGCCCTTCGTACCAGGGAATCAATTCAGTGGCAATGCTTCGGTTCTGTTCAGGGGAATTCAAATTCACCTTCAATTGCTATGTTCACAAAGCCAAGTCTACCAGGAGGTTCTATACGGAGATCAAATACTTCGTTTTATGCACCTAGAGTGTTTCGTATTTCTGCTAGGGTTTCACAAATTATACCAGCAGATTCAGGATTTTATTACCAAGGCGAGTTTGAAGTTTAATCTACCGCTCCTGGATTGAGATGCAATATTCTCGTTATGGCAAGTGAAGATGCAAGTTGGCGTAGCCATCGAGGAGGAGAAGCAAGTATTGATGTACACCGGAGAGGAAAAAAAAGGCAACACAGTCAAGTCGTCGAGAGGGAGCCTCGCTCCTGTCTAGATCACAAGGTGATCAAATTGTCCGGCGAATTTTGCTACCATCATGCCCAACACACCGGAAGTTTAATAAGGAGATCTAAGTACTTTGTTTTATGCACAGCGTTTCGCGTTTCTGTTAGGATTCCAGAAATTAATACCAGCAGATTCAGGATTTGTTCCCAATGGCGAGTTTGAAGTATGGTCTACCTCTTCTGGATCAAAGGTGTTATGGATTGTAGTCCAAGTGACTATTTGGCGCACATTGATTTTATCATCATGAGGTTGTTTAGAGGTTGAAGATTTTTATGCTACAAGAGAAATTCGTCTCAAGGTGGAGATTGTTAAATATGTAATCCAAATTTTGGGCCCACAATATATTTAGATTAGTTCTCTAATAGGACTCTACTTTATAAGATTAGTTTCCTATTAGGACTCCTAGATTTCTCCTATATATATCCCTTGTAAGCCGCACGGGGAGGGTGCGACAGCCCAATGTATCCCCTGCGTTTGTATCCAATTCCTATATAGTGATCATTGCCGGTCGGTGCCTGTGGTTTTTTCCCACAAGGGTTTTCCACGTAAAGTTCATGTCTCCGTTGTGCATCTATTTTCATAACACGACCGATAGCCCGGCCTTAATTTACCGTATTGATGATCCGTTCTCTAAAGGAAGTTACAGTGATGAGGCGGTTTCTACTGGTATTTTTATATATAAAGTGGCATTTTATCTTTAGGATAAACAGGGATACAATTGCTTTCGCTCAGAATAGCTTGGGTCACCCTGGAGGCCTGGACTGACAGGCATATTAGCTTAATTAGATCAAGCAAACAACACTCCTTTCGCTTTATATCTTTTTCTTTATACATATGCTCTTTAATTAAGGAGGGGCCAGCAGCGATCAGTGGCAGTCCAAGCAACGAATCTGATGATTATTGATGGAGCGTACAGCTTGGGAGATAGTATATCGATTTGCAACTTTTGCAGAAAAGCACAATATATTACCAAAGCAAACGGAAGGAATAATAGACCAAGCATGTAATGCACGCATTCTAAGTATGCTTCTGCTAGCTCCATCAGCTCTCCCCAAAGGCCCCCAAACATCATCTTTCATTCAGTTCTTCGATCGTTTCATTTTGTATGCTCCCATGATGCGTGCAAGCATGGCTTAGTTTGTTCACTCCCGGCCGCCCAGCTGTTTTCTCAACATCGTGATCAAGGTAAAAACTACATGAATGCAGCTTGCTTTCTCTCTATGTGTTCATCCATATTTTTATATATGTACAAATAATCAACACAGTGATATATAAGAGTCTTATATATCTCTCTGGAGTTTTGGTTTTCAACGAGCTAGCAAGGGACTTTCTTGAATACATGTTTTAATATAGTCCAGTTAATTTGTATTTAGTTTTATATGATAAGAGTATCATCAATTTATATTTCATATAGAATCATTGATTAATCTATCTATTATTATATACTAAAAGTCCATTAAACTTCCTACAAACGCTCTCAAGCCGCCACGTGAGATTCTACAAACGCTCTCATGATGCCATGTGGCGCTCTAATAAATTAAAGAAAATATAAGAAATTCTGGAAAAAATATCTAGCCATTGATTTATGCGCAAACATATGGAGCCATTATTTTTAGCCATTAGATTAGATTTGTTAAAATCTCTCTCTCCAAAAAACCAGCTAATGTACTTCCTATGCGCAACAGATGTGAAAAAATGGAAAGAAAAAGTCCGTCCCCATACGAATCTACGGTCCATTATTCATATGGTAATGGGTATATACGGCGGCGAGACTGTCACGAACCAACGAGTCGGATCGGAATTATCTCCTGTGAACAAAAAGCAACCACCAAAACACAGATTAAGTCTAGCACCCCGTGCTAATTGAATCGCCTATTGTCTACCAGCAGTCCAGCACAATTAGTATACGTTTGATCAGGTGGATAGTTGAGAAGAGTATTAGAATGATGGAAAAGACTATACATACTAACTTTTTATTACTAAATTCTTACTAACAGTAATGTGTCATGCTATGAGTGCATTTAGGTTTTCCATAACTTCCATCTATCTAAATCAAACGGTTAAGATGATTGTTAGTAAAGATTTAATAAGAAAAAATAGTATGTGTAGCAGTGCTCATATTGACACATCTAAATATCTCGAATAAATGATAGATATATACTAAATGTTTAATTACCGTATAATTTTGATTAATTGTATATATAACATAATCGTTTAATGGAATCTTTCATATATTCTGTATTTTACAAGACAACTACGTAGGACCCGGCCGTCTGGTAGTTTTCTCTATCCTTCCACCTCTAAGTTTTTTTTTCAAACTGTGCATATGTACCAAACACTCCTACGATTTTCTCTATCCTTCCATCTCTAAGTTTTTTTTCAAACTGTGCATATGTACCAAACACTCCTACGATTCTCTCTATCCTTCCACCTCTAAGTTTTTTTTTTCAAACTGTGCATATGTACCAAACACTCCTACGAGGCCGTGAAGAAGCCATGCCATGGCGGCGCCTCACACTATCCATTGCTCCGCTTTCTTACCGTCAGTCTATCTATTTATTATATACTAAAAGTCCATTAAACATACTATGAACGCTCCTAAACCGCCATGTAGCACTCTATAAACGCTCTTAGACCGCCACATGATATAAAACATACAAACCCTCTATTTTTATTTAAATCGATAAACCCGTTATTTTGGACCATTAAATTGGATCTTTTAAAAATCCACCACTCCTAATCTTCTTCCGTGTACGTACCAGGATGTATACAACGACAGAAAAAAAAACCCACCCTCCTAATCTACTGCACGTGCAGGTATGACACAATTATGTGTGTGTGAACTTCTCTTTTTGAATAATTTTTATGCGCGAGAAGTTTTGTAGGAGTTGGTCTCAGCAAGATGGACAAGCCTAGCTACCTTCTGAATATCTGATGTACGACGCACAATCCATACATTAATTTGTACACCAATTGAAAAGCATCCATCCATAAGTCCATACGTGTATGTACGACGACAAGAAAAATACGTGCAAACTGTTCGCCGGATAAAAGCCGAAAAAAATACGTACATACGTAGGACACGCCATTCTCCCAAAAAAAACATACTCCTACATAATACCTACATATGTAAGATCGGGCAAAAAATCAATTCTCCCCTCTCGATACTCAGATTAAATGTTGTTATATTCGTATGCTTATGATCTGTCCGCCTAAACTTACATACGTAGTACAAGCTATTCGCTGAAAAAAACATACATGCTATACCTAGGGATGTAATATTACACGGGAAAAATTAAAAAAGAAGTTCAGATATAATACAAGAAAGAAATATCGAAACCCACTAACCCTTGTGTTAGTGAGAGATTGTTACTTGAGCGAATATTTTTTTCACATAGTTCTTAGTAGTTTTACCCGGTCTCACATGTTAGGGAGACATTCATGTTTAATTTTAATTGTACTACCCTATTAATTGGTAGGAATGGTTTAAGAATATCTATGCATAGATGTGGACATAAGACAGAGAATTATGTGTGAAGTGTTCGTGATTATTTATTGTATTACTGATGTGTTAGGCTCTTTTTATGGTACTAATAAAATTCCATTTAATTCCATTTATGAAAAGAGACCCAATAGTGGTGATATGTGAGTTTATATAAAAGCATGAACTAAGTGATTTTTGTTTGAAATTTGAGAGACATTTTTATAATTTAGTATATTAAAGTCTATGATCTATTTCACGGCATAAGTATTTTTCTTTCATTTTAGTTACCATTATAAGATAATTTACCATCTCTTATGGTGAATTTATAATACGAATATGGTGAGATAATACTTCTTTTAGTGTTCTCTTTATCATTAAAAAATAAAATAATTATACTTGGGTTGCATCCACCTGTCCATTAGAAACACGGATGCATTGTCCCTTAGAATAATCATGCGAGGTCATACTAAAAATGTTAGTTGATTTATTATGTGATGCATCTGTGAACTTTATATATGATGTGCTGCAGGGCTGGAGAAATCGGATCGAGATATTCTAGATATTTTTCATCATGGGTTAGAGGCTTGCTTCAACATATTCTAGATTTTCTAACGTGTGATTCAAAGAAGATCGACTGATCGAGATATGATGGAGCTGCTTGCCTAGACTGTAATTCAAGAATTGAAGATCCAGCTAGCAAGAGAGCCAGGCGACAGCTAGATCGACTCATCATGCCAGCGGATGAGGTATTTCACTCCGTTCCATTATATTTTCTCTTTTCATTTCGAATGGAAATTATTCAGCGACCATGCATGCGTGTAATTAAAACAAGGCAAAATTTGGAACATATATTAGCTAGACATGTATGCATCCAATTTCGACTGCTATTTGTTTAAACACACTTTCATTAATTCATTACATATATAATGGGGTATATTTTAGATCCAGGAGTGTCATTAATTTATTCAATTTGGTGGTCTTTTTATAACTTCACTGGTTTTCAAACAGAGGTCCGGCAAAAACTTTTTGTATTTTCGATTATATATGACTTATACATAAGTTATATTATATTGTAACTGCATTCTAATTAAACTATAGTAGTACGTAACATTTGAAAGTTTTTTCCACCCAAAAAACTGTCAAAAGTTGTAATGATACTCCCTGTATATGCATTACCAAGTTTAACTCAACGCTCAGAAAACGGGAATTGGTGTGTCTCTACGTACCCAAAAACAGCAAGCATATATATGTACGTACAGAGTAGAGGTCGTATATATATGCGTACATACGCAGCAAGAATTAAGCTTATCTGGGTTTGACTGACTAATTATAGTAGTAATTAATTATTAATTGCAGTGGACGGAGATCGTTGTAGGCAGCATCGATGAAGCAGCAGAGAAGATAATCGATTTCCTGGACGATACGAGCAACAACAGAAGTACGGTGATCTATTTCGAGGCCAACATCTGTGGATTGGGGTCATCCGCCGTCCTGAAAAAGGTGGCCAAACGACTGAGATCGTCGTCACCGGAGAAGCTGAAGCTGGGGTTGGACAAGATCATCCATGTGGATTGCTCGGTGTGGCAGAGCAAGAGGGCCCTGCAGAAGGCCATCGCCCAGGAGCTGGAGCTTCCTCGGTCGGTGATGGCCATGTTTGATCAGCGTGACGAGGAGGATGATCTCGACGGCGTGGAGCACGGTGCCAGAGGGGTGATACCAGATGTCACTGAGGCGATTCTTAACGAGCTTGCCGGCCACACATACCTAGTGATCTTCCACAACGGAAGCGGCGGCTACATAGATGTGCAGGAGTGCGGTGTTCCTATAATAATGGGACTCTCGAGCAAAAGGGTACTGTGGACATCCCAAGTCAGGTTTGGGCCCTGGACCGGGGACGATCTGCACAAGTTTGCCAGACTGAGCGATGTCGCTATATATGCTGATCCTTTTGATGATGAATCCCTACTGCATGAAGAGGCTGAGGAGGTTGCTAGGTCTACTGGTGTCCCAAAACCTGGCATGAGCCCTGAGATTGTCAAGGAGTGCATCATGTACTATAAGGTGGTGAGACTGATAGATGGTAATCATGGCATTGACTGGGCCACCCACGCGGCTAACTACTGGGTATGCAGTGGGATCATACGATCCGCTGGCAATACGTCGGCATGGGAGATTGCCCAAGCTTTGCATACCAACCTGAGATTGGATTGGAATGACAATGTGAATAATAATGAAGAAAAACTAGCTCCACTACAAGTGCCTTGTGATTCTGTAATTAAGGCATCATTCTTCTGTACTACATCTCGCGGCAACAAGGAAGCAACCACAAGCTGTAAAGAGTTATTGGACGACGAAACGTTCCAACATTCATCTGTAGACAGGCTGCGTGTGATAAATCTCTCCCAGTGTACATTCAGTTTTGCATCTCCGCCCTTCCTCGGTTGCAGCAGCCTAAGATTCCTCCTACTTGACCGTTGCAAAGACAAAGACAAGCTCCGCTCAGGCTCAGCACCAAATAGTACTAGTGCTGGAGATACTGACAAGGACACTGGTGTTAGCGGTGGAGCATGTTTCCAAAAGCTATGGGTGCTTGACCTGAGTTACACAGACTGGTATTGGCTGCTATCAGTAGAGGCACAAGATCTAATGGTTGAGCTTAGGGAGCTAAATGTGAAGGGGGTCAAGCATTGGAGCATAAGCCATCTACTCCGTGATGACAACAATTCTAGTACTAGTGTCGGAAGCAGCACCAAGCCCCTTGGGCTGCTCAACCTTGTCAAGCTCCAAGTCGCGACCGAACCAATAACTGAAGTTCAACATCAGTCACAAGTATTGAAGGAAGATCAGGTAGCAGCAACATTATTCCCGAACCTGTCTAGCTGCAAAATCGTCAAGACAATCATTCTTGATGGTTGTTTTGAGTTGACACGGATTGGCCCTCATGACCTGCCGCCATCACTCGAGTCATTTAGCTTCTCCAGCAACAGCAATGACAATGATGTTGATGTCACAGCCAAGATAGAGAGCATCTCCTTCCGAGGATGCACCCAGTTGAAGAGTGTGCTTTTGAGAGGAGTGTTTGAGAGGCTCAAGCAACTCGACGTCTCAGGCACTTGTATTAAAACCCTCGACCTACGTTCAATGCGAGGCAACTGGTCTCTCAAGGAGCTCCTACTGCTTGGATGCAAGGAGCTTCGTGCAATACTATGGCCAAAACAAGATGTATCATTGGAGGTTCTGCACATCGATACTAGTAGCACAGAGCTTGATACTAGACGCTCGTCATCTGCTTGTTACTAGCTTGGATTTTGTTCATTTCTGCTTCTTGTTTTTTTGTGTGAAAATTAATAAATGGATGCTCAGCTGGTGTGTGAGCTCATCTATCTGCTAAGTTATTTTCTCCATACATGCTTGCTTTCCGTTTGGTCGGTTGGTCGATCTGCTTGTTCGACCGATCCATCCATCGGATTACTACGTATGCTTCATCTTTTCGGATAGATGATCATACATGCATATGAAAACTTTGATCTCTAGCTCCATTTCTGGTGTGGTGTGCTAGCTAGAGATCGACGAATAAATCATCAGCTTCAGCGGCATGAGCAGATTCATTGGGTGATCCTCATGCCGTCGAGTTGCTGTTGTGCACTTGTTTGTGGGTGCGTGTGTGTTCGTGTGATTTGTCAGCATATGTGGATTGACCGAGTTTGTACTCCTAATTACTTCACTTGTATGAACAGAAACAATGATGATGATTGTGAGTGTGACATATATTGTCTATGCTGCAAATGTATGTATTAGTTGCTCTGTCATTTTGAAGGTATTGTATATTTTGCTCTGCACTCCACAGTCAACACATGATATGCCTGTGTAAATTTTCTTTAACAAACACTCCTTATAAAATCCGCATTTCTTTTGTTAGTTTTTTCTCTGCTTCAAAATGTGCAAAGGGAGAAGCACAAGATTTTTTTAAGCCTCAGGTCTGACTGATTTGATCAATGAATTAAGATGCATTTCAACCAAATTAGCAGTCACCATTAGTAATTGTGTTTTGTACTTGTGCAGTGATATGATACTCTGTTTTGAAGTGAAACCTTCTGCAATATTGCAGTGGAGAGTGGCATGCAGTAAGATTTGGGGTGTATCCCAGGTGTTAGTGTTTGCTGGGCCTGTATGAATACACACATTAGGCCCATTTTGGCAGACAGCTGCACCTATTAAAAATACAATCCATAGCCAGCAAAACACAAGAGCAAAAATACAGTCCTTTTTCCAATTCAGTGCTTACTCAAGAAAACCTCTAACTAGATTTCCAGTCTTCATTTTTCCCTGTTTATCCTAATTTTGTAGCCACAATTAATTCAAGATACAGGAGATTAAAGAACTTGGACTTAAAAAATAATGGTGACACAGTAGCACCTTAATTTCCTTATAGTTTCAGAAGGGACAATTTCCTTTGATTCAACTATATCCAAAACAGGCTTCAAATTACATCTAGTTCTACATCCTTGCTTTGCAGGAAACATTGGATCTTGGTAGAGAAGCCATTAGTTATACGAGTAGAAGCAGCAGGTCGAGAAGCTTGGCAACATGTAGGCTGCACCCTGCATTTTCTTTCATAAGTGATGGTTGATGCAATGCAAATCCTAGTCTTGCTAGGAGATTACAGGAAAGCTAGGTGATCTGATTTGAGCAAATTCGCACAGTTTTGCCAGCCATTTGTTGCATTAGTTAGAGATCCATCTGATCCATATACGCATTACGATTAATTGTGTTACAGAACGTATTTAAAAATACTGATCGATGCATGTGTCCTACTAGTATATATGTACGGCAAGACAAAAGCATGCAGGATCATGAGTTGGACAAGGAGCAGGTGAACCGACATTATTTACCTTTTTCTTTGCGGGTGGGCCCCACGCAGCAGCCTATGTTGCTCGCTGAGCTGTTAAATTTACATTGTGTGTCCAATGACATTGTTAAACATCTACTTCCTTCGTCCTAAAATAAAACAACTTTTATATATTTATGTATATATATATATATATATGTACAAATTCATGCATAAATGTTAATTTGTTTAAGTTTGGAAAGGAATACCCTCAAAAAAGTTTGGAAAGGATTGAGAAGATCGCTAGAGTAAAATGCAAACATGAGAGTGCAGCGAGATTATACAAATTATATATGGTGGTACTATTGAATAAACTTTTTGTTGTAATTGTTAAACTCCCATGTGGAACTATAAAGATTGCTTTGGGAAAAAAATGCGAATATTAGGAAGGACCTAATATCAAATAAATAGAAGGGATGAGTCTTCGAACTTAGGCCGGCTAGCTCACCACCATGTGGAGCTGGCCGGAGTACCCCTGGGCTTTTCTCTAAAGATTGCTTTGGTTCTAAAGATAAATGCAGAAATGTATGAAATAAGCTCTTTTTATGTTTTCTAAAGAAGAGGGAAATAATATCATATGATTGGTTAAAAAATGTTAAGAGACACAAAGAAAAATAAATAAGATTAGCTAGAATCGGAATAATTAACATATCATAATTATAGTTCTATTTTAGAAGAGAGAAGGAACCTCACACTATTGTGTAACAAAACTGTAGAAAATAACAAGCCCCCTTGAGTAATATTTAACAAATACAGCATGTATACCAACTCAAAAGAGGACATGTGTATAATTAATATAACATGATATATATAGTTGAAGACACCATCAGAAATGCTAAGCCTAGATATATACTACTCTAGCTAGGCTCTAGCTAGCTCATATATATCAATTAATATAAAAATATTATATTAAAGATATATAGTTAATTTGCAAGCATATGCATGACGCAAATGGCACGTTTAATTAATACTATTTGTCAAAACTGCATCAAGTGGAAACAATAGTGCACATGATTCCATTTGAAACTTAGCCATGTCTTCATGTTTGGCAGTGCTAACCGAGAACACAACAATGCATCTTCTACATATTTCACCTAATAGTTAACACACTGACAACTTCATGAAGCTTTCACCGAAAATATATGAGATAGATCACGTGTCACAGGCCGGCTCAATAACATGGTACAACTTAGATTGGGAGTATAATTAAAATGGGCATAGCTAGGAAGGCAACAGCATAGAACATTGACAACATAATGATCATGTATTAAGACATTGACCCACTCTGGCAAAATCCAGTCTAATAAAAAACTCACAAGGTTAATTAGAACATTCAGAGATGGATCTCATCATGTCCTGATGGTATACTTGTAAATGCAAGTCGCTTTAATCATACAAGGATGGATTTTAAAAAAATAAACTCTTCCAAAACTTATTTCTAAACATGAACCTTTTGGCATGGCGAGACAACAATACCACGTGCAACCCATCATGGCGTGACAGTGTTGTTTCACCTAAGTGGGGTGGTGTGACCAAAAGGTTTGGATTGGAAATAAGTTTTGGAATAGTTTACTTTTGAAATGAAAAAATAAAAGGTTCAAAAGAAATAATAAAGAATCAAAAGGATGTGATAAGAAAATAACTCAAATCAATTAATTAGTTGCTCTTTATTTATGCTACATTGAAAGAAATGAGTTTTTTTTAAAGGAAAACAAATAAAACAGATGAAAATGTGTTATAAATTTAGGGAAGAATTTAAAAGCAAAGATGACGACTTATTTTCAGTTAGCAACTACTCCACTATAGCTCTAGGTGAATTGGAGAGCTACTAGCTAGGGATCTTTGACTTTTGCCTTCTGTTTGGTTAATTTCAACTTTCAAGTATCATCATTGCGGGACGTTGACTTTCTAATCCCAGTGAGCAATCAAACTTTGATAATCGTGTCACATTAACTAAATGAGACCCATTTAAGTTTAACAAACAAGCGTTTTGACATAGTAAAGTAATTGCTGATTATCAATGGCAACCCCTTCTCATGTAACATCCACGATTTTCGGAGCTCAAGGATGTCTCAGCTAGGGATGTCAATTTCCCCCATGGGGCCGGGTCCCCTACGGGGGCAGGGGCGGGTTCAGTTTTTGACCCGCGGGGGAGGTCGGGCTGGGGGCCCGCATTTTTGTGGGGAGGGGACAGGTGAGGCATTTTACCCGCGGGGTGCCGAAGGGTGTATATTAAACCTCAAAATGTAGCCCATAGAAGATCTAAAAGAGCCACAAAATTTTAATAGCCTTATCCTCTCCACTCTCCCCATCTCCCCTCTCCTCACTCTCACTACACAGGCGGAGGCGGCGGCGGCGCCACCGCGCCAAAGAAGAACAATGTCCAAGGGCATTTTGGTACTTTCAATACTCTTTCTCTCTCTGTTTTCACCGGAAATAATAAAATAATGCATCAGGTGTCTAGCAGCTAATTACTATATTTTTGCAGTGTCCACAAAAAGATACATGTTCTTTGGGTGTCTCACAGCAAATGTCACAAACTTTGAGTATCCTGTAGCAAAATTTGCATTTGATTTAGTACAAACCTAAGGGCTTATTCTGAATGCAGGAATGCAAATTCATAGTACCAATTCCTCCAAACTGAATGAATGAAGTACTCAAATCCTATAGGAATTGAATCCTCAAATTGTTCTCTACAATTTGTAGAAGCCCTAAAATAACTTAGGCCGTGTTTAGTTCGGTGCCAAATTTTTTTTTACGTATACGGACACATATTTGAAGTATTAAATGCAGACTAATAACAAAACAAATTATAGGTTCCGACTATAAACTGCGAGACGAATCTTTTGAGCCTAATTAATCTGTCATTAGCAAATGTGGGTTACTGTAGCACTTATAGCTAATCATAGCGTAATTAGGCTCAAAAGATTCGTCTCGCAATTTACATGCAAACTGTACAATTGGTTTTTTTTTCCATATTTAATACTCCATGCATGTGGCCAAACATTTGATGTGACGGAAAAGTTGGAAGTTAATTTGAAGAAAAAAGTTAGAATCTAAACACAGGCTTAGTATGAAAGAGTGAGAATGAACTAACCGTACAAGTAAATTTGCAAGTCAAGTCACCACAAAAATTAACCTCTAGCAATCATTGATCTGATCCAACATGGAAAAGGTGAAGACAACCATGTGTGGTTGACTTTTTTAACATATGACAGATGATAAAATTTGGTCAAAAGTTAGCAGCAAACGTACCCACATCCATATATGCATGCATGCATCACATCTTGCAAAGGTGAGATTCTATCTGTCTCTCGATCTGCATGAATCCATGGATACATGTCTGATTGATCTGATCATGCATCACAGTTGAGAAGAAGCTAAGCTAGGTCCACCAATACTGTTAAGTGACTAGTTAAGCAAACAAGATGGTGATGTGCATTGCCCAACTAATGCAATCACAAGAAATTTCATGTACATATGAATATATGATGTCAAAGTTATACCTTCACCAATTAGTTGATGCGTCAAATGGTATTGGATTACGTATACGTATCTTGGCAAATAATAGTTGCAAATTGGAATAATACGACGACATAGTATGAATCTATGATTAAACGTACATCGAATGAAGAAGCATCAACCTGAATGAATGATTAGTTGAAGAAGCGTGTAGATCGAAGATTTGTCTAATCAAGTGGCTTAATTATTTGTCCATATATACAACACTACAATACAAACAGATACTACACTGGAACAGCAACTAGACAAAAATTAAGTTCATCTCTCCCTCAAAATGCATTTAATTTATACATTTATATGATGTTGAAATTGCTGGACGATTATGCTAATACAAATGGTTGATACAATTAATTGATTTTGAGTGTTGTTTGCTGCTTCACTCGGGGACAACACGGTAGATGACGACGAAGCACGGCAGTATGGCCCTTGGGTTCGCCACGAACAGCTCCTCCAGGTTGCCGTACACGCTGCTCGCCGCCTCGTCGCCGGCCACCGAGTCGAACGCTCCCTCCTCCTCCTCCGCACCGCCATCGTCGTCGTTCCGGCGGACACGGCCGGCGATGACGCGGCACACCAGCATTGCCCGGCACCCGCCCGCCTGCTGCGCCGCCGCCGCCGCCGCGCCGCAGTCGTGCGCGCGGCCGCTGCTCGCCGTGGTGCGCACGCCGAGCGGGTGCGCGCCCGCCCACGGCGCGAACCCGTGCCGGATCGCCGCGCACACGCCGCAGGCGTCGTCGTCGTCGCAGAGCGAGGTGGCGCCGTTGAGGCCGAGCGGGCAGGCGAGGGCGGCGGGGTGGAAGCGGAGGAGCTCGTTGCCGTCGGCGGCGGCGCGGGCGGCGGTGGCGCGGCAGCGGGTGCGGACGGCGTCGCGGTAGGCCTCGAAGCGCGCCACGGTGCGCGCCGCGTTGTGCACCTTGAGGATGCGGTCGATCTGGCAGATCGGACGGTCGCGCTTCTGCCAGCTCGACTTGAAGATTATCTCCACGATGTTTCGCCCCGAGTCCTCCGGCCCCAGCTCCGACACTGCATATGCATTGCATGCACTCCAAAATTAATCACTCGCTAATCCTCCAGGGAGCAAGCTAATTAATTGGATCTACCGTAATGTAATGTAATTAGTGGAGAGATTAACCACGTACAGCTAGCTAGCTAAGTGCATTAAATGCAGTGAGTGCATCAGCATGTGCAAGCTAAGCTCACAGTTATCATAGCAGACAGTGTGCAATCAAGGCACTGAAATTCAGGAGATCAGTACTTCATCTCGGCAGCATCAACAACAATAATGACATTGCAAATAGTGCAGCACTGTCATGTGATAGGACACTTCAATTGACCTAAACAGTTCAAGAGGATGATGTACATGTTCATGCAAGCACATCACTTAACTAACCTTAGTGGCTGCCTTGGCCCATGGCAGTTTAAAGCTGTATAATCAGCTATGCATGTTCTGCATCTATTTGGAAGCTCAAGATTCTGATAAGTAGCTTGTTTGTATCAAAAAAAGAACAATTTCTAAATAAATCTTTATCTAGATTCGTTTCTAAAAGGTTTTTTTAATAGAACAAAGGGATTAGCGAGCTATTGAGAATCTAAAGTTTGTTTCCTGGCTTATGGTGTTTAATTTATTTTCTAAATTATATAACTACATATTCTTAAACTTAGGTGAAAATTTGATGTGTTTAGAAAGCTGAGAAATTCTATAAGGAGCTATAGCCGCCCTAGAAACTTCAGAAAAAAAAAAGCATCAAAGGACAAGCAAGTACTCTCTCTGTTTTATTTTAAGTGCAGTTATGAGTTTTTTTTAACATTTAACTGTCCGTCTTATTTGAAAGTTTTTTATGATTAGTACTTTTATTGATATTAGATGATAAAATATGAATATTACTTTATACGTGATTTATCTTTTAATTTTTTTTATATTTTTTTAAAATAAGACAGACGGTCAAATATTGGATATCGAAACTAACAACTGCACTTAAAATAAAACAGGAGTAAATGACACCTGAACAATCTGAAACTGTGTTCCTTTCAGAGTACTAATTTCACAAATTGTAAGTGTGTTCGTGTTTGTGAGGGTACACAAAAGTGCATGCAGATCCTGTGTGCTACCAACCAATATAATAAATTGGCAGATTGGATGGATACTTTGCCCAACTACTGTAGTTGTAGAAGCACTGGGATCTCACTCTGCAGTTCTTTCTAGTACTCCTACATTGATTCTTTTGCTTCTGGTGTATTGTCTTAATCAGGCACTGTACTGTCATTGCTGTTAATTAATGATCTTTATAATAACTAATCATGTGCATGCAGTATCCTACATGCATTGAGATGCCATCAGTAGTCAGAAAGCTTCTACCCATCTACCTTCAACAAATGGAGATGCAGATTATGCAGATGCGACTGCAAGCATGCAAAAGATGGCTAGACACAGATACCTTTTGATGTATTTTTGCCATCCAATCTTAACTAAAATAATTAACCAAAGATGATTAATGTGCACAAGACAGTAGCTTCCTTGTAACCCACAAAAGACAAAGGAAAAGAGGAAAAGGAAGATGGGGTTAATAGCTTTGATGAGCAGCATCTTCCTTCTCCTTTCTGTTTGTCTCCTCTCCTCTCATCTCATCTCATCTCACATGGTTTGATGTGCCAAGAAACTAGTAAACTAATAACACTGTCACTCCACTAAGATTATAATAATAATTATCACAATATTGGTGTCTGTGTGGAAATATCCATCATCATTTTGTCATGAGTAAACCAATCATATTGACTGGGCAATATATAGTACCCACACACGCAGATCTCAATGCCTCCTCATTAGTGTTACTAACTTGGATTAGCTAGGAGTACTATCTTAACTTGTTCTACACCCCAAAAGCATTGACTACTATTCACACAACATGAACCTCAGTTTGTCATTTTTCGTTAGAATGGAGATGGTTGATATCAATATCGTTTACGGTTTATGTAAAGTTGATGAAATTTGTAGAAATTTTCATCAAAATTTAGTTAATTACCAGCATGGCGAATGGCTTGGTGGTGCTCCAAGCTGTCGGCCTTGGTGAACACCTCCCCACACTGCGAGCATGCGCACAGCTCCCGTGGCCTCGGATACCTCCTAATTAACACCAGATTATTATTCGCTAATCAAGTTAATTATGAGCTTAATTAAGTAATTAATCGGATTAGGAGGAGACCTTGACATGGGCTCGACGTTGATGGCGCGGCACTCGTAGCAGCCGGAGAGGCCACGGAGGGAGGCGTGGTGGCCGCCGCCGCCGCCGGAGGAGGAGGTGGCGGCGCGGTGGGCGCGGCGGGAGGAGCGGGTGAGCGGGGTGGTGTCGCGGTCGAGGGACGCGGCGGCGGTGGACGCCGCGGAGGCGGAGCTGGCGGCGTCGACCACGTCGCGGATGGCGCAGAGCGACGCGCCGCACGCGCCGGCGCCGTGGCTGCGGAGCCGCGACAACGCGGACGACGGCGCGGCGGGGTCGTGCACGCGCGCCGCCGCCGTCGCGCTCCGGCAGCTCAGCAGGCTCTTCAGCTGCTCCCACGACGACGACACCGGCGCGGCCGACGCCGACGGCGCGCCACCACGAGACGGCATCGTCGGCGCCGCCGCCTTCTTGGGGCGGTGGCCGGTCGTCGTCTTGGCCGCGACGACGACCTGCTTGGTGCTCTTCTTGGACGACGGGGCCATGGCACGGTGGCTTCCACTCCCTGCAGGCGGCGGCGTTCTCGGCATCGGTGAGAGCGACGGCGGCGGCGGCTTCTTCTTGCGCTTGGTGTGGTTGTGGTGGTGGTGGTGGCGGCGGCGGTCGGAGGTGTCGGTGGCAGTGGCCGTCTTGGAGGAGGAAGAAGAAGAGGGAAGGAGGAGAGTGGAGAGCGCCATGGGAGGAGGGGAGAGGAGACTAGCTTGGTAAGCGAGGTGGTACTAATAAATTTTCTTCTCCTTCTCTCCTAGTTAGTGCAACATGGGAGAAGGTGTGACATATATCAAGGCTCAGCTCTCTACCCTATTAAACATTTTTTTTGAAAAAAAAAAAGAAGAAATCATATATATCTATAAAGTTCATCCCCAAAGTATAGCTAATGCTAATTCTCTCTTCTCTTATGAATCCACATCACCTCAATTATTTTTAGCCTTTGGATGATTTATCAAGAATGTAAATTGCATTTATCACCTCCAAAAGACACCATACAATTCAATCATTTATAACTTTTGAATAATTTATAAAGGTTCAAAAATATATAAAACATGAAAAAAATCGTATAGTAGATAAGAAAGAAAATTTTAGAACTCGTATCTACTATCACACAATTCTCCCGCAGCAGCACGCGGGGTACCCATCTAGTTAATTAATATGGCAGTGGATATTGTGTGAGAAATTTGGATCTGAAAAAAATTAAAGGAGAAGTGGGCATTAATGCAACCTCAGGACCAGGGTAGTGGGGTTGGATGCATTTATTAAAATACCCCTGGACCATAGTGTGAAATGTTTGAGTTCATGATCCTTTCATTCAGCAAAGTACTACAGTGTAATGACTGTTGAAATGCGTGTTGTGGTAAATTAACAGAGATAATGAAGATATACAGCGCATTGTATTGTACTTGGGGTGCCAATGTGCCATCTCATTCTACTTGGGACAACATAGGGTGTAGATCATAGATGATGGTGTATCCATTGCCAACTCATAGAGTTATGTAAAAAAAATATAGCAACTCTAATAGATGTAGATCATTGAAGTCACGGTGAATTGGTCACTGACATGCATTACATGTTACATTGGGTCTATATGTCACTGGCAAGGTCATATGTCTTTTAGTGTGAGAGGAACCTGATCCCAGACTGTATTGTAACTTCTCTTGAACCTAACAAGTATATGGTAATCAGCTCATTGAAAAATCATTTTTTTATCTGCATTTGTAATTCATGCAATTCCAATTTTCTGCAAGTTTGGAATGCAAATAATATATTCACAGCACATACAAAAACATATAAAGTAGACATAAAAAAAAGAGAGAACTATTGGATCCGGTAGGTGAGTCAAAGTGTGATTCCACGATTGTCAACGTTTCTTTTTTTGCTCTGAAAAACAAAGTCATTAGGCAAAACAATAAGTAAATATGATCATGAGTACCGGACCAATTGTAAAGTTAACTTGTCAGCATTTAGAATTGTTACTGTATATTCTCAAACAGAAATGAAAAAAAATGGTTTGCACACATCTTTTCAAAGAAGAAATATAGAATATTGATGATCTGTATTGTCCTCTCCAGCCAAGATCGCCCCAATTGACATTTTCCTTGTAGGTACAGGCTTTGCATGAGACATCCCAACATCATAGTTAGCTTAGCCACCAACAGGTGAGAAAACAGTACTACTTTCTCTGAAAACAACATGTGAGAAAAAAAAGGGGGTACATATATAGTGCATAGTATATTGTCAATAAGTACCAATGAATTCAGCAGCCATTTTATTTTCATTGATTGGTTAACTTCAGCAATGAGAGCTAGCTATCTAGGTCCACAAAATTTGACCACCAAAAGTGTCGAAAAATCGACCATCAACCGCGAAAGATCGCAGAAAAGAAACTGAATTTCTTGGGCTTGAATCATGAATGCCAGATCGATCTCGATGATTTCTGCCTGCTTGATTCATTTTTTTGCAAGTGGTAGGAGTGTGGGACAGTTTCAGAGGACAGCTGTTTGTTTGGCCTGCAATCTTGTGTTGTGGAGTAGCTAGTACCAGAATGGGTAGAGACTCCCTCTTTTTGGGTTGCATACTGAAATTGTGTGTTCCATGATAAAAACAATGTGATCAATTGGAGCCTGGTAAGGGACATTTGCATGGATTGGTACCACAATCTCATTGGAAGAGCAACACATTATTTATGAACATGTTCCTGAGTACAATGGGAGAGTTGCTTGCAGATGAGCTTGTGTCCAACTATGTTCTTTTTTTTTCCTGTAAAATAACCATTTTTTCTCCGTTTTGCATGAATAAACCATAATTTATAAATATTTCAAAAACATACTGTATCTTCTGGGGAGTTCAGAAGCTAAGTCCATCAGACAGATATTAGTGTGCTGGTGAGAAATTTGTTGACGAGATAAGGTCTCAACAGCTAGAGTGTCGAATATTTGCCTAAGAAATTAAAAGAACGCTTCTGATAGCTATTGGAAGATTTCAAGATCAATTGGTGAACAAAGTGATGCATAAGCTAGCCATGATCGCAATTATTATTATTATTATTATTATTATTATTATTATTATTATTATTATTATTATTATTATTATTACAATCTGAAAGTAATCTGATCATTTCAGAAGTGAAATTATATCTCTCAAAAAGAGAGGAAAAAACAGAGGGGAGAGGTTGAGCTTCCCCATCACACCACAGGATGAGGGAGTTGCTAAGTACTAAATTAGTATACTATTCTCAGTTGCTTACCTGCCTCAAGTAGGTTAACTGCCCTCTCACTTCATCCATGTCCTCATGTCCCTTTCTCTTCCTTGCTATAATCTCTCTCTACGATTAGTTAATGTCAGGATCATCTACTATATATGTGTCTTGTCTCTCAAATTTCTTGGAGTTATTGGATGCAACATTAGAGTTTCTTGGCAATAATTTGGATTGAAAAGATTCAGATGTTAGCAACACCACATGGCGACGAAATGTCAGGACTCCTTGTGACCTTGTCCATGAATACAAGCATACTATATTTGCAAATGTAAACTACTTAAATAAGATGTGATGCCTTTAGAATTCATACAAGAGCAACAAAACATGCCCTACGTGGATTATCGCCAATGATCAAACTTTATTCTTCAACCAATGAACCAAAGCAACCTAGCATCTTAATTACCAACTGAACTATAGGTAGTTGCATTACATCACATCTAGGCTGAAACTAATACGATGCTTGCTTCAAAACAGAATATACAGATTATTTCTGAAATGCTGGCATGCTAGTGACAAGCATGGTATGGTAACATGGGAGAGCTAATGCCAGTGAGATATACATAAGATGCTTGAGCTTTCTGGCCAACCATGCATGCTACCATTTTGTCTGGTTTTCCTTCCTATTTTTATGAGCTGAAAGCAACAGCGGAGAGGGAGGAGTCCGTGGTAGGTATGAGGCATCTTCAGGGTGAACTAGCAGCTGGTTTGCATGGCACCAATTTTCTCACAACAAATCCCCAACCAAAATGCATCCAAGGAAGAAAAGGGAAAAGAAATAGAAGTGAGGACATGAAAATTGTACCAATGGTTGTTGATTATCTGATCAGTCTGCTAACCTCTTCTAGAAATGGGTTCAGAACCTGTACTTCTCAGAGGAAAAATGACAACAAATTCCAATAATTGAATTGCATTGGGTTATTTGTTAGGACAAATGCATGCTGATGTTTGCATCTGATCAGCATCTGACATGCTTGCACTGCACGCACTGACTTGCTCTGCAAATGTTGGCGCAGAGCAGGAGCAGATCTGTGCATTAACTTGTGGAGATGTGAGGAGTAAAGGTAGTACAGGCAGGTGATCCACATGTATGTGAGTAACTCTGATGATCTGATCTCTGAAGCCCATTGCAGTAATATGCAGCTGTTCTATGCCAAAAACCTGGACCACAGATCCATGGATCCAGCCAACTGCTCCATCGTGGGCTCCATCAACAAGCTGTTTGCACTTTGATTACCCTGAACTTTATTCTATCCATAAAACTGAGATTGTCTTCAGGAAAAAAAAAAGGAACTAATCTAATTCCAGATACTACAAGACAATGAAAAACAACCGGCGGTTTCGTTAAGTGTTCAACTGTTCATACACCAAGGCAAGGAACCAGCTACAGTTGAATAGTGCCCTCAAGGACAAGCTTTCTAGAAATTTTGCCAGACATGATCCAGACCACGAGTTACCAGATGCAATCCCAGGTCTGAATTGAAAGGTACTACCTCTGTTTCACAATGTAAGTCGTTCTAGCATTTCCCACATGTATATTGATGTTAATGAATCTATATATATATATATATATATATATATAACATCAATATACATGTGGGAAATGCTAGAACGACTTACATTGTGAAACGGAGGGAGTACTAAATAGAAGCCAACACAATAATACAAAGGTGTCCCATGGGCTTTGTCTGAGCCCTTAAGACAGAATGTACGAATCAAAAGTTCCATATCCAGCATGTGTAGGGGAAACTGAGTTACTATCCAATGTACCCTCGACTCCATACAATTAACATTTCAACATTTTAGGTTCATATAAGAACGCAGGAGATGCCACCATCCACATCAGATTAAAGAGCGTGACAAGATCATGGCATGGCATGTTCCCAAAATTAATTCTCTTCTACAGGACCATTTCCTTCGGTGCAATCACTCTTGGGCAGACAAAGATCATGATTCTTCGTCACTTTCATTGCCAAAAACCGATGACATTTTTGTAGCAACCTTAGGTTTCTTGCTTACATTGCCAACTGGAGCCTGTCCATGCAAAAGAGTAGCCAAGTTAACAATTAGATTCTGATGCAAAAAATAACCAATAAAACAGTGTTTTTCTTAAAAAAACAACCTAACGTTTGGAGCTCCCATGACACTACAGTATCAAGTTTAGTGGGGCACAAAGCCACAAAGATGACCCGGTTGACGTGTCGAAAGAATAGTAGTATACGTCTTATATTCTCACTTTAGGCCAAATAAGTTAAAGTGTCAAAACTAGAGCAATGAAAAAGTAATGGAGAATATAGAAAATATAAAACAAATTCACGGAGTTTCATACAAGCACACAACTACTTTACTTCCATAAATGGTCATATCAGTTTAACAAAATATGTTGTTGAGATGTGGGGTACCTTGGAAGGAGCCATTTTGGAGAAGCCAAACTTCAAGGTTTTACGCTGATCCTGATTTGAAGGGTTAGGCAAGTTCTTCATTGTAATTCTCTCTGATGAGCTCTCTGATGGTTCTTGCTTCTGCTGCTGCTGCTTTCTATGAGCATCAGCCCTGAAGTCCCATTAAGGAAATTGCAAGTTCAATAAACATTCAGCACATTTGTTCACAGTTAGCTCATCACTGAGTTATCATTGTTATCGACTAAAACATGGGATGGATACAGTTGAGCAAATTTTGCCAGCTCCTTCTCTTCTCGTTGCTGCTCACGTTTCTGCCTGTCATCACGGCTGCTGCTGCTTTGCATTTCTTTCATTTCCTTGAACCTCTGTTGTAACCACAGTGAACTTATCAGAAATATAGTCCTGAACAATTAATATGCAGGAGTGAAGGGGGAATGTATGTATGTGCACCCATACTTCACAAAAGAAAAGGCAGTAGAAGAGAAGTTCGCTGCACCAAGTGTGACATTACCTTCCTATGATTGTGGTCGTATGAGCTCAAATGAGACTCAAATTCATGCGCCAATTTGTACTGCTTGTTACAGAGACTGCAAAAGAACACCTTCTGTATCTCCTTGACCTCACTACGTATTTTCTGCTCGCGTTCTGCTATGACCTGGATTGTCATGATTTGCACCAAGCAGGAAAAAGAACCACCAAATAAAAAATGCCCAAAATGCTCAAGGATCATGAGGGCTGATGCTAGCAACTCTTGCATGAATAAGATACAAATATCAATATGTAATGCCAACAGCTAGATATAAGATTTCGATGTGCAAGCATCAACCCTGAAGAAATAGAATATTAAGGAATCAGTGTTCGATTGCACACCTCGCGCTTCTTTATATGTTCTTCAGTCTCCTCAAGCTCTATGTTTAATTTCCTCCTTTGCACATTATCTTCTGATGTGAAGAAGTCATCTTGCTCTTGCTTCCCCACACCCAATTTTGCATCTCTGATACCAGCTTTTATTGGCTCTGTTATACCTATATAACATTAAAGAAAAAAGGGCATTGTCATGAAGGTGCCAGAACTTTAGCAGAAAATATTAAAGTGATAACTGCTTTTTTAATCAATGATGGTAACTAGTTAGAAACAGAGAGAACTCAACAAAATGATAGTTAAAAATTTTGAATAAATATCAAGGGATAACTAACAAGAGAAGTTAAATCATAAAGTTCAGTCAAGTCGTTGTGCCACTGACATGGTGATTAGTCATGACTAGTCTTCTACTGCTCAAACAGAAAGTACAGGGAGAAAGGGGAAAGGTTCGGAGAAGAATGAGGAAGGAGCACGGATTAATCAACAAAACAAAATAGAGGAAAACAGAGTAAAGTAACATCACCAAGGGCAAAAGGGTGCATTCCTATGAAAAAAAATGTGGTTTTACTTAAACCTAAGATCCAAACAATCCTTTGCCTAAAAGAAATAACCAAGGTGAGCAAGGTGGATGAAATCAATGAAGTGTGTGAACTGTGACACCTTTGGCATCATCAAGTGAGTAAATTCTAACTGAATCATTTTTAATCGACATAAAGGTTATTAGAACTCAGCTAACTCATCTGCATGGAATAATTTCAACAGTCGATACATTAAACATCCAAATCGAAAGCATTGCAGAACAAGCATTCTATCCCGAGCACTGTAAACAAGAAGTAACCTTTAGGAACAACAGCAAGTCAATTTTCCTAGTTTACAGCTATACAAGCATAAAACTAGCCAGTTGAAAGACCAGCAATTCCAATCTAGTGCCTCCCAACATAGCAACCCTCACAAGCAACAACGTGATAATTACGGATAATGAAGCATGGCAAATTGGCAGTCAATAAGCTCATAAACTTGCTGAATTAACCTTAACCTAAGGCTATAAGCCTAGAACACGAACAAAGCAAGAAAGCTACCGCCAACATCCCTTTAAATCTCCAATCCCTTGCCAATTCAGTTATTCTCCATTCATAGCCATGCATGAAGAAATTAAATCTGAACTTAGCCTAAGACAAGATTAGAGACGCATGCAAATGTAGTGACAGTTACTACGCTCGCAAACCACAAGTACAAAACTAAGGAATTCAATCAGGATTGTAGAAACTTAGCTTAGATGGCAGTTCTATACATTAAGCTGTTGCTGACAGTGTAGTTTGAAAAGTTAGGGGTGTACCGCAATGGAGGTAAACAAGATGGAGAAAGCAAGTGAGCGGGGTAGAGAAGATGAAGTTATATTATACCTTGCTCGTTCTTGCCGAGCCCCTTGCCCTTCCACCCCATCTTCTGGAGCAGCCTGAATCCGACGTTGGAGGAGGTGAGCTGCGTGTCGACGGACGCCTGCTCCAGCCCCTCCGTCTCGAGGTTCTCCGTGGGTCGGTGGCTCATGGGCAGCCGGAACTCAAAATCATCCTCCAGCTCCTCCTCCTCTTCCACCGGAGCTCCATGAGGATTCCTGCTGCTGCTGCCGCCGCCGCGATCTCGCCTCTCCTGAACAGCAGAAATCGGTCAGATGGATCTGGAGCAGATCGGAACGGGGAGGTCGGAGTGGTTGCTACTCACCATGGCTTCGTAGACAGGCGCGAGGTGTGGGGGAAGAGATGCTAGGGTTTTCGTCGGAGACGCCTCGCCGCCGCCGCCGCCGCCGCCGAGACGGAGTGAGGAGAGGGGATCGGAGGTGGTTGCCGTACGGTTGGGCCTGAACGGGCTTATATTGTGCTCCGTGCGGCCCACTAATATTGGGCCGTAACGTGTTGGTTCGGCCCACGTTGACCACGGCTCCCGCCAGAACTCGACTTTGTTGGACTTCCAAAAAAAACTCGAATTTGGAAAATGAAAAGAAAAAAGGAAAAAAAAAAAAGCAGTTCTTGTCGGAGTCGGATCAAAAGCAGCAGCACTTACAGATATAGTCCGCATTTAGTCGGGGGGAAAGTGATTTCATCCATCGTGTTTCGTGTATGTTACCAAAATAGTCATAAAAAAATTAAAAAAAATTGACAACATAAATTAATATGAAATATATCATTCCACAAACATCCAAGTTTAAATTCAACTTCTACAATTTGTAATAAAAATACTATAGCTGCGAATGTGCGATAACTACTTTCAGTTTAATTTGTTCTTTTGTTGCAACTTATAGAAGTTGAATTTGGTCTTGCATATTTCTGGAGTGATATATTTCATATAAATCTATGTTGTCAATTTTTTTAAAAAATTTTGATAACTATTTAGATAGAATGCAAACAACGAGGAGATGTCTCCTCGAGGGATGAAAATCCAGATCCGTATTAGTCGATCGATCCATGGAACACGTACGGATAGGTTTTTCTTGGCGTGATGGATGGCAACAATGGTGGGCGGGCAGGGGTGTTGTTGTTGCATCGTCTGCTGCATCCTCGTGGTTTTACTGCCCGTCCTGCTGCTGCTGATCCTCGCGTACGGCGGAGGACGTCATCCTCACCCGCCTCGACCTCGCCGGCGCCAACGGCACGGGCCTCGCCTACAGCATCTTGCTCACGGTCATCGTGCACAACCCCAATGTGGCCGTCCACACCGAGTACACCCAGCCGCTCGTCGTGAGCGAACCGATGAGCGCACACCGGCAAAAGATGACGATGAAGGAGCTCGGCGGTGGCAAAAGCAGCGACGGTGAAGAAGCTTGACAGCGGGGAAAGCGGTGACAGCCTTCGGGCACGACAGCGACGGCGGAGTTCTGGCAGACTCCGAATTTAAGAAAACGGTGCTTGGGATCTCCTCGATCTAGCGAATAAGGTGGAAGGGTTAGGGGGAGAGAGGATGGCCGGAGCAACGAGAAAAATGTGGCCGGAGGCCAGTGGTGAGAGGCGAACTCACCTCCGCGATGATTGGCAAGGAAGAAGGGGTAGCCGTGGTGTGGTGCGACGCAGGGGAACGGAAGGCGGCGACGGCGCGGTCGGACGAGGCTTCCCTCACTGGCGACGAGCGACTAGAGTGGCGGCAGCTTGGGTGCATGGGGAAGGTGACGCTCGGCCTCGATGTGGCAGCGGCCTCTTCAGGTGGAGGAGATGGCAGCACTCAGCCTTGGTGCTGCTGCTGCTGGTCGGCACATGCCACATATGGAGGAGGATGCGGATCTAACGGGGAATGACATCAAAGTGGACGACGATGGTATGGTTACAATTTTACAAAATTTCAGTGATACACGGCTTATAGCGTGAATAGTAGTGATATATTTTTTTTAATTTGGCATATTTATAGTGGCATGGATCCAATTAACCCTTCTTCCAATGGAGTTTCACCCCTGGTGATTCTAAGACTGTTGGTTGTTTGATTTGCAGTGATATTATCAAATATCATTGTAGCGTTAGCACAAACTTTTTCCATATATTTTTTATGATGATTCCGTATTTTTAGAACTCCAATCCACTGCGTGCATGTTGCGCACGCCTTCAGCTATCACCCAGGCCAAACCCTACGCCGCCGCCACATCGATCTGCCTCCCTGTGTGTTTCCTCCTTCAATTGATTGCAGATTCACATCAATTATGAGAAAGCTAAAAGAGGAGAGATTGAGTGGATAAAAACCATCAACCAATTTTTGAACATCAAGAAAGATTCGGCCAGATTTGAAGGGAAGGATCGGCTCCAGTATCATGCGGGCACGGGACTATCTTCCGGAACACTACTAAGGATAGTTGTTGTATCACTGAAAATAAAACACCTTTACCCATTGCAGCGCTCGACTAATTTTTCCTAGTGGTTCAAAAATCTGTCGTCGCCAGTTTTTTTAGCAAAACTGAAAAAAAAAAGTCGAATTAGGAAAAGAAAAGGAAAACGAAAAGGAAAAGAAGACAGTTCTGGTCCGAGTCTGATCATCGATCAAGCTAAGAAGCAGCACTAGCACCGATATATAAACGCTGGTGATTCCGGCCAAGTTGGCATAGGTCGATCGATCCATCGATCACGTAGGTAGGTAGGTACTCCTAATTTCTTGGCGTCGTTCGGCGCAACAATGGCGGGCGGGGCGGGGAGCTGCGAGATGTGCGCGTCCTGTTGCACCCTCCTGGTTTTACTGGTCGCCGCGCTGCTGATCCTCTCGTACGGCGTCGTCTTCAACGTCGGCATCACGGTGGAGGACGCCACCCTCACACGCCTCGACCTCACCGGCGCCAACGGCACCGACCTCGCCTACGGCATCTCGCTCACCGTCGCCGTGTACAACCCCAACATGGCCGTCCGCGCCGAGTACACCCGGCCGCTCGCCGCCGAGCTCCGCCTCGCCACCGGGGAGTACGAGCTCCTCCGCGCCGTCCGTCTCGCGGACGCCGGGCAGAGGGTGGAGGCGGCGGAGACGGACAGGTTCGGCGTGGCCGACGAGGGCGTGGCGGCTCGTCTCGGCGGCGCGGCGTTGGCGGAGCTGGTGAAGGAGATGGGCGCCGGGGAGGAGGTGTCGTCGCTGGAGCTGAAGATCACCGGCGAGGTGAGGTTCCGGCCGGTGCACGCCGGCCGGGAGAGGAGGGTGGACGCGACGTGCCCGCTGAGGCTGTACCGACCGGGGACGAACACGGCGCAGGTCAACCACAGGGTCATCAAATGCCACTAGACTAGAAGCCGAATTATATAGGACTCACGTCGTAGCTCGTTAGCTCGCTAGTTGCAGTTTAGTTTGTTAATTGTTGACCTGTCGTACTGCCTGGTTCAAATTAAGTTAATTTGCTATAGCTAGTGAGATTCATATATGTTCGATTGTTTAAAAACTCAAACAATCTTATCGAAAGGAGGCGATCTTGTCGATGTAACGACTCATGTCTATGCTAAAATTTTGTATTGTTATTTTCTTGCGAATCTTAATGTAAAGTTTTGTTGCGAAGCGGTTGGCTTTGTCTTCGGTCAACCCAGTCAAAAGGCTTAAGCTCATGAAATAAGATCAGAATAACTGTTCGATTATCTAATTTTCATGTTTTACCCATTTTAAAATAAACTTACCTTTCCTAAATAAAGTGGGTTCTATATCCAACAAGTATAAAGGCGTATAAGAAGAAAATACCTAGCTATATGGTACTCCTACACGCATCAAATGGCTTAAAAAGTTGTATATAATTGCTTTTTATATGTAATAATCATCTCTGTAAAATTCAACCAAACTTGACAATTACTATAAGGTGAACGCTGGTACGTGTATAGTGGATAAAGATAGTATTATCCTCCCCATATCCAAATCTCAAATGGATAATTTCATGTTTGCATATATCCTCCCTAAATGGTGCGGATATGGACAAAGACGGGTAATGTGTACCTATACTAGAGTAGGCCTGTATAGGACCGTTTCATCTCCATGGCTTTAAAAATTTTTAGCCCCTCTGTTTCAAAATTTGTCCAAATACATATTCAGCAGTTGTTGTACTTTACGATGGATATATTCGGGACACCAAACTTTACATTACCAAAATATTAGGGAATGATCTAATATAAAATAATTAAAATGGTTGAGACTTTGAACCCAGATCAACCCCACCACCTTGTGGAGCTAACCGGAAGATACCTGGACGTTTCTCCAAACTTTTCATTACCTAAAATATGAACATGTTCGACTGCCATTTTTCGCAGTTGCATGGCAGCTAGCTGCAGCCGCACAACCAAGCGCTCTGCAGCGCTGCCGTAAAAATGGCAGCCGAACAGGCCCTATGTAATGCTTGTCTTTGATACGAAAAACCACTTTTTGGCTGGATTAATTAGACATGCATATACATGGCATTCTGACCATATTGAGTGAACATATTGTCCTTGCTTTTATAGTACTAATAATCAAATTAAATACATGCCGTTATGGATACACTCCTTGAGCACCGCTGACTTTTTGGCCGGATTAATTGGACGTGCGTATACATGGCATTCTGACCATATTGAGTGACCATATTGTCCTTGCTTATATAGTACTAATAATCAAATTAAATACATCCGTTATGGATGCACTCCTTGAGCACCGCTGACACCGTCGTCATTGATGGCTCCTGGAGCGCTGCCAATTGCACGAACCCAGCCACCTATCTAATGATAGAATTTCTCCGTGGATGCCATCTCTAGATCGACATGGCAGCCTCAGGATTTGAAGATTTGAAACTAAGTTTTGTATTACCAACACAAAAATACAAATTTTACTCTCTTTTCCACCTCACCCTTCTTTGCCGGTACAACCTCAGCACCTCACGGTCCCAGCCATTTTATTATATCACTGCCTACTCGACGTCCTAGGCCTTGTTTGGTTCCATAGGCTAAACATTAGCCCCCACCTTTTAGCCCTCAAGGATCCAAACAGTGGGCTAATTTTTGGCTAAAGTGAATTAGCCCCCCTCAAAATATTAGTCCCTCCAAGGAGTGCTAATGGGGTTAATTTTGTGTGGTGGCCATCAAAAAGCTGCTCTCTCTCTCCTTCTCTCTCCTCTCTTTTTACGCTCTCTCCACCTTTTAGCCTTGAATTAGCCCATGGATCCAAACATATCACCCTAGGCTAATGTTTAGCTTACCAAGGCCCTGTTTGGTTTCATGGGCTAAACATTGGCCCTCACCTTTTAGCCCTGAATTAGCCCTCAAGAATCCAAATAGGTGGACTAATTTTTAACTAAAGTGAATTAGCCCTCCTCAAAACATTAGCCCCTCCAAGGGGTGCTAATGGGGCTAATTTTGTGTGGGGACCATCAAAAAGCAGCTCTCTCTCTCCCCTTCTCTCTCCTCTCTTTTTACTCTCTCTCTACCTTTTAGCCTTGAATTAGCCCATGGATCCAAACATATCACCCTAGGCTAATGTTTAGCTTACCAAGGCCCTGGCCTGGTTGGTTCCATGGGCTAAACATTAGCCCTCACCTTTTAGCCCTGAATTAGCCCTCAAGAATCCAAACAGGTGGGCTAATTTTTAGCTAAAGTGAATTAGCCCCCCTCAAAACATTAGCCCCTCCAAGGGGTGCTAATAGAGCTAATTTTGTGTGGGGACCATCAAAAAGCAGCTCTCTCTCTCTTTCCCCTTTTCTCTCCACCTTTTAGCCTTGAATTAGCCCATGGATCCAAACATGCTACTCTAGGCTAATGTTTAGCCTACTAATTCATGACTAAACATTAGCTCTCAAAATTAGCCCTGGGCTAATATTCCAAACAGGGCCCAATTCATGACTAAACATTAGTTCTCAAAATTAGTCCTGGGCTAATCTTCCAAAGATGGCCCTAGAATTGGTAAAAAACCGGCTGGTGCAGCTGCCGCCGTCGATTGACAGACGAAGCTCCGGCGCCGACGAGCACGCCGTCGTACGTCGCATCCTGAAAGCCCCCGCCGGTTATCAATTCTGCTGATATGGTGGACGCTACTTGTACGTTGCATCGGCAACCGCTATAGCAGCTGCGGCAGGGAGAACGACGACGGGTCGACCTCCGACGTGGTGGCACTTGTGCTCTCCGTGGCTACCGGCGGCCGCCTTGCGCTTGTCACTGTCACGCTGCCGCTGCCGCCGCAGCAGCAGCAGCAGCAGCAGCAGCAGCAGAAGAGGCGGTTGAAGAAGGAGGCCACGGCGTCGCAGAGCGAGCTGCAGCACTTGTCGAGGCAGTCGCAGTTGCAGCAGCAGTTGCAGTCGCAATTGCTGCAGTAAATGCTGATGTCGTCAGACATGTTGTCTATGGGCGGCGAGAGCAACTCGATCACAGTAGCGATGGATGGATGGATGCAGATCGATGAGCAGGTGAAGATCGAGCAAATAATGGATTTCCTTATTATTTCCTCATCGATCAAGGTGCATATATGGAATCGTGGATTTGAGACGTCGTTGACTTTTTAAAAAATGTTTGACCGTTCGTCTTATTAAAAAATTTAAGTAATTATTAATTCTTTTTCTATCATTTTATTTATTGTTAAATATACTTTTATTTATACATATAGTTTTACACATTACACAAAAGTTTTTAAATAAGGTGAATGGTCAAACATATTTAAAAAAGTCAACGGCGTTAAACATTTAGAGAAGGAGGGAGTACTTAATTAATCACGCTCTAATTAACCGTTTCGCGTTTCGTTTTCCGTGCAAAGTAAAGCCGACCCCCGGGTTACCTCTCCCTAAAACCCTTCCCTCTCCAGCTCTCCTCTGCTTCGTCCCTCCTCTCCGCCGCTGCATCCCCTCCAAAAATCAATCAAAGAATGGCGGCGATTCCCCGGGAGGCATGGGAGGGCTGCAGCGTCCTCCTCGACATCAACGACGGCGACCGCCTCGCCTTCTTCCGCCTCACCCCCGCCGCGTCCGTACCTCCTCCTCGACCTCGCGTCTCCTCCCTTCCAGTTCCCCCCGCAAAACCCTAGGCCTGATTTCCCTCTCTTCCGGTCGTGCAGGACGGTGAAGGTGGGGAACAGGACATGCTCGCTGCAGCCGCTCGTCGGTCGCCCCTTCGGCTCCCTCTTCAGCGTCGGCCCCTCCGGCCTCGTCCCCTGCGCCGACGCCCCATCTTCTCGCGGTAAGCAATGCCCGATGGGGGGGCTATTTCCTTTTAATACTGCTTGGTTGCTCCTGCATTCGCTGTGGACTAGACCCGCACAGAACTGAACGAGTGCTCAGCACCTGTTTGCTACTAATTGCTAGTAGTGAATACTTGAAGCAGGGGATTGTGATTTGAGTTGATGTCATATTGTTCACTAGTTTAGTTTAGTTATTTCTTTGTCTGCAATCAGCCGAACTTATATCGGTTTATAGCTTTTACAGGAGTTAGATTTGGTGAAACGTTATGTAAATTGTGAGTGCATTTGTAGTTTGCACTCTTCTTCAGTTCTTTTCCTTCCTTTTCTTTTCTTTTTTACATCACCTTTCATCCAGCTTCACCCTATATAGGATGGTGACTTCTTAATTAGGCTTTAGTTGTTTCAGAATTTCAGGGCTAGTGTGCATATGTTGGACTGTGATCTGTCAATTGTCATTGCTTCTAGTCTGCTAAGATTTTGATTTAATGATGGGTTCTAGTTACCAAATGTACAAATGTGGACCTTAACTGTAACACATGCTCTGTAGTTACCAAGGCATGATTTCACATTGTTCAGTTCTCTCTTTTGGCAGCTAGCACATAGAATTTGTTGGATTGTTTCACAAGGAATTTCATAACTCATGGAAAAAAAAATTAAACATATACATTTGCAAAGCGACAGCCATGTGCAGGTGTATCTAATTAAGCCACCGTTTCCATAACGCAAGAAATATCTGGAAATTGTAGAATCGAAGAATTTAAATTTATTATGTTAAACCATTTTCTAAGAAAACTAAAGTGTGAATTAAAACATGCCTTGTTTCATCAGGACACCACTTTGTTTCAAAATTGTAATCAAGTTCTGTTCCCTTCCACACGTTCCCTCTCTTCTTACTTCCACTGTTCCACATTTAGGACGAATGGTGGTGGTCGTGCAATTGAGAAAAAGTACTCTCAAAGTCAATTAGCTTATCCTTTTTAAAAAATTGTCCTGCTACAAATATTGTTCTTATTGAGTTATCTTACACATGGTTTTCGATCAGTTTGTGTGCTTATCGATATACTTCATAGTTTGTACTATTTCTTGTTTGTAACAATGGTTCCCATTTACACATAGATGATACAACGCAAGATGCTGCTGACGGTCCCTCGCAGGATGAAACTAGGGACAATAGATCTCTTGTCGATAATAATACAGCACAGAATTTATCTAGCGATGACATAGAGGCAATGAAGAGGTGAGGGTTCAGTTATCTTTGAGTAAGGTATGCTTGATTGTTTTGTGTAAATGATTCCAAATCATGATTTATGTACTGTTTGATTGTCCACAACAGAGATGGTGTAAGTGGTGATGAGATTGTAGAAGCTTTGATAGCAAATAGCTCCACATTTGGGAAGAAGACCGTTTTTTCCCAAGTTAGTATAATTTGTTGTCTAGTTGCTTCATTACTTTTTTTCTAAGAACACTGGGGATTGAATTGGTTCAATAATTCTGATTACAGGAGAAATACAAACTAAAGAAACAGAAGAAATATGCACCCAAAGTGCTTTTACGGCGCCCCTCTACCCGAAGGTAATCCTTCTATCGTTTCCTTGTAGTTGGGAATATGCTATATCATTCTAGAAATGAATATTATGTATTCATATTTTATCATTTAGAGAATCATCTTTTACCCTCTTAATTTAACTGCAAGGTTGCATATCCACTTTAAACCCCATTTGGAACACAGGAATTTCACAACATATTTTTGCAGAAATTTCATTGGAAACAGTTTGAACAGCACGAACAAAAAATTGTCCGGGTTCGAAATAAGCCCCTATGCTGAATATATATGTGATTGAAGTTTGTGAAACAGCTTTTTAAAATTATTGTGTCGATGGAAGATTGCTTCAGATTAGGAGTATAGCACAACCAGGAAAACATTCTTTGTTTTTATTATAAATTCTCCACTTGATTGAATGAAATATGCTCTGCTCCCAGTATGTTTAGTAATTATAGTACTTTTGTTGTTTGAATGTCATTGTAGCCTCTAACATACAACACAAGGTGCTAACCAGTTCCCTTTATGACCTATTTACCTCTCTTTAATGTAGCTCCAACAAGAAGCACCAAGTCCACCCACTCATTCAATTTTTGTTCCTAGTGCCATTAACTTCTAATAAAGCACATACGAAGGGAAAAAAGACTACCTGAAAACCTAAAAAAACATCTAGTTGAGAACAAGACCAAGTTTTCTGAACATCATCTTAAAGATAATGGGAGGATGGTGCTTGTTGGCTTTTTTATATTCTTTTTCTCCTCATTACCAATGCAGAATATTATATCAAGTGAAGTGATTTTTCAAGAAAGTTGCCCTGAATGCTTGATCTTTAACTAACTCCTTACATCTGATCAGTGAAATGCGATGCACATTACAATTTGATTGCCAGATGCTTATCTAGGAGGTGCACATATTTATCTGACCCATTTTTTTCCTTAACATGCTGCAGCATTTGTGAGACATATTTCAAGAAAAGCCCAGCTCGAACAGGGTAAATATCTTGCTAGTTCATTTGCAATCCCTTATTGGCATTGCCATTATACTCCATTTCAGGATTACTTTTGGCTCATATGCATATACCTTGCTTTTCTAAAACAAGCAAATTACACATAGCACAACCCTTTGTTACTATATTCTTTCCTTTCTAGGTTTATGCGAGTTGATGCACTGTCCCTCTTGTTGTCTATGGCAAATGTTGGTCCATATTCGGATGTCCTTGTGGTTGATATGGTTGGAGGTTTAGTAGTTGGAGCTGTAGCTGAACGCTTAGGAGGTAACATATTCCTACTTTTTTTATTTTACTGATACCAGTAGATTAAATTACATGTACATTAACAAATTTAATATAATTCAACCGTATGCATGTATATGCCCCATGTAATAGCTTTTGCTGAAAATGCATTACTCTTGACCTGCTTGTTTTTGAGAATGCTAGATTGCTAGTTCTACTCACCATAACTTCAGTCACTGGATGTAGAAATGTCATTTATTTTAGTTGGTGTATTCAATAACAAGTGATATACATGTAGTTATCTATTCCTTAAGTCACACTGCCAGTTGCTACAAGCGCTCAAATGTATATTCACTATGTACAGAAGCTACAGGCACCCATGAGCTTGAAACGTGTTCATATATATTCATATACGAATTAGAACTGATTTTCAGGTTTTTCTAAGCATCTCTATTATAATGCATCTATTTGTTAGTTGCCACTATCACAGTGCCTGCTATTGTGAGGGATGCTGTATAAATATTTTAGAAGATCTTAAATTAAAGTGCCAAATTTTTGAATAAAAAGATTGAAATTGTATACACAGGATTGTATGAGATCAATCAGACACCTATATACACGTATGCAGATAATTCAATTTTATTTATAAATCTTTCAAAGCACACCTGTACATGTATTCAGCTGCAAAATGTCTTCTGGAGTGGGGATGGCTGTACTCTCGTAGAGTACTATGACCCCCAAAGCTGCTTTTATGAGTAAAGATTATTTTTAGTGATTTTCTCTGTATTACAGGTACTGGGTATGTTTGCAGCACATATCTTGGATCTGCTCCTAGCTCCATAGACATTATAAGGATGTATAATTTGAGCAGTGACATGACTACCAGGTAATTTCTTTATTTAGCATTATGTGGATTTTCTGATGATAAAAGAAGTTTTAATTAGAGGGCTCTTGAAATAAATATGTGCTAATTTTACATCTATACTGGATTATGTTAAGGAAATAGTAAAAAGTGCAAAATGGTTATATATTTTTCTAGCTATACAGTTCTTACACAACTATTGCTTATTGAATCGTGGTTGCATTTCTCAGATATAATACAATACACTGTCTTTAACTTCTTGTATCATGAAATAATCTTTGTTCTTGAGCAATTAGGGCGAACTATAATATTACTTATATGTTCATCTAATTTTATACCATGATTAGTGCCATGTAGAACTATTATATTCTCATTTGAACTTATAGAGGTCCATGTGAAGCCTTGGAAGTTATTACGGAAGTAGGAAACACCCATTATGTTGTTGAAGTGGTGCTTAAGAGTTGGGCTATAGCAGGCAATATTTTGATAAGCTTACCTTTCAGGATTGTTCAGGCACCACTAAGTGGCCTCTGCTCCTTGCAAAACTCTGGCGATGTGTCTTCTGGTCTTAATGATAGCATTCAGGGTGAGGCACAAGAGCCCACTGCAGTACCAGTGGAGAATACTCAGCCATCTGTACCACAACCAACTGACACAGCAGTACCAGATGAGAAAACACAGTCATCTAAAGAACAATCTATTGATATAGATATCCCTGAGCCCTTATTGGATGAGCACGTTAATCAGGATGGCAATTCTTCCTTAGGTAAGCAACTGATAGCACTAACATGAAAAACATATACATTTGTGACTTATTTGATGCTGTGTTGGTCTGTAGATAGTAAAAGAGATGAGGATGGAAGTTCAATAGGTCCCAAATCACTCAAGGCAGGAAAGGCACCATCACCAGAGAGGATGAAATATTGGAGTGAACATGGATTTAGCAGGTAACACTGTAAATTATTGTTGAAGAAAACTGCACTAATAGCTACATATTCTCATTGATAAACTGATTTCATGTTGATGCAGTTTGATTGTTGCTGCTCCGGGGCATGATGTTGAAAGTTTTGTTGCTGATCTGCTTCCCCTCTTGTCTTATTCAGCTCCATTTGCTATCTATCACCAATACCTTCAGGTAAATCTTTCTTAGCTTCAATTTTTTTTTTAATCATGATTTCTGCTTCCTATGTAAAATATGTGTGTGTTTTTCTATTGCCTTCATGCAGCCTCTCGCAACATGCATGCACAGCTTGCAAGTATCAAAAATGGCTCTCGGATTACAGATTTCTGAACCCTGGCTTCGTGAATACCAGGTCAGTGCTCTGCTCAGTACATTAGCAATGAGGAAGTTAGACCTGAAATTGGCATGGTTTTTCTTACCAATGTGCTATTGCACATAACCAAAGACTATTTCACAAGTTATGTTTAGCTGGCAGCTAAATTGCAAACAGTAAATTGAATATTTGAAAGTACATATGGAATTGTCAAGGCTAGGCTGGTCGCCGCTGGTTACAATGCAAATTCCTTTTGTCATTCTACTATGCATGATATGCCCACTAACTTTGCTTATAACAATAGCATCAACATATTTAGAAACAGATTTTATCTACTATTATATGAGACACAAGAAAGATAGGTTATTGCTTTGACATGATGACATCCAACAAATCTTTTATCTCTTTTCCGGTTTTCTCACAATTTTTATTTTACTGTTGTCCGCAACTTCTAAGAGATAGCTGTTGGAACTTATGACGGTATTCCCTTTCCTTGTTACAGGTCCTTCCATCACGAACTCATCCACACATGCAAATGAATGCATTTGGTGGTTATATTTTGAGTGGCATTAGGATACACAATGGCGATGCATGTAATGGAAGCAAGTGAATGGCCAAGCACGTCAATGCGTGCTTCTATCCGTGGAATTAAAACAGGGTCACCATTTTACACGGTAACCTGAAACAATAGACACAATTTTGTAGTCCAGAGAAGCCAACTTGTATGTTAAAGCAATTTATGTGATTAGTAGAAATTGTTCTAGAAGAACATGAAATGAGCATGTACACCAAATCCATGTAGCTTACATAAAAATGTTGTGTTTGTTTATCAACCAAATTAAACACTTGTGGACTTTGAGATATTTGTTAAGGTGTGCTACTTATTTGTTAACTAGCTGGTGTGCTTCAGAATTATAACGACCCGTCTCTCCCAGGCCGGGCCCACTTATATCTGGCAGCTTTCATAGGTTATAGACTGCCCTCATAGATCAACACAAGTATTTTCTGCGCACTTTGGCCTCACTCATGTGCATTCGGGAAGAATTTTCCGATCAGTCACCTATCCCTAAATTGCTTTAGGCCAAGCACGTTTAACCTCAGAGTTCTCTAGAGATTAGTTTCCAGAAAAGTTGATATGAGTATTCTATTAAGCCCTAGGCCGGATGTCCCAAGAATCCGGTCCTGTTAACTACTCAAATAAGGTGAAATGGAAGGTTATGGTATATCCCCTAATGCCCTCGTTTTCCTTGTTTCTAATCTTTATATTGATGAAGGCTTAGATTAGGTCATAATACAACATCATTTTCAAAATGTATGGCCGTTGACTTTTCTCGTAACATTTGACCATTCGTCTTATTAAAAAACTTAGCATAAATATGTAAAACTATATGTTAAGATCATATTTTATCTGATGATAATATAAGTCACAATAAAATGAATGATATTTATATAAACTAGGAGGATAGCCCGTGCATTCGCGCGGGCATGCATATTAGTTTGTTTTGAAAAAAGTTCTAACAAAATAAACTAAAAGTTAAAGTAAGGTGTTTTCTATTTTTAACTGGGTGTTCATTGTATCTCTTTTTTTCAAGAAATCTCGATAAACTTTTATTGGCAATAAATATATTTTACCACCCTCTCAACCCTCTTTTTAATTGATTCATATATATGCAATTAGTTATGGATGCAAATCAATAAAGATAAGATCTTTAAAAAATATTTGTTATATTTTGAATTTAGTGATTGAATGATTCTAATTTCGAATTTATATTCAAATCAAATTATTTTTTATTCTAAATTGTAGTTTTAAGGATTGTAAATTGTACTTAATATTGTATCATGTTGTATTTGGAGTTATCTTTTAATACTTATTTTATTATTCCCAATTTCAGATATTTATAACTTATACTTTTATATGGACTGTTGATATTTTATATTCTACATGGAATCTTGTTATATATTTTTTATAGTTTTAACCTTTTTTTAATTTTTTATTGTGTATTTTAATCAAATTTCTTGTTTTTTTGTTCTCAATTTAATTACAAACTCCTCATAGTTGATCAACCTGTTACCATGGGCCTCGCAGAGTATCTCATCGACCTCATCAATTAGCCTCTCCTGATGCATTGGACATGACGTGGCGGGGCACGGTGATAGAGATGAAGTAATGCTTGTCGCAAATGCGGAACGTCTCCCTTTGCCCCTCCTCTTCGTCCTTTGTCCTTCACCTAATCATCTAGTGCTATTAGGCTCAGGAAGTCATGGAAAGTCAATGCTGGCGCTTCCGTCGATGTCCACCTCGCAAAGGCTGTGTTCTTCCCCCTCCTTTCCCAATTTAGCTCTCTTGTTTTCTGTACGCACGCTTTCCAAACCAGTAAATGGTGAATTTTTTTTCTAAAGTTTTCTATTGAAAAATTGATTTTAAAAAGCATATTAATCTATTTTATATAAAAAATAACTAATACTTAATTAATCATACCCTAATGTAATGAGTCGCTTCGTTTTACGTGCGTGGGAGATTAGCTCCCAAACCCATCTAATAAACACAACCTAATAATATCTTACCACTCCGCTTCCGTTGGGTTCAAACCTAGAGTATGCATCATGGTTCCAAGCTCCTTGGTGGTGATTGAATCTGTACTTTAGACTCACATATTTGAATTCATTCATCTTTTCCAGTGCAAATTTCCTCAAATATTTATAGTCAGAATGGCTACATTATCTAAATTTATATAGTAAATATGGGTAATATGGATCTTGAATTACGTATTTAATTATAAATAACACGAAAAAATAAAAATAAACTGAGAAAAGTGCATGTAACTTAAGAGTTATGATCATTTAACTATCTAATTATTATTATTTATATATGTGTTAGCTAAAAAATAGGAAAAGTTGGCTCAAAAATAGGAGAGGAGAGTGGGATCCTCAAGGAGAGTTGGAGGGTTGAGGGCGTACGTACGTACGATTCCTGAAAGAGTCGAGGTCTCTCTGCACTTCTGTTTTGCCTCTCTCCCAGATTCAGAAAAAGGAAGAGGGCCTCTCGATGGGAGCCCGAAAAGAGATCGTTCCCAGCATCCTCGAGTTCGTAGTCAAACTCACCTTCATCCACACCTTTCATGGACTGGTGCGGGCAAGCGCCGATGTCTGGAGCAGGAGATGGAAGCTTGGGTTGAGGTTGTGTGTGCCCGCATACCATGGAGTTGGGTGTACCGGATTTTTTTTATAGAAATCTAATGGTTAATATTAGTGGGCCCACATATTTAAAGGAATATCAATGGTTAGATTTTTTTTCTATTATTATCAAAATTTTTAGAATTTTTTCTAATTTATTAGATCGTCACATGGCGTCTTAAGAACGTTTGTAGAACGCTACGGAACGGTTTGAGAGCGTTTGTAGGGAGTTTTATGAACTTTTAGTATATAATAGATGTTTAATGGATTCTCAGTATAAAATATATAGATAGATATGTAAAGAATATAATGCAGTAAACTTTCTTCAAACATTATAGACGTATATAATGATGCAGTCTATGTTTGTAAAGTTATAATTGTTTATTTCTAATAATGAATGTTATCTCAATTATCTTTAGAAATCATAAAAGGGAAAGGAGATAAAAATGGACGTGATCAGGGTGTGCAGCTTCGCACGTACTTCGTATGTATGGACCTATGGGAGAGGTGGGGCTATTGTATGTGGTAAGATTAATCTAATGAAAGGGTTTATAATATCGGACACACTAATTTAAGTGAATATTAAGGGTTATATATACCATGATGTGATTTTTTTTGAAAAAAATGTTATGGGATTAATTAATACATGTCATTGTCATATGTTGCAATGATTTTGCGCTAAAATATAGCCAACATATGTCATCAATATAAAATCATAACAAAATAAATGGTAATTACATTCTTTTCAGCAAATGTAATGTCAATAGCGTAAAAAACAAAGGTAATAAGGGGGTATTCTAGGTAAAAGAAGATAAATGGAGATGAATGGTAAGGGAAAAAAGAGGTGGGGTATGTACATACTACCTGTACGGCTGTACGTACGTACTTGCGGGGGTGGGAGGCATACGTACGTGCAGATAGGGAGGGACTAACATATGTTCTAAATCTAATGTAATAGTGTAAAATAATGAACCTACCACTTTAAATGAAAATAGAGGGATAGATGTTTCTAATCTATTAAAAACCTACGTGGCGACTTAGGAGCGTTTGTAGGGATGCCACGTGGCGATGTGAGAGCGTTTATAGAATGTTTAATGGACTTTTAGTATATAATAATAGATTTCATATAGTTTTAATTTATAGTTTTTTTAAATAAAATGAATGGTCAAACTTTATATGAAAAGTTAACGACTTCATATATATTTATTTGTTTGGCAACTTGCCTAGGACAGCATAAGGCTGTGCTCGGTACCCTATTTTTCCAACACCTCTCTCTCGTTTCTCGTGCGCGCTTTTTAAACTGATAAACGGTACAAAAGTTGCTTTAAAAAATCAAATTAATCTATTTTTTTAAAAAATTAGCTAATACTTAATTAATCACGCGCTAATAGACCGCTCCATTCTCCGTGCGAAGGGAATGAGTTCCCACTCTACGTGAGTTACTAGAAAAAAATTGCCAAATTGTTCCGTTATTCTGGTTGCCCATGATTGAGATGCTACATTTCTTTCCCTTTTATTTTTGGCAAATTAAGTCCCTAAAAAAACTTTATTAAAAATTAGTAAAAATATATAAAACTATAAGTTAACAATATAGTTTCTTTGATGATAAAATAAGACACAACCAGATAAATGATATTTGTATAAATTTTTGAATAAAATAGATAATCAAACATTATAAAAAAGTCAATGACATGGTATATCATGGGATGGGACGGAAGGCGTAGCAAGTTTCTGTCCGTAATCCGAGTTGAAAAGTTCTTTTGAAATTAGCCTGGGACAAATAGTATAGTAAGCAGGAGGAGTAAAATTCACAAAACTATAGGTAATTTGATCAAATTATCACAAAACTACAGATTTAAAGTGATGGATCACAGAACTATAAATTTAATAATAAATTTATCACAAAACTACATGTTTAAGGCTAAGTATCACAAAACTACAGATTTAATAATAAAATTATCACAAAACTACAGATTTTGAGGCTTAAATCCTTAGCAATAATGTTATGTCAGACTTATAATTGTTCATGTAATGTGATTAATTTGTCATTAAACCTGTAGTTTTGTGAACTTAAATATGTAGTTTTATGATAAATTTAGCGTTAATTCTGTAGTTTTGTAATACATCATGTTAAATATATAGTTTTATGATAAATTGATTAAATATCTTAGTTTTATGAAATTTACTCTAAGCAGAAGTGCAGGACAGGAGGTAGCATTTGGCAGGCGGAGCCAAGGCGGCCGGCAGAACCAAACGGCAGCCGTCGTCTGATGCCGTCTCCCGTGGATTGGTAGCATGACATGTGGACCAGTGCGTTCGGGCCCCACCCCACGAGACGACACGTCAGGTGGGGAAAAAGGATGCGCGCGTGCTTGCTTGCAAGGCAGTGACACGTGTATGGGCCCGCACCGTCAGTGTGTATAGGCTTTGCTTGATTCCTTCTCTCTTCCCGCTTCCCCCAACGAGTAGCTTCTAGTAGAGCAGACGCTGGTTACCTACGTCAACCCTGCCTACGTGCACCGCTGACTCCGGTGTAGGGTGGGGCCCACGGACAGAAGCGGACGTCCACCGTGCACCGACGCGGCAAACGTGCATAGGATCCGTTTCCGCGCGCTCCCCGCCTCGCTCCTACAGCGTGTGCGTGTGCGTGTGCGTGTGCGTCTGCGTGTGGGCTTTTTCTGTTCCTTTCATCCATCCATGGTTTTCACAATTACACCAACCCACCCCACTGATTATAATATATATATATATATATATATATATATATATATATATCTAACTTCTTGCTTCATTGGCTAATCAAAGTACTCTCTCTGCACTTTTACCATGAGTTCAGAATTTCTTTTTGTTCTGTTGACATTTTCTAATTGCCAATTTCTCTATACAAATGGATATATAATACATCCTGTTAAATACATGTGTTCTCAACAGTTAATCAAATAGTATGCGTGCAACATAATGTACTGTAGTGTTTCGCATAATCATAGTTAGATCGTGATGGGATTGTTTTTTTCTTTTTGTATCATTTACCTACACATGTTTTCTCAAGTGATATTGTCTACAATTTTTCTAAAATTACACGTCCGTAGCTCATATAATATGTTGACTTGCGTAATTGATTTTTACTTGAATTTAGACTGACGTTGACATTATAAATACCAGTAGATATCTATATGGGGGCTTGCTTTGTAGAACTAGCCGTTGAAGCGCTGCATCTACTTCAGCTAAGCTGCGGTGCACACCTCAAAAAGTTGCAGGTTGACATTATCGAACAGGGCGATGAGCTGTACCTTACAGCATACTCTAGCTAATGGTTGGCACCGTAATAGCGAGATATTTTCTGCAACATATTAGGCAATTAGAATAGTCCGAAAACAAGAAGAATGACACGTTTTCATTGCATTTTTTTTACCGTTGCAATACCCAACTAGAGTTAGACGTTGCCTCTCCAACCAAATAAAGTAGGTAATTTCGTGAGGAATAAGCGTAAATACTTGCGATAAATACATGATGTGTAGCTGGCTTACTATGTTTGCTTAAGCAACAGATAACCACGCACCTGAACCAGCATTGACCTGTGGACCCCCATACCCCCATATTAAGCGAGATCGATACGATCGACCGCTGACTTATGAGCCTTACCATGGATAAGATCAACGTTAACGTCTATCAAAACAGGTACATTCAGATGTGAACCCGTTCATGTATATACATGATAATCCTCAAAATAAATACATACCAAAACCTCCATAAGGTAAACTCGATAAATACCGCATAAATCCCCATGAATAAACCACACAAGCAAGAAGAAAGAGGGTGAAGAAGCAAGAAAGAGAGTTAGTGAGAGAAAAAAAAGAAAACGAGAGAGAGATAGAGAGAGAAAGAGGAGTTGTTGAGTTGTTTTCCCTCTCTCGTCCCCTTCCCTCCCTCCCCTCCTCTTCTCTCTTCCCCCCCTCTTTTCCCTCCTCTTCTTCGTCTCCAAGCGGCGCGCGCTCTCTCGCTTCCTCGCCGCCGTCTCGGACTCGGGCGAGCGGCGCGGCGAAACCCTACCTCGCGCGCTCTCCTTCCATGGACGGATCCGCCGCCATCCCGCCCGCGCCCGCGCCGACCCCGCCCGCGCCCGCGCCCGCGCCGCCGCAGGTCTTCCTCCGCCGCTCCGTGCTCCCGCCGCCGCCGGCCCCGCACCGCGCGCCTCCGCCCCCCGGAGCTCACGTCCACTACTTCCGCGCCGCATCTCCCATCCCCATCTTCCGCGCCGCGGCCTCCTCTAGGCCCCCGAGGCCGCCCCCACCGTCAACTACTGCTGCTGCTGCTCCTCCTCCCGCCGCCCCCGCGGTCACGCCTGCTCGCCCGCCTCCGCAGCAGCCTGCGGTCGCCGTGGCGCCGCCTCCGGCTACGACTACGGCTACAGCTACCGAAGAGGTGGCTGCGCCCGCGACGGGGAATCCGATGGCCAACGCGGCGGTGAGTCAATGGAATGTCCCCCCCCGAGTTAATCCGTCTACTCCTTGCCATTACTGTTTCAATCGATTGATAGCTTGTATTAAGCTTTATTCTAGTGTTTGGTTGCATGATTCGATCATTTAATTTTGGATGGTATGGATTGGTAGATGTGTTCGGGGACTGTTAATTTGGTTGGGACAACTTTAGGTTGGCACGAAGATGGCTTTAGTAGAAATTTTGGCACGCACGGCTGAATGATTAAGCTCTGCCCGCTTCAAATCTTTCTGTGCGCAATGGTACTGTATTCAGTCTCAGTTTCAGGACCAATGGCAACAATGTAATGTTGCAATCGACATTTGTAACCTGTAAGATCGATACGTGCAAATATGGTTTGGAAAAGACTGTGTTAGATTAAGTTCTGTTAGGTGCTTCTCATGTCCAAACTAATCTGCACTGTCCCCTTCAGGCAACAAATTAATCTGCATCTGCAGTTGCCTTTATGTAAAGCTTACCAGGTTCTTCTACTTAGATCAGCTCTTTGGAACATGTTTGGTAGGAGTATGCATAAGCTAGTGATTTTTATCATGTGCTAGAATTTGGATTGATAGTATATAGTAATTTGGAGTAGATGATTTTGACCTTTGGTACCTGGCCTTAGGAGTTAGGAGGTTGTCCCGGTACTAGGAGCTTATAGTACAACTTAATCCCTATCCTTTGGTTGGAGAAATCTTGCAACTATGGTTCGCATTATGGTGGAATGAGGGTTTTATACTTGTAGTAATTGCATTATCTCTTTCATTCTTTTGCGGAGACCATTTTTCAGGCTCATGGATGTTATACTTGATCTTCATAATGGAGCGTAGCATTCCAAGATAGTTGCTGGATCAGTTACATTCTGTTAATGAATTGTTACAGTTTGATAATTGGCAATGTTGTGTTGTGAATGGTGCATATGTTTTAGGACAATGAGGAGAAAAATGAAAGAGAAACTGTACAGTCTGAAGTTGCCAAAGGAGAGACTGTGCAAGGGCCTGATAAAGAAAGTACAACTGGGACAGTAAAAGGCATCAAGCGGCCAAGAAAACCAAAAGGTTTTAAAAAAGGTAGTCTTCGATCAAATGAAGGTGAGGTCCTGCTTATATTCTATCCACTTTACATAATGTGCATTGCTATGATAATTTCACTGTAAAGTTTCATACCAGCATTTGTGATTATCATCTATTGTTCATTCTAATCTTCTTTTCAGGAGATGCTGGGCCTTCTTTATTTTCACCAAGCAACTGTCGCTATGACAGCTCGCTAGGTAAAGTATGATGCATTTCTCCCAATGAAAGAAAATGCTCCGTGTTTCTTATTAATTGTTACCTTTTTGCCAGGTCTTCTTACAAAGAAGTTCATCAACCTTCTTGAAGGAGCAGAAGATGGAACCCTTGATTTAAATAAAGCGGCTGAGACATTGGAGGTCTGGTTTAGTATTATCATTTAAAAAATGCTTTCCACGCTTGTCAGACATTCAATCTTTTTAATTGTCTAGAGTAAAGTGCCCTGACGTATCATAGTTTAATAAATTTCTGTAGGTGCAAAAGAGGAGGATATATGATATAACAAATGTTTTAGAAGGTGTAGATTTAATCGAAAAGACACTGAAGAATATGATTCGTTGGAAGTAAGTGCAATCTGTTTATGTTTCTTAATGCATTCCACAAGTTAATTTTAGGTTTTTACTGACAAAATAAATACATTGAAAGGGGTTTTGATATGTCAAAGCCTAAGGAGAGAGAACGCCAAATCTCAGCATTGAAGGTACGTACTGTTGTACTGTATGATCTTCATTCTGTACATATTTTATGCTTTTAACTATCCTAAAGCTACACATAAGTAAATTATACACACATTATATGAGTTCCATTCTTTTTCTTTAATCTTTATAGATAGAGGTAGATTGTGCTCATTTTACTTCTATTGTGTTTCGAGTCAGAAAGTGGACTAATTTAAATTGAACCATGAACTATCAGTAGGTTATATGTTTATACTAGAAATGGTGCCCTTTTTATTTATTACATTAAGCTACTTCATGGATCACAACTGGGCATTAGGGCCTCTCCTGTATTGTTTCACTTAACTATTGGAGTATATGTCTAGATATTAAAAGACTACTGCACTCATCCTTGTAACAAGGTGGTTGTAACATTTTACTACATGAAGACAGAATCAGTGATACATTTTATCCCAATTGAACTAAATTGAACCAAGATAAAAATTAGTTTGCTGCTTTTGAACCAATTATACTTTGGCCTAACTTTTGTTTTACAATGATGTTAAGTAAAAATAATATTGGTAACAGTTGTTGGAATTGAACCTGATCACCATGACTGTTATGGTACCATTATATGTATCATCCAAGGAAACTATGGTTTATGTTTCCTGGTAATTTCTGATGCCAGATTGTAGGACAAATTGACCATAACCAGTATTTTAATGGTAGAAAAATGTTTCCACAGTGGTAGGTTAGAGTGAAGTTTTAGTGGCTATGCCTGTAAAAATAAAACGTAATAATTCAGTCCTAAGTTAATGTGCAAAAATATTCAAGCTAATATGAATATATATATATATTAAAAAAATCCATGATGAATCTTCTTTATTTAGAGGCTTTCTTAAAGTTTCAAGTGCTGGCAATACAACAAATCAACAAATCTATCCTCTGACATAGCCCAGCATGCCATTCCATTTGAATGTTAAGATTTTTGTCCTGCATTTTAAATTTCCTGTTGGATTTTGATATTCTGCAGGAAGAAATTGAGTCTCTTTATGATGAAGAGTCCAGGTTGGATGATGAAATAATGTAAGTACTTCCTGAAAGTAATACATATATCTGATTTCTCTTGTCCCCGTCCCTCTCTTTTGATAGATAATTGCTGATTCTACAGGGAAGCACAAGAGAAACTGAATGCCCTTAGAGTTGATGAGGACAGAAGAAAGTAAGATTCCCATTTTCAATTATGGTAGTTTTTATATTTTATATAGTCAACTGAATCATTGTGTTTTTCCTTTTAGGTTGTATGTTTCGAAGGAAGATATCAATGCGATTCCTCGCTTTCAGGTCAGGACTCTTCTGGTCTCTTGTTTATTTCTTCTTCCTGCAATTGTAAAGTCATACCAACAAGTTCCTTGTTGATAGCAGGGATCCACTCTCATTGCAGTAAACGCTCCTCGAGGAACCTATATTGAAGTTCCAGACCCTAATTTGGTATGCGATCTTTAGCTACTTTTAGCTATGTGGACAGAGATGATGAATCTGTGTGGTGCGGTTGTTGACATTTTTCTTCCTTTACCAGGATATGGACATTTATAAGGATCTGGATAATCAAGAGAAGCACTACCAGATTGTATTTAGAAGTGCAATGGGTCCTGTTGATTGCTTTCTAATAAGGTAAAGTCTCATCAGCATGACTTTCTGGAATTCATTCTACTGATCGGTCTTCTGTGCTAAACTGCTAATCATTTACTAAACTGTTATTTTCTCACCAGTAACCATCAGGAGACATTCAACACAGACCAGCAGATGGCAGACAATTTGGATGCTGCGGTCACTAGTGGAAGTTCTCAAGCTCCGCAGCAGATGGATTATGTTCAGGCATCGGAAATTGGGGAGAGCAATGGTGTAAGAGAGCATACATCAGAGCCATCCAAAAGAGACGATCCAGTGCCTGGCATTGTGAAAATTGTACCATCAGATGATGTAAGAAAATCCCATCTAAACCACATCAGAAATCAAATCATTCAATGCTGTTTGATATTAATTGTTATTCGTTTTGCAGATTGCCGCTGATTACTGGCTCAGTTCTGACGCTGACGTTAGTATGACTGATACATGGGGCACTTAATTGATGGCTCTGCAGACTATTAGTCTCTTAGATAGAGAAAATAGCAATGACAAATACAATACAACAATTGCATTGGATGGTGGAGTTGGATCTGCTGTCCACCTTCAACTGAAGTCCTGCTTTGGTAACTGCAGAGATTTTCCCTGGTGCATGCTCTGTTCCCGTTAACCGGCAAATCACAGAGAATACAATTGTAGGCAGTAGATCTTGTAAATTGGCAGACCCATTTTAGTAGTTGGTGCTCAGCCACAAGCATACTTTAAGATAGGCTGCAGTAGGTTTCTGCTCTTGATTATATTAGCCTTCGATTAGAGGGACTGCGTGTGTGCATACCAAGTTAGAAGGCAACACAGTCCAGAAGAAGGCGATGCTTATCTGCTCTTCTCCCCTTGAAAGGGGGATTATTGTTGTACATTCTGGCTAGCAATCTGGAATGCTCAATTACTGATAGCATATCAATAAAGATTATTTTGTTTCCAGATCATGTTTGGGATTTATGTGCTTGCTAATTGAAAGGGTTACGGGGATGAATAGGCTAATTTGAAACCTAAGTAAAGGCTCCGCAAGATGTGAAATAAAGGAGAAGGCTCCTAAGCAAGCAACAGGAGCAGCTTGTTGAGCAGAGGAAGAGGAAGGGACCTCAGACGTCCCAGCCCCTGTGGAGATGCCCGCCCCGGTGAAGGACCAGCCCATGATGAAACATCAGGCTTGAGATGCAACTTGTGAGTCAACTGGGTGACTTTCTTAATCATCCTCATGAGACGAGGAGCATACACAAGCCCTTTCCGGTAGTTGAAGGAGGCAATCCTGATTTCCTTCCACACAAAGTAGAACACATGGAAGTGAGAGGGAGGAGGATCAATGAATGGATCTTGATGTTAATGTCGGCTAGAGTAGGGTGAATAGGCATTTAAAACTTTTAAGTAAACTAGAAAAAATGTCCGTGCATTGCAACGGTTGAGGATTATTTTAATCTTGTAATTGTTATACGGTTTAGCTAGGGTGAAATTCACTGTGGAAATTCGCTTGGATATTTTATTTTAGAAAATCATAAGATGCAGTTAGGAGTCTGACTTTTATCTCAAGTTAGCATGCAAGTTTTTTTTAGAGAGATTTCTTATACTACTCCTTTTGTATTTCCAAAAGCAAACGAACTTAAAATTGGACTCAAATACGGATATGTATTTCTAAAAGTGAATAGACTTAAAAACCGACTTAAACACGGATGACGTACCAAAATACCGGTAAAAACACCTTCAATTTTTATAATAGTAGAGATAGATATATGGTTTAGTTAAGGTGAAATTCACTGTGTTAAATTCACTTAGATATATATTTTGCTAGAAAATCATGTGTTGCAAAATAGGAGTCCGATCATCTCAAGTTAGCATGCGAGTTTTTTAAAAAGATTTCGTATACGATTCCTTTTATATTTCTAAAAACGAACGAACTTAAAAACCGACTGAAATACGGATTTATGTTTCTAAAAGCGAACGAACATGAAAACTGACTCATACACGGATGACATACCAAAAGTACCGGCAAAAACATCTTCAATTTTTATAATGGGAGAGATACGAAAGCTGAACTTTTTGGATATTTCCAAATATTTTCGGATATTTCTGAATATTTTTTAGATATTTCCGAAAATCTTAGATTTATAAGCAAACTAGCAAGGCAAGCAAAAGGGGTGTTGGCAACTTTTTGTGACAAGTCGACAAGCACGATCACAGCACCTAAACGCCTTGCGGCGATATGGAGTCGCCAACCACCTTGATTTAGCCAAAAGGCCAAATCAATATGGGTTTTGTAGAAAAAGGGCTAAACCGGCTAGCGGAGCCGATTTAGAGATCAAAATCAGCCTCTAGGCCGATTTAGATCGATATGGGGATAACTACCCGTCTCGTGGGCAAAACGAAAGGTTTTTAGGACAAACCTACAAAGAGGTGTCGCACTCTCATAGCGGTGGCGGATGATTTACGGCGTAAATCGGCAAAGATGGACTAAAATTAGGGTAAAGTAGAAAACATAGCTAAAAAGTAAAGATAAAAGAAAAAGCGATTCAAGTATATTGTGTGTTCGGGGATTACAATTGAACCAGCCTTGTCCCTTAAATAGGGGTTGGTCTTGCCCTCTACAGGTCCTCCTCCATGTCAAACTCGGGATATAACCAAAGAAAACCCGAAACATGACTTCCCAAGCAAGGAAACCTGAGACCCCGACGAAAACAAACTTGGGCTCAGACTCTGACGGTCTGATTGGCTACATACCTGCGGTCTGACCGACCATGTGAAGGAAACCCGGTACTTTCCAAACTTTGGCAATTTTCCCCTATTTCGTCCATAGGTGCCAAATTTGGGTGTAAACACATGCTCCCCTGCCTTTTTGGTGAACATTGTGAACCTAAGAGCATAGAACATATTATCTCAGCGCGATAATCCAATTATCGGCCGTAGGACTTCCTAAGCATCTTGCCAGATGCTCAGGAAGTATTTCTTTAAGTATTTCCCATTGATGGCTCTCTGAAAACGTTGTCCTGGAAGTGTCTCCATCTCTTTCAAAGTCTTCAAACGCTTATCGATGACGTCTTCAAGATTGCCTCCCATTAAGGTCTTGTAGTCTTCAACCGACAAGTCGTCTTGCTTGATATACCGAAGAGAACCAAGATTTACCTCAACTGGCAAAATGGCTTCTTGACCATAAACCAACTCAAAAGGTGTGACTTTAGCATCATCATGTTTAGATATCCTATAAGCCCATAATGCTTTGGAAAGCACCTCATGCCACTTCTTTGAGTGTTCTTCAATCTTCTTTTTGACTAATTTCAACAATGTTTTATTATTCGACTCGGTTTATCCATCAGCCTGAGCGTAGCAAGGAGAAGAACTCAACAAGTTAATATCATAAGATTCGGCAAAACTTCTCATCTCCTTGGACATAAAAGAAGCTCTTTCATCCGTAGCCAATGTTTAAGGAATATCGAATCTATGAACAATATGCTTCAAGATAAAGTCAATCACCTCCGTGCAAATAATATTCTTGAACGGCATGGCTTCGGCCCATTTGGTGAAATAATCCGTTGCAACTAAGACATTTTACATAGGTTGGCTTTTTGTGGGACGGAGTGAGTAGATTTGTAGACCCCCCCCTCCCCCACCCCACCCACCAATTAAGACACTTTATATAGTAGAGTTGTTTGAATGCTAAAAACTTGGGACAGTTCTATTGCTAAAGGTTGCCAAACATTTATCAAGATATGACAAATTGTATATTTGGTATCATTGTTTTGTTCTCCATTTATATAGTTAGTGTAAAGGGAGTGATATGTGGCAATATTGAACTTCACACTTATAAGTTCATTGTAATATGCATCGTGGAAAAACATAATAAACTTGATTACGTTTAAATGATTACCATGGCTCCTAACGCAGGAACGTGCCTTGCGCGTGCATATATATGGTTAAAGTGCATTACAATTCAAACTTACACTGTCTGCAATTTAACAATATAAAATTCAGGAGCAAGCCTAGCTATGGTCAAAACTCAGAAGGCCCAGGTGGCTGCCTGGGCTCCTGGCCATCCGAGAGTACGACATTCAGCTGGATCAGCTTTGTGCGCGGCCCAGTTGCAAGCCAGACCCACCTGTACGTGTTTTTTTCCCGTATTCTCTGGAACTTCTCTCGACGTAAGTACGATGAAACGATAATGTTTTTGCGCCAAAGATAATTAACTATTTACCACTTTCAGTTTGAAAATTAACTATTCGTCACTAGAACCATATGTCATATACACATGTGGACCCATGAGATAGGGGTGGCAAATAGTTAAATGTGCAATATACTCAGTATAATAATAATAATAATAATAATAATAATAATAATAATAATAATAATAATAATAATAATAATAATATTAGAATTCCAATATTTATAATATTAATAATAAAAGCCTGTGCAGTCTTATTGAACAATATTATTGGGGAATGCTAAATAGCTGTCGCATGATTTTTGATAGATATATTCAGAACTGTTGTTTCATACGTTGTAGCAAAATGTTTCACGGGGTGATTTAATTGTGTTTCAGCTTTTAAAAAGATGAAACATTTTTGATCTACTTGGTGAAACATTTACGGTGTTTCAGCTTTCTAAAAGATTGAAACATTTTCGATCTACTTGGTGAAACATTCGGAACCGTTGTTTCATATGTTGTAGCAAAATGTTTCATGGAGTGATTTGATTGTGTTCCAGCTTTTTTAAAAGATTGAAATATTTTCGATCTACTTGATGAAATATTTTTGATCTACTTAGTAAAACACTGTATAATGAAAGACTAAAAAATCATGCAAATCCCATATAAATAGTCCCATATTATTTTAGCGTTGTACCCATCCTAACATTTCTGTGTCATGAAAGACTAAAAAATCATGTAAATCCCAAATCCCATATATACAGTCCCATATTATTTTAGCGTTCTACCCATCCTAAGATTTCTGTGTCCGCCATTGTTAATTATCCCATCTCCCCCCAATGTCAAAGAAAATGACGGAATCTTCGAGGAAAGGGAGCGGGACGGCGAGCCAAATGAAACAGACAAACGGACCTTTCCTTTATACTACTCCACTATTACCAGTCTAAACCAAAAGGAATCTGATCACTGGCTAAAGCTGACAGCATCCAAAAGATGTTTGACAAATTAATGTGATGAATATGATGAAAGGCCAACTTTTCTACTCCACGAACTAATGTGTGATGAATATGATGAAAAAAAAAACAACTTTTCACGTTGTCCTTGGGCTAAAAAGACACGCTTCTTTCACAAACTATAATACCCACCACAGCGATCATTGTTCTTATTTAACTCAGCCAGTGATCAAACTTTATTTTCTGTCAAAAAAAAGTGATCAAACTTCATTTTCTCTTCCACTATATATGTCGACACTTTCTTTTTTCTCTGTTTATGGCTGTGATTGCGGGTTTGGTTTAGATTGGACTGCACCAGTTACTACTATATATTTAGCAATAATAATGTGCTTGAAATGAAGAGCCAGTACTATGATTTTTTTTTAACCAGCCGCCAACCCATTGCACGGTTTCTTTCGTTAACACAACATAAATATGAAACTATCAATATCTGTTGGATATTTCCTCCGTCTCAAAATATAACGCGCAACCATATTTTTTTATATTTTATAATATACGGTGTGCATATATGCATATAATTAATTAGAACATTCCTCTTAATTTGTTTTCTAAATCCTTCACCCTAAAAATCTCTAATTTCATTAGTTGCATGTGTTTTATCTATTGATATGATCCAAATAAAGAGGTCATACTAACTCTTTCTTATGTCTTTCCGTTAATGGTGGATGCGCCCTTATACTTGGGGTGGAGGACGCATTTTATAAATTAAAACAACTTGGTTAAAAGATACTTGCTACAACTAATATATTATATACTAAAAATCTATTAAACTTCATATAAATACTTCTAACACGCCATGTGGCATTCTATAACTTCTCTCGAGTCCCCACTGGCATTCTAGTAAACTAGAGTAATATGACCATCAATTTTCATTTAAATCAGTTGATCTATTATTTTACGGGAAATACAAGTCCTCACATGTACACACCATACACACCAACTAACAAATATCACTAAAAGATCTAGAAAAATTCATACATGTACTTTCATTAGTATTACATCTACTTATAAAATCTGACATTCAAAGCAACTTTTATATAATGTTTTTTTTTAAAAATGTACTGTCTAGCAGTTCGAGAAGCGTACGCGCAGAAAAGTAGAGAGCAGAAGTTGGGAAATGACAGTATAGTACTCAGTCTAAACCACTATGTGCTTTTAGAAAAAACATCCCAACCCTCCCTCCATCCCTGACCCCATGCGGTTTGCAGCGTGTGGCATTCATTTTCTTTGTTTTTTCAATCTCTATAACAATTAAAATTATGTTTATAGGCAAAGAAAAGACCACAAATAAGCCTCCACTTATTAGGTAGCCAGCTTTCCCTATGTTTTTCACGGTCTGTTTGAACTATTATAATTTTTAGTGAAATCAATAAATTAATATCCATATTGACTATATTTAAGTGTAACAGAAAAATTCCATATCGAGGCCTCCACTAAATAAAAAAAAACTAAAATTCTCACAAAAAACAAATATAATATCCAATCTTAATTTTTACTAAAACTGGCATACCTGTTACTTGTATCCTGTTAGACATCTAATGACTTTCTATCAACTAAATTATGTAGGGGCTATTTACCTATACAATTTGATATGTGCTTTTATCAATCAATGATATTTTTAGGAGATAAATAACTAATCTAAAGATGATCATAGCATCTAATATATATATATATATATATATATATATATATATATATATATATATATATATATATATATATATATATATATATATATATATATATATATATATATATATATATATATATATATATATGAAGTCACTAATAAATTAGGCAAAAAAAATCTTTAAATGATATCGTTATTTTACGTAATAACCTGTACCCCATCTAGTGTTTATTTCTTATAGACAACATTTTGAAAAAAAAGTTATTAGTTGTACATCATATTGATCATACCAAGCACATGTTTTGCATCAAGGAATCTTAACTGGGAAACAAACAACCAAGTCAATTCAAGAGATGAATTAAAATACCATCTCTATTTATTTCTTTTTGGTAAAACTTGCTAAGTACGTCGTAAATTCCTGACATTTAGCGTGTATCAATCTAGAAATGTGTATTTGTTACATCACATTTCAATTTAGTGATAATTTCCTAAAAAAATACTACGACCTCTATTTTAAATTTTCTTACTTAATTGGAGGGAGGTAATTTAGAATGGATGTCTTTACCTCATGATAGGTTATTGTTTACGTCGTTAAGTACCAAATTCAGCTGCCAATTATCTCGACAAATAAACAGAACTGACATTTCTTACACGCATAATTGTCCCAAATAATATAGTTCCACTTGTCTTTGGAGAATAATTTGAATGCAGGTATTAGCAACTAAATGAAGGAGAAAATGAGCCGGCATGTGAAGAACACACTTCCGGCTAATCAGGAGAGTGCACACGGATTGAAGGGTCCACAAATCAGAGCAAACCGACATAATTGAGGCTATCCACCGTGCACTGATACAAGGGCCCACATGTTAGGCTCACAAAGAAAGGTGGTGGAGAGAGGTGGTTGCCCTTGTTTGGCCGAACCAGGGGTCGAACGAACCTAGCCTAGCCCCTCTCATCTCCACCCTTCACGCGGTGCTTCCTCATTGCTTTTAATGACGATTGTGCGTGAAACCGCCATCAATAACAGTCATTAGACAGCTATAAAAGGAGGAGAAGCCCTCTCTCCAAACACACACTCAAGAAGCAATCTCTCTATTTCTTATTTTTATTAGTCGCTATATTAGTGGAGATTAGGCTAAGAGTAGCTTTACTATTTGGTTTCCTAGTCCTCTTGAAGATTCGGGAATGTCTCTAGTACTATTCTTTCTTTGTAAGACTTTGAGCTTATTAAAACTTTATCTTTTTTATTTATTGGTGTTCAGGGTTCATATATTGTTTTGTCAATTATATGTTCATTGAGTAGTTTATACTTATTGCATATGTGTTAGGGTTACGGGTTAGGTATAACCTTTACCCTTCGATATACGCTACATATCGGTATGGCATACCTACGCGTATACGGTCACTCTCCGCATATACTAAGGAAATCCTTCGCGGAGTTTATAGATGGAAAGAGTCCTACTCGGACAAGACCAGGTCGTCAATGTATCGTGTAGGGTCCGATGTCTTCGAGTCCTACTTGGAGACCACCTGACCTGCGATATAAAAGGGACCCCCTAGGAGGACCTAAGGTATCGAATCTCAGAGCCAACACAACCCCCATAGCCTACGAAGTCGGAGCCTGCAGGAACGAACTCGACTACGATCTCGCCGGATCCATCAAGTTCCAGCGTTTCCCTTTGTAACCTGTGTTTTTTCATCATATAATCCCACATCAACTGGATTAGGGCTATTACCTATCAAGGGGCCTGAACCAATATAATCCTCGTTTTCTGTTTGCTTGATGTCGTATTACGTAGATCCTTGTACCAACGTACCCCAAAACCCTCTATATCCGGTCTACGGGTATCACTCGTCGACAATGGCGCGCCAGGTAGGGGGACTTGGTGCTCAAGGTTCTACTACTATGTCATCCAGCTTCGTCGACAACAACGTCAACACCAACCTCAACCAGGGATTTCCTGCTTCAACAATGCTAGTGTGGACTCAAGTCGGCGAAATCGTCTTCCCGGTTTACACCACGATGCCGATCTCAGCCGGTCCATCAATGACCGGAAACGAGAACGCAGTGGCTACAAACCAGGACGACTCCATGTCGAAAGATCCTCCCGCCGAAGTGGAGAATGGAACATCAACGACACCTGAGCTCGAGAAGGATTCTAATGCGGCCAAACCTTGTCGTTCCGAATGACTTCCGAAGCGACAAGGTCCTGGTGTCCTATCCAAAAAACCAGGAAACACACTTTGCAAGCTTGCTGGGTTTCTCTCAACGTCCGCGCCGAAATTCGCGCCTGCAAAGAGCGTGGAATTCAGCGTATTTCTCCAACTCGTGATGTTTATTGTCCTATTCACAAGACAAAGAATCACGACCTCTCAAGCTGCAAGGTTTTTCTCAGCGCCATGAAGGCTCCATCTCCTAAGGTCTAGCAGTCACACATCCCCATCAGGGATAAAGACAAGGAACGAGGAGCGACGCCAGCTTCAGATCGATTTGTTGGCGTAATCGACATCGATCCCCACGAACCATCAGTCTTGCACCTCCTCGAAGACAACAAGCGCGCCGCGGGAAGTATTAGCTATCGACGATGTCGGCGCATCAGCACGCACCAATGCGGAAGCAGAAAATCAAGTGACTACTCTGGCCCAGCACATCAGAGCCGTCAACGCAATACTGAGGGAAACCCCCTACGATCCCGTTCTGAACGACGATCTCGCACGTTGGACAGAATGTCTACGGGAATCAGTGGCCAACCTCGGTAACGCATTCGAAGAGGCCGCTGCTGCAGCGCGTCCGGAACAGTGTCACACCCTGAAGTTCTTTCCCCAAGCCTAAATTGAATTTATAAATCACCTTGAGAAAATACTGGTGTCAAAGCAAGAGAAACCCTAATAAATTAATGCAAATAATAATCGGAAATGGCATGTGGGATTTTTCTTGAGTTCTACATGTCGAAATATGCTAACAAGATTTTTAGTGGAATTTTCAGAGCTCTAGAAATAATTTTAACCAATTAAAATTGAGCACAAGCAATATTTAATTCCCTGGAAATTCTTTTCCTCCTTTTTCTTTCTTTTTCCCTCCTTTTTCTTTTCGGGATGGGCCGCCGGCCCATTCTCTCTTCCCCCCTCCTTCCCGCTGGGCCGGTCGACAGGCCGAGGCCCAGCTGAGCCGGCAGCCTTCCTTCCCCCCTCTCTCCCGGGGTCGCCGACAGGTGGGGCCCACCTGTCGGGTCCTCCCCCAACCTCCAGCCGCCGCCATCGCGCCCACAACCGCCACCGTGTCCACGCCCCGCCTCCTCCGGGCCACGTCGGCCACGCCTGCGCATGCGCCCGCGCCTCCCGCACCCACTCCCCCTCTCCCTCGCCCGTGCCCGCGCTCGAGACGGCCGGGATTCGATTTTCGAATCCCGCCTCTCTCTCCTCCCCACCTCTCCCCCCTCCGCCGGCGAAATCGCGGCCACCCCGGCCACGATCGGCCCTTGTGAGCCTATATAAAGCACCCCCGTTCCCTCCTCTCTCTCTTTTTCGCTTTGCATTCGCCCGCTCCCGTGCCCTCCACCGCCCTAGCGCCGTCGCACTCCTCTCCACCGCCTCCGCCGTTGCTCCAGCCGCCGTTAGCCGCCGCTAGCCGCCGCGCTGAGCAGCGCCATCGACGCCGTCGCATTCGCGAGCCCGAGGTCTGCGCCGTCCGCCTCTCCGCCGCCGAAACCCACTCCGCACCGTGCGCCGGTGAGTTCGGCCATGCTAATGGTGAAAACCCTGAACAGCGGGAATCGCCTCATCGAGCCACCCCCCACCTCACGGCACCGACAACCTCTGTGTAGGATCGAACACAAGAAACCAAGCCTACCAGAGGGGGGGGGGTGAATGGTAGGGAAAACCAAAAACCAAAAAACTTTTAGCGGAAATAAAAGTTACCCTCAAATCGATGGAAATCTCGACATAGTCCTGTCGCCCCCGGTCGGACCGCTCACACGCCGCCGGTTGAACCACCTTGCTGCCGCCTGAACCCGAAGAAACACAAATCGAAGAACGCTCAAAGTAGATGACAACTTTATTGCTTCTCTCTGTGTTTACAAAGTGTAACAACAACACTCCATACAAAAATCTCGACTAAACTCGAAACTCTAACTAAACTATCAACTCCACGCTCTGAAAAGCGATACCGGGAAGCCTCACGCTCCCTCTCTATTTATACCACAAAAACCCCCTACTTAAAGTAGGTGTAGAACTCCTATTCACAGTAGGACTCAAACCCTCAATTTCCAAACCTTTTACAATTTACCAAAACTCGCACAGCCGCAGCCAACTCCAAGCCCTCAACCGGCTCGGACTCTGGTCTGCTGCCGCGTGAGCCTGTCTTCCTGGCCGACTCGGCCTGCAGCCACAACCGAGCCGCCGCTAGCTGTCACCTGCCATGCCGACTGCACATGCATCATGCATCGGCACCAGCAACAGCGTGCAACCATCGATCGAGTCATACACATGTATAGCACACATATGCACAGTACTCCATATATGCATACCGCATGCATACATGCAGCCCTGCTACAGTACCACGTGTACTGTAGCACATCTTTTCTCCTTCCAATTTCTTTATCAATTTCCTTCGTGAACACCGACGCTTGCACGCAACCTTCGTGAAGCCCGTTGCGAAGATCTCTCCCACACGGTATCCATCCACCGTATGCCATCTCGTATCCAACTTCGTCACCCGGTATCCTTGACTGTCTGGACCTCAACTCCTCCCTGAGTCTAGTCCCGATTCCCACCGTTGACCGAAGTTGACCTCCAAGAATTCTGACTCTAGTCACCTTCTCACATGGTATCCCGACCGCACTAGACCTCTGTTCCTCCCTGAACATAGTCCCGGTCCTCACCATTGACCAAGGCTGACCTCAAGTCACCTGCACATAATCAGACAAAACAACCGTTTCTGGGCACAGATATCACAACCTGACCCACATTAGTCACACGCACTCACACCAACATTCACACATCTTTTCAAACCAATTCATCGATTAAAACATTTGCATAGCCAATTGTTCATCACAAATATTAATCATGAAAACGATTTCACACTCCGCGACCACCTCAATGGCCGCCGAGAGGCACGACGCACACGAGACAACGGGGATCGCTCCTGACACCGCGTCTCTTCACGACATCGCGATAATGAAGGACGGGAAGGCCGCTCGAGCGAAGACCGAGACCATGTTAATCGCCACGATCGCGAGAGGCGGACGCAAGGCGACACTGGTCGAGGACACCGCCATAATGACGGGGACGATAGAGATCGGCACCAGGACAACAACGGAGGGCGGTGACAAGATTCTCAAGAACCTAGCCGACGTCCTCGTAATCCTACACCGGAACCAAGTGATCCATCGTCATCGTCGTCTTCTTTTTCATCCTCATCATCAGACAGACATCCACGAAGGACACACGACTGCCGACAACCCACCGCCCCCAGTGCTGGGTGTAGAGCTTTCAGTCGTTCCTTGCATGATGTCCGATGGCCTAAGAGATTCCGACCCGGAGCAATAGAGAAGTACGATGGGAGCACCGACCCAGAGGAGTTCTGACAAGTCTACTCCATGGTACTCTACGCTGCCGGAGCAGACGACAACACATTGGCGAATTATTTGCCAACCGCGTTAAAAGGCTCTGCACGTTCATGGCTAATGCATCTCCCGCCCTACTCGATCTCTTCGTGGGCAGATCTGTGGCAGCAGTTCGTCGCCAACTTCCAAGGAACTTACAAGCGCCACGCGATCGAAGACGACCTACATGCGTTGACACAGAGCTTGGGTGAATCCTTGAGGGAATATGTTCAGCGCTTCAACGAGTGCAGAAATACAATCCCCAAAATCCGGTGTCAGAGATCGCTATACTACCCAGGAGTTGGCGACAAGACGCATCACAACTACTTGGAGATTGTTCGAGATCGTTGAACGATGCGCCCACACAGATGATGCGCTGAGACGCAAGAACGATAAACCGAAGACCAGGGGAGAGAAGAAACCAGCCACAGACGCACCTGAGTCAAGCAAGAAGAAAAATCGCAAAAATGGGAAAAGGAAAGCTCAAGCGGAAGTTCTCGCAACAGAATACGCGAACCCTCCCAAGCGCCCAGACCCACAAGGTAGCGACGCGAAGAAAGTATGGTGCCCCATACACAAGATGGACAGACATTCTTTGGAAGATTGCCTTGTTTTCAAAAAGTCGCTCGAGAAGCACATTGCATTTGAAAAAGGCAAGCGAGTGCGCGTGGTCGAGAAGGATGCGGAGGCGGCTCCTCAGGAATAGGACTCAGCATATCCAGACTCTGACCTCCACGTTTCACACATTTTCGGAGGTTCCACAGCATACTCCTCAAAGCGAGAATACAAGAAAGTGGAACACGAAGTCTGTTCGACATGGCAGGGGGCTGCACCCAAGATGAAGTGGTCTGAACAGAAGATAGAATTTTCGCAAGAAGACCATCCCAAGACTGCCGTCATCCCAGGACGCTATCTGATCGTGGTCGAACCCACTATTCGGAACATCAAGGTCGCGCGGGTCCTCATCTACGGTGGCAGCTCAATCAACCTCCTTTTTGCCAGCGCTTTAGACATGATGGGAATTCCACGAAGCGAGTTGACACGCATCGATCAACCCTTCCATGGAATTACTCCTCAGTCCTCGTCCAAACCATTGGGCAAAATTACGTTACCTGTGACTTTCGGCCAAGCAAACAACTTCCGAACAGAGTAGATCACCTTTGATGTCGCTGAATTCGATACAGCGTATAACGCCATCATCGGGAGAACTGCACTTGCGAAGTTTATGGCCTCATCTCACTATACGTATCAAGTGCTCAAGATGCCGGGACCGAAGGGAACAATCACTATTCAAGGGAACGCAATGCTAGCGGTACAATGCGACAAGCGGAGCCTCGACATGGTCGAGCAAACGCCCAGCCCACCCGCCACAACTGAGCCACCCAAGAAAGTGAGCAAGACAAATAAGACACCGAAACCGGACGGCGCGATCAAGATCGTTCCACTCTCTAGTACCAACCCCGACAAGACCGTCAAGATCGGGGCATCACTAAGCGAGAAATAGGAACTCGCGCTCATCCCCTTCCTCCGCGACAATGCTGACGTGTTCACTTGGCAGCCGTCCGACATGCTGGGGGTCCCCAGGGAGGTGATTGAGCACAAACTCATGGTGCGACCCGATGCCAAGCCAGTAAAGCAAAAACTGCGGAGATTTGCACTAGACCGAAAACAAGCCATACGAGAAGAGCTTGACAAACTTCTCAAAGCTGGCTTCATCAGAGAAGTGCTTCATCAGAGAAGTACTTCATCCAGAGTGGCTAGCCAACCCAGTCATGGTGTGGAAGGCCAATGGGAAATGGAGAATGTGCGTCGATTTCACCGACCTCAACAAGGCGTGTCCCAAGGATCACTTCCCTCTTCCACGAATAGATCAACTGGTGGACTCAACAGCTGGCTGTGAGCTGTTGAGCTTCCTTGACGTTTACTCTGGCTACCACCAAATCAGCATGGCGAAAGAGGATGAAGAGAAGATAGCATTCATCACACCGTTCGGGGTATTTTGCTATGTTAAGAAGCCATTCGGACTGATAACCGCAGGGAATACTTTCCAGCACACGGTCCAGGGCGCACTTAGCGACCAGCTCGGCAACAATGTCGAGGCATACGTCGACGACATCATTGTCAAGACCAAGACAAGCGACTCATTGATTGACGATCTGCGGGAAATGTTCGACAACCTTCGACGATATCGCCTCATGCTCAATCCAGAGAAGAGCACGTTCGGAGTTGTCACGCCCAAAAATTCCCGAATAGAATTCCAAGCAGAATGTGCATTAAAATCCCCGTCCAGGAGCGGCCGGGGTACACAAACGACAATGTTGACATTAAGATCCACGTCTTACAAACATCATAAAAGTCTTACATAAAATGCAGCGGAAAAACGAGGGATAACAGGAGCTAAGCCTTGACTTGAACTGCAGCGGGAACACTACTCCATAGGCATCCTCGACGGCACGGACGAAGCCTACTCCTCGGAGAAACCACCGTCTGACACATACTCGTACTCTGGGGTTGGGGAAAATAGAGCAAGACTGAGTACTATCCACTGTACTCAGCAAGTCATACCGGAATAGGGGTATGATGCAGGGATTTATCAAGGGATAGCTATAAAGGTTCATTTGCATAATACTGGCATTTATAAACAGAGGTAGAATGCGAAAACAGTTGTAATAATTAATCAATATTAACCATCCACTGTCCAACGCTACACCATGTTGCAACAGGCCCAACCATCCACCTATAATATCCAATTTCATTAAACTACACTAGGATGAGACTAATCACGGTGAATCTGGTTGACCGCCCATAACCGCGGGCACGGCTATTCGAATAGTTTTACTCTGATCAGAGGTGTACAACTGTACCCACAAGACACAGCCCCACGACACGTTACCGTGCGCCGACATGCCACCACGACATATCGGAAAGAGGCCATGACAGGACCCTTCGCATAACCCCCTCTAGCCAAGCACACCACACCTCAGGTTTCACCCCCGTCCCCAGCGAGCGACGGGCAGTCCCCTCTCGTGCCTAGGTGAATTCGGAAGCGACAGAGGCCGTCGTAGGACCCGCCCCACTCCATCACGCCCACCCTTGCCTGGATGCGTCAGCTAGAGGAAAGCTACACTACAAGCCCAGCCGTTGCTCACGCTGGCTTGTGGTAAGTATGATAAATTCTTCCAGGGTTTCCCGCGAACTGGTCCTTAATTGCCATGGGTGCGACTAGCAAAACCATGCACCCACAGCCCACCATGTGATTCATTTTAATTAACCAACACCAAAGCGGTGGTACTAATCCAACGTTACCATTAGAACCTACAGTCTAAACATTAATAGGATTTCCCTCATTGTGTGCTAGTTGAACTAAGCATGGCTAAGCAATCCCTAGCCCAATGTCTATTCATGTTATAACCCAAGCTAACAAAGGAGCATGGTACCAAAATAGCATGGCTGTAACAATAGGTAAACATCCCATAGTATTGTTGCAAAGCGATGCAGTATTTGAAAGAAAACATTAGAACATTTACAATATAGGATCAACATGATCAAGTGACAGGCATGACTTGCCTTGCTCTGCTGCTGGAGGAACCTCGGCGACTATCTCGAAGTACACCGGAGCGTCGGAAGAGCCGGAATCTAAGCGACATACAAGGCAAACAAATGCAAACAGGCTATAAGACTACTGAAACAGAGAACAAAACCATTTTTAATGGATTCTACACATTTTTCTTGATTTACTGAGACTTGAATGGGCTTAAACGGAGCACGGATGAATTAGTTATGAATTTTAGAAGATTCATTGTGTTTATTACTATAACAAAAAGCCCTTAAATCATTTATTGCGCAATAAATCCCAGGGCTGACGTCATCAGGGGGGGGGGGCGGCGCCGACAGGCGGGACCCGCATGTGAGCGGCGCACGGGTGGCTGGTCTACCGTGGACCGGGACCACGCGGGTGGTCCACCGCCGGTCCACGGGATCGACGGCCCGGATCGGCCCGGGGCCGATCGGACGGTGCGGCGGCGGCCTGGCTCGGCTTGGCTCGGCACAAAGCCGGCCAGCCGGCGATGGCAAGGGCGGCGGCGTGCGCGCGTCGCCGGCGACGGCAACCGGTGGCGGGAGACGGCGGCACATGACCGGGGCGGCGGCTCGACCCGGCGCGGCTAGGAGGGAGAGGGAGGGGAATAGAGGAGGAGGGATGCCTCACCGAGAGTGGCCAGCGCGGAGGAGGACGACGGCGAACGGCGACGGCGAGCCGCGGGAGGACAACGGCGGCGGGCGGACGAGCTCCGCGATGCCCTAAGAGAGGAAAAGAGAGAGATTAGGGGGAGGGAGATGAACCACGGCGATCGGAAACCATGGCCGAAGGCGGCGGTGGAGGTGGTGCTCACCGAAGTGCGAGGGGATGCGGGCTCCGTCGACGGACCTCGATGGAGGAGGGGCGGACGGGGTGGCCCTTGACCTTGCGAACCCGACGACGGCGATGGCGCGGCGCGGCGGCGAGTCTAGCGGCGGCTAGCGGCGGCCGGAGTAGTGAGAGCGGCGGCGGCGGATGGGTGCATGGCGCGGGAGCGATGGAGAGCTCGGGAGAGACCGGCGGCAAAAGGAAAAGTGAGGAGGAGGATGCGGGGTGGATTTTATAGGGGCGGAGAGGTCGGGAACGGCCCTGGGTGGCCCGATTTCGCCGGCCGACGTGGGGGAGGTAGAGGTGGAGAGAGAGGCGGGATTCGAATTTCGAATCCCGGCCATCTCGGGCGCGGGCGCGGGTGAGAGGGAGGAGGAGTGGGTGCGGGAGGCGCGGCGCATGCGCGGGCGTGGCCGACGTGGCCCGGAGGAGGCGGGGACGTGGGCGCGGCGGCGCGGGCGCGAGATGGGAGACGGGCCCGACAGGTGGGCCCCACCTGTCGGTGACCCCGGGTGATAGGAGGCGGACGGCTGGCTCGCGCGGCTTAGTTGGGCCTCGGCCTTCGGCCGGCCCAGCGGGAGGAGGAGGAGAAAAAGAAGAATGGGCCGGCGGCCCATTCAAAGGAAAAAGAGAAAAGAAAAAGAAAGAAAAAGGAAAAAGAAGGAAAAAGGATTTTCCTGGGATTAAATATTGCTTATGCTCAATTTTAATTGGTTAAAATTATTTCTAGAGCTCTGAAAATTGCACTAAAAATCTTGTTAGCGTATTTCAACATGTAGAACTCAAGAAAAATTCCACTTGCCAATTCCGATTATTATTTGCATTAATTTATTAAGGTTTACTCTTGCTTTACACTGGTATTTTCTTGAGACCATTTAAAACTCCAATTTAGGCTTGGGAAAGAACTTCAGGGTGTGACAGGAGTATCGTCGGGCAAGCTGCTCGGTTTCCTTGTCTCTGGCAGAGGAATAGAAGTAAATCCCGAGAAAATCAAAGCAATCGAGAACATGAAGTCACCCACAAGACTCAAGGAAGTACAAAAACTAACCGGTTGCATGGCGGCACTAAGCAGGTTTGTCGCTAGGATGGGAGAACGAGGGCAACCCTTCTTCGATCTGCTGAAGAAGCAAGACAAATTTGTATGGACATAGGAAGCCAAAGAGGCATTCGTTGCACTCAAGGGCTACCTATCAAACCCCCCTGTACTTGTTGCTCCCCAACCTAATGAAGAATTATTCCTCTATATTGCCGCCACGCCATATTCCGTTAGCACCGTCATTGTTGTCGAGAGAGAGAAAGTACAACGACTAGTGTATTAAGTCAGCGAAGCTCTCCACGACGCAAAGACAAGATATCCACAGATCCAAAAGCTGCTTTACGCGGTAATCATGACATCAAGGAAGCTACGCCACTGCTTTCAAGCCCACAGAGTCACAGTTGTCTCCTCCTTCCCTCTCGGTGAAGTTGTGAGAAACAAAGATGTTGTCGGCCACATTGCGAAATGGGTAGTCGAGCTGAGCCAGTTTGATGTCCACTTTGTGCCATGAACAGCCATCAAGTCCCAGGTACTCGCTGACTTCGTAGCCGATTGGACTATGCCTGATAAGAAATTAGACAACCAAGTTGACAACGAAACGTGGACAATGGCGTTCGATGGTGCACTCAACAGCCAAGGAGCAGGGGCAGGATTCATCTTGACGTCTCCTTCCGGAGATCAATTCAAGCACGCAATCCACTTCAACTTCAGGACGACCAATAACACTGCCGAATACGAGGGACTACTCGCTGGGATAGGAGCTGCAGCCGCACTTGGGGTCAAGCGACTGATCGTGAAAGGGGACTCCGAGCTAGTCGCGAACCAGGTGCACAAAGATTATAAATGCTCTGACCCCGAGTTATCCAAGTATCTCGCAGAAGTCAGGAAGCTGGAGAAAAGGTTCGATGGGATCGAGGTCCGACACGTATACCGCAAGGACAACATCGAGCTAGATGACCTAGCACGACGTGCGTCCAGACGAGAACCGCTCGAGCCCGGCACTTTTCTGGACATCCTGACAAAGCCATCAGTAAAAGAGGTTAGCAGCATAGTTAGCCCGGCCGCCCCCGACATTAGCTCGGAGGCCACAGAGGCAGAACGCGTCGTTGCCGATATCGAGACCACAGACGACTAGCGCATCCCACTGATCAAATTCATCAACAGCGAAGAGTTGCCCGAGGACGATACAGAGGCCGAGAAAATAACCCGTAAAGCAAAAATCTACCGTATGGTCGGCAACGATCTATACAAGAAAGCGTCAAACGGGGTACTTCTCAAATGCATCTCGTCCGACTACGGCAGATACCTCCTCCTTGATATACATGAAGGCATCTGTGGGTCACATGCCGCTGGTCGGACATTGGTCAGGAAAGCTTTTCGACAAGGGTTTTTCTGGCCAACCGCCCTCAAAGATGCATGCGACATGGTCCAGCGATGCGAAGTCTGTCAATTCCACAGTAAACACACAAAGCTACCCGTGCAAGTGCTCAAGACTATCCCTCTTACTTGGCCGTTCTCGTGCTGGGGGCTAGATATACTCGGGCCATTCCCACGAGGACAGGGCGGCTACAGGTTCCTATTCGTGGCAATCGATAAATTCACTAAGTGGATCGAAGCAGTACCCATGGGGGAAATCCAGGCCGACAACGCCATCAAATTCATCAAGGGGATATTTTGCAGATACGGACTACCGCACCGCATCATAACCGACAACGGCTCCCAGTTCATCAGCGCCGATTTCCAGGATTACTGCATCGGGCTGGGAGTCAAGATATGCTTCGCCTCAGTCTCTCACCCTCAAAGCAACGGGCAAGTCGAGAGGGCAAACAGCATAGTACTACAAGGGATCAAGACCCGCGTCTACGATAGGCTCATGTCACATGACAAAAAATGGGTCGAAGAACTTCCATCAGTACTATGGGCCGTACACACCACACTAACAACGTCTAACAAGGAAACACCCTTCTTCCTCGTGTACGGCTCCGAGGCCATGCTCCCCAGCGAGTTACGACATCAGAGTACACGAGTACAGAAGTATTCCGACGAGGATCAGGAGGAGCAGTGAAACATCGATGTGAATCTACTCGAGGAATATCGCGAACGAGTTGCCATCCGAGCAGCCAGTTACCAACAGGCCCTCCGCCGTTACCACGAGAAGCGCATCCGAGCACGCATACTTTCGATCGGCGACTACGTCCTTCGACGGGTTCAAAGCCAAGCAGGGCGAAACAAGCTCTCACCCAAATGGGAAGGACCTTACACGATCACACGAGTCTTGCGGCCTGGCGCATTCAAAATTGCAGACGGTGATGGTCGCGAGTTGGCAAATTCTTGGAACATTGACCAACTACGTAAATTCTATGTATGAGTCAATATCATCCATACCTGCAAGGCACCTTACAGCATCAAGAAGGCCTATTTTTAGGCGCATATTACAATCAAAGTGTTCCTGCCCGATGATCCCTTACCCAGATGACACATAGCATTGAAACCTATCCTCATGTCCGTTTACGCCGTCTTGACAAGACCTCCGAGGAACCTAAGGGATCTTCGGCTGGGGACGCCCAGAGCCGATAAGGCCTTGTCAGATCCTGTAGAGACGAAAGACCATGTAAGACCTGGTCGTGTAAGAGTTCTCGCCGTGCGTATTAACCAAGCCGCGAAATTGGAAATTAACTTTCCAACTTCACGGCTGGGGGCTAGGATCAGTGCTTATTCAACCAAGGCAGGTCAAAGGTCCAAGAGCCTTATCCTCCGAGAAAAATCCTCCGACGACAAGGCTGGGGGCTAGGGAGAGTGTACGACTCAAACGACTAACTAAAGTCGTGAACTGAGAACACACTCTTACACACGATACCCAGAGTAAGAAGGATTTGCTAAGATAGATTTCTTTTCTATTTCGCAAAATACCCCTTACAATTTTTACACAAGTTCAAAGCTATATTACACTTTTTCCTAAGACATCCATCACAGCGTACAAAGACTACCAAGAAGGCCAACGCCAGTCCATAGACTGGAAGACTTGCTCCGCCAACGGCGCCATCGGCTTCGCCAGGTGGTCTATCTCCACCGGAGTCCTCCGAGAACGAGCAAAACCTTCGTGAAGAAACTTGAGATCTAGTCACGGGTGGTGATCTCGTATGCAAGCCAACACGTGCCCTCTAGCATATCGGCTCAATCGACGACATTCCCGCTTCAAAGCTTCGTCGATGCGTTTGCCAACGCCTTCGAGCTGAGTACAGGCCCCATTCAGCCACGAGACGTACACGGCCGCCAACTCCTCAGGATCTCCACGAGGTACTCGGAGCTCTCTACAAACCTTGGCCGTGGACGTGCAACAACTCTTCAAGTACGAGTTGAACCACACCTCACGACCTCGGAGCGTTTCCACAGCTTGCTCTTTCTTCACTTCCAGCATAGTTCTCTCGAGTTCCGCCACTTCAAATTTTGTCTTCCAATATTGGATACGACGATCCTGGCCAGCAAGAGCACTCTCGAGATCTGTTCAAATGGGAGCGACTAAGTCAAGCTACACTTTCGAGAACACGGCTGATCAAGTCGGAGGAGCAAAAAGGGATGAAGGGACCACTAACCTAAGGAAGTCATCGTCGTCCCCATCCTCGTGGCTAAACTCTGATCTACATCGTTCGGCGATGCGTGTGGCTCAAATGAAAGGGCCGGAATGATCGCCGATTGCTCAGGCTGCCCATACTGCTAGGCATTCTCGTCATCAACATCTCTACAAGGGACAAAAAGTACTCAAGATCAAAATACTAAAGAAAACTAAGGTGGTGACTGCACTCGTAAAGGTAATCAGAACCCATTGGAGTTTTATGCAGCATATCTAAGGAGAAGAAGCAAGTCAAAATCCTACTCTTCAAAAAGGGGGAGGACAGATTCCCCCAGGTCGCCGACTTCTTCCATCATCCCCTTACGTGTGTCGCTAGCTGCCCCCTGATCCAAGATCTCGCGCAGATCAAGTTCAGGGTGCATCAGCCTCACACACGCAAGGACGTGGCATGCCTTGGTGTAGATCCCGTTGGACGTCTCCTCTCCGATCCTGGCCGCGTGCTTGGAGGGAATCTCCTCCATCGCTGCCACCAGCTCCGCAAGAGAAGACGTCAGCGAGAACTCATCGGGATTCACCGGGATGGTAGATTTGATACCACATTCCCCGGCGAGCTGGTGCAGACCAGTGTAGGTGACCCGCAACGAGCCACGAATTTCCGACAAGTTGTTCTCGAGCTCCAACATGCGGTGCTCGAGCCCCTGCCATTGTCGCTCGTTGCCGGCCACCAACTCCCTCATCTTCTTGAGGTCTTCATGAGCCTCCGCCAAGTCGTGTGCCAGCCGGTCGGTGCGCTCGTTCGCCGACGCCGCCGCCGACCTCGCCTCCGCAATCTCGTGACCAATGCCGCGAGCACCAGCTTCGAGGAGGCGCCCCATTTCAACCTGGAGCTCCTCCCAGGTGAGGACGGCAGCCGGTGGACCGTGACCAACCGCGGAATCGCTGACTGGGCAGCTTGGTGTCACCTCGCGGCGCGAGCACGACATCCGTCGAGGCTACAGTGGGAGACACGCCGGAAGTCCCTCCGGACTCGTCCTGCACCGCCTTCACCCGCGCCGCCCTATGAGATGACTATGGTTCAGACAACGCTCGACGAAATCACGAAAAGTCAAATTCACCCACTTACTTCTCGCCGAGTGTCACAAGTTGCTGTCGTCGTGGAGGCAAGGGAGACGCGTCCGAACCCTGGAGTACAGTTGATACGAAGTGAGGTGAAAGTGTTATGGCTATGTGATCAAATGACAGGAGAGCTTACCGAGGGGGTAGACGCCTTTCGACGATGTCCACTTACAGAGGAGAATTTCCTCCCCTTTGTTGAAACATCACCACCACTTGTTGTGGCAGTGGCAGCAGCAGCATCGGACGCCTCCTTGGCGACCTTCTCTTTCAGTGACGCCGCCACCTGATGGTCCGCGAGCGGCCTGATGATATCAGTCAGAGGAAGATCCTACGCTTTTTAAAGTCACAAAGCGATCTCGGAAGAAAAATGTAGAATGCCTACTGAGTACACTTACATTGATGGCAGCGTCGCATTCGGCCGCCCCCTTCTCGCAAAGGGGAACGGGGACATTACTCGCCGTCGTCGGGCCACTGATCATCACCTGGTCGACACGACGTCCCACGGCTTCGCTGCTCAGACCTGTGAATCGAGAACCAAATTTCGATAAGTCAGGAGGAACGCGCACACAAGCATGTCAGGATAAATGCAAGAAAGATACCCCGAGGAGAAACCCGGGTCGCGTCCTCCGGTCCAGAATAGTCAAAGGCTGGATGGGCTCAAGCCTAGAGCGGCTGGATCCGTCTACGAATGAAGTCAGCAGCGACTTCATACCCCGACAAACCTCGTACTCGGAGATCGTCGACAATATCGATGAATGACTGAAGAGAAGGGGTCAACAGGGGGCTTCATGGTCCAAGACGAAATCTTGTCTGGTTGTTCCTCAGGAACAACGAAGATAGGATCCGAATCTTCTATCTAAAGATAGAACCACCTCGTCCGCCATTTTCTGCGAGAGGAAGGGCACTGGAAGGGGATATAACGCGACTTCAGGCTATCCCGAAGTCGGAATCCAACGCATCCAGACACCCTGTTGGACTCCATCCAACGCAACTCGTAGTAAAAGCGAAAGAGATCAAGAAAGAGCTCTACCCTAATGTAGGCCTCACAAAGATGCGAAAAAAATACTATGGAAGGCAATAGAATTGGAGTTCAGATGGAGCAAAGAGAGGCCATAGAAGTTCAGAACCAAGAGAAGAAATTCGGAAGGCGGAGGGAGAAAACCACAGAGAATGTAGTCCTCGATCGCAACCATGCGACCTAGGATGGGCTGGGGTTCAGAACCACCTGCTTCTCTCTCCATGGTCCCACGACCGGGAAGGGCGCCATCCTCCTGAAGCTTTTTCAGCGACGCGTTGGTGGAGGAGGATTTGCCAAGATCCATCGCCGACTGGAGATCGCCGGAGAGAGGACTGAAATTGACGAGCTAGGGTTTTGCGGGAGCAGAGAGGACGAGAAACGCTTGGAGGCTGGAGGTTTTCTTCACAACAGGCGGACTTCAAAATGGATCCTCAAAATTCCTTTAAATAAGCGCACTTCCAACGGTGTGAATTCCAAGGAAAGGAGAGAGATAGCCGCCGGAAATTTCTGGGTCCGTTACACGCGGCAGTTTTTCGGACTTCAGTTTAATTTCACTCATGACCATTGGGCTTCACAGGGTGTTCTCGACTATGTCCTGTCTCTACGGTTCTTACACCAGGAACGACAACAGCCTCGACACCTGAAGTCGCGAATGGTTACACGAGTTCATTTAAGCAGAAGTCGGGGGCTACTGTCAGGGTTACGGGTTAGGTATACCCTTTACCCTTCGATATACGCTACATATCGGTATGGCATACCTACGCATATACGGACACTCTCCGCATATACTAAGGAAATCCTTCGCGGAGTTTATAGATGGAAAGAGTCCTACTCGGACAAGACCGGGTCGTCAATGTATCGTGTAGGGTCCGATGTCTCCGAGTCCTACTTGGAGACCACCTGACCTGCGATATAAAAGGGACCCCCTGGGAGGACCTAAGGCATCGAATCTCAGAGCCAACACAACCCCCACAGCCTACGAAGTCGGAGCCTGCAGGAACCAACTCGACTACGATCTCGCCGGATCCATCAAGTTCCAGCGTTTCCCTTTGTAACCTATGTTTTTCCATCATATAATCCCACATCAACTGGATTAAGGCTATTTCCTATCAAGGGGCCTGAACCAGTATAATCCTCGTTTTATGTTTGCTTGATGTCGTATTACGTAGATCCTTGTACCAACGTACCCCAATACCCTCTATATCCGGTCTACGGGTATCACTCGTCGACAATATGTTATATATGTTTAGACTAGTCGATATATGCCACAACATCTGTCCAATGATCTTAACAGATTCAATTTAGAATTTATATGCTGGTAATTCGAATATAATCATAATCAGTTATCAAAGCACATTAAATAATCACAATTTTAGTTGATACAGTAAAAGAATATTTTAATAAAAAATCACCCACACATGAACATTGGTAATAATATTTCACGCACATTAAATAAGATGCTCGTGTATATGCGCGGGTTACCTTCCTAGTTCCTAACAAAAGTATTTAATTGAGATACAAAAAATGGGCGAGTATATGTGTTGATGCGAAAAACACATACAGGCCTGGGAGATCTGCTTAACTCCAGTGCAGGTCCTAAATCTTGCTCTTAGGTTCGAAGCCGTGCCAGTTGATTTGATCCTGCAATCAACAAGAAGAAAAGACAAGAAAACCGAGGTTAAATTCATAAACGATAGCCGATCGGCTAGGAGCCGATGACATATCGTCAATCATTAAGCCGATGTTATTGGCACTAGATCGGCAATGTAGAATAAAGCAATGTAACACTAAATCTACTCGATCGACTGTAGTTATTAACGATATATAATCCTTTTCTCAAAGTATATTTAAACTAAGTGATTGGGATAGATCGAACAACAAGTCGAGACAGTATAAATCACTTAAGTCTAAAGATACATTAAGATAATGATTATATATACGTTTATAGCATAGCCGATCAAATAGATCTAGATGTATCAGCTAATACTCTGATACCACTCTATATTAAGATATCACAACAAACAAAATATATCAAACAGAAAGCTTATTATACGTTAATGCAATAAGATCTTAATACAAAGGGCAGATTTAGCATATCAAGCAAGCATATAAGGATTAAAATAGCTAAATCAGGTAAGATCGGCTGAAACTCCGACACTATCTCTATTGATGATCATAAAACAGGCTAGATATTGCAGTTATGAATATTACTTAATAGATCGAACTCAACCGATGCAGCATTAAGCATAAAAATAAACACAAGATCTAGGCAAGATGATGAAAATCTCTAAAAGATGGTAGATATGCTGTATAATCTAAATTAACAACAAGATCTAACTCTATTGGCTACTTTCTAGTGATAGATACCAGCCGATCACGGGTTAGATTATGAATCCGATGAAGATTATGAAGCATATATGATAACTCGACAATTTACGTAAACAAGATTAGAGTATCATGATGATGGAAGCACTAATCCCGAGAACGCAAGCCGCCATGACAAGTTTACCTCTTGTTGAAGATCGAAATCGATGCAGCTCAACCCGAAAGCAAGAACTCGTCGAAACAATGAAAGTAGAAAAAGGGTGGCGATGCGCCGAAAGTGTTATTGAACTATCGTTGTAAATTACATAGGGTTGGGTCATATTTATACCTGAGATACATGATTGGTCCTTGCTGGACACGACTCTTATCTCTAATAGACTTCTAAGATACGAAAGAGTTTTAGCAGCAAACTCTTGCCGAAACATATCTCTAAAGAAACTATTTAAAATATCCTAATTAATAGATACAATTGCCTATCTAAGAGCTTGTCACGCCCCGAACTAGTCCCGAGCGGAACTAGCCCGTGACGCTCCAAATTAACCTGTTAATCGATACCAGTCCCAGGAAACAGTGCTGGTATCACAGGAAGACAGAATATCACAGCAATAGAGGTCTCTTTATTATAGAGTAGGAGTACAGTCATGATGGGCTGCGGACAGATCCCGAGCTCACAACTGCATTACAAAAGGGAAGCGGAAGCCAAGACTTGGACCAAACATCACAGGTGCGACTTGGGAACTAGGCCGAAACCCTAAAACTCATTGTAGACGGCTTGCTCCTGGAAGAACTCCTCGTCAGCGGGATCCGCTTCATCTTCTTCAGCAACTGGGGGGATTATTTATATAGAGCAAGGGTGAGTACGGGAGTACTCAGCAAGCCATGGGAAATAAGTGTTTAATGCAGGCTTCAGGAAAGGCTGTTGTTTTTGCAATTCATTTTATTTGAACTCTTTCCTGAAACAACTAAGTGAGTGCTTCTCAAACGACACGGATGAGACAGTGCGTCTCGTCTGGTCGGAGTATGTGCAATGTATCAGTCTTTTGAATTGATCAAGATTGGCACCCGGCCAACAGCTTTCAAACGGCCACCCGGGCCTGGCTGATCCCATCAGCCGCAGATTTTCCAAACATCAAACCCATTCCACAACAGCAAATTTCACAAGGCAGTAGTTAAACAAAACTACGCTAGGAATCACCTCACATCCGCCCATGATCGTGGGCACGGCTGTTCGAACAGTTTAATAACCTCTGCAGAGGGGGTACACTTTACCCACACGACATTACTAACCCGGATCATCCAGCTCGTGCAGAACGGCCAGGACTAGAGACCTTAAGGCTTTCATGACAAGGCATTTCGAAAGCCGACACAGGTTCACCATATGCCAACGAGAGGGGTCCCAGACCAACACCAGATTAGGTCCCAGACCATACTGTGCCAGGAAGCCCAGGGGTCCTCCCCGACACCACCTCGGCGAATCCACATGTCTCTTGGCATCAAGACTCCCCCGATTAGCTAATTACTCAGCCAGGGGTGTCCCATTCCACCCATGTGGTCGTACTTGTCTTATGTTCGGATGAAATTCCAAGGAAACGGTCCTTAAGTGCAAGAGCGGGAAACCGTACTCCCGGTACGTTCCCCGGTCCGCGATTTCGGAAATTCATTTAGTTCGCAAGCACCGACCCAGGTGTCGGGTTTTCCAAGTCTTTTGTAAAACCCAAGTTTTACCCAAGATGTTTCTCAGATTTTAAGTTTGAAGGCGACCGTCGATACCTGTGCAGAGTGCACGATTACCGAGCCGCAACTAGGTGGTTACAAGGGAACATGGTATAACAATTACAATGGAAGGATCAGATGCAACAAGTTAGGTAGGCACTCCGGTCTGCCTTGCAGACGGTGTAAACAGATTAAGTGCAATCCTACCTATGCATAATATTTTTCAAGCAACATAATTAAGTTCAAATATAGGCTCAAGATGTTCAAGGGTGGCTTGCCTTGCTCGAGATCTTGAGCTTGATCCTCGAAATCCTCGCACTGCGGATCTTCGGCCTCCGAAACTACACGCGAAACGGGACAACTCAACAAACGGCAAAAATAAAGCCCTATTATTGACCTCCAAGCGTGCCATTAGATAGATCTCGAGATTTGAGGAATTTTGGAAGTTGAACGGAGTCAAACGGACTTACGGTTGGGAAGATAATTGAATTTCTAAGATTATTGGATTTTTGGTCTAAAGGGGAAGGATTTATTTAAACCCTTTTTGAAAAAGAAAAGAAAAGAAAAGAAAGAGGGAGGGAAATTAGACTTCCCTCGGGCGGCTAGGGCGCGGCCCGAGAGAAAGGGGCGGCTCGGCCGAGCTTAATGGGCCGGCCAGCCCAAGAGGGCGGCCCAAGGCGCGCGCGCGGGCGGGGAGGAGAGAGAGAGCCGGTGGGCCGGGTCCATCCCGCGTGGTCCCGGGTGGGACCCGCTTGTCAGCGACTCGGCTCACCGTGAGCGAGGTGCACGCGGGGCGTGCTAGGGTTTTGGGAGGGAGGCGCGGCGCATGCGCGCGGTTCGCGGAGGGCGCAGTGCGGCGGGCCCACGCACAGCCTCACGGCTCGCGGTGGACCGCGCGCACGGGGAGGGAAAGGGAGGGGGCGGCTGGCCGGGTCGGTCGGTCCGGTCGCGGCCGAGGTGGCGCCGACGTGGCGCCTACATGGCTGCCACGCGGACCGGCGAGAGGTAGACGACGATGGTGGCCGGAATGGACGGCGGACGGCGGTGGCGATCGGCGGAGCGAACCACGGCGATACAGGTGAAAGCGAGCACACAGGGAGGTTACACGGGACGAGGGGAGATGAGCCAACGGCTCGGATTCGCCGGGGGATGCTCGATGGCGGCGGATTGCGGCGGCGGCAACCGGCGGCGAGGGAAGGGGGAAACGGCAACGAGGTCACGAGGGGTCGATTCCCGGCGGTGAGAGCATCTACGCGGCTACGGGAATCCGTTGCTAGCGTCGGATTGGGCGGAGCTACGCCGAGCGAGGCCGGCGACGAGCGGGTGCTACGGAGCACGGGCGGCGACGGCGACGAGCACACAGCGGGCGGTGGCAACGGTCGGGGCGGCGCCAGCTAGCTACGGGGAGGCTACTCGTGCTACTACCCGAGTCTAAGGGGAGGAGATGGTACGAGGAGGGAGAACGGAGGGAGGCACTACCGTGCGGGGAAGGGCGCAGTGACGATGGGCCGACGGCACGGGAGTGATCTCTCCGGCCTCGGGCCGGGGAAGAGGAAGGAGAGGGTGCGCCCGGAGTCCCCTTCCGTGTCCTCGCTCGTGCCGGCTCCTCCGACACGCGTGATGGCGAACGGCGACGACGAACAGAGCACGGGAGGCGGCGACAATGGGGTGGAGACGATGGGACAAAACGAGAGGAGAAGGGAGAGAGGGCACCTGGGCTTTAAAGGGAATGTCGGTTTGGAAACCGACTTTGGGCGGTCAAAGCGCGTGCTGGCGCTCGGCGCTCGCGGCCAAAACGGCGACAGAGGGGGGAGGATGACGCCGGCGATGGGAGGAAAAAGAAGAAAGGAAGAGGGAAAGGGGGCTTGCCTCCTTGCCATTTCGGGAAAAGGAGGAGGGAGAGAGGGCGACGTGGCAGAGAGGGCGGAGGGCTCTGCCTCCGTCCCTTGGAAGCTAGCGCGCGGAGTGGCGGGGCCGGGTTGTGACGACGGCGATGACGGCGGACCGGCTTGGAGCGAAGCGGTGACACGGGCGGTAGGCGCGGGCAGGCGCGGCAGAGGCTGACAGCGGCGGCGACCAGGCGGTCGGCCACCACGGCGCACGCGCGAGGGAAGCAACGGGTGGCGCGGCGATTTGGGCGGCGTCGGCGGGAGGCGGCAGCGAGGGCGGGGCGCTCGGCTCGGTGCGGCTCGCGCGCACGCGCCTGCAGCACTCGGGCAGAGCGGGGGAGAGGGAGAGAGAGAGAGAGATGGGGAGGGAGGGGGAGATGGGCCGAGAGGGATTCGGCCCATCGAACCCTAGGGAGGAGAATTAGACTTTTGCGGAGGGATTTAAGATCTGAGATGGCACGGACACTAGACAACAAGCAAAGAAACGGATTTTGAAATTAGGATTTTTAAGAGCTAGTTTTCCCGCTAGGCGCCACGACGGAACGGGCGCTACAGAGCTCATCTCCATCGTGGCAATCCTCATGTAGCACGTTGATCGATCCCGGAAACAGTTTCATAACCTCTCAACGAAATCGGCTACATCGGCTATATCGGCTATCTTCTGTCCGATCCATCTTAGCCGATGCGATCCTCAGCCGATACCCTCGCAGCCGATGCGCACTCTGTTCTTTGAGTACAATCCTTCGCCGAATCCACTTTGATTCCTATGTCGAATCTGGTTCATATGATTTACCAAATTTGATCGTTAACAATGATAGGAAAGTCCGTGGTAAGTGTATGGTACTACTTTGTAAGTATATAAGGACTAAACAGTTGGCTAGATTAATACCTCTAAATTCAAAATTAGTAATTGTAAAATTTGTAGTTCTCAATTTAAGAATCATGACATTCGTCAGAATTATAATTAATAAGCACTGATGCTGTGTTTGGATGTGTAGTTTTCCAACTTCTACTCTCTCATTTTCTATAGGCACACTTTACAAACTGCTAAATGTTACCTTTTTTGGAAAAAAAATTTATATCCAAAAGTTGCTTTAGAAAATTATATTAATCTATTTTTAAGTTTATATTAGCTAATGCTTAATTAATCATGCGCTAATAAATCGCTCAATTTCCCATGATGAAGATAAAGGTTCCTAACTCCATCAAACTAACATAGCCTGAGTTGAGTCGAATTTTTCTATTTTTAAATTTAATAATTATGAATTTCTAAAAAATATACAATTATAAAATTATGAATTCATAAATTGTAATTTTGTATCTAATATAGCCTTTTTCTTATTTGAACCTGACGTTGACAGAATCTCGTCCGAATATATTGAGAAGAAATAAAAGCAGAAAACACAAATAAGGTTCAGAGAGTTAAGGAACAGGGGAGGTTACAACTTCAAAAGACAGATAAGGCTAATACAAGGTTCAAAGCTAATGCACGTTAGTCTAGGTCCTCTAAGATGAGACCCACAGTCGTCAATTCGTCGCTGTTTGTGTATTGGAAAATTCTTATGTTTCTTTCCCGCCAAATGAGCGGATTTTATTCCACACCTATTGTGGTGTGGAATTATTCCCCCTCAATCTCCTCCCATATTTTTTTAATCCTCCTCCAAAATCGAACATGGCTGAAGTGAGAAAGGTTCCCAGAATTAAACAACTAGAAATACACATGCTGCCCGGTGCACCGGGTAAGATAGGAACTGCCACTGCTAAAATATTTGTTCAAAATTTTGACTCTTTTATATACAGCGTCTCTATCGTTTTCCGCCCGCGGCTCCTATCTTTTTGACTTGTTTTGAGTTTTGACGACCCCACGGGGCCGACCTGCACACTTTGGACGGTAGGCGCTCATCCCCTTCACTTTGCTCCTCCACCATTTATTTACTTGTTCATTTGCTAATTAAGGACTCTTCTTTAATTTTGTCGCCTTTGATCTCGTCGGCGATGCTGGTGCCATTGGAAGCTGGATCGATCATATGCCATAGCAGGCTGCAGCTAGATCTCCCACAGTAGTAGTGGTCGTGTCGTGTGATTGATCTTGCACGAGCATCACCAGCCAGGCTGTACTGCTTCAATCATATATCGATCGCTGATTGCAGATTGGCCTTGTGTGTCGACAGGTAGATCAATCGGTCGGATCATCTTGTACAACTAATTAAACATATCACTTTGTAGTTCGTAGTTCATCATTCTTAATTATCTCTGCTAGCTGTTGTTTTCTTTGTACACAGAGAGGGAGAGAGGCGGCGGCTAGGCATGCCGATTGGAGCAATTTCGACGGTTGGGCCGGCGATTTCGCCGGGCATCAAGATCGCCGAAATCGCGGAATCCTTTGTGGCGAGGAAGTACAGACGCTTGAGAGATTACAGAAAGGACGTTGCACAGCTGGTGGCTGAAGTGGGGAAGATCGCAGTGGCCGTGGACACGGTGGAGCAACAGGAACCGTGCATGAGCGACCATCGGATCGTGGGGCAATTGAGTGAGCTGATGGACGCCATCCACGAGGCTGAGGACATCTTGGACGCCGTCGACTACAGAGACAGTATCTGGGCGAGGAAGCACAAGGTCAGGCAGGTTATCCATTCTATAATTGAACAAGCTAAGCGGATAGTCGGAATAGACGGCGCGTTGAACCGGCTGGACAAGTCGATGAATGACCTGTCACGGATCCAGCAGAGCCAACGGGATCTTGTCCAGCTGTCGAATTTCCGGTCATCACAAGGAGGAGGAGATGGGGGTGCGTCCGCGTCGAGGCCAAGATCGGCGACGGGCCTATTGCCGGACGGCAAACTCTACGGTTACAAGGAGGAGTACGATCGGCTGGTGTCGGCCTTGCTGTACGATCCTCCCCGGCGGCCTGGTGGCAATGGCAATGGCGGCGGTCAAGTCGTGGCGGTCGTCGGCGACGGCGGCGTTGGCAAGACTGCGCTTGCTCAGCACGCGCTGAGGCACGTGGACGTTCAAGCAAGGTTTGATCATGTGATCTGGGCGAGCGTCCCACACAAGTACAGGAACAAGGACCTCTTGGCTGAGATCTGGATGTCCGGACCGGGTGCTACTGCTACTGCGGCTACACACAGGTGCGCCGACCAGATGAGCTTTGGTGCCCTTCAGGCGGAGTTCGTCAGGCTGGTGTCACTGTCATCCCAGAGGTACCTGCTCGTCCTCGACGATGTCTGCAACGATGAGTCGGACGGCGACGATCATCAGCGGAGTAGGAAGGAATGGGAGGATGTCCTTGCCCCCTTCAAACAAGGGGAACGAGGGAACAGGATCCTGGTGACAACCCGTGCAAGCATCTGTTGCGCCACGCTCAACGCAGGCACCAGGATCCAGCTAAACGGGATCGCCGCCGACGAGCTCTTGCTTCTGCTCAAGAAGAGCGCGTTCGGCGACCACGACAAGAAGCATGCCCCACACCTGGACGAGGTTTTGACGAGCCTCGCGGAGAAGCTCAAGGACTGCCCATCAGCAGCAGCCGCCGTTGCTGCCAGGGTGAGGAACAAGGCCAGAAGGAAAGACTGGGAGGAAGCCTTGGCCCTCCTGGATGCAGGCCGCGTTCTCTCACCGCGTCGCCATGAATCCAGATACCGCGAATTCCGCGATCTGCCGCACCACCTCCAGAGCTGCTTGCACTTCTGCAGCTTGTTCCCCAACAACTGGATGTTTCATCCTGACAAGTTGGTCAGAATGTGGATAGCACATGGCATCATCGTCGTCGGCGATGCGCATGCGCATGCGCCGATTGATGGGAGAAGCATGGAGGAAGAAGAACAAGTGGGAAGACGCTATATCAGGGACCTGGTGTCAAGATCCTTCTTCCATCTCCAACCTGCAAAGAATGGCAGCAGAACCATGTATCTCGCCATTCGTGAGCACGTCCATTCGATGCTGCTCTCCGTCTCCGCTAGCTATTTCTTCAGGGTTACTAGCAGTAGCTTGGGAAGAAGAATCCCTCCTACCGTTCGCCACCTGTCTGTAGCTCCTGTGACAGTGACAGATCAGGATCAGGGACAAGGTGGTTGCCTTGACCTGGACTGGCTCAAGAAACACCCCGTGCTGAACAAGTTGCGGACATTGTTGGTTTTCGATGGACGAATGAGCGCCATGGACGGCGACATACTCAGACAGCTGGAGGCCGTCAGGGTGCTGGACCTCACCTCCACAAACATCACCGCAGATTTCCCCAAAGGCATCGGTAAGCTGAAGCATCTGAGGTACCTAGGCCTTCCCAAATCGCTCAAGAAACTTCCTGAAGGAGTCAACAAGCTACTGCATCTCCAAGCACTGGTTTCAGCCGAGGACAAACTACAGGGATCAGTTGAGCTCTGCGCTGACAGTGGCTGCAGGAAGCCGGGGCATGGCCTGGAAGCGCTCGCACACATGAACTCTCTCTGCGGTGAACTGAGCATAAAGGGGCTCCAAGCTGTCTCCAACAGAGAGGAAGCACACAGGGCTCACCTTGAGAGGAAAGAGTTTCTCAAGGTCCTCAAGTTGGAGTGGGAGCCTTCATTACAACTACAAGAACCCTCAGAATCGTCACATGAGCAAGTTCTCGAGGGACTCAAGCCACCCTGCAAGATCGAAGAGTTGCACATCAGACAGTACCTGGGCAGAACATCGCCTAGTTGGTTGGAGAGCAATCTGCTGTCAGGTTTGAGATACCTGTATCTCAGAAACTGCAGGAATTGGCAGGTCCTGCCGACCCTGAGCCAGCTACCTCATCTCAAGGTTATCTGTATCAAAGAGATGTGCTCTGTCCAGCGGATTGACCATAGGCTTTACGGCGGCGACGGCGTTTTCAAGTCACTGGAGACACTTATCCTGGATGATATGCCAAATTTGGTCGAGTGGGCGGCTGAAGCAACTGACGAAAAATTCCCTCATCTTCAGAAGATATCCATGTTGAACTGCCCCAAACTGGAGAAGCTACCCCGGGTGCCACGCACCGTCAGGAACATGGAGATACAAAAACACCCTTCTTGTTACCTCCATCTTTCACCTTCATCATCGTCATCGTCATCGATTTCTTTTACCTTGGATATCCGTGCGGATGCTGTCCATCTGCTGCATGAAGATTTCCTGCATCCGGATCACATAAAGGCAATCGGTTCAATCAGAATCGAGCACTACACATGGTCGACTGAGCCAAACCTCAACCTCCTTGCTTCTGTTAGGAGCCTGTCGTTAACCCGATGTCCGGTGACAGACAGGAGTTTGAGCATGTGCCTGCATAAACTGCAGTCCCTCGAGAGACTAGAGATATCTGATTGCCCTGAACTTCATGACTTCCCCGATGATGCCATGCCTATGATGGCATCCTTGAAATCCCTCGAGTTTAACGGATGCCATCCTCTTCTTATGAAGAAGCTACAAGGCAGGACTGGCGCTGCCTGGGAAAGGATTCGCTCCATCCAGCGACTAGAAATCGTTTAAACTCAAGGTACAGACTTTGCCCGACATTAACCCTTCATCTAGATGTGTTTTCCTCTCTGTTTCTTTTGTTATCGTAGGACGAGAATAGTGCTGCTTTTAACTTCATTCAATCATTCAGAGCTGAACAGTTTCTAATCTTTTATGTAGGTGGGAATGGTCTTAAGCAAGTGGTACTAGGTATCAAGGGGAAAGGCAAGACCAACAGCATAGCGCAAGTGTCACTGCTCGGTGGTCATCACGCTTAACGACCTCTGCTGAATTTGGTTTTACGGGACTTGTTAGATGGGGAAAAATATAAAGTGCAAACCACATATACAGTGACAACTTAGAAACTAATATTAGCATATAAAATGAATGTATGAGATTTTTCCATGTCACCTAGAGTGGCAGTAAAAAAAATTTCATGAATAACTCTCAGATTTAACCATGGATTAAAAATTTTATTCGAGATGACGTGGACGAATATCAAATGTCTATTTTTTTTTTATCTTACGGTGATTTTGTAACATTTATTTTTCGTGTTTTATGCCATGCTTATGCATTCCATGTTGTAAAAACATGGCATGTTGGTACAATATTGAACACTGAAGAAATATGTATATGCATTCCCATGAAAGTATTTGATCCTTCGGTGAAACACTTGAGCATGGTGTTTTGCTAGCAAGCTGAAAAGGTTAAGCTTTGCAAGGTAAGAAATCAGTTTGCAAGGATTTTGGCTTATCAGACTGGTGACAATGTTTCGGAAGAATTAAACCAAAAGAAGAGCTGAATAGGACTTCTAAAATAAGTTAATTTTGTACGAAATATGACATACCATAATACTATGAATGTGAATGGTATTTTATACTAAATTAACTTATTTTAAAATGAAAGTAGTAATTAATAAATGGTGGAACATCCGGCTAGAATGGAACAGGAAGGGTTTTCGGGATTGCTATCAGAAGGGCAATTCAATCTTTTCACAAAATTAAGAGGGCATTTTAATAATTTTGTGCTCTGGACCCAACCTCCCATCAAGTCATCATGTCCCTTCTATTATGCAATCATGTGCTACGTCCGTAGTACAGAGGGGTTGCATAATGTCTACGAAAATAGAGACACAAGATATGATGGTGTGGCCATATTCTCATTCATTCTCTTCTCTTGGGGCGTGTACAAGGGTGAGCCTTCTCCCTCTATTTATAGCCATATTGCATATATGGCAGGTTTAGATGTGGGCCCAATTAGTATATATGGGCTGGGCCTTTATGGGCCCAGGCCCATAGGATTCCTAACACTCCCCCTTGGCACTCACCGCGTGAAGTCTATGCCTCATCAAAACTCCAGAAAAACCCAGTGGGAAAATTTTGGAGAAAGAGTACATAGCATACGCTTGAAATGTCGCACGAATTGCCTCATTAAAAACCTTGATAAGAAACTGCCGGGAAAACTTATCTAAGGGAAAAAAGAGTACAATCCATCCAATTCTTCGTTCAATCCTTCTAGATTGATTTTGGATACTTAATTTTCTATATCAAGATTCTGAAATAAGTATTTCAGTGAAATTCTCCCCCTGAATTTTGTATTTCTCTAAGTCTCATTATTCCAATTTCTCGGACACACCTATTCAAGAGAAGATGTCAATAATGAGCTAGTGGATAAATTTGCAAGACTTTCACATAACTTACTTTGTTGCTTCTATGAAATCCATGCACATAGAAGAGTTACGAGTTCATTTGCTTAGTGAGTTTGCTTCTCACGTAACTCATTTGCATATGTGCGACATATGCTGCTTTAATTTTCATAAAAGGTGGGGGTTGAGATAGTTTTCAAATCGCGATTATTGTCGCGAGCAACCATCTCTCAAAACCATGCCGAGGTTTTGAATAGTTCAACGATGCTTAGTTCGGTTTAGTTCAATTAGCCAAGTATTCGTGTATTGCTATGACATACTCGTGTTTGGGAATTAAGTCCCATTTTTTGCGGTAATTGACTATTCCAAAGCCATGCACCATAAACATTTCTAAGCGTGGTTGGATTGATGTACTAGACTTCCATCTGTCGCATGCCTTTAGCTACAAGCGTAAGCACGATTTGGATTCGACCAAATATTTCAAATCAAACTCAAATTCAAAACTAACGAGTTTGTTTCTTCAATTCTTTTCCAGATTATTCTATTCTTTCTGTGTTGATTTGGGACCTAGTACTTCTTCATGTACTATCATGCAAGTGTCCGATCCAAGCACCTGAAATGCATTCATCGATTCTATCTTCAATGCTTATCAACATTCAGGTTGAGTTCTTTTCAAGCTCTCGAAATGCATTCATTAATCCCATTCAACTCCTGGTTGACTGCCAATGAGTTTTGTTGTCTAAAAGAGACTTTGCCCATAATAGGTGTTGACGGTCGTTATCGATCAGTTTCGACCGTCAATATTACCAAAATAGAGGAGAACTAGTGATGCTTGCAATGCATAAATATGTTGGAATAATAATATTCCACTAGTAGTAGGCATACTAATCTTTTGCAGAGAATGACAATAAAGTAGAGGAGAATTGACATCAACACAAACGATAAATCAATCGGACGATGTCGAGAACCAAACTTATGTATGAATGGGCCAAGAACTCAGAATTGACACGATGAATTGGGCCAAAATTCACAAGTCTACGAAGTGAAGCAAAAGGGGAGGCTGCCTGCCGAAATTGGGCCAGGTCGGCCTAGCCAATGGTTCGGCCAAACCATTGGGTTCGGAACCCTGGATCAAACGGAGCTGTGGGGGGTTCGGCCGAACCCCCCGCAGCTCCGTTTGATCCAGGGTTCCCCTGGACGGCTGAGATTGCTCCCCAATGACGGTTGGAGGGTATTACCGACCATTCCAACCGTCACAACCGTCATTGGGAGGCTATAAAAGGAGCTCTCATCCTCACTTCACTCACACACCTCAACCAATATCTCTCTCATTTCTCTCAAGTTTAGTTTAGTAGTATCTAGCTAGTGGAATAGGAATAGAGTAGAAATCAGGAGTCCGGAAGCCTTCGGAAGAGTTCGGGTATGGCTCTAGTAGCTTTTCTCTTCTCTTTTGTAAGCTTTGTACTTTTATTAGAATACTCTTCTAAATACATTTATGGTATTGAAATACTTTCCGAGTATATGAGTACCTACTTTACATTATGTTCATGTTATACTGAATATACGGCTAGCTTATCTGGGAGATGCTTTGGTACGGGTATAGTATTTGCTTATGCAATTACTCTATGTCATGATGATGATTTTAGAGTAGTATCTGGTAGTTTAGACGTGGTGTCTAGATTACGGGATATCATTATTTGGGGTTATATATTGCGGATGAGAAGTGGGCCGCTGATGGTGACAGCTCAGTACGGGTATTCCTCCGCGCCGGTATATAATCCTAAGTTAATTCCCTGGGGAGGGTATTCCTCCGTATTTAGCCCCGGTTGTATGGTCATGACGGGCTGTCGTAAGGAACTCGGCAGTCAGGGGTGGCTTCTCAAAGTACCAGGAGGCATCGGATAGAGGATATTAGCTAGTATATCGGTTAACTAGAATGTATGTATACTATATATATTAGAAGTATAGGAATAGATTTTCTTTCTCTTTTCTTTCCACTTAGCTTAGATAATATATTATAAGAATGGGTAGCTAATGCTTGTGTGTCACTCTACCCTTGGATTATCTTAACCCCTGCTTAGAATATGATTATCACAATTATATAAATTATTAGTTGAGTTCTCGCTACATGATCTTCCCACGGGATAAAATAAATACGATACCCTTGGAATACTCTCGGGTGAAATGCTACAATGGTATATCCGTGCGCTTGCGGATGAACTCTGTAACCATAATATACCAGAAATATTTCTGCGCCATTACTAGGAATTATATTTCTAGTAATGTCGTTAAGAAATACCAACAATAGGTCTCATTACCAACTTATATTGGTTGCATGAGGCTCTATGCGAGTATCCATGGATATACGAGGAGATGCATTTTCCATATGCTTCTTCTTCTTCTTCTTCTTCTTGCTTAATGCTTCTCGATGTGGGTGTGTACCAGCGTTAGTGTGCACTCCAACAGCTGGGTTTCTTCTTTGATAGGAAGATGCGATACGCCTATTCTGACACTCCATACCACTTACCATATCTCAACTGACTCCCCTTCTATTCGATGAGGTACTTTCCGTGATTTTGAGTATGATAGTCCCTCTTGCTCAGTTTTCACCGGACGTCTCTGGTTACTTTAGGGGCGTGAGGAGCCGAAGTTTCTTGTCCAATTCTTTTTGTTCGAGGCCTCTAGACAAGACGAGGGATACCTTTACTTTCTTCGGTATCACCCTCCTCCGGTGCATTTCATTAATGCAACTTAGTCAAACTCTTAGAAATCACAAAAGTATTTACAAAATAATTTGGCAGTTTCAATTGTTTATGCATCGTTTTGTATACTCAGAGTAAGCTCTGTTTTATCAGTTTGGACAGTAGAAGCAGTGAGGAAGCCTGCATATTTGTCGTCCGGGAAATTTCTTCACTAATGACTAATTAGATTTGTTAATAACTAATTAGGGGCATGGATTAGAGGTGGGTGGGGCTGGCGCACCAACCAGCCCCAACAGTGGATCCGCCACTGAGAATGTCACACCCTTATATTTTGTGTCTCCATGTTCTTGTTAACATTATGCAACCCCTCTGAACTACGCATGTAGCATAGAGGTTGCATAATAGTGTGTAGGGGAGAGGGGAGAGAAGCGAGTTGGATATTTTTTATATTTTCAAACTTTTGTAAAACTTATTTTATAAATAGAGCTTCGAAAAAACTTCTTCAGGGAATGGGTCAACGTTATTAGCGTCGTGATCCAATATGACGGTGCCAAAGATATTGACGCCATCTCATTAGCCCTCCACGGAAGCTAAGTTACTTATGTGAGGGGGTCGATACCAAAGTCATTGGCATATAGCATCTATTTATAAAAGAATTTTTTTTAAAAAAATATTTGCAGTTAAAAATATTTACAAATAGGCCCTCAACACCAAATGTTAATTGCATTGAGGATCTATTTGTAAATATCTTTTTTAATTATAGGACCCTTTCATATAAGTGATTTAGTTTCCACATGGACGTTTGGGGGACGGACGTTGTTGTCATTAACACCAACGCCGTCATGTTGGATCACAACGAAATACTCCCCCGTATTAGAATATAACAACTTCTAGCTTATAGAATTTGTCCTAAAATATAATAATTTTTTCAGCAACATTATCTTCTCAACCAATTATAACCCTCTACCATTCAATTTTTCCACCTACCTCCAATTATCCTCCAATCACAACACTTCACTATTTAATCATACCAACTTTCTTAATAATAACCGTGTCCAACTCGGACACAGATTCAGTGACATTCCCCCGTGACATTTTCGGTGACATTCAGTCACTGACATGTGGGACCCACATATGCCTGGACCCTCATGTCAGTGACTCAATGTCACCGAGAATGTCACGGGGGAATGTCACCGAATCCCAATCCGTCCAACTCTAGAAATGCTTAATAATAGTAAGGTTTTAAGGGTCTATTCGTAAAATAAGTGTTTATAAGGGCAAAGAAAGTAAAATATCGAGGAGAAAGCCGGTTGGTCCGCATATTGACTGACTGACTAACTTTGACTTGATCGGATGATCATGAGTTTATACTCGTAGATAGGAAGGATCAGCAGCAGATTTGGGGAAAGTTGTTGCGCACAGCACACATTCTCTTTCTGAAACGCTCGAAATCCCCCAAAAATTGGCCCCCCTCGCTCGTAGTCCGGCGTCCGGCGATGGCTCTCCCCTCGCGTCGGTGGGCAGGGGCGGTGGAATCCGGCGTGGATCCGGTGGCGGAGGCTTGGGCGAAGCTGCTGCGGTCGCTTTCCCAGGCCATGGCGCGGCTGAGGGTGCAGATGGAGTCGTTCGACGATGCCCAGATGAGGTGGGCGCTGGCCGCCGGTGTCCGAGCCAAGGCGCAGCTGCTGGCTAGCCGCCTGGCTCAGATCCTCGCCCTCTTCTGGGACGAGGGGCAGCGCGCGGCGCTCCCGGCCTGCGTGCGGGATGCCCTGTACGGCATGGAAGACATGGTCGACGATTTGGAGTACCACATGCTCAAGTTCCAGCCTCATCAACAAGAGGTCAGATGCAATCTGCTCATCTCTCTTGTCAATCTCCGCTACCGGTTCATCATCAGCTACGCGTCTCGCTCCCGCTTCCTCAAGGATTTGGATTTCGTTGCGAGCGAGGCAGGCAGCCTCCTCTCCGCGATGCATAAGCTCGAGCCCACCGCTCCGCCGCTCCCTGCCCTGCTGCTTGCTGACGACGATCATCAGGTTGTGTTTGGGCGCCACAAGGAGGTCACTGACATTGTTCGAATGCTCATTGATCCGCCGGCAAGCCACCACCACCACCACCCTACTTACGACATCCTCCCAATCGTTGGCATGGGGGGCGTGGGGAAGACCACACTCGCCAATTTAGTCTACGATGATGCCAAGGTTAAGCAGCATTTCGAGCTCAGGCTCTGGGCGAGTGTCTCTACTAGTGGAGGGTTTCACAAAATTGACATCACCGAACAAATCTTGCGTTCAGCCAACCCAACATACCCTGCTTCTATTCACAGTGAACCTACGCTTGACATGCTTCAGTTCCATCTCAGCCAACTGGTAGCGTCCAAGAGATTCTTGCTTGTTCTCGATGACATCAGGGAGGAGTCCTTCACCAGCATGGCCTGCCAAGAGATCCTCAGTCCTCTATCATCGGCAGAAAAGGGGAGCAGAATTCTGGTGACTACTACAACAGCCTCAGTGCCTGCCATGCTGGGGGCATCTTGTACATACCACCTGAATGTATTGGACATCGAGGATTTGTGGTCCTTGCTCAAGAAATATGCTTTCCATGGAGGCCCAACTCATGATTCCACCCAGGAGCTTGAAGAAATTGGGAGGAACATCGCATCCAAGCTCAAAGGATTGCCATTGGCTGCCAAGATGCTTGGGGGGCTGCTTGGAGCTACAAAGAGCACAAAGACCTGGATGAATGTCTTGGACAAAGAACTTTATGGCGATAGTATTCTTCCCGTACTAGAATTGAGTTACAGTTACCTGCCTCGACGACTCAAGCAGTGCTTTTCGTTCTGCAGTTTGTTTCCGAGGAACTATAAATTTAACAAAAGAGTGTTGATCCAACTCTGGATGGCCCAAGGTTTTGTTCAGTCACAGAACAGTGCTGACAAAAATATGGAGGACCTGGCAGAAGATTATTTTGAGGAACTTCTTTCGCGATCCTTCTTTGATGTACGCAGGGAAGCGTGTGAAACACACTACGTGATGCATGACCTTGTCCATGACCTCGCGCAGTCTGTTTCGGCAGATCAATGCCTTCGTGTTGAGCATGGCATGATTTCTGAGAAGCCATCAACTGCTCGCTATGTATCTGTCACCCAAGATGGACTACAAGGCCTTGGGAGCTTCTGCAAACCTGAAAATTTGCGTACCTTGATAGTTCTAAGATCATTTATATTCTCCTCAAGTTGTTTCCAAGATGAATTCTTCAGGAAGATAAGGAACTTGCGTGTCTTAGACCTTAGTTGCTCTAACTTTGTACAGTTGCCTAACTCGATTGGTGAACTAGTGCACCTGCGTTACCTATCTCTCCCTCGCACTCTCAATATGCTTCCTGAGTCAGTCAGCAAGCTACTGCACCTCGAATCATTGTGCTTTCACAAGTGTTCCCTTGAAAAGCTTCCCGCAGGCATAACTATGCTGGTCAACTTGCGGCACCTTAACATTGCCACAAGGTTCATTGCACAGGTGTCCGGCATTGGGCGGCTTGTAAACCTTCAGGGATCAGTTGAATTCCATGTTAAAAAGGGGGTAGGATGTACCTTGGAAGAGCTGAAGGGCTTAAAAGATCTCCGTGGGAAACTAAAAATAAAGGGTCTTGATAATGTTTTAAGCAAAGAAGCAGCCAGCAAAGCCGAGTTGTACAAGAAACGACATCTTAGGGAGCTCAGTCTGGAATGGAACTCTGCAAGTAGAAATCTAGTCCTTGATGCAGATGCTGGAATATTAGAAAACCTACAGCCACCCTCTAGCATAAAAGAACTCCATATCAAAAGGTACCAAGGTGCCATATGCCCTAGTTGGCTGCAGTTATCATCACTTGAGCAGCTTCAATCCTTGGACCTTATTAACTGCAGGAATTTGGAGATCCTACCTCCATTGGGACTATTACCGTCACTCAAATATCTATGTATGAAGGAACTGTGCACTGTTAATCAAATTGGACATGAGTTCTACGGCGATGATGATGTACCATTTCCATCCCTGATAATGCTTGTTTTCGATGATTTTCCAAGTTTATTTGATTGGTCTGGTGAAGTGAAAGGCAATCCGTTTCCCCATCTCCAAAAGCTAACACTTATAGACTGTCCAAATTTGGTTCAGGTTCCTCCATTGCCCCCTTCTGTCAGTGATGTTACAATGGAGCGTACAGCATTGATATCCTATTTGAGGCTTGCCAGATTGTCTTCGCCAAGGTCAGATATGCTCACGCTTGATGTTCGTAATATTAGTATACTTTGCTGGGGACTGTTCCATCAGTTACATTTGGAATCTGTCATATCTTTAAAAATAGAAGGTCGTGAGACACCTTTTGCCACCAAAGGATTGTGTTCGTTTACTTCTCTTCAAAGGCTTCAGTTATGTCAATTTGACTTAACAGACAATACGTTAAGTGGAACTCTCTACGCGCTTCCTTCGCTATGCTCCTTGGAGATGATCGATCTGCCCAATATAACATCCCTTTCAGTTCCATCAGACATTGATTTCTTCCCGAAACTTGCTGAATTGTACATATGCAACTGTCTGTTGTTTGCTTCCCTTGATTCCTTGCACATTTTCATTTCCCTAAAGCGATTGGTGATCGAGAGATGCCCCAAACTGACAGCAGGATCCTTCCCAGCAAACTTTAAGAACCTCACATCTCTCAAGGTACTAAGCATATCACACTGCAAGGATTTCCAATCTTTTCCTGTGGGTAGTGTACCACCGTCACTGGAAGCACTTCATCTCGTTGGTTGCCACCAAAGTTAACTGACAATGTGGTGTCAAGAAAATTGCTCCTTAACACACCAAAGCTCACTGATGGACCATGAAGGTAAAGCTGCTGCTGATTGCTTACTTGTCCTCTAATTGTTATGTAGCTGTGAAATGTATGCCTTCAAATAATCATGCATTTTATTTCGTTGACAATTCAGGAATCAGGAAATGTTCCTCGACTCTTCGAACACAGAAATATGCATTTTCACTAGTGATGATATGAAATGTTTCCCAAGTTGTATCTGCCTAATAGATGATAATCAAGCCAACCACTAGCTTGATGGACTTGTAACATAGGCTCTATAAAATGGTTTCACTAGTTGATAAATTTTACTCAAATCCATGGCTTTCATTAGATATGGCTGCATATTCGTTGTTTATGAATTAGGAATCAGATATGTGTATACTAGTCATAGAGGTGTACCTTCTACAAATTTGATGAAAAACTCTCAACCCCTATAAAGGGTTATACACAAGTTTGAACTGTACATTAAGTTCTTTTAGTGGTTGCTAAGATTGTTCGCAGCTCTCTAGTTCCGGGAAAAAAATTGCTCAATGGCTATATAGCCATGAGCTAACCAGTTTCTTTATCCTTGATAGTGCTATATCCAAATATGTGATTGGAAAATTTGTTGGTGGCCACAGCCACATTTGTGAAGTTTATGTGATATACACTTCTAAACTACTAAATATAGAGTATGCACCATAATAGCATTAGAATGCATGTACCAAAACGAAATTTACGATAAATTTCATGAGTACCAAATAGCATGCATATAGGTCGATGGGCACTTAAAATGCATTCATAATTTCGTATGCAGCATTTTGTATCACACATCGGTTTGCACCTTAACCAGGTGCTCCCTTGAAATTCTCTTTGCTTCAGATTGTGATCTAGCATTTGAATAATTAGGATCAACAGATTATTAGCTATTTGTTTTGTTCTTTAGCGTTGGATGTATAAAAGACTGCTCAGAGTTTTGATAAATACACAATAGTTGCTTAACCAGTAAAGTGACATGGTAATCTGCATACTTATTACAAATGAGGAAACACCCCCTGCGTCCATCGCAACAAACATATGGTACAGATTGGGAGAGGGTAACAACAAAAAGGAAATCATGTGGATACAAGATAAAATCCCAAACATGAACTGCATTTCTGCAAACATCAGTCACCACCTTAGGTTTGAAGCAGAATATAAAACGTGTCTAAAACAAACAGTCAGAGACCTGGAACAAAGTATTGCCCTGCAACTCCCTTGCATTTGTCTTGATGCTGTTTTGTGCCGCAGAGATCTCATTGCTAGCCATATATTTTGTTTAGGTGCAGCTAAGTGTCATACTCTTGCAGGCTTATAGGAGAGCATTGTGATGCTTTGAACTCATGAAGTGCTATTTCTGAATTCTGATCTAACGTATTTGTTTGATTTCTGCAGAACATAAACAAAAAAAAATCTTGACAACGGATAGCAGGTTACACAAATAATGTTGCATGGAGAAATCAAGTGACGGCTCGCAAGTAGTAGGAGAGGACGAGCGGTAGTGCATATGACGTCGACCTTGCCAAGTAACTTCAGGCTCATCCCTTGGAGACATGAGAGATGAGCGACCATACAATACAAGGCCAATGTATTCTGATCTGTTTAGAATCTCTTCATCACCTCGTCTCTTTATATTTCTTTGTTAAGCCAGGGTTGGACGGCCATCTCCTTGCTAGGCTGAAGAAACAAGGGAACACATCCTAGTCTCTGTTTTTAGCCTTCAGAATTGAAAGTTGATCCTATAGAGGCTAGTCTTCTCTTCCATCTCCCCAACTCCTGACACAAACAACTTCTCCAGTTGCTGGTCTAGGGCTTTGAAGGGCACAAGAAAGTAGGATAAGAAAGGATTTAACTCGCTTAATTTGTTTTGGAAATCTAGAAGCAATGGGAGCGATTGCATGTTTAATGGTGCAAATCCTAGTGTGCTGGCTGTAATTCAAGGCGCCTTATGGTGCTTGGCTGGTGCTTCTGAGCTCCGTGGGGGTGCTCGAATCTCGATAGGTCGTTAGCCCGTATGGTTTAAGGGGTAGTTTATTTTTGAATTTTTTTTAAAGGGAAGTCTATATGGGATTTGGATGATATTTTAGGCTTCAATCATGCAGATTTTAAATTCAATCGGACGCTCTTTCACCAAGTAGATCGAAAATATTTCACCAAGTAGATCGAAAATGTTTCAATCTTTTAAAAAACTGAAACACAATCAAATCATCTCATAAAACATTTTGCTATAACATATGTAACAACGGTTCTCAATATATTGAAACATGAATGATTTAGCTATCAAAAATCATTCGACAGCTATTTAACCTTCCATAGGATGGGGGATTTTCTAATTCCCCATCCATTTGTATCTCTCTCTTGCTTAATGAAATATGTGTAGATCTCCTACGTGTTCAAGAAAATGATGCAAAGGAAAGGGCCGTTAGTTCAGATAATAGGCAAATTATTATGCTTGTGCTTGATTCCAAATACTCTGTCCGTTTCAAAATTATATTCTTGTCCTTTCTTGTTTTTGGTGCCTTAACTTCATCTTTATTTTTATTAGAAAATAACGTCCTCTAAGAGCAAGGATAATAATAGAGCCCACTTCCTACTATTAGCTCATTTTAAAGCCAACATATATAATAGATTAGCTATAAGATTGGCTACAATTTTCTTCTCTACTCTCTATCTCTCACTTATACATTTAATACATTTGTCTTGGAGCTTGTGATAAGCTAACTGAGAGCCAACATCCTTAATTTTTCACTACATCTCTCCACCTAAGCTTATACTTGCTCTAAGTAGGAGATAAAGGGCATCGATACGGTGTCAAAAGGTACGCATGTACATGCCTTTGGAATTTAGGTGGGCAGCACCGGACACGATTGCGTGGAAATCTAATAGCCTACGATGGTGGACCGGTCGGTTTAAATGATAGTTGGTGGTCAGATTTTTTTTTTAGAATTTCGAGGATTTCTCTGATTTTAGAAGGTATCATGTGATGGTGTCCGAGTGTTTTTTAGGAAATGTACTGAACTTTTAGTGTATAATAGTGTTGTCGAAACGACAACCGCATACGTCGAAAGACGTGGTTACTCAACAGTGGTTGGAAAAGAAGTAAAGTGTATTAATTTGAGAACTTTTTACTTGGGATCCCCCTATTACATGGCCCTATGGGGCTATTTATAGCCCCCATTACAGGTCTTACTACTAGGACTTTGGTTATGCAGGGGAATTTATATGGCTGCCCTTATGAAAGGGACATTTACATGGGTACATAGCGTAATTGCGGTCTATGGGCCCTCAGCGGGCCGACAGGTTATTGTCGACCCAATTAACCCCTGGGCTTGATGGGCCAGGATAGCTTCTTCGGCCCTCCCGGGGCCGAACCTGCTACGGCGAAGTCGTCCCCCTTCGACATATGCTCTTCGCCTTGTGCCCTTCGCCCAGGAGGCCTCTAGCTTGGCTGCGATTCCCTGCCTCTCGCCGTCCTTGCTCCATAGTCTTCGACATGGGAAGGGTTCGCCTTGACTAACCTGTAACACCCTGAAAATTTGACCAATAAAAACAAAACTCTAAAAATACGGACCTTCGAAAACTTTTAAATTAATTGCATCATGCTGATCTTATTCGCCTATTTTATTTGGATTTGATTTCGAAGTTCATTAATCGTGAGTAAAGAATAGTTAATTAGGAATAAACCCTAAAAATAAATTGGTAAAATAAATATAATTTAAAATAAAGATTAGGTGTGGATAGAAATAAATAAAATATTATCGCGACCATATTTGTATCAATTAAATTTAAATGCGATGGAATAAGAATTAACCCTAATTAAAAATTCAAATAAATTATATAAATAAAATATGAGTAATATTAATCTAGGGTGAATCCATTAGTTGAGATAACACAAATATTGAGTAAAATTCATATATGCAAAAATTAGGAATTGTGGAATCAAATTTATATAAGAAATGGACTAAAATGGGAAAAATAGGAAAATACACTATTCATTGCACTCTAGGTGCTCGACGTGGTCCCCTAGCCCAGCCCCCTCCTCTGCCTCGCACCTGCACCCCGCGTTGCCGTCGCCTCGCGCCCCGTGCCCTGTCGCGCGTCGCCGCGCCGCCGTCCCGTCGCCGTTGCCGTCGCCCGTCCCGCGCCGCGCACCGTCCCCTCGCCTACGCGTCTCGCCGCCGCCCGCGTGCCGCTCGCCTGTCCCCTCACCACCTCGCGCCCCGCGCCCCGCCGCGCCGCTCGCCCGTCGCGTCTCGCGCCTCGCGCCGCGCCGCTGCCGCCTGCCGCTGTCGCCGTCGCCGTCGACGTCCCGTCGCCGCGCGCGCGTCCCATCGCCGCCTCGCGCCCCGCGCCGTTGCGTCACCCGCCCCCTCTCTCTTTCCTCTCCCCTTACTCCCCCCTCTCCCCTATAAAGCTCCACCGTTCTCCCCTCTCCTCACTCCATCCCCTCCTCCTCCCCTCTACCCCCTCCACCACGCCACTGCCTTCGTGCCGCCGCACCGCCGCTTTTGTGCCACCGCGCCGCCGCCCTCGGTGACGCCACACCGCGCCAGGTGCCGCGTCGCCTGCGTCGGTCGCCGTCGTCGCCGCCGCCGCTGCCGCTGTCGGTAGGCCGCTGCCCCCTCCCTTCTCGTTTCGCCGCCGTTGCTGCCGGGGAGCGCAGCCGAGAGAGAGACAGAGGAAGAAAGAAGCCGGGAGGGAGAGAAAAGAAAGAAAAGAAAGAGAGAAAGAAAAAAAAAGAAACAGAAAGAAAAAAAAAGAAAAAGAAAGGGAGAGTAAAGGAGAGAAAAAGAAAAGGAGAATAAATAGGAAGTTGAGGGAGATTAAGAAGTTTAGAAATTCTAAAATAATTAGAAATTAATTAGAGATTAATTATAGTCTAGAATTGTAAAATATTAATATAATTATAGATTATTTTCGATAATCTCTGTAAGTGATCGATTCGCGGTAGGAATTTAGATTTATTTAAGAAATAAATAATTATGTTGAATACTTAGGAATGTACTTATAAATCACAAAGTGATTTAGGTTGAATGACCCTAAAATTGGAATAGCGTAGTTTAAACTTTGTGGTCAACGTAGAAAGTTCGATTCACGTTCGACTTCTATTTGAGTTTATTCGGATTTTAGTTGAATTCTAATTGAATTCAAATCATTTCTTCGCATGTAACTTTAGAGCCCGAGGGAGTTGCAGATCTGAGCAAGGATCAAGACCCGCAGGACTACGAGCAAGGCAAGTCATCACTATTCTTTGAACATGTTGATCCCAATTACGAAATTATTTTGTTTACAAATAAATTGCATGCAATGTTGAACATCCTACTTGTGATTATGCCATGCCTTGATTCTTGTTTACCCCTTATGCCTTCGTAACCATGTTTACGTATGAGTCCCTAGTCAATTATGACAATTGCTTATAAATGCTATTCTAGAATCATGCATATTCATATTTATCAAATGCTATATGTTTGGGCAATTACCTTTGGGAAGGTAATTGAGATGCAGCATGTGGAGACTTGAGCGCCACATTGCCATGATGTTGATGACATGAATTGTGAAAGGAGAAATAAAATTAACCAACTGTTTTCGACTGGGGCGGACGGAGGATTTGGGTGGTATCCGGAAAAGGCTAGTGCCGTCCCCGGTCAATTAAGGACCGAGCCATGAAGTTAAGCATTAAACGACCCCCGTACAACCGCACTTCTCGTATGGGTATAGACCTAGCGGAGTAGATAGCTGAGCGGAGGCAGTATCCATGCATAGTGGTTTCTTGATGTGTGAGGCAGGGGCTCTACGGTGGGGCAGCCATTGGTAGGACCGCGAGGCAGGTGTCTACAGTGGTGTCGCCATCGGTAGGACTGCCATGGGAGAATCTAAACGTAATTATAACTTAATGCATGTGTGAGTCTTCCCTTCCCGGGTGCGCCAGAACTCCTTTCACTGCTAGAAACCGTGTACGCCTAGAGTGCATGAGGATGTAAAGTTCATGGAGCGGGTACTGCCAATGCGAGGTTATCGAAAAGCTTTGCCGTGACGCGTCTCATGTGTTGGGACGAGGCTCATGTGTTGGGCAGTCGCGGAGTGCGGGTAAAGTGTACATCCACTGCAGTGTGAGTAAACCAAATCTATTCGAATAGCCGTGCTCGCGGTTATTGAGCACCGGGACGTGTATTACACTTGGCTAGACTCTAAAATCTTAACTTGTATGGGATGGGATATTGCATGATGATTTTTATGCTGTTGGAGCCACTTCCTGAGAGGCGGGAAGGTGGACGTCCTCAGAAAACCATGACGACTCAATGGTGGGAAGCTATCCTTGGGATCACAATGGATGGTGGACAGAACCGTCATTGTTTAATATGAACACTGGTACTAAAATTTGAACAGTCTGTGCTAGGTCTTAGGCTTGTGAAAAGAATTACAAAACTGGCCTTGCGCAAAAGAACCACAGCCATCCTTTGAATACCCCTGTCATGTTGCATTGTTGCTGTGGTGGCTTGCTGAGTACGGTTGGTACTCACCCTTGCAATATACAAACTTAATCAGAGGTCAAAGATGAAGCTTTGGAGGATCCCTACGCTTACTACCAGGAGGGTGATGAAGACGATGGCGCTCAATAGGTCTTAGTTACGGTCGTTGCCTGTGGCAATGGCATGCCGCTGCCTTGACTCCGCTGCCTTACCTACTTTTGTTTTTGGAATGTATTCCGGACCGCTCGGTCCGATGATCTAAGACTACGCCTGCGGGCTTTTGATCTAATAATTCGCACTAGACTTTCGTGTATGTGCATTTGATATTTCAGCTATGAACTCATGTGTACCAGACTACTTGATCCAGGGAAATGGTACTGTTTACACGATTGATTCCTGTTATAAAAACGGGGGTCCACATAACCCTGACGTCTCGGGCTTGAATCCTCATCGGTCGCATGCTTTCGGCAGGTTTGGTCGAAGGGCCTCGTGCCATATCGCCAACAAGCCCCTCACGGGCAAGGGTGAGATAGGAGCTTCGGCCGAGACCGTGGAAACCATGTGATATGGTATGTGGCGCCCCCTTTCGACTGGTGCTCCTGCCAAAACCTACATCGTTCCTGCAAGTAAAGCTTGTTTGTTTCTACGCTTAGAGAAAATTTCTTTGAGAAAAAAAAACTCCTCTTCGCATTCGTTGCAAAGCGTCGAGGGGGGGGTTATTTAGTCTCTTTTATTACTATGAATAGTAATGGGCCCTGTGGGCTTTTCCTTTTCCGTATTCGGGCTTTTTACTGTTCGGCATCGTCCCGATAGGAATTTACCGTTTCGTCTGCCCTTTGACACGTGTCAGAGCTCGATTGGTTGGCAGGCGAACGGTCTCGCTACGGGGTTATATATACCCCCAAACCGGCCTGCCATTTTTCACTCTCCCCGTGCTCTCCCCTTTTTTACCGCTTGACACGCTCCATGCTCTTTTCGCTCTTCTATTTCTTTAGCTTTTTCACCATCGTCGTGCTCCTAGCCTTTTCGGCTTTTTGCCTCTCTTTTCTGTGCCACGAGCCTAATGGCTCCCTGCATGCCTACCAAGGCTGGGTCAACTGGCGAAGATCCTGGAAGCCTTGGCGAAGGATGTCGTGCTTCCTTGGCAAATCACTTGTCAAAGAGGCCGACTTGGGTGAATTGGTATCATCCGGTTCTCTCACAGAGGGCCAAGGATCGTGCGGGGGTGAGGCCGTTGTTCCCTCGCCTGGGGATGGGCGAACGGTTGTCTTCGCCGCATACTTCGCTGCTGGTCTTCGCCTCCCGTGCGATAACTTCTTGCCTTCGGTGCTTTCGATGTATGAGGTTAGGCTTCCCCAGCTTAGCCCGTCGGTGTTCCCGAAGCTGGCGGTTTTCGCTTGGATGTGCCGGACCTGTGGGTTCGCCCCTACCGCCAAGCTTTTCGCCGCTCTGTTTACTGCATGCGCCTCGACCAAAGACGTGCAGATGCCAGTGGGCCCGAGGAAAACCGTTTTCGGCTGCGTGAACTTCATACTGCGGCCGGAGCATTCAGATGCTTGGCCAGTGCCCGCATCGATGGCGAAATGGGACAGGAATTGGATGCAGAAATGGTTCTACATCAGCAACCCCTACTCCGCCGAAGATGCTCAGGCGAGCTGGCTACTTTTTGAGCGTTCTGCCGTCTCCATCAACGCGAAGCCAAACGTGGAGATCGACGGGACTCTCGAGTCCCGGCTTATTCTCCTTCGCAAGGTTGCCCGGCGGCTGAGCACCCAGGATCTTTGCGAGGAGTTTTGTCTCCCTCATATTTCCCCTCTCGCCCATGTGTGAGATGTTTCCGTGAACGAGGGCGAAGAAGTTCTTGGGCTTCCCCACCTAGTTCTCCCCGCCGGGGCCGAAAGTAAGGTTTTTTGTTTTTGACTTAGGCCGCATACTTCCTTCATGAAAGCGCTTTTTAGGCTAAGCGGATGTGTTCCTCTGTTTTTCGCAGTGCGGACTTTGGAAGACGCAGAAATTGAGGCGTCGAAGATGATCGGGGCTCTAACCACAGCCGAGTTCGCCCGCTTGCTCCAGCGCCAAGCCGATGGCCGAGTGAATCGTGTCTATACTGGCGAATTGCCGAGCCGATTGAACCCCTCTCGGGCCGGTGATGACGAGGCTGGGACTTCGAAAAAGCGCAAGCGTGCGGTCGCGAAAGGCGGCCAAGTCCGAACTCGGCGTAGCGCGAAGGCCGCCGTCGAAAGTGGTGGGGAGGAGGAAGATGAGGAGGATGTTGATGCCGGTTCTGAGGAGGATGGCTCTCGTGGTTATACCCCCAGTCCTACCCCTGCGAAATCCGGGGCAGGCTCCCATGTTTCGCCTACGCGACCACAAGATATCGTCATGGCGAACACCCTTTTGGCGATCTCCAGCATAGCCACGAAACCAGTGATGGCTGTCAGAAGGAAAAAGAAGAAAGGGAATGTTGTGCAGGTCGGCCATGGCTTTTCGGACAGCGAAGGGTCCGACGGGACCCCTACTTCGCCGGTGTTGCGACTCGCAACTTCCCGTGGCAGGCGCATGTCTCCGCCACCCGCTAGTGATGCCGAAGCAGCGACGGGCGGGAGTGCCTCAGCCCCGGCCGCTGGGGCGAACGTTGCTGAAGACGAACGGGTCGATGTGGTCCCTTCACCTATTCGTCAACGAGAGGGGAAGGCCCTGGCGATTGAAGCGAGCGTTTCGGACGTGACGCTTACTGCCCCACATTTTGTCCCCGCCGACTTCGCCACACGGCCGGAGATCACTCCGTTCGTGGACGGGGTGTGCCAGGTCATAGCGCCGACCGAAGACCTTGGGCTCTTCATCGAACTGAACGAGTTCGGCGAAAGCTGCGCGGCTATGGAGAGCCTATTTGTGTGGGTATGACCTATTTTTGCGTGCTGAATTTTGCTCTTTCGCTACCTCTTTGACGTAATGTATGTTTTTTTATCAGGGCCTTGCCGCGCATCTGAGTGCCAAGAAGTCTGCCTTAGAGCGACTAGATGGGTACCGCCTTCGCCTTCGCAAGTCCGTAGAAGATCTTCGCCACAAGGAAGACGAAAGGCGTGTGGTGGTGGAGACTTTGAAGAAGGCGAATGCCGAAAACAGGTCACTCCGCTCTGACCTTGAAGCATCACGCAAGCGGGATGCCGAACGAGACCGACAACTTGCTTTGGCCGAGGAGAAGATTAAATCTCTCGAAGCCCGTCTTGCGTCAGCCGAAGCTACGGCCGCGACCCTGGTACCAGCCACAGAATCCACCTAGGAGGCCTGTTACACTCTCCGGCTGGCCCTTAATGACCTTGGGGCGCGGGCAGAGGGTGCTCTGGGCGAAGGCGGGACTACACTCAATTTCTCGGAATGGACGCAGGAGGCGGCCGGCTCGGTTGTCGAAGTGGCGGGCGCCTACGGGGACTGTTGTGCTCATGTTTCGGCAGGATTCGTTCTCAGCCTCTTGCACGCGCACAGCTGCGACCACATCGAGAATTTTCCCGATTTCGTGAAGGAAGAATGGCCTAGCAACACGCAGTGCTCTGGAGCTGCGTTAAGGGCCTTTCGGAAGGGGTTTTGGGAGGATGGCGGCCGGGATTGTGCGAAGATTCGACTCCGCGAGAACCTTGAGAGGATCACGAGGAACGAGGAGGCCGCTGCCGCCAACTCCAAAAAGGATCCCGACCGTCGGAACGGTCACCCGGGCACGAGGGCGAAGGCGACGGAGGCCAAGACCACCCTGAGGTGTGAGGCCCTTCGCCCTCGTGTCTTTTTATTATATTTTATTTTTTTCTTTGATCCTTTCGGACCTTCTTGTAGCCTAAGTTTTTGTATATAGACTTTTTGTCTGTTCGGTTTTAAGCCGTATATTTAATATAGTCCGTATTCTACTGGCAAAGTATAACCCTTTCGCCTATTTAATTGTTCTGTTTGAAACCGGGGCTGATCTTCGTCTATATTCCCCTCCTTTTTTTGTACTTCTCCTTTTTTGTCGCTTTGCCGGCAGGCGTGCGGCCAAAAGGTTTGCGTTCGACCTCCCGCTAAAAATTGGCGAAACAGCAACGAGAAGTTCGTGGCGTTGAAGGGTTTGCCGAAGGTGCGATGCCCATTTCGGCCTGTTTATCGCGAAATGGTGATAAATGACCGCAACTATAAGGTGTTCAAGGTCGCCGGCTAGATGCGGGTGCACCCCGGGCGGACCTTAGAAGACTACGACCTTGTTCATACAAGACGACTGAAGGATATGGCTCGCTTTTGGCGAAACCATCAGAAGACTGATCGGCAGGAGTTAATCTACCAGCGTCGTTACAGTCTAGTCTGTATTTCGCCTCCTCCTCTTAGGGTCATGTATGATATTAGTAGTGATGACGAACCTAGTTCGCCTGATCATTCCTTAGAGAGAGAGAGAGAGTGATCGCGGGGGCGAGATGTAATTTATTTGTAAGCTGGGCTGTAACGTCGTTGCTCTTTCCCTTTCACTTGTACCATTGTGATGGGTTTGTATTCTTCGATACATTTTTATTTAAAATCAATAAATGTGCGTTTTATTTCCTTTTCGCTATTTTTCAATTGTCACTTCGCGTGCTTTTCGTTGGTGTCGGAACGTGTCGGCCCCTTTGCATATATTAGCGAAATAAGTTTTGACTTTTCAGCTTTTGGCTTCCGTTTTCGATCCGTTTTGTTCTACATTGTAGGAAGCACTCATGCTTTCCTTTTGATCGAGTGTAACGGAGTTCGGCTATTTGTTCCCTAAAACAAGCTGTTGTGGTTTCAACGTTCGGCGAGCGATGCTTTGGTCGATTCGTTTCGCCCCCTAGCCTTTTTCGCTGATCAGACGTTTGCCTTGGGGTTTTTCTACAAATTATCAATCACGCAAACAAATAAAAAGAAGGCAGAGGACATAGAGATTTTATACTAGTTCGGGCCTCCGTGGTGGATAATAGCCTTACATCCAGTTTTTTTGTCTTTTTTCATTTTCCTCTTTTTTTTTCTTCTTTTTTTCTTTGCCGAAAGGCTTACATAGTGCCGAAGGGCTTACATAACGATATATATATTTTTACAAGTTGGCGGTTTTGAATGCCACCCGTTCTAGACATAAAAAGCTTGAGAGAGGCAGCATTCCAGGAATGGTCGAACTCTTCGCCTTCCAGTGTCGCCAGTCGAAAGGACCCCGTCCTGGACTTGTGCTTGATGAGGTACAGTCCTTCCCACTTCGATTCAAGCTTGCCAACGGCTATCGGGTTCGCCTTCTTCCTTAGGACAAGATGACTAGGCAACAGCTCCGTCGGTCGAACCTTTTTGTTGTAAGTTGCCGAAGTGCCAGTGGCATACTTGCGCATGTGCTCGAGTGCTTCGACTCTTACCCCCTCCAAGAGTTCGAGCGACACCTCGCGCCCCTCTTCGCCCCCAGAGAACATCACCCTTGATGAGTTAGCCCCTAGCTCTGTTGGGGTCATTGCCTCATCACCATAAAGAAGTATGAACGGGCTAAACTTGGTTGGTCTTGTGGGGGTCGTTCGAAAGGCCCAGAGAACAGATAGCATTTCCTCTGGACATTTGCCCTTCGCTGCCCCCTCAAGCCTTTTCTTTAGTGCTTCTAGGATCTTGCCATTTGTACGTTCGGCCGCCCCATTTGACTGCGGATGCGCGACCGACGCGAACCTGATTTCCAGGTTAAGCCCTTCGCACATTTCTCTGAACTTGTCAGAGTCGAGCTGCTTGCCATTGTCAGTGATGAACTCTTTTGGCACTCCGAAACGGCAAACAATGTTTTTCCATACAAACTTCTGTACTGCTGCCGAAGTGATCGCTCCGAGGGGTTCGGCCTCAATCCATCGAGAGAAATATTCAACAGCCACAATTGCGAACTTGTACCCGTTTCGCGCCACCGGGAATGGCCCAATGATGTCCAGTCCCCATCTAGCGAAGGGCCAGATTGGCGCAATGGGCTGCAACTCATACTGGGGCGCGGTTTGGCTTCGGCCATGACGTTGGCAGCTTTCGCACTTCTTGATTTGCTCAACACAGACTTTCAACACAGTGGGCCAGTAAACTCCTTGTCTAAATACTTTGGAGGCAACTGTTCTTGCGGCTTGGTGCGCGCCACATAGCCCCTGGTGTATCTCCTTCGCCATTTCCTCGCCTTCGACGAAAGAGATGCAGCGAAGCAAGGGTTAAAGTACCCCGGAGCGATAGAGCTGGCCCGAGACCATCTTGTACTTTGTGGCTCTGAGTTGTAAGCGTTTTGCTTCTGCTTCGTCTTCCGGAAGCCAGCCAGTTTCAAGGTGTTTCACAAACGGAGTTCGCCAGTCGTATGGGTCTTCGCCCAGTTTCACTTGGTCGATTGTCATGACCTCCAAGCTGTACATGGGCACACTTAGTGCATATAGGACTTCAAAAAAGATGCCAGGCGAATGTGGGCCACCACAAGCAGCAGATTTCGCCAAGGCGTCTGCTTCCTCGTTCTGGCCTCTAGGTAAATGTTCGACCATTATGCCGGTGAAGCATTTTTCCATAGACCGAACGGCCTCCAAATACCTCTTCATCCCTTCTTCTTTTGCCTCAAAGGACTTGTCGACATGGCCCGCCACCAACTTAGAGTCGGTTTGGATTAGCAGGCCCCGAATCCCTAATGCTTTCGCCTTTCTTAGGCCCAGAAGAATGGCTTCGTATTCTGCCGCGTTGTTGGTTGTGTCGAACTGCAGCCTTGCGGCATACTGAATCGGCACACCATTTGGCGAAGTGAGCACTGCCGCAATGCCCGCCCCCTTGTGCGACTACGAACCGTCGGAGTACATCACCCGGGGCTGTTTGACGGGCTCGGGTTCAAGGGCGAGTGCCCGGTGTCCATTCGGCCACAAAGTCAGCTAGCACTTGGGACTTTACCGCAGTGTGGGCAACAAAATGTAAGTCGAAAGGGGATAGCTCTGCTGCCCACTAGATAAGCCGGCCAGTAACTTCTTTGCCTCGGAGTATTTCGCCCAAAGGGTACTACGATGGCACTATGACTTTGTGGGCCTGAAAGTAATGCTTGAGCTTACGTGAAGCCATCACCAGGGCGTAAGCGAGCTTTTCCATTTCAATATATCTTGTCTTCGCTCCTTGCAATACTTCGGAGACGAAATAGACCGGCTTCTGGCCTGAATCCGTTTCTTGGACGAGAGCAGCACTGACTGCCACTGGCGAAGCTGCCAGGTATAGTAGCAGTTCACTCCTTGGTGCTGGGCTGATCAGAGCTGGCGGGCTTTGCAGATATTGCTTTAGCTCGTCGAACGCTGCTTGGGCCAGCCTCATCTTTTTCTCTTATGTTTATTTTATCAGCCAAATTTTAAATTCAACCTTAAATTTAAGGTTGATTTTGAGATTTTTTTCATCGAAGTTTATTTTTTAACTTTTTTTTCAATTCGCTAAAAACACATACATAAAAATTTTTATTTATAAATTATTTTTTAATGGTTGTTCACAGAAAGATGGAGCGAGATTTTGCTTCATGTACATATGACATGACAGTATAGGAAGCTGCTAAAGTTCCAGCGTGCGCAGTGTACATGTATTAATATATATCAAGGTAATAAATTCTCTCTGTTCTAAAATATGTAAATAAGTTTTAGCCTTCAACATGGATATTAAGAAGATTGGTAAAAAAAATTATTGCCTCTCTAAGATGGGTGAGGTATAGCCCGGTATAATTGAAGCTATAATAAAATCTAGGTATGACATAATTTAGTCATAAAAGATAACTAGTATGGTGGCCCGCGCAGATTGCGCGGCTAGCATCATTATATTTTCTCTCATATAATAGCATATATGTTTTTCTCATTATATTATTCAAATATATTAAAATGACAACATAATTTTAAATTTTACAATAACTTTAAAAAACTACTAATCTGTAATATTCATATTATATTTTATATACGTGTTAGTTATTAATTATTTTTAATATCAAATTTTAGTTATTTGTAAATTATATATATTCCTATATGGACTCTAGACTCGTATTTTAATATATCTTTTTAATTCCGAATTTTCTGTAAATTGTATTTCTATATAGACTCTATGCTCTTCTTCCAATATTATTTATTTTTATTTTCTAAATTTTCATATTATATTTTATATGCGTGTTAGTTATTAATTATTTTTAATATTAAATTTTAGTTATTTGTAAATTATATATATTCCTATATGGACTCTAGACTCGTCTTTTAATATATTTTTTAATTCCGAATTTTCTGTAAATTGTATTTCTATATAGACTATGTGCTCTTCTTCCAATATTTTTTATTTTTATTTCTGAATTTTTATTATTTCTAATTGTATTTCTATATTGTCACGCCCGGAATTTCTATCCAAAATTCCAAACGCTTACATGTGCGCGAACCCTCGTCCAGGAATCAGCCGAGGCACACAATAACAAATTGATAATAGAGTACAATTATTACTCTAATTAATAAGCGAATAAAATGTCATTACAGAGGTAGATAGTCCCTCTCAATCAATAAAGATCTAAGCAGCGGAAAATAAGATAAACGGCGCAGACGATTCCACTCCACAGGCAGCTTGACCAGGGCTACACCTAATCCTCCACACCATCAGCATCACTGTAGAACTCCTCCTCTGATGAATGATTGCAAGGTGAGTATATGACATACTCAGCAAGCCACGCAGCAAATATGCAAGTGCACAGGATAACAAAGGATGGCATAATAGGGTTTCATTTGCATAAACAGCATTTAATAAACATTTCAGAATTTAGTAAAACAGTTGAGTAATAATTAAACAATATTATTCCAACGCTATACAACATACCCTGTTGCATAGGCCCAACCATTCTGAACAACCAATCCCGGCTACACAGTTCTATCTCCAAACCAGGAATATACCATTCCAAACCAGGAGCTAATCAAATTATTACCAGTCATAGTATCTTTTATTATGATGAGAGGTATGAGACTAATCACGAAAGACATTGTTAAACCCGCCCATAACCGCGGGCACGGCTATTCAAATAGCTTTACTCTGGCCAGAGGTGTACCACTGTACCCACAAGACACAGCCCCACGACATGTCACCATGCGCCCCACAAGACACAGCCCCACGACATGTCACCATGCGCCTTGATACCACCACGGTACCTCAGAAAGGAGCTGTGACAGTACCCCTCGCACAACACAATCCACCACAGCGCACCGTTCCTGGATCATAATCACCCCCTTATAAACAAGGCATGGACTCCCCAGCGACCCCCGTGGGCTTATCTCCGCCACTTCTCAGTCTGGTGCCCCGCAATGAACTATGCTATACAAAAGGTAAAGCCGTTGCCCACGCTGGCTTGTGGTTGGCACGGTTAATGTTTCACAACCGAAACTCGTGAACCGGTCCTTAATTGTCATGAGCACGACCATCAAAACCATGTGCTCACAACCCACCATTAACAGGTTTTAGTTGGCAAATTAATTAATTAACCAATCATGATTAACCATCATGAGTTATCATTAAGCCATCATTAAATAATAGTGAGTCATAAGTTATCCCAATAGTGTGCTAAAGTTTCTAAGCATGGCTAAGCAATCACATCTAATATCTAGCTGAACCAATATAAAGCTCAACTAGTCAATTTATAAGAACCCAAGGTATCAAGGAATAAAGTAATCAAGAACAAAAGGGCTATAACAAACAATAGGTTAATTCCACCCAATGACATTCGAAAATAAATGCAATAGTTGAATAGAAACAATAGCTTTAAACGGGATCAACATGTTCAAAGGGTTATTTGGGATCTGTGTGACTTGCCTTGCTGGCCTTGGAACTCTTCAAATTCTTTTCCTGCGAAAACGGACTCTCCGGAAACGTCGGAATCTAAACAGAAAAGAGTAAAACACCAAAACAGCACATAAACAAGCATGAACAGTACATGTAGATATTTTTAACATGTAGATCTCAATTTTAGAAAAATTTAGAGACTTGAACCAACTAAATCCGAGCTAAGATGAATTAGTTATGAATTTTTAAAGATTAAATCGGATTAAAACACTTATATGGATTTTAATTGAATTATGACGCAATAATGAATTATTTTTGAAAAGGAAAAGAGGATTTATTGCGTCAGCGGCTAGGGTTTGCGGTGGACCGGGTGCACGGCGACGGTTCACGAGAACGGATGGCCGAGATCGATCCATCCAAAACGAACGGCCGGGATCGATCGGTCCACAGCCAGACCACGGCGGTCGGCACCGATGGCGTCAGCGGTGACGTCACCTCCGGCGGCGACCGAACCGCGCGAGCTCGCCGGCGAACGACGGCGCGGCGGCGCGAACGGAGAGCACCTACGGGTAGCGGACGGCACGGCGAACTCACCGGTGACCAAAGCGACGGCGGACGATGACCGGACGACGTCGGCGACGAGGAAGAAGCGGCGGAAACCTTCGGCTTGACGACGGCGATGGAGTTCCGGCGGTCGACAGCGACGGCGGAGGGGCGGACGAGGACGGCGACGCGACGGCGACCACGACGGCGGCCTTCCCGAGCGACGGCGACGACTGGAGCGACGGCGGCGCACGGCTGGAGCGACGGCGGCGACGGCGGCGCTAAGCTACACGGTGCTAGAGCTCTACCGGCGACGAGAGGTGAAGGCGAGGGTGGCGACGGGTAGCGGAGACACTGGGGATCCTTTTATAGGGGCAAGAACACGGCGGCGAAGGCCCACGGCGGCCGGCGACGAGAAGGAAAGTCTAGGGTTCGGAGGAGAGAGACCGATCCGATTCGAGATCGAATCCTCCGCTTTCCAAACGATTTTAGCCGAAGTTCCAAAAGGGAAAAGGTAGAGGAGATCGAGAAGATCATTTCCCCTCTATTGATTTCACCGGAAACGGAAAGGATCGGCCAGATTTGGAAAGAGACGGCGGCGGCGCGGCGCTAGGGTTTCGGGCGGCGGCGGCGCGAGGAAGACGACGACCCTGACAGGCGGGCCCCACCTGTCAGCGGGCGGACGCGCGCGGACGGCGGCTGCGGACTGGGCCGACTTGGGCCGAGGAGGAGAGAGAGAAGGTTTTGGGCCGACTTTCGGCCCAAAGCCAAAAGAGACTTTTAAAAACCTTTTTCCATTTAAATTATTCATGAAATGCAATTCCATTTATTAAAAACACTTCCTTAGCTCAAATAAATCCCAGAAAAATCTAGAAATTATAGAATTAAGCAAAGTATTTAATAAAATTTTATCTAGCCCCATTTTATATTGGAATTTATTATTTAAAATTAGATCTTCTCTTCTAGGCTTTTAAAATCAATTCTAATAATTCCAATTAAACAACAATTTATATATTTGAAATTTTTAGGGTGTGACATATATGGACTCTAAACTCATCTTTTAATATTCTTTAATTTTTAATTTTAAATTTCAGTTACTTCTAAATTGTATTCCTATATTGACCTTACACTCTTCTTCCTATGTTTTTCTTTATTTCGAATTTTAGTTATTTGTAAATTGTATTTTTATACGGACTCTAAACTCTACTTTTGATTTTATTATGTTTATTCTAAATTTAAGTTAGTTTTAAATTCCTATGTGGACTCTATACTCTACTTCTAATATTCCTTATTTTTTAATTCTGAATTTCTATTTTTTCTTAATTATATTTCTATATGGACTCTATACTTTACTTCTATGTTCCCTATTTTTAATTACAAATTTCTATTATTTCCTAATTGTATTTCTATATGGACTCTATACTCTACTTCTAATATTCTTTTTTTTAATTCCGAATTTCAGTTTTTTCCTAATTATATTTATATGAACTCTATACTCTACCTCTAATATTCCTTATTTTTAATTCCGAATTTCAGTTATTTCCTAATTGTATTTCTATATATGGACTCTATACTCTACTTCTAATATTCCTTATTTTAAATTCCGAATTTCAGTTATTTCCTAATTGTATTTCTATATGGACTCTATACTCTACTTCTAATATTCCTTATTTTTAATTCCGAATTTTAGTTATTTCCTAATCGTATTTATATATGGACTCTAGTCTCCTTTTCTAATATTCCTTATTTTTTAATTCTGAATTTCAATTATTTCTAAATTGTATTTCTATATGGACTCTAGTCTCCTCTTCTAATATTCCTTATTTTCTTAATTCCGAATTTCAGTTATTTCTAAATTGTATTTCTCTATGGACTTTGCCTTTTCTTTTTCTCCGATTAATGTGAGAATTTCTAGGCCATGAGAGTGAACGTGGAGGCTTTTTTTTCTATTCCTTTAATAATATAATAGATAGATAGTATCTTACTATATGCAAAATATTCTAAAACTTATTATATTTTAGAATGGAGGTAGTAACGGATAGCGAGTTGGTAGCGAATTACGGATAATGACTTCCGCGGACTCTAAGTTTCAATAGCAGAACTCAAATTACAACCATTGATTTGCATTATATATCAACAATAATAGTTTTATTCAAAATTTACATCTCAAACATTTTATGATATTTTGTAACATAACAATTATAAAAAAATAAAGAATATTGTTTAAGCACAATAGCGACCGAACAAAACCGATAGCGAACTACAACATAGTGGGCGGCTGGGCGCTAAGTGCAATAGTGGATGTTAAGATCCTATTTAGATGGTACTAAAAACTTTTAAGTCTCTATCCCATCGAATGTTTAGACACTAATTATAAATATTAAACGTAGACTATTAAAAAAACCCATCCATAATCTTGGACTAATTCGTGAGACGAATCTATTGAGCCTAATTAATCCATAATTAGCCTATGTGATGCTACCGTAAACATTCTCTAATTATGGATTAATTAGGCTTAAAAAAATTGTCTCGCGAATTAGCTCTCATTTATATAATTAGTTTTATAAGTAGTCTATGTTTAACACTCTAAATTAGTGTTTAAATATAGAGACTAAAAGTGCCTGAATCCAAACACCATCTAAGTTGTACTACAATTCATATTGGGAGTATCTTCAGTCCGCTAGCGTCTCATAACGATAACACGATAGAGGTCGGCTACTGGTATTGCAGCCACTACTAGTACAAAAGCTTCATCAGGAGGGTCTATATGTGAGAAATTTGTCAACAAGGGCCGAACTGTAAAACGACACCGATTTTGGCCATTTGCTTGGGTCGCCGAGTCCAAATAGTCAGTCTTCCCCTTTGTCCTTCTCTCCTCCCTCGCTTATCCCTTAGGCGCCGCCTCACTCCACCGGCGACCGCCGCCGCGACCCTAGAGGGGGCGCCTCGCTTCTGCTTACCGAGGTAAAGGACTGAGCTGCCGTACACTTGCAACCAATGTCGATTTGATCTGAAATTGGCACACGGCTTAGCTCATCCTTAGTTCTTGTTGGGTTTGTTTCCGTTCCGAAAAACGATGATAAAAATCGGTTTCTTGTTGTTGTTTAGGGTGCCAACAAAAATCGAAGGGTTTAGTTTCCAACTAGATCCGTGGATCTAGTGTCTCATCATCTCCCAATTTTCCCTATATTGTTTCTTTTTTTTTGAGGGGGATAAGAAGAAGAAGAAGTAGGAGGCACACTCTCGTTCACCCCCACCGATTTTGATATTCTAGCTCCAGTTTCTCACAGCAAAATGCTGATTTGGCCACAGGATCGTTAGGGTGGATGAAAGGTAGCCCGGATTCTTCATCGACAAGAGAGGAGCAGAGGATTGCTGCTTGGCTGCTACTCGTTTCCTGCGTCCTCCTATGGCTATGGCCATTCCTGCTGCTGCTGCTGCTGCTGCTGCTCTGTGGGTGTTGCCATGCCACAGATAGTTGCGTCGCTAGATTCCTTTTGCCCTCTAAGTTATCTTCCTTAATACTGTATGGAACAGGCCGTTTCCATGCGACAGACCGGAGAGGTGATATGCCGCCTGCACATGTGGAACCGGGATGGACTGTCAACAGCTGCCAACAGTCACTACGAATGCATCAACCGACCCCCCCTTTCGATCCGGACAAATCCAACCCACTTCTGCTCCTGCCCATGCGACTCATCAGAAAGGAGCAGTCCTGACAATTATGCATCTAGTGTAGCAAGTGACTCAAATGGTGGTGGCATTGGAGCAAGGAACGGGCATCCGCTTCGTTATTCTTCAAATGTCCATCTTCTCGACGAGAATGTCAACCTCATCTCAACTGAGTCTGTGGCACAGCTTGATACCGCTATGGGCCGTTGCGGAGAGATCATAGGTGATCACAGAGAAGAACTGCTCATGATCTTCACTAACAATTCAGATATGTTGAGCAGGTAATTCACAGCCTTTTAATTATCCAACGTCAAACGTTTCTCTGATTCCATTACCCCATTACCTGTCTTTTTTGGTCGCATACGCCATGTTTGAACCAGCCATAATTAACATGGAAATTTCCTGTATGGCATTTTTTCCCAGCACCCCAGGAAAAGGAGCAACTAAAAAAAATATTCTAATCTGCTCACATATTATGTGTTAATAAGCCATATAGTTGGCTTGACGTGCAGTGCAAAACACTTCTCCATTATATATGAAAAACAATCCATATCATTACAAGTTTGCAACCAACGCACCGTTCTAGCCAAGGTTGCAGGGTCAAACACAGAAAGAACAAGGGTCCGTGTGGTTCATGGGCAAAGGTTGTATGGGAGATGGCCATCCATGTTTTGTTGGATGGATCCAACTTTCCATTAAGAGAATCCAGGACACCTTAAGTCTTTTGGATTGTGGTGCATTTTAGAATTGTTAAATATATGTAATGGCAATACTTTTATGACATTTTAAATGAGTAAATTTCGCAAAAGTTCACATGTTTTGACAAAACTAGCAGAAAACTACATGTTTTAACTTTTAAGTCACAATATCGCAAAATTACAGGCATAGTGCCAAAATATTATCAGTAAACTAGTTGTTTAAGCTGTAACACTGATTTTCTCAAGAACTATTCAAAATTTCCGTCAGGGTTAGTGGATAACAGAGCTAGGTATGGAACCTGTAGAATCCGTAGTTTGTATTTTGTAATGAATCCAGTGCCAAATCCGTAGCTTTGCAATTTTTATGCTTAAATCTGTAGCTTTTGACAAATTCTCTAGGTATGTAGTTAATGCAACATTGCAGGCCAAATCTGAAGTTAGTCTTTTTGATAGTTTTGTCAAAGTATTTTACTTTTTCTAAATTACTCTTATGATATCAACATAGCACAATTAACCATTATAATCTTTTTGATTGAACATAAAGAAACATTGACTAACATTAAATTTTGAATTGTCCACCTTATTTTTCAAAGTCACTTCTAGAAAATCACTCTAATCGTTCCACTCTTGGGAATCCTTTGATGTTCATTTCATCTTGTGACAGTTCTAAATTGACCAGGTGTAGTTTGGTGCATGATGTAGCTCCACTTCATTATAACAGGCACCTGTCCGGATTCATAGTAGTCACATCCCGTACTAGATTAACTTATTTTAGGATGGAGAGAGTAAGTCTGAAGCAAGAAATAGATCTCTATTTCAATTGCCAATCCTCATTTCTTAAGTTTCCATTCTTTACCCTGTTCATCTATCCCAATCCTCACTAGTCAGTCATCACCCTTCTCTGCCATCGACAAGAAATGACAGCCCCAGCACTTAACCTACCTTGTCACTCACTTTTCTGTTGCTCATACAGACACATTCTTGGAAATCAGCATACAACTATCTGCTTTGGGATTGTCTCCAAACAATGACAAGTGACAAATAAGGTTCTCACATGACATATGGCCTGATGAATATGAGCAGAGTCAGGATTCAGTATTGTTTTATTAAGTAGAGCTAGGACTATGTGTAATTTTTTTTTTAACTAGAGTCACGCTCCTCCCATTTCATTAAGAGAAATGACAGCATTCAGACTACATGAGTTCAAACGAAAAAAAAAAAAAAACGAAGACTATCTAGACCCCTTTCTCCCTTTCTTCTGCGCCATGGTGTCATCCCACCATGGATAAGAAAATGGGGGCAGATAACAACGACCTGGTGAAACGGCCATGGGCCAATAAATATTTCATCCAAGTTTTGAGCATCAGTGAAACCAAAAGGAACCTTTCTTATCAGACAGGGACAACTGCAGAGAAAAAAGACTCCCCAGACAAGGACTATGTGTAATTAGGAGTGGAAAAGAAAAAGCTCATGTAGCTGGCTCTTTTGGGTCGTTTCAAAACTGCTCTGATTGATCTACTCTAATTTTTTAAATAAAAAACTATTCAAATTTTAACGAAAGTTGTTTTCACTTTGGCTTGACTTGGCTTGGCTCGTTAGCTCATTGACAAAAAAATAATCCCTAACGATAGAAAAAAATATAATAAATAACAAAAACTTAATTTCGAAGAAAGCTCGATAAAAAGCTGAACAAGCTTTTTTCTCACCCCTATTAGTAACAACTTTATTGCCAGAGGAGATATAGGAGTTGATGCAGTAGAAGCATATGGAGAGATGTACTCGTTTCACAGCTTTGTCAAACTTCTGTACATATATTGTTTGTGTTGGTGTATCTTTGTTTTGTTTTTCTGAGCTAGCTTGTGGATAAATCTATAGGTATTGGCCAGGTTGAAAAGGGATTGAGGATAGCATCAAATACCTGATTGTCAACTTGTGAAGAGCACTGATGAAGTAGATTTCCAGTTTCCTCCATCCCATTTTGCCTGTTCCCTTAGCTTTTCCTATCTGCCTTTTCTTATTCTTTAGTTCTTACCCAAAATTCTCATCTTTTTCCTGCCTTTTATTTCTGTGAAAGAATTCCCCTGGTTTCCGCTGAAAATAAGGTCATCAGAATGTTTGTGATCCCTAGGGGCCTAGGGTGCCGATCAGCGTGGGTTGGAGGTGCTCGGTGGTGTAGTAGTGGATATTTGTATGTTGCTTGAATTGTGGAGGTGTTAGTCAACCTAGATTGTTGGAAATGTTGGCTCTAATATCTTAAATGATATAACCAACATCAGTAAACGAAATAACCAATAGAATGTATTGATGTGATTGAATAGGGGACAAATGTATGAAGTATGTGGGAACTCTTTTCTGGATCCAAAACTGATATGGTACTAAACTTTAGACTCTTAAAACAGACTCCCTGTTCTTTTCAGATTGTTCGCCAGATTATTGAAATGGATTGTTTGCTCCACGCTTTGAAAACTACATTTTCTCAAAAAACTTTCTTCAACTGCATTACTTAGATCACTTATTTTAAGCTGTTTGTTAACTTTATTTTTAATTGTCACTATAATCAAGTAGATAATCCACGGCAATAATCTTCTTTATAATCTAAATCAAATAGGGCCTCAATGCTAAATCTTAATTATTACTGCATACAGAAGTAATCTATGTTGTTTCCTAAATTTTAGATATACCGTGTGTAATTTCTTGCATGATGCAAATCTATGGCTACCTACATAGTAGTTGAGTAATTAAATTGAATGGTATCCTGAATGCTTACCAAACCATCCAATTTCTAGTTGCATGGCTTAAGTATATAATTATTTTTTCTTTCTATTTCATTTCCAGTTGCAATCATGGGACAGCTTCTTGTTATGCTAAAATCCCAGGATATGAGTAATCCAATTTGTCTTTGCTTATAACAATGCTTTTTTTTTTTCTAAATATGCAAGTTTTTTACCCACAGTTTCTAACAAGTTCAATTTTTCCTATTTACAGTCTCTTCTATGAATATGATACACCATGGATTCTTGGTAAAAACACAAAGACATCCATGGATTTTTCGAAGTGTGAAGATCTTGGAAAAGATTATCTTATTATGCTGAAAATCAGCACCAAAGTTCTCCAGTCGATGTTCTGTCAGTTTTGTGGACAAAATCAACCATTTTTCCAAACAAAAAAAGACTACTTTCAACAGTTTGCAAAGTCACCTATTAAGAAGATGTTGGAGATTGCACTTTCTTTCAGTGCGTCAAACTGGTCTGAGGAGCATATCCGTCTAATGCTACTTGCCTATGATACACTACAAGATGTCCTTCCTACCATAAGGGAGTTGTCTCCTGATGAACCTGACGAGTTTTTTACCAGCATCTTACATAACATGAGGAATGCTTCCAGGGGAATAATTGACAATATGAAGCGATTCATACAACTTAAGGTGCAAACCTGGGACAACATTGCTATTCATCCAACGACATGTTTCCTCATAAATGCAATAAAGATTTTCAACGTTCACAAGAATTTATTGCATTCCACTCTGGTCCCTGGTGATGGCCAAGACTCATTTGGTTATCTTATTAATGGCGTCATTGCTTGCTGGAAATTAAAGATCAAAGAGCTTTCCATGTTAGATGATCCAGACAAAAATGATTCAGACGGAAACAATCCAAACTTGTTCATATTCTTATTGAATAACATAAAGCATTTTAATAGGGATACAAATGGTCTGCTGGATGGGTTATTGGTCCATAGGGAGCTCATTGAAGAGTGCAAGAATGAGTTCCAGAGTGACATGGAAAATTATACTAGTAGATATATGACTGCATCTTGGGGTCCAGCCATATCTTGTTTGAACAATCATACAGGCGGAAGCATACGTCAATCTATGAATGCATTCATTTCAAAGTTTGAAGGTACTTTTGATTGCCAGAAGGTTTTGAAAGTTCCTGATAGTGAGCTAAAGCAGAAATTGCGAGATGATATAGAAAATTTAATTTTTCCAGCATATGAAAGATCCTTTGATGAACTGCAGAGAAATTCCAATTCAGGATTATTTTGCTCATGTTTTCCGAGAAATTTAACATGCAGCATGTATACCCCAGAGATATTACGACGTTCTGTGCAAGGCTTGTTTGAAGGATGAACTCTATTTCTCCTCCCTCTCTATATATAGTTCCAACAAATGTACCTATCTTTGTTCAATTGACCAGATTTAATTGGCAGGGAAACTATCGAGATTAAGGTTTGCTATTAAACTATCGAGATTTCGCTGTAACCAAAATAAAGCCATGGAAAGTTTGGATGCAGCAGGACAGGACACCACCTAGATTCTATGGGTGATAAGTGCTCCAGAGATGGGAGATGAGTGGCAGAACAGAAGCAAAGGTCCAAGGTGTGAGAAAGTCAACTGGGGCAACGAAGACAGCAAAAATACGGTTGGTTGGCAAAGACCGCATGCCATCGCTGATGCCATTCAACTATGGCAGGTTCGCCTACCATGGTGATCTGGTGTGCCACTCAAACTTCAGAAGAGAGCAGTTTGTTATATACTATGTCCTGCCATTTTAATTTTCAAGTTAGGGAAAAGGTGACCTTTCTTTCTTTTCTTTTCTTTTCTTTTCCTTTTTACAAGGAAGGGATAAGGTGACCTCTGTTATCCTTGTTGACAGGTTTTCTAGTTTTGAGATACTAGTGCTAAAGATGCATATATAATTTGAAATTGTTTCAGAATCAGTCAGTTCCATGGCCTGGTGTGACAGTTTTATTTTCACACTGCGTTGCCTGCAAAATGTTGCTGTTTTGTGTTCCTCGTATGATATTTTACTGTGCATACTGGCCTTGTAAGCATCTTTTGTATACTCATGGCACTATTTTAATCAGGGTTTTGCTAATTCATTCGTCTGAAAATTCTCATCTTTCAATCACCTAAAAAATGCATCTGGTAAGCCTAAAATTACAGTGACATGGTGCTATGTAATACTAGTATGCATGTTTGAACATTCTTGCAATGTCTTTTCTCCATTGTATTTTTGTGTGTTTGGTGAATTATTCGTCCATTTATTGTGCGACGGATCATCAGATTTAAATTTATTCTACTTCTATGTCTGGGTTAGAATGTGAACCTTTGTGAAGAAAAACAGGATAGATAAGAGTAGGGATGGATAGCGAACTGTCCCGGCCTGGCAAGTTTTACTAAAGCTAGCTTGCTGGTTTAACAAACAAGCTGGCTCAACTCTGCTATGCTTGTAAACTAGCGAGTTGAAAATTGGAAGTAGAGTAATCACTTTTTTTCAATTTTGTGGCTATCATTACTGTGTGACGTATTTAAGTCACAGACACTCTTGTGTAATTATATGTTAAATAGGAGTATGCAAATATGCGATGTGGTTATTATTTGTCTGTTTGAAATATTACCAAGTGGATGTCCGAACACGATTGAAACGAATCAGTATTAAATTTGAATTCGTGTGTTTAGGGTAAATCCGATTCATATTTTGTATTCAAATGCAGCTACACTTTCATGAACACAAAAATGGTTTACTACTATTAATTTTTATTCCACCGTTTACATCGCTACGACGCTACCGGGAGCGGCTGGGAGCTCTAGTCTAGTCTCTCTCCTCTATCTAATGTATATGCATACGTATGTATAGGGATGACAATAGAGCCCCGAACCCCGATACCCGGTGGGAAAACATCCAATAGGGGGTGTTAATGGGGCTAAATCAGGCCCCACGGGGCTCCCAACGGCTAGAAAAGACCCCCATAGGGTGTAGCGGGTTTGGGGCCGGTCAGCAGGTCCCCGTCCCCGTATACCCATGGGGCCCTGAGTATACCACATTCCCTATTTCATAGGTGGAATAAGTCTATTTTACGTCCCTCAACCCTTGACCTATGTCGAATTGCATCTCTCAAACGTAAAACTGGATATATTACCTCCCCCAAGTGTTAAAACCAGTACCAAACAACTCCCTTAGTGGTTTTTGACAGTGGTTTTGCTAACGTGGCATCTCAGTTATAAAAAAATATTAAAAAATTACGTAAGGGTTCACCTTCCACGGCGAGCGCGGGGGCAGGGGTTTGCCGGGCGCGGCGCACGCGGGGAAGGGACTCGCCAACCGTGACGCCTCCTCTATGGTCAGCTCCGCTGACGGTGACGGCTGCTGCTGCTCGGCAGCGGCGTTGCTGACAACCTTGCCGGCGTGGAAGGAAGAGCTCATCGGCCGGTCACGACGCGTGTGGGGAGGAGCTCGTTGGCCTAGCCCCCGGCTGCCTCATCATCCCAGTCCGGCGTCGATATGCTCGGCTGGTAACTCATCCTCCCACTGTCTATCCGCACCGCCGACCTCCTCGCATCGCCGATCCAAACGGGTCTGAATCGAATTTCTACCCTTTTTCTTTGCTTTTCGATTTCGTTCTCCATTTTGCTTTTCGGTTTGGAAACAGTTAGTGCAGAAGGATATGCAGATTGATTTCAGCTGAGATTCTCCAGCTTCGCAGTACATCTTAGATTCTCCCAAGTGCAGAGACACAATCGTCAGTTTCATCGCATATGCTCAAGAAATATTGCTCTTCTCGCATTCACACATCGTGATCCTTGTTGTTGCCATTCCCAATAGAACTGAGAAAGAGTAGTCTTACATGTTAAATATGTGATCCGAATTTTGGGCCCAGAATATATTCGGATTAGTTTCCTAGTAGGAGTCCTATTAGGTGTTTTTCTATTTCCCTATATATACTCTTGTAAGCCGTACGGGAAGGGGAGACGTTCCCATTGTGATTCCCCTACGTTTGTAATCATCTCCTCTATAGTGATCATTGCCGGTCGGCGTCCGTGGTTTTTTCCCGCAAGGGTTTTCCACGTAAAAATTCGTGTCTCCGTTGTGCATCTATTTTCATAACAAGTGGTATCAGATCATTGGAGAATCTACTAGTTCCCGGCCATCGGCGTGTTTATCGGATCGAAGAAATCGATCTCGGCGACACCCGTCGTCTCGTCGATCACGCGAGAAGCAGCAGCCCGCGCTCGTCGAGAGAAAGCGCAGGAGGAGCAGCAGCCGGTCTCCACACCACACGTCGGGGGAGGAGAAAAAGCAGCAGAAACCAATCTAATTGCGCACGGATCCCAAAGTGAAAAAAAAGTAGGGCAAGTCAGACAGTCAGAGCCATCATCGCCCTGTTCTGTGAATTCAATTTCACGTTGAAAATTGCTACGCGCACACAGCTTGAGTACCAGGAGATTCCCCGATCTACACTACGTGCACACGTCAAGTGAACCAGAGGTTCGCGTTTTTGCTAGGTTTACCCTAATTTCTTACTAGCAAATTCAGGATTAATTCCCATGGCGAGTTTGAAGTATGATCAACCGCTTCTGGACCGAGACACAAGATTCTCACTTTGGCAAGTGAAGATGCGAGCCGTTCTTGCACAACACGACCTCGATGATGCGCTTTCTGGATTTGATAAGAGGACATAGGATTGGTCCGTCGATGAGAAGAAAAGGGATCGTAAGGCTATGTCATATATTCATCTTCATCTATCTAACAATATTTTGCAGGAGGTGCTTAAGGAGGAGACAGCAGCTGGGCTGTGGTTGAAGCTGGAACAGATATGCATGACTAAGGATCTGACCAGTAAGATGCACCTGAAGCCAAAGTTATTTTTGCACAAGTTGCAAGATGATGAGTCTGTGATGGACCATCTCTCCACTTTCAAGGAAATTGTTGCTGACCTTGAGTCTATGGAGGTAAAGTATGATGAAGAGGATTTAGGCCTTATTCTATTGTGTTCATTGCCTAGCTCATATGCAAACTTCAGGGATACTATACTTTATAGCCGTGATACTCTAACTTTGAAGAAGTTTTATGATGCTTTGCATGCCAAAGAAAAGATGAAGAAGATGGTACCCTCTGAAGGTTCAAATTCACAAGCAGAAGGCTTGGTTGTTCGGGGCAGGCAACAGGAGAAGAACACAAACAACAAATCAAGAGATAAAAGTTCAAGTAGCTACCGTGGGAGATCAAAGTCCAGAGGCAGGTATAAGTCATGCAAATACTGCAAGAGAGATGGACATGATATCTCTGAGTGTTAGAAGCTACAGGATAAAGACAAGAGAACCGGAAAATATGTACCAAAAGGTAAGAAAGAAGAGGAAGGTAAAGCCGCAGTTGTTGTTGATGAGAAGTCTGATGCAGAATTGCTTGTTGCTTATGCTGGTTGTGCACAAACTAGTGACCAGTGGATTCTTGATACTGCATGCACCTATCACATGTGCCCGAATAGGGATTGGTTTGCCACCTATGAAGCCGTCCAAGGTGGTACTGTTTTGATGGGTGATGATACACCATGCAAGGTTGCAGGTATTGGAACAGTTCAGATCAAGATGTTTGATGGCTGTATCAGAACATTGTCAGATGTGCGGCATATTCCAAATTTGAAGAGAAGTCTCATCTCTTTATGTACTCTTGATCGCAAATGGTACAAATATTCCGGTGGAGACGGAATTTTGAAGGTAACTAAGGGCTCTCTTGTTGTGATGAAAGCTGATATTAAATCTGCCAACCTGTACCATCTGCGAGGTACAACTATATTATGTAATGTTGCTGCAGTTTCTGATTCATTATCTAATTCCGATGCTACTAATCTTTGGCATATGGGTCTTGGGCATATGAGTGAAATTGGTTTGGCAGAATTGAGCAAGCGAGGAATGCTAGATGGACAAAGCATCGGGAAGCTCAAATTTTGTGAGCATTGCATCTTTGGCAAGCATAAGAGGGTGAAGTTCAACACATCTACACATACTACTGAAGGTATTCTTGATTATGTGCATTCTGATTTATGGGGGCCTGCTCGTAAGACATCTTTTGGAGGTGCTCGTTACATGATGTCTATCGTTGATGATTATTCGTGAAAAGTTTGGCCTTATTTCTTGAAGCACAAATATCAAGCTTTTGATGTGTTTAAAGAGTGGAAAACTATGGTTGAAAGACAAACTGAAAGGAAGGTGAAAATCCTTCGTACTGACAATGGGATGGAGTTCTGTTCTAAGATATTTAAATCATATTGCAAGTCTGAAGGCATTGTGCGTCACTACACCGTTCCTCACACACCTCAACAAAACGGCGTAGCTGAGCGTATGAACAGGACAATTATATCAAAGGCCCGTTGTATGTTGTCTAATGCAGGTTTGCCTAAACAGTTTTGGGCGGAAGCCGTTTCCACTGCTTGTTATCTTATAAATCGATCACCCAGTTATGCCATTGATAAGAAGACTCCAATTGAGGTATGGTCTGGTTCCCCAGCAAATTATTCAGACTTAAGAGTATTTGGTTGTACTGCTTATGCTCATGTTGATAATGGTAAATTGGAGCCTAGAGCTATTAAGTGCATTTTTCTTGGTTATCCGTCTGGTGTGAAAGGCTATAAGTTATGGTGTCCTGAAACCAAAAAGGTTATGATTAGTAGAAATGTTGTCTTCCATGAATTAGTTATGTTACATGACAAACCTTCTACTAATGTTCCTGTTGAGAGTTAGGAGAAAGCAAGTGTGCAGGTGGAGCACTTGATCAGTTCAGGGCATGCACCAGAAAAAGAAGATGTTGCTATTAACCAAGATGCACCTGTTATTGAAGATTCAGATTCTTCTATTGTTCAGCAGTCTCCAAAACGTTCTATTGCAGAAGATAGGCCCAAAAGAAATACTAAACCTCCTCGAAAATATATTGAAGAAGTGAACATAGTTGCTTATGCTTTGAGTGTGGCAGAAGAAATTGAAGGTAATGCAGAACCTTCTACATATTCTGATGCTATTGTTTCTGATGATTGCAATAGATGGATAACTGCTATGCATGATGAGATGGAGTCACTTGAAAAGAATCATACTTGGGAATTGGTGAAGTTGCCAAAGGAGAAGAAACCTATCCGTTGCAAGTGGATCTTCAAAAGAAAGGAAGGTATGTCTCCAAGTGATGAGGCAAGGTACAAAGCAAGGTTAGTTGCTAAAGGTTATAGCCAGATTCCAGGTATTGATTTCAATGATGTCTTTTCCCCTGTTGTGAAGCATAGTTCAATTCGCACTTTACTCCGTATTGTTGCAATGCATGATTATGAACTAGAGCAAATGGATGTTAAAACTGCATTTTTTACATGGGGAGTTAGAATAGGACATTTATATGGAGCAACCTGAAGGTTTTGTTGTTCCTGGAAAAGAGAACCTAGTCTGTAGGTTGAAGAAATCTCTTTATGGGTTGAAGCAGTCACCTAGACAGTGGTATAAGAGATTTGACTCTTTCATGCTTTCTCAGAAGTTTAGAAGATCCAATTATGATAGCTGTGTTTATCTCAAAGTTGTTGATGGTTCAGCTATATACTTGCTTCTTTATGTTGATGATATGTTGATTGCTGCAAAAGATAAATCAGAGATAGCAAAGTTGAAGGCACAATTGAGTAGTGAATTTGAGATGAAGGATTTGGGTGCAGCGAAGAAAATTCTCGGTATGGAAATTACTAGAGAAAGACGTTCTGGCAAGTTATATCTTAGTCAGAAAGGTTATATTGAAAAAGTTCTTCGTCGTTTCAATATGCATGATGCAAAACCAGTGAGTACTCCTTTAGCTGCACATTTCAGATTATCTTCAGATTTATGTCCACAGTCAGATTATGATATTGAGTACATGTCTAGAGTTCCTTATTCAAGTGCAGTTGGTTCACTTATGTATGCCATGGTATGTTCTCGTCCTGACTTATCATATGCATTAAGTGTTGTCAGTAGATACATGGCTAATCCTGGCAAAGAGCATTGGAAAGCTGTTCAATGGATTTTCAGATACCTACGTGGTACATCTAGTGCTTGTTTGCAGTTTGGGAGATCTAGAGATGGACTTGTTGGTTATGTGGATTCAGATTTTACTGGAGATTTGGATAGGAGAAGATCGCTCACAGGTTATGTTTTCACTATTGGAGGATGTGCTGTTAGTTGGAAGGCAAGTTTGCAAGCAACGGTTGCCTTATCTACTACTGAAGCAGAGTATATGGCTATTTCTGAAGCTTGTAAAGAAGCTATTTGGCTTAGAGGTTTGTACACTGAGCTTTGTGGAGTTACGTCTTGCATTAATATATTTTGTGATAGTCAAAGTGCAATATGCCTTACAAAGGATCAGATGTTCCATGAGAGAACAAAGCACATTGATGTGAGATATCACTTTATTCGAGGTGTGATTGCTAAAGGTGATGTCAAAGTATGCAAGATAAGTACTCATGATAACCCAGCTGATATGATGACAAAGCTAGTTCCTACTACTAAGTTTGAGCTTTGCTCAAGCTTGGTGGGTGTTACAGTATAGTCCTAGAGACTATTTGGCGCGCGGTGATTTTACCTACATGAGGTATTTTTGGTGATTGATGTTTTTATGCTACAAGAGGAAATTCGTCTCAAGGTGGAGATTGTTAAATATGTGATCCGAATTTTGGGCCCACAATATATTCGGATTAGTTTCCTAGTAGGAGTCCTATTAGGTGTCTTTCTATTTCCCCTATATATACTCTTGTAAGCCGTACGGGAAGGGGAGACGTTCCCATTGTGATTCCCCTACGTTTGTAATCATCTCCTCTATAGTGATCATTGCCGGTCGGCGCCCGTGGTTTTTTCCCGCAAGGGTTTTCCACGTAAAAATTCGTGTCTCCGTTGTGCATCTATTTTCATAACATTACAGTTGATCAAGATATTGCATTTTGCAATCTTTGCTTTTCAGTTTTGTTCTCCGTTAGTCCGTTTTGCTTTTCTTATTGTAGTTCAGTTCTTGGGAGGGGAGGGCAAGGCAGGGAGCTGCGGTGACGGACCGGCACGGCAGCAAGGGAGACCGTCCTATCTGCGCTGCTCCATTAGCTACCTACACAGTTCGCCGGGATACGGCGGCCGGAGGTGGGACTGGAGCCGGCAGCCGGGAGACCCAACTAGCGTCCACCGCCTCCCGCAACTTAGGGGGTTTTACTGCGCCGGCGCGGCTCCAATCCGCTCCGGGGCGGGGCGCCGCCTCCGAGGCGCACCTCGCCGGTCGACGGCCGCCATGTGAGCCTTCCATCACTGTTTCCGCTCCTCACCGCTTGGTGTTCGTTAATGGCAGGCATGCTGATCTACCTCGCTACGTTTTAGTTTTACTCCTCCTCACAGGGGCTTCGCGCGCGTGGAGTTGCGGTGTTAGGAAACGATAAAGAACAATAGATCAATCACAAAAGACACGAGATTTAATGTGGAAAACCCTTCCAAAACAGGAGAGAAAAAAACCGCGGGCGCCAGCCAGCAAAATATCTTCACTATATCTGAGGTGAGGTTACATCGCGCAAGAGGTATATATATGGTGGAACCCTGAAAGGGATGATGATCCGTTATTAAGTGCAAATGAATTTGGATCACAACTCAACATGCGGTGCCCTAGGGCCCTCGACCCCGCCCGAGCTCGACATGCTCGAGGCCACTCGCCGCACCGCGCAGCCCACGCCCCTCAAGCACCTTGACGCCGGCAATGTTGTCGGCAACCCGCAGCCGAGCAGCTCGCATCCTCCGGCGGTTCCCACACGGCGCCTCCCCTCTGTCCGGGAAGAGAGAAGGGAGAGGAGAGAGAGGAGAGTGGTGGAGGAAGAATAGAAATTAATGACACTTACATGTGGGGTCTCACGTAATTTTTTAAATTTTTTCGATGACTAGGCTGCCACCTCAGCAAAACCACCATCAAAAACCACCGAGAGAGTTGTTTTATACTGGTTTTAACACTTGGGGGAGGTAATATACCCGGTTTTACGGTTGAGGGATACAATTCGACGAAGGGCAAGAGTTGAGGGAGGCAAAATGGACTTATTCCATATGCTCAAAGCCCATAAAGCCCAACGAGTGGCCCATCACATATGTGCATATAAATATTCAGATCAAACCCTAGGTCACTCACATTTTGGTGAAATCCAGTTGCTCTCCTAGTCTCCCCACAAGCAGCCACCACAGGCCAGCCGACGCGAGCTCGGTGCCTCGGCCTCCCTGCCACGCCGCCGCATCCACGCCCCAAGTCCTTCAGCGCCACCTCGCCAACCCAGCCACACTTCAGCGCCAAGCAAGGCCAGGCGTCCAGCTTGACGATGCCATCCTCGCCACGAAGCACCTCCCCAAGCCCGAACGCCTCAGCTACAGCATGTTCTCTTCTTTGTTTTTCTGGAAGCTGCAGCATGTTCAATCCAAGTATCCAACGACTTTTGCGTTGATTGATTTCGTCTATTTGTACGAATGGGAATGGAATCGATTAACTTCCAGTTGATATCGCTGTGCATACATATGTATTACATGTATCCATTCTCGGAGATGTTTCTTCGCTTAATTGAATATTGTTTTCTGTCCCCAATTTTGTGTTTATTCTTCTCGGGTTAGGGAACCGCGGGCTCCCGAAACCCCGCACGGGGACGGGGACAGCGAAAAAACAGCCCCCAGGGCTAGGACAGGGCCGGGGGGAGGGCGATTCGTACCTGTCCCCCCCGGAACGGGGTACCATAACCCGACGGGGATGTCCCCGGATTATGGTACCCCGTCCTCATCCCCGTCCCCGGCAGTTACGAATTGCCCGTCCCTTGGCCCTGTCCCAGCCCTCGGGGTTGTTTTTACGCCGTCCCCGCCCCTGTGCGGGGTTTCGAGGACTCGTGCGATCATGGTCTTCGTCTGGTTCATGATGTTGAGGACGTGGTTGGGCGCATCTTCTTGAAGTACAGTATCCAGAAGAGTGATTGCTGCTACTGCGTTCTGCTGTAGGGTGCGAAAAACCGTTGTCCCCTCAACGTCTTGCTGTCCAATGAGTTTATATGCTCGTCGCCCGGCTTCCAATGTGCATTGTCGTCGATCCTCATCCTCCTTTGCTGCCCGCTCGCGTTCCTGCTGCTCACGTTGCAACTAGGCTCGCTCTTGTGCTTGTCGTTCCTCTTCCAGTCGGCGACACTCGGCTTCCTGTCGTGTGCATTGTTATGCTTCACGTGCTTGACGCTGTTCTACTGTCTCATTATCGGCCATGAAAACGCTGAAAAAGAGAGGTGTGTAGTTGTCTTCATAGCCTTCATAAAGATCGTCGAAATCGTCGAGGTTGCTGAAGTCGTAGTTGTAGCCGAAGTCCTCTTAGTCGAGGATCTCCGTTGGCCGTGAGTCGACACCGGGAGAGCTGAGGTAGCCGTCCAATTCTTTGTTGAAACCGTCCTGAGAGGCTAAAGTATGACGCCGACTTCCCTGAAGCTAGATTGGATGGGGGCCAAGCCCGGATCCCGTCTAGACCTACGGGGAGAAGACGCCCTTGTGGTGAAAACAGCAGCCAAATCATCAGGAAGCTTCTTCAGGATTGATGGGTAGGCCACATCATCTTGATCTGGTCATGCCGAAGTAGATGAGATCTCGTCCGAGTGGTTTGAGGCCTACTCGGATAAGATAATCTTGGAGTAGATCTTGGCCGAGTTCGGGAGACCGAACGGGGTGGAGACCGCATCTCTTCCCGACTGGTTTGAATCCGAGTCGAGGAGAGAGATCTTGCAGAAGTCGTCGGTGATGAAGTCGAGGCTGCCGAACCGGTATGCCTGCCCGGGAGGGAAGATGAAGTCGTCGATACCTGAAACGATCCCATCGTACTAATCGGCAAAAAGCTTGACGCAACCCCTACCTGGAGCGCCAACTGTCGAAACAATATTTCGGCACTACTAAAGGGGGTGGCTATCAAGAAGGAAAAGTAGATGGGTTAGGAGACAAGAGATTTATACAGGTTCAGACCCTCTCAATGAGAAGTAATACCCTACTCCTGTCCGGGGATTGATCCGCCGAGTGTATTATTAATCGTATGATCTGGGAGAAAAGTTATGCCCCAAGAGGCACCCGAACCCCTCCTTATATAGGGGAGGAGTCCGTATTACAAGATACAACCCATATTCCTAACGGAATAGGCAGGTAAAGATAATACAATCGTAACCGACTAGGATCCTCGGGTATTTCCTTGATACACAAGTTAGGAAATTAATCCGAGTTTTTTAAAGATATTCTATCTACATATGGTACCCCTATACCCAGTCGGATATGCATGCTATGTGGGTATAGGGTACCAATAATCTCCACAGTATTCAAGTTGCTAAATTCATCTCAGGATCTACCCAAAATAGGCAAAATTTGTTATAGGACACCCAAAAAATGTGTAATTAGTGTTCGACACTGTAAAGACGCGAGGTCCCGGCACGGGAGCGCAAGATGAGGAGGTGGAGGAGGAGAAGGCATCCTGTTGCTCGGGGAGTCCACGGCGTAGCGTCCAGTGGCTGCCGACGAGGCCGACGTCATGCACGAGATGCAGCAGGTGCTATCCTTGGCCGCGCTCTGTGTTGCGCGCTGACGGACCGACCGGCCATGAAGGATGTCGTCGCGTTGTTCAAGGAGATCCGGCGTCCCGCGTTGTCCGGTGGTGATGACGCCACCAAGCCACAGCCGCCGCCATCATTACCCACAAAACAACGCTAGCATCGCCGGTGTCAGGCGCACACTCGTCGAGCAGCTCCTTCGCTGTCATCTTCGACTATTCCGTCTGAAATTTTTGGAAGATTAGTAAAACTAACGAGCCGTAATTAGTTAATCGGCACCATAATCTGTTGATTAGCCTAGAAATAAGCAGCAGCAATGTTGTATTTAGGTGTAATTTCCCTCACTGTACATTAGTCTAAGCAATTTGCACGCGGGAAAAAGACTATGAGAAGAGATAAAAGAAGGAACAAAAGTAGTGAACTTTTGTCTTGTTCATTGTTATGTGGAAATCTCTAATTCGAGCCCAGTGAGCTTAACGAGAATTCAGGGACTTGTTTGGTAGAGTTCCTAAATCCTAAATTTAACGCATGTGGTAGAGCTCCAACTTCTAAATTTAGGGCCTGTTTGGCACAGCTCTAACGAGCTGGAGCTCAGCCAAACAGTTTCAGCTCCACCAAAACTGGGAGTGGAGTTGGGTGGAGCTCTCTCACAAAATGTACTGGAGTTGTGGAGCTGGGTTTAGGCGTAGCTCCACAACTCCACTCCAGACTCAACTCCTGGAGTTATATTTAGGAGTTGGAGCTGTACCAAACAGGCCCTTAGCTCTAGGAGTTGGATCTGGAGTGGAGTTATGGAGCTGCCTAAACCCTGCTCCACCTCTCTACTTCATTTTGTGAGAGAGCTCCACTTAGCTCCGCTCCCATTTTAGGTGGAGTTGAAACTATTTGGCTAAGTTCCAGCTCCAGAAGGGGTGGAGCTGGAGCTGGAGCTGTGCCAAACAATCACTTAGCTCTAAGAGTTGGGTCTGTAGTGGAGTTGTGGCGCAGTAACTCTACCTCTCTAGTTCATTTGGTGGGAGTGCTTCATCTAGCTATGCTATCATTTTAGGTGGATTTGAAACTGTTTTGCTAGGTTATAGTTCCAGAAGAGATGGATTCGGAGCTAGAGTTATGCCAAACAGACTCTATATACACCGAGAAGAGAGGGAGAAAAGGAAAGGTGGGAGAGTGGTGTGAGGTGTCAACCACATCAGCATCATGTACTCCCTTGGTCCCATAAAAAAAATCCAATCTTAGATGAAGATTCGATACAATGAATCTAGTCAATTTTCTGTTCAGATTCATAGTTGTATCAAATTGTTGGCAACTTTTTGTGACAAGTAGACAAGCACGATCGCAACACCTAAGTGCCTTGCGGTGATATGAGAGTCACCAACCACCCTAATCCAGCAAAAGCTAGATCAAGATAGGTTTTGATAGAACAAACCGGCTAGCGGAGCCGATTTAGATAGATTGGTGGATTACTACTCGTCTCGTGGGCACAACAGAAGGTTTTCAGGACAAACCTTCAAAGGATTCCGCACTCTTGCAGCGAAGACGGATGATTTATGGCGCAAATCGACAAAGATGGATGAACTAAACTAGGGCTAATTGAAAAGTAGAAAGCAATATTGAAAAAACCGATTCAATTGATTGATTGTTGGATGTTACATTGTTTGAATCGGCCTTTTCCCTTAAATAGGGGGTTGGTCTTGCCCTCTACAGGCCCTCCTCCACGTCTAACTCGGGGTAGAAACCAATGGAAACCCGAAACATTCCTTCCAGAGCAAGGAAACTCGAGACCCGACAAAAACAGACTCAGGCTCGGACTCTGCCGGTTAGACTGGTGTTAACGACCAAATTTGGTAAATCATGAATCAGGTTCAACATCGGAATCAAAGTGGATTCGGCGAAGAATTGTATTCCAGGAACAGAGTGCACATCGGCTGCGAGGGCGTCGGCTGAAGACCACAGCGGCTGAGATGGATCGGACAGAAGATAGCCGATACAGCCGACGAAGTCGATTTCATTAAGATGGTTGTAAAACTGTTTCCGGGATTGATCAACGTGCTACACAAGAATTGCCACGATGGAGATAAGCTCACGGATAGGCAGTTGTATCTATTAATTAGGATATTTTAAATAGTTTCTTTAGAGATATGTTTTGACAAGAGTCTGTTGTAAAGACTTGTTCGCATCTTAGAAGTTTGTTAGAGATAAGAGTCGTGTCCAGCAAGGACCAGTCATGTATCTTGGGTATAAATATAACCCGACCCATGTAATTAACAACAACAGTTCAATAACACTTTCAGCGCATCGCCACCCTTTTCTACTTTTATTGTTTTGACGAGTTCTTACTTTCAGGTTGAGCTGCATCGATTTCGATCTTCAACAAGAGGTAAACTTGTCATGGCGGCTTGCGTTCTCGGGATTAGTGCTTCCATCATTATGATACTCTAATCTTGTTTATGTAAATCATCGAGTTATCGTATATGCTTCATAATCTTTGTTAATTTCACAATCTAACCTGCAATCGGCTAGCATTTATCACTAGAAAGTAGCCGATAGAGTTAGATCTCGTTGTTAATCTAGATTATATAGCGTATCTACCATCTCTTAGAGGTTTTCATCATCTAGCTTAGATCTTGCATTTATTCTTATGCTTAATGCTGCATCGGTTGAGTTCGATCTATTAAGTAATATGCATAACCACACTATCTAGCTTGGTTTATGATTATCAATAGATATAGTATCGGGGTTTCAGCCGATTTTACCTGATTTAGCTGCTTTATACCTTACATGCTTGCTTGATAAGTTAAATCCGCCCTTTATATTAAGATCATATTGCGTTAAAGTATATTAGGCTTTCTGTTTGATATATTTGTCATGTTTTAACATCTTAATATAGAGTGGTATCGGAGTATTAGCCGATACATGCTAGATCGTTTTGATCTGCTATGCTATAAACGTATGTATAATAGCTGTCTTAAAGTATCTTTAAACATAAGTGATTTATACTATCTCGACTTGCTGTTTGATCTATCCCAATCACTTAGTTTAAGTATATTTCGAGAAAAGGATTATATATCATTGATGTCCACAGCCGATCGAGTAAATTTAGCTTTACATTGCTTTATTCTTTATTGCCGGTCTAATGTCAATAATATAGGTTTAATGGTTGATGATATGTCATCGGCTCCTAGCCGATCGGCTATCGTTTATAAATTTAACCTCGGTTTTCTTGTCTTTCTTTCTTGTTGATTGTAAGATCAAATCAACTGGCACACCTTCGAACCCAAGAACAAAATTTAGGACCTGCACTAGAGTTAAGCAGATCTCCCAGGCCAGTGTGTGTTTTTTGCATCAACAACCGGCCTTCTGGCGGTGGAATGACCTGCCCACATACGGCGGTCAAACCGGCCCTCCTGGAGGAAAACCGGCAGAACTTTCAAACTTTGTCAATTTTCCCTATTTCAATCCTAGATGCCAAATTTAGGTGTAAACACAGATCCTTAGATTGAGTTTTATTTTTTCCTTGACAGGGGAGGTAATCTGTTAGAGAGACAAATGCGGTTTGGATCTACATGACATAATTTATCAAGTTTAGAAATCTATACCTGCATTTTACATGTTTATGAATATAGATAATATCCGTTTATAAGTTCAAAGAGCGCTACCGTATTTTACTCTTTGTATAATTGTTTTTTTATAAAATGAACGATCAAAATATTAAAATATTAAAAATCAACGGGGTCCAACCTGAAAGTATCTTGTTTCAGAGGCAGAGCCCCTCTTCAACCTCTTCAAGGGGCAACCGATCCTTTATGCACGTGACAGATGAAGGTGCCAGGAGGCATCTTATTAATTCGACTTCGTACTGTTGTGCATACGCTTAATTAGTTCGTTGACGTCATGTTTCAATAATGACCCAATATTGTCCTACTCAAATTAAGTACCCTTTCAGTTTCAATAATTCGATTTCTGTTAATGAACCTGAACATATACATATCAGATTCGTCGTACTATCATTTAATCTTTCTTTCATTCTTTCGGAAAAAGCAACAAATATGCCCCGCTTTTGCAAAACTGTCGCAAATTAAGAAAGGGCAAGGCGAATCAGAGATTGCACATCATGTGCAACAATCCAAAACAAAAGAGGTGCCCAAAAGGAAGAAGATGGCATCTTGGCTCTTGGTCCAAAATGTCACGCCAAGTCTATCTCCATTTATCCTGTGGCTCCCAAATTTTTGAAGCTTCTCTTCATCTCTGAAAGCGAAATTTTCCAAGCATCCAAATCTACAAATGAATGAAACCATATCATTCTACATCATTGCTCGCTTTTTCCATGGCGATTCGTGGACATGAAACGTACATGATGACGGCCGTGCGTTTGGAATCGGAATCAATACCCTTTTTCTATGCTCCGTGACTTCACTTCAGAAATGATTGATGCTCAAGAGAAAGAGGAACACAACTCTGTTTTTCATGGCTTTGGACAAAGAAATTGTGCACGCTATCTATAATTAAACCAATTTTTAAAATGCATGTATGTAATGGTAGAGCCAGCGACGTTATCGGAAGATCAAATTTCTAAGTTGTCAGTAACTATTTACAAGTATCTTTTGGTAGTCATCAGTCAGCGTTGAAGCCCAGATGGCCGCTTGACACGTCCCAAGAGTTAACTGCTATCTATATGGAATTCTCTTTGAAATACAATAGTTATCAATAGTGGTCTCTTAGCGCTGCTAATTAGGAATACTTGTTGACATAGAAGAAAGAGAAAGAGGATAGACAAAATATCGTTGTTATGCATAACAACGGCTTAACAACGACTTTTAATCACTATAATATAGAAATATGGTTGCATGAGGGGAAAAATGGAAATAATATTAACAAAAGAAATATTTTTTGAGTTAATGATTAGAGCCTTTGTCGTCTCAATTATTGTAAAGACATGGTCTCTAAATAATTTTGTATTGTATAAGAGACCATACTCAACTCTACCATTAAAAATACCCTTACACAAAAGACTTGTACCAATTCTCTGACCGCGGTCTCGCCTCGTCACGGTGCGATACTGCCGGCGTCGTCACGTCCACGTTATTTTCGTGCATCTATTCAGTGATTCCGCCAAAAAAATTTAAATCCCGAATTTTTTGAAAAAAAACATATCAATAATATATTTTCAAATTTAATTCATGGATCAACAAGCTGTATCACTCCTGAAATGTATTAGTAATAATAATACTAATCAATAATTAGATACTACTCCCCTTTAACCCTTTACAGACAGTGCCTTGATCTGACATAATTGCATACGCAGGAGCAATAAGATATTATAACATAAAATTGTCAAAGATGTGGTCAACGAGTAAAACAATCAGAGTGAAAGTGTGTCACGTCATATGTCATCCCTACTTGATTGCTATATAAATATGAGCAAATCTCTCCAAACCATTCCAGGAACAAAGGGCAAAGCAAACCAATTAATAAACAAAAACAATAATCCATACTCCGCGCGCCCACGCCACGCCACGCCATTCGTCCCGTCGGTCGAACACCTTGCGCGCGCCCACCCATGGCCACCACCACCCACCTCCACCTCCCCAACCCCATCCCTCCCCGCCTCCACGCCTCCCCGCCCGCGCGCCTCCGCGCCTCCGCCTCCTCGCTCGCCCACCCGTCCCGCCTCCGCCTCGCCGCGCCGCGCCCGCGCCCGCGCCACGGCCGCCGCGCCATGTCCGTCACCGTCAGGAGCTCCCTCATCGACCCGGACGGGGGCGCGCTCGTCGACCTCGTGGCGGCGCCGGGGCGCCGCGCGGCGCTGCGCGGCGAGGCGGAGGCGCTCCCGCGCGTCTGCCTCGCCCCCGTCGACGTGGAGTGGGCGCACGTGCTCGCCGAGGGGTGGGCGAGCCCGCTGCGGGGGTTCATGCGGGAGCACGAGTACCTCCAGTCGCTGCACTTCAACTGCATCCGCCTCCCCGACGGCGCGGGCGTCGTCAACATGTCGCTTCCCATCGTCCTCGCCATCGGCGACCGGGAGAAGGAGGAGATCGGGGCCAGCCCCGACGTCGCGCTCCAGGGCCCCGACGGCGCCGTCCTCGCCATCCTACGCAGGTGACCTCTTTTTCTTGGTGAATTTTGTTTCTTTTATTAATCGCGATTCTCCATTTCATCTCTGTTTATCTGCATTTAATTACTGTTGGATCGAACACAAAATTCGTAGCTTTAGTATAGAAATGACTCCCACATGGTAAATCTGTTCAATTTTATCACGTATTGGGTCTGAAATACTTGTTTCTGATGGCAATTTACAATCTGTTGAAATTTCAAGGCAATTTTTCTTTTCGTAGAGGAATGTAGCACGCAGGAATCTTGGTTTGGAATTTCATTCTGATTCAATCAATCAATAAATCCAGCAACAGAATCCGATCCCCTTCTCCTAAGAAATAAAACAAAACAGAGAGGAACTACAGTAACAGAACAATTGCATCACTTACAGGGTACTATCTTTTAGTTGTGAGAAATTTTTTGTGCAAGCATCCTAGCCTGTTTGGGGACCATCACCATAGCAGTGTAGAGCACCACTAGTAAGTTCAATGGACAAGAGATTTTTGGAATAAGTTGTTGTTCTTTGACTGTGGTGTTGCTTTTCAGCCATGTCGCTCTCGTTGTTATTGCATAAGAATTCCCTACTGATCCGTTTTTTGCCATGCGAGGAACAGTTAAATTTCTTTTTAGCTGCGTAATTCGCGTCGTGTTAAGATTGAAGTGCCCATGTACTGTTTCTGTTTTGACGATTGAGAGAGACAGAGACTACTACAATTTCTTATAGAAGGAAAAATAAAAGTAGCACTTATCTAAAAAGAAGGTTAATGTTTGCAGATCTTACTGGCTAATTATGTGAGTTCGCATAGTAGCAAGCTGGCATCACATCAACTTGCATGTCACGACTCTTTTCATAATATATTCTTTCCCTTCTCATGGGAATCTACCCATATCACTAGTGTCCTCTCTTTCTTGGAAAAACAAACTATTTTTAATTCCAAACAAGCCAAACATATTTAAAAAATGTTAACTCCATCTAGATTTTGTAAGATTTTCAACAAGATTACCCATAGGGTAGGCAAAACATCTGCACCTGCTTTTTTGAAATGGTCAGCAAATACTACAAAGGGCAAATTACTTTATGTGAGATGCTTAAGAGGAAAAAACAAGTACTATTTTGTAATTGGGTAATTTGTTGGTTTCTTCACTTTAATTGATTAACCGTTAATCTGTCATATACTAAAGCACTTGGTTGACTAAAAATATTGGAAGATATTGTCTCAAAAGGCTAGGGGTTGTTTGGAATAAAGAAATTTTGTAAGAATCTAATCCTATGGAAAAAAGAAATGCACCCACTGGATTCCTGTAAAATTCCTATGGAGCTCATTTTAGGGTAATTTTGGAGGAAAAATAATTATGACGTTCCAACTAATTGGAAATTTTCCTTTTCACTTGACAAGGCCATCTCTATCTGAATTGTTGTGTTCATTCCTGTGAAAATCCAAACAACCATCTGTATCAATTCATGTGTTTCGAAGGCCATCTCTACCTGAATTCTTGTGTTCATTCCTGTGAAAATCCTAACAACCATCTGTGTCAATTCCTGTGTTTTGAATTTATGTAGGAATTTATTGTACATGACACCCAATTCATGTGTTTTTCAATTTCTGAATTCCAAATGGGCCCTAGTTCTTTTTTCTATTAGAGCTAGAATTTGTGCTAGGGAACACGAATACATTTTTCTGCGCCCTATTCTCGCTATTTTTGCATATGTTAACTGGTGTATGTGAAAATAAGGCGCAGAGAAATGACAGTTAACTGCTAGGGACTCAAATGTTCTATTTTTGCATATGAAAATTTTTCTGTCATGATACTTTATTAGTTTTTATGTGGCTGAAATTCATGGAAAAATTAATTAGATTACTAAAACATGTTAATGTGTTAGCGTCAATTTGAGTCCTGTTCTTAATAGAATATTGGATCCTCATACATACCTTTTTGTATTTCTTAGGGTGGAAATATACCCTCACAACAAAGAAGAAAGAATCGCAAGAACATGGGGGACAACTGCACCTGGTTTACCTTATGTAGATGAGGCAATAGCCCAAGCTGGGAACTGGCTAATTGGTGGTGATCTGGAAGTGATCGAACCCATCAAATATAATGATGGTCTTGATCACTATAGGCTCTCACCCCAGCAACTTAGGAATGAATTCGATAAGCGAGGGGCTGATGCTGTGTTTGCCTTCCAATTGAGAAATCCAGTACATAATGGGCATGCCCTGTTGATGAATGATACTAGAAGGCGCCTCTTGGAAATGGGCTTCAAGAATCCCATTCTACTGCTGCACCCTTTAGGTGGCTTCACGAAAGCTGATGATGTCCCGTTGCCTGTGAGAATGGAACAACACAGCAAGGTAGTCATTTGTTTATGTAATTATTTGCTAGTTCAAACTGTGCAAATTACTAAATGTGATCATATGGCAGGTCTTAGAAGATGGAGTCCTTGATCCTGAGACTACTATAGTGTCTATTTTCCCCTCCCCGATGCATTATGCTGGTCCAACAGAAGTGCAATGGCATGCAAAGGCACGGATTAACGCTGGTGCCAATTTCTACATTGTGGGTCGTGATCCTGCTGGAATGGGCCATCCAACGGAGAAGAGAGATCTGTACAACCCAGATCATGGAAAGAAGGTCCTTAGCATGGCTCCAGGTTTAGAGAAACTCAACATATTGCCCTTCAAGGTATTCGATGCACACAAAATTCATTAGCATTTAATGAATTATTATTTATTTGGAGGAAACATGTAATGTTTGATATCCTGTCCTTCTGCGAGATTGTATATATTTAACCAACTATTTGTTGTAAAAACTATTTGCTCCAGGTAGCAGCGTATGATACAGTGGCGAAGCAGATGGCGTTCTTTGATCCTTCACGGAGTAAAGATTTTCTGTTCATCTCAGGAACCAAGGTACAGATAATATTTCACGTAATTGCTTTGCAGCAGAGACAATTTTGTTCTGTCAAAAACTAACTTTACAAATCAAAACCAGATGCGGGCTTTTGCGAAAAGTGGAGAGAACCCTCCTGACGGTTTCATGTGCCCTGGTGGGTGGAAAGTTCTTGTGGACTACTACAATAGTTTGCAAACTGAAGAAGCGGCTGTGGCAACTGTATGAGAAAAACCTACTGGTTTGCTGAGATTGTTCAGTTGCGGCAGGCACAAGATCTTCAGATCTCTCAGAGATATTTTTTAGGGTTGATATTGATTGATGCGATGAAATAGTTATTCCAATTCATCAATTTTTGTAATGTGGTATCATGAAGCTTGACATTGGAACTCACTAGTGCTGGGTAAATTGAGCTGAAATTCCATTGTCATTGTTCTGCAACTGATTCGGTTCACCTACACAACAAATAAAGATGTTTTTTTTTCTCCTTTCTATTACTGTTCTCCGGCAGTGTGAAACCATGTGTGGTTATAGTTCTTTTGTGATGGGAAATTGACAAGTACCGGAAGTGCAAGAAGTGTGTGCGTGGACTAACATTGGTCAGGTTGCAACATCTGTGCCAAGACAACGGTTGTTTGGTTCACGTGTGTGCAGGTGATCAGGGTCGATCTTGGTCAACGGTGGATCGGGACTAGACTCAGGGAGGAGTTGAGGTCCAGAGCGATCAAGGATGTCGGGTGACAAGATTGGACACAAGGTTGCAGACGGTGGACGAACACCGTGTAAGAAGGTCTTCGCAACGGGCTTCACAAGGTCAAGTGCAAGCGCCGGGATTCACGAAGAAATTGGAAGGACAAGTGACTGTATAAATGCACTGTTGCTACAGTAAATGAGATCACTGTAGCCTTGCATGCATGCACGAGGTGATGTGCATATGTGCTATGATTGGTTGGCAGGGAGGCCACCAATCCATCATGATCATGGGCTTCGCCAGGATGCCACACGGCTGGACCGGACTGGCCCAGTCCAATATGGAGCAGGCCAGCATGATCCATGTAACGACGGCCCAGCTCGGCAAGCAAGGGCGTCAAGGCAGGAGGTTTCGGCGACGGCGCGCGCGTGAGGGACACGCAGCAGGCGCAGACTCGACCACGCGCTCTCGCGTGGGAGATCGACTACTTGCGGGACCCACGCCAAATTCGGACGGCGCGCGGGAGGAGAAGGCGCGCACGGGAATTGGCAAGGGCGCTCTCCAAGACGACGTGGCGCTCACTGGTTCGATGCGGAGGAGTCCCGCGTGGGACCCACGCGGTTTTGCGAGCGCGCGCGGGGCAAGGCACGGTCTTGCGTGGCCGCGTGGCGGCTTCCTGTTGGTGCAAGTGATGAGCACGCGGATCCGCACAGCATGGGGAGCTCGGATCGACTACGTGGCAGCAATCTGCTCTACTTCCTTCGAGTCTAAGGAACAGCGGATGGTTAAGATCAAGTCCAGGGTAGGGTTTCGCCCTAAGGGTATTTGAGACAATGTCTTAGGGGTCTTAGGCTATAAATAGAGAGATGGATGCAAGGATGGAGGTTGCTCCTTTTGTAATCCTTTTGAGATGCTCGGTGAGAGAGTTTCGGTGTGAGTTTGGAGTGTGTTTGCCCGAGAGGCTTTTAAGTTTGTGTTATGTTCCTCTGAAGGTGTATGTTTGCTCCTAGTTGAGCGGTTATTTTGCATCACCTATGAATGAAATGATTTGAAGGATTTTGTTTTTGTCTTGTTCATTTAAAATCCGCAATTTAAATTCCGCTTGCAATTTGAACTTTGTGATGATGAGTTTTGCTCTCTCCTCCTCACTTCTCTTCTAGTTTTGAGAATTCCTTCTCTCTTCTTTTCTAGATCCGGCTTCTCCAATAGCCACGGTTCTAGTAAGGATTTTGAGAAATCCGGCTTGATGAGTATTTTCGGGGGCAAGATTTGAATTGCTATATTCACCCCCCCCTCTATAGCCGTTCTTGGTCATTCAATTGGTATCAGAGCCCGGTTAAGTTCGTTGTAACCTAACCGTGGCAACGAACTCCGTTATGGTGGAAAAATACTCTGCGAAACCATTTGTTTTCGATGGACACAATTTTGTCATTTGGAAGGCACGAATGGAGGCCTACCTCCTGTCGCAAGGGCATAATGTGTGGAATAAGGTTAAATCACCTTACGCTGTGCCCGATGATGCTGACATCATGCCTGCAAATGTGGCTCAGGTTGATTTTAGTTATCGTGCAAGAAATGCAATCACTGGTGGAATTTCTTCTGGAGAATTTAATCATGTTCAACACCATAAGTCCGCTCATGACATGTGGATTGCTCTGTGCAATTTCCATGAGGGAAACAATGATATTCAATTGGTTCGTCAGAATCAATTTCATAAAGAATATCAAAGATTTGAGATGCACCCAAGAGAGTCCATTGATTCTTATTTCAAGCGTTTTGGAGAAATTGTTTCGAAGTTGAGATCTGTTGGAAAAGAGTTTTCTAATAATGATAATACTCGTCATCTTTTGAATTGTCTTGATTATGGTGTTTGGGAAATGAAAGTTACTTCCATCACAGAGAGTGCACCTCTGAATGACCTTACCATGGACAAGCTTTACTCAAAGCTAAAAACCCATGAGATGGATGTTTTCCATCGGAAAGGCCTCAAACACTCGATGGCTTTGGTAGCTGATCCCTCTGGTAGTACTTCTTCTAATGACTCAGCTTTTGTGTGTGGTGGCTTCTCTCTTGCCGCTTTACACTCAGTCATTGAGGAGCAATTAGAGAAGATCCCTGAAGATGATCTTGCTCTTTTTGCTAGAAAATTCTCAAGAGCTTACAAAAATGTGAGAGATAGAAAAAGAGGAAAAACCAATGAACCATTTGTGTGTTTTGAGTGTGGAGAGCCTAACCACATAAGAGTAAATTGTCCCAAGTTGAAGAAGAAGAGTGACAAAACGACCAAGAAGCCCGAGGGACAAGGGCGAAAGGGGAAGAAGGATTTGATGAAGAAGGCGATCCACAAGTTCTTGGCGGTTCTTGAGGAGGTGCAGCTTAGCGACATCGACTCCGACGACGATGATCAAGAAAAGGGGGACAAGGACTTCTTCGGGATGTGCTGTCTCGCCAACAACGAGGACTTCATCAACCTGTGTCTCATGGCACTTGAGGATAAGGATGACTCATCGGAGCATCCTGAGGTATGTCTTGATGATATCCCTTCCTTGGATGGTTCTCTTTGTGATGATTCTTGCTCAGATAATGACTCTGTTGATGATGAACTAAGCAAAGAAAGAATGGCACACTTGATGATTGAAATTAGTGACAAGTATAGGTCTTCTAAGTATAAAATTGAAAAACTAAAATCTGAAAATGATGGAATGGCGCTAGAAATTGCTAGGCTTCGATCCATGATTCCTGAGGAGGATACCTGTTCTACTTGTGCTTCATATCTTTCTGAAATTAATCTCCTCAAGGATAAGTTGAAATCATGTGCTTTAGGAGCTGGGAATCCTTCTAGTGCTAGTGCTGCTTGCTCTACTTGCTATGAAATAAAAGTTGATATGGGTTTGCTTGGGTTTGCTTGAGATGGAATTGAAAGAACTAAAAGAAAAATTTGTTCATGATAGGATTGGTAGGTGTGAAAATTGTCCCATTCTCACTAGTGACAATGATGAATTAAGACAACAAGTTGCCATGCTTAGGACCAAGAATGATTTATTAGAATCTTTTGCTACTAAGGAACCTGTTCATTCTTCATGTGCTAATTGTGCTATCCTGGAAACTGAACTAAAAGATGCTAAAACTGTCATTGATTCTATCAAATCTATTGATTCTTGTTCATCATGCATTTCTCTGAAAGTTGATCTTGAGTCTGCTAAGACAGAGAACTCATACCTACAACAATCTTTAGAGAGGTTTGCTCAAGGAAAGAAAAAGTTGAACATGATCCTAGATCAATCCAAAGTGTCCATAAACAATCAAGGTATAGGCTATGATTTTGCTGAGTCTTTGAGGATAGGTACCCATGAGATTTTAGGTGTCACAGATGGGATGATAGAACTAGCTCAAAAACCTATAACCTTCAAGTCTGCAGGTTTCATTGGAAACACTAGTTCTAGTTCACCCAAAACCTCAGAACCAAAGATGGTACCTATGACTAGCAAGTCTAAGCCTGTAGAGTTACCTAGACCCAAAAATCCAAAACAAGTTGAGCACAAGCAAAACCAGAAACAAACCAAGCCTGTAGAGAAAACCAAGTATGAATGCACCTATTGTGGGAAAGCTGATCATTTGGTAGGTTTCTGCCTTAGAAAGGCTAGAAAAGAGTGACAAGAACGTCTTAGGACTAGAAGAACTACTAGAGTCCCTGAGAGGTTCGAGTGTGTGTGTCATTGTCGTTCAAGTGGTGTATCTCGCTTTCCTCACCGAGATGTGCACCCTCGACGTGACCTAGCAGGGTTGGGGCAAAACAGACATGGTCATCTTGCATATAATTCTGCTCATAACACTAAAGATGCTTGTACTCCTCGCATGGTTCAGTACTGGATTCCTAAATCATTTCTCACTAACCCCAGTACTGAATCATCGAGATCTGCTTTGTCTTTCTTGTAGGATTTTGGAGTGGGTAGAAGTAATTCTTGGCTTGTGGACTCCGGTTGCTCACGCCACATGACCGGTGAAGCCAAGTGGTTTACTTCTCTCACTCGTGCATCCGGTGATGAGACCATCACTTTTGGGGATGCGAGCAGTGGACGCGTGATGGCTAAAGGAACAATCAAGGTCAATGACAAATTCATGCTGAAAGATGTGGCACTAATAAGTAAGCTTAAGTACAATTTTCTCTCTGTTTCACAACTCTATGATGAGAATCTAGAAGTTCGTTTCAAAAAAGACAGGTCTCGAGTTCTTGATGCTTCTGAATCTCCTGTTTTTGACATTTCTCGAGTTGGTCGAGTTTTCTTTGCTAACTTCGACTCTTCTGCTCCTGGTCCTTCTCGTTGTCTCATTGCCTCAGAGGATAGGGATTTGTTTTTCTGGCATCGATGTCTTGGTCATATTGGCTTTGACCACTTGTCTCGCATTAGTGGTATGGATTTGATTCGGGGTTTGCCTAAGTTGAAAGCTCCGAAAGATCTTGTGTGTGCACCATGTCGTCATGGGAAAATGACATCTTCCTCCCACAAGCCTGTTACAATGGTTATGACAGATGGACCGGGACAACTGCTTCACATGGATACATGTAGCGCCCGTTCCGTCGTGGCGCCTAGCGGGAAAATGAATTTCTAAAAACCCTAATTGCGAGAATTGTTTCCTTGCTTGCAGTCAGTCTCCGTGCCATTCCGGATCTCAAATCCCCGATCTAACGTCAAGTTCAATCCCAAATCCAAATCCTTCCCAAATCAATCCCACCGCAAAAGTCTATTTTGCCTCCCTCAGGTTCGATGGGTCAAATTCCTCTCGGCCCATCTCTCCCTCCCTCCCCATCTCTCTCTCTCTCTCTCTCTCCCTCTCTCCCCGCTCGGCCCGTAAGCCGCGCCGAGCGCCTCCCCCTCGCTCTCCCTCTCCCCGCCTCTATCCCCGCGAGCTCCCCGCCCGCGAAATCGGCCCCCGCGCGCCGTTGCTTCGCGCACGCGCCCGCGTGGTCGCCGCCCGTGCCGCGCCTGCGCCGTCTGCGCCGCCCGGCCCCGCTGCCCTGCCGCGCCTGTAGCCGCACAGCCGCTCGGCCCCGCGAGCCAGCACGTGTGCCCGAGCCGCGCCGCCCAAATCGCCACGCCGCCCGTTGCTTCCCGCGCGCGCACGCCGTGGTGGCCGACCGCCTGGTCGCCACCGCCGTCAGCCTCTGCCGCGCCTGTCTGCGCCTGCCGTCCGTGTCGCTGCTCTACTCCACACCGCCCAGCCGTCATCGCCGTCGTCATGAACTCGGCCCCGCCTCTCCCCGCGCGTGCTTCCAAGGAAAGGAGACAGGGCTCCTCCTCATCGCCCTCTCTCCCTCCTTCTTTTCCCAAAGAGGCAAGGGGCAAGCCCCCCTTTCTTCCTTCCTTTTTCCTTTTCTCTTCCCCGCCGGCGTCATCCGCCTCTGTCGCCGTTTTGGCTGCGAGCGCCGAGCGCCAGCTCGCACCTTGACCGCCCAAGGTCGGTTTGCAAACCGACATTGCCGCCCTATAAACCCAGGCGCCCTCCCTTCCTCTTTCCCCTCCCAATCTTCCCCGTTTTTCGCCCGCGCCATTGCCGTCCCTCTGTCTCTCTCGCCGACCGCCGCCGTCGCGTGTGCCGGAGGAGCCAGTGCACGCTAGGACGCGGAAGGGGACTCCGGGCGCTCGTCTTCTTCCTCTTCCCCGGCCCGAGGCCGGTGAGATCACTCCCGTGCCGTCGGCCCCTCGTCACTGCGCCCCATCACCCCGCACGGTAGTGCCTCCCTCCGTTCTCCCTCCTCGTTCCATCTCTTCCCCTTAGCTTTGAGTAGCCGCTCGAGTAGTACCCCAGTAGCTAGCTGGCGCCGCATCGACTGCTGCCATCGCTCGCCGTGTGCTCGCCGCCGTCGCCGCCCGAGCTCGGAAGCGTCTCTCGTCGCCGGCCTCCCTCGATGCGTTTCCTCCTAATCCGGCGCAAAGGATGGGTTCCCGTAGCCGCGTAGATGCTCTCACCGCCGGGAATCGGCCCCTCGTGACCTCGTCGCCGTTTCCCCCTTTTCTCTCCGCCAGTTGCCGCCGCCGCAATCCACCGCCGATGAACTCCCTCCGGCGAATCCAAGCCGTTGGCTCGCTCCCTCTCGCTCTCCCTCGTCATCCCGGTGTACACCCCGTTGCCCCTCGTCGTCGCACGGCGTCCCGGAGAAACCGCCGCCGCTCGCCGTCCATTCGCGGTCGGCGCCTTCGTCTTTCTCCAGCCGGCCCGCATGGCAGCCACGTAGGCGCCACGTCGGAGCCACCTCGGCACGACCGGATCGGCTGACCCGGTCAGCCGCTCCCTCCGTTCCCCCCCCCCGTGCGCATGGTCCGCGGTGAGCCGTGAGGCTGCGCGTGGGCCCGCCGCATCCGCGTCCTCCGCGAACCGCGCGCATGCACCGCGCCTCCCTCCCCAAACCCTAGCACGCCCCGCGTCCACCTCATTCACGGTGAGCCGAGTCGCCGACAAGCGGGTCCCACTCGGGACCACGCGGGATGGACCCGGCCCACCGGCTCTCTCTCGCCTCCCCGCCCGCGCGCGCGCCTTGGGCCGCCTTCTTGGGCCGACCGGCCCATTAAGCTCGGCCGAGCCGCCCCTTTCTCTCGGGCCGCGCCCTAGCCGCTCGAGGGAAGTCTATTTCCCCTCCCTCTTTCTTTTCTTTTCTTTTCTTTTCTCAAAAAGGATTTAAATAAATCCTTTTCCTTTAGACCAAAAATCCAATAATCTTAGAAATTCAATATCTTCCCAACCGTAAGTCCGTTTGACTCCGTTCAACTTCCAAAATCCCTCAAACCTCAAGATCTCTCTAATGGCATGCTTAGAGGTCAATAATAGGGCTTTATTTCGCCGTTTGTTGAGTTGTCTCGTTTCGCGTGTAGTTTCGGAGCCCGAAGACCCGCAGTGCGAGGATTTCGAAGATCAAGTTCAAGATCTCGAGCAAGGCAAGTCACCTTTGATCATCTTGCACCTATAATTTAAATCTAAGTAATTCTTTTCTGCAAATATTGCATGAATAGGATTTACACAAGTAATTCGGCCGCGGCTTGCGAGACGGCCTGCCGTCCCCCAATCCTAATTGCTGCAATTACCCTCCTTGAATTATTGAACACTTAAACCTCCCTTGTTAACTGTTGTGCTTCGATGCACGGGCCTTCGGGTACGCGCATCGGAACACCCCCCCTCAAAATATAAAATATCGAACCATGGGTAAAACTTGGGTTTTACAAAAGACTTGGAAAACCCGACACCTGGGTCGGTGCTTGCGAACTAAATGATTTTCCAAAAAAAAAATCGCGGACCGGGTTTCCCGCTCTTGCACTTAAGGACCGTTTCCTTGGAATTTCATCCGAACATAAGACAAGTGCGACCACATGGGTGGAATGGGACACCCCTGGCTGAGTAACTAGCTAATCAGGGGAGCCATGATGCCAAGAGACATGTGGATTCAACGGGGTGGTGTCGGGGAGAACCCCCGGGTTTCCTGGCACAGTATGGTCTGGGACCTAATCTGGTGTTGGTCTGGGACCCCTCTCGTTGACATATGGTGAACCTTTGTCGGCTTTCGAAATGCCTTGTCATGAAAGCCTTAAGGTCTCTAGTCGTGGCCGTTCTGCACGGGCTGGATGATCCGGGTTAGTAATGTCGTGTGGGTAAAGTGTACCCCCTCTGCAGAGGTTATTAAACTGTTCGAACAGCCGTGCCCACGGTCATGGGCGGATGTGAGGTGATTCTTAGCGTAGTTTTGTTTGACTACTGCTTGTGAAATTTGCTGATGTGGTTTGGATTCGATGTTTGGAAAATCTGCGGCTGATGGGATCAGCTAGGCCCGGGTGGCCGTTTGAAAGCTGTTGGCCGAATGCCAACCTTGATCAATTCAAAAGACTGATACCTTGCACATACTCCGATCGGACGAGACGCACTGTCTCATCCGTGTCGTTTGAGAAGCACTCACTTAGTTGTTTCAGAAAAGAGTTTAAATAAAATCAATTGCAAAAACAACAGCCTTTCCTTGAAGCCTGCATTAAACACTTAATCCCCATGGCTTGCTGAGTACTCTCGTACTCACCCTTGCTCTATATAAATAATTCCCCCCCCCCCCCGTTATTGAAGAAGATGAAGCAGATCCCGCCGACGAGGAGTTCTTCCAGGAGCAAGTCGGCTACGATGAGTTTTAGGGTTTCGGCCTAGTTCCCAAGTCGCGCCTGTGATGTTTGGTCTAAGTCTTGGCTTCCGCTTCCCTTTTGTAATGCAGTTGTGAGCTCGAGATCTGTCCGCAGCCCAACATGACTGTACTCCTCCTCTATAATAAAGAGACCTCTGTTGCTGTGATATTCTGTCTTCCTGTGATACCAGCACTGTTTCCTGGGACTGGTATCGATTAACAGGTTAATTTGGAGCATCACGGGCTAGTTCCGCTCGGGGCTAGTTCGGGGCGTGACAAGAGATGGTATCAGAGCACAGGCTTGGCCCTAGGGTGAAACCAGACGTTAGGACGACCCTAAGGATACTAAGTTCAAACTACTTGCGAAAAGCTAAGGCTTCTTTTGGTTTTTTTTTTATTTTCAATAGTTTGTTGCTAAAATGGTTACTGATCTTTTCTCCCTCTTTCAAAATTGTAGATGGCAGTGAACGCCAGCTTCAGCTCCCACGGTTTTGGTGAGGGTCACCACGTCGCTCAGCTTCGTGACCTCGCCCGCTTCCTTGGCTTCTCGTGTCCCGAGTACACGGGGTACTCCGTGGACCGTGTTCCCCCTCACTGTGAGCTCTCTGTGTACCTTTACCCTTGTGGAGGTATACACGAAGCTGGCCTTCGCCCACACCACTTCACTGTGGCCAGGCCCACTCTCCAGATCGCGTACCAGGACCTCTCCTGGACTACGCTTCGTCGCTTGGCCCACGACTACAGCCACCATCTCGAGGGCTCTGCTTTCCGGCAGCTCCCACGCCTTCCTTCCGGCCACACAGACGCCAGGTACCCTTGTCCGTACAGCGAGTCTCAGCCAGTGCTGACTCGCATGGTTGAGCTTTCGGAGGCTCAGGCCACTCAGCACGACCTACTCCTCGAGGCTTACCGCTCCCTTGCCCGCCGCTACGCCGCTCTGGAGGCCCGTCTGACCGAGGAGGATGTCACCTCAGTTGACACTGTCTCTTGGGACTCAGGCCGCCTCTGCCACGCCAGCCACCTGTCCTCCCACAGCTCTCGCGACTCTGCCTGCACCCCCAGTGGCCCGCGCTCCCCCAGCTCGCGTGCGCCGTACTCACCAGTGTACTCCCCCTACCCACACCCAGTTAGCCCCTCCTACACCCCCGGACACACTCCAGTTGCTTCCTCCCACCGTGGCCCACGCTTTATCCGCACTGCGCGGAAGCGTGTTGTTGGTTCTTCCACTGTGTTCCGCTTCGACTACCCAGCTCCCCCACCGCCAGCGACCCGTGCTGCTGCCGACCCTCGACAGGTACCGCCGGTTTCTTCACGTCAGCCAATCGACGTTTCTTCGACTGAGGAGCCGACTACAGGAGGCAGCCAGGCAGACGAGGAGTAGAGGAGGCAGTCTTCAGCATGCCGTCCATGTGATAGGCCCTTTTGTTCCGCCGCCAACTCTTTTGGAGTCATGGCGAGGTAGTGCGTGCGTGTGTTTGATGTGGGTGTTGTTTGGTAGTCTGGTTCTCCTAGGTGGTGTGCGGACAGTCAAGTTCGGCGTAGCACTGTGACTTGTCCACACCCGTTGTATCAGGTGTTTTTATGATTTGAAAAATCCAGTTTATGCCTAGTGCGTGCTACCTGAGTTGTTATTTACTTTGCTCCTTGCCCTCCTAAGTGCTTATCTCATTCTTACCTCGCCCTCTTCTGGGAGTTTAGATGGCTAGCCGCCCCCGCCGTGCTGCTCGTGCACCAACCCGCTTCGGTTTTGAGGAAGGTAGAGTTGAGCCAGAAGCAAATCATGAGTCAGCTAATGAGCAGTCTCACCACAGCAACCGTTCGCACCGTACTGCTTCCCGCAATGCAAAAGTTGAGCAACCCCACCGCAGCAACCGCTCGCATCACACAGCTTCCCGTAATGTAGAGGTGGAACAGTCTCACTGCTCTCACCGCGGTGCCACTCACAATTCTGGAGAAGAACGCATCCCTTCCCCACCTCATGTGGAAAACAGCATGCAACACTTGATGGCAGTTCAGACACAGATCTTGCAAGGATTAGCCGCAGCCATAGCTAGCTTTCAGCATAGTGTGCATGGAAATGGCCACCCTCACTTGGGCAACAATAGATCCAAGCTGACAGACTTTCTGAGGTCTCGTCCGCCAGAGTTCTCTCAGACCGTCGAGCCCGTTGAGGCTGACGATTGGCTGAAGGATGTTGAGAGAAAACTCAACTTAGTGCAGTGTACTCCTGTTGAGAAGACGCTCTACGCCTCTCACCAGCTAAAAGGACCTGCTGCAGATTAGTGGGAGAATTACTACAATGCACACCCTGAACCCACTAACATTGCTTGGGATGAGTTTGCTATGGCTTTCCGTGCAGCTCATGTGCCTGAAAGCACCATTGATATGAAGAAAGAGGAATTTAACATGCTCAAGCAAGGCAACAACACTGTCAATGAGTACCTAAGTCAGTTCAACAAGTTGGCTCGGTATGCCCCTGAGGAAGTAGACACAGACAAGAAAAAGATCAGGAAGTTCTTGAAGGGAATCGCAGTTGGAATGAGACTCCAGTTGCTTGCTCATGACTTCCCCACTTTTCAGCATATGATCAACAAGGCACTTCTACTTGAGGATGCCAGAAAGGAGGCTACCGAAGAATACAAGAAACGCAGGTCTAACCATCAGGGGAATTCTTCCCGAGGCACGCCTCGCCCTCGCTTTGGTCAACCCATGCAATATCACCAGTCGGTCACTTAGGCTAACCGCCAGCCAGGCTATGCCCCTCGTCCTCAGATAAACCGTCCGGCACCTCAGCCGCAGTAGCATGCCCCAAGTGGCAATACTGCGCCAAACAGTGTTACTTCCTTCAAGTCACCACCAGGATTGTCAGCAGTTCAGTGTTTCCGGTGCAACCAGATGGGTCACTAGGCCAGACAGTGCCCTCAGAATCCTACCAACACCAACCCAGGGCATGCAAATGGCAGCACTACCAGAACTCCTACTCCAGCAACAGCTCAGTCTCGTCCTAGCTCTCAGGCAAGTGGATAAGGATCCCGTACTTCCAACAACTTTGGTCGAGGACGGGTGAACCACATTCAAGCTGAGACCGCTCAGGATGATCCAGACGTTGTGATGGGTATGTTCTCTGTCAACTCCGTACCCGCAATAGTTCTGTTTGATTCAGGAGCTTCCCATTCCTTCATATCGCAAGCTTTTGTGAAAAGAAATGGTTGGAAAACCCAAAATTTGCATGTACCAATGATAGTACATTCCCCTGGAAGGAATATAAGGGCAACTCAAATATGCCCGGAAATTAACCTTAGAATTGAGGAAGTTGACTTCCTAGCCAAACCAATAGTCCTAGACTCGCAAAGCTTGGACATCATCCTAGGGATGGATTGGTTGGCTAAGCACAAAGGACAGATAGATTGTGCCGAAAGGTCCATCACCTTGCAAGGACCTGGAGGAAAGCAAGTCCACTTTACCCCTAACACCCCTACCGCAAGTAGGTATATCCTAACCAGTTTGCAAGTCACCTCCTTGGAATCGGTGCCCATAGTCTGTGAATATCCCGACGTATTTCCAGAAGAATTAATGGGTATGCCACTAGACCGAGAAACTGAGTTCGCCATAGAACTGGCACCAGGCACCGCACCAATAGCAAAACGACCCTACCGAATGGCAGCTAATGAATTAGCAGAGGTCAAAAGGCAGATCGAAGAATTAGAGAGTAAAGGTTATGTGCGACCTAGCTCATCCCCTTGGAGAGCCCCAGTGCTTCTGGTTAAGAAAAAGGATGGCTCTGAGAGAATGGTAATCGACTATAGAGCCCTGAATGAAGTAACTATAAAGAACAAGTACCCATTGCCACGGATTGACGATCTGTTCAATCAACTCAAAGGAGCAAGAGTTTTCTCTAAAATTGACTTAAGATCAGGTTACCACCAATTGAAAATCAGATCTGAAGATATCCCGAAGACCGCTTTCTCAACGCGCTATGGTCTGTATGAGTTCACAGTGATGTCCTTCGGACTCACCAATGCTCCAGCATTCTTCATGAACTTAATGAACAAGATCTTCATGGAATACCTGGACCAGTTTGTCGTGGTATTCATCGATGACATCCTGATATACTCCAAGAATGAGGAAGAACATGCTGAACACCTGAGGCTGATAATGGGAAAGCTCAGGGATCATCAACTATTCGCTAAGTTCTCGAAATGCGAATTCTAGTTGGACCGAGTAGCATTTCTTGGACACGTGATCTCCTCCAACGGTGTCGAAGTAGACCCCAGCAAGGTTGAAGCCGTGCTTGCTTGGGATCCGCCCAAGAATGTGTCAGAGATCCGCAGTTTCCTTGGCCTAGCTGGTTACTATCGAAGATTCATCGAAGGGTTCTCTAAGCTAGCCAGACCTCTGACCGAGTTACTAAAGAAGGAAAAGAAGTTTCAATGGTCTACAGCCTGTGAAGACAGCTTTCAAGAAATGAAGAAAAGGTTGACCACTGCCCCAGTTCTCACCTTGCCAGATATCCGAAAAGATTTCGAGATCTTCTATGATGCATCAAGGCAAGGCTTAGGATGTGTCCTAATGCAAGAACGAAAGGTTGTGGCCTATGCATCCAGGCAGCTCAGGCCTCATGAAGTCAACTATCCCACCCATGATCTCGAGTTGGCAGCCGTGGTTCATGCTCTTAAGATCTGGAGGCACTATTTAATCGGGAACAGATGTGAGGTATACACCGATCACCAAAGTCTTAAGTATGTCTTCACTCAGACCGAGTTAAATATGAGGCAGAGAAGATGGTTGGAACTAATCAAGGGTTACGATCTTGGAATTCATTAACATCCTGGTAAAGCTAATGTGGTCGCTGATGCGCTAAGTCGCAAGACCTATTGCAATGTAGCTCAAATATGGCCAGACCAAGATCGCTTGTGCAGAGAATTGGAGAAGTTAAGGCTAACCGTGGTACGGTCAGGTGTCCCTGCCAGCTTGACGGTGCAGCCTACCATAGAATCACAAATCCGAGAAGCTCAGAAAGATCATGAAGGGATAAAAGAATTAATAAAAAGAATACAGGAGAAGAAGGACACCGATTTCTTCATAGACGATCAAGGCACAGTTTGGTGCGGTCCACACATCTGTGTACCGGCCAAGAAAGAGTTAAGAGACCTCATTCTAAAAGAAGCTCATGAGTCCGCCTACTCCATTCATCCAGGAAGTACGAAGATGTACCAGAAAATCAAGGCATACTTCTGGTGGGCTGGAATGAAGCGAGATGTCGCAGAATACGTAGCCCTGTGTGACATTTGCCAGAGAGTCAAGGCAGAGCATCAGAGGCCAGCTGGTCTGCTGCAACCCCTACCGATTCCCAAGTGGAAATGGGAAGAGGTCGGAATGGATTTCATCACCGGTTTGCCAAGAACCCCTAGCGGGTACGACTCTATCTGGGTAATCGTGGATCGACTCACGAAATCAGCTCATTTCGTGCCAGTGAAAACCACCTTTGATGGAAAGAAACTAGCAGAACTCTACATGACCCATGTCGTATGTAGATTTGGCTGTCCCAAGAAGATTGTGTCAGACTGAGGCACTCAGTTCACCTCAAGGTTCTGGAAGCAGTTGCATGAAGCTCTCGGAACCGATCTAAATTTTAGTACAGCTTACCATCCGCAGACCAATGGTCAGACAGAAAGAGTAAATCAAATCCTAGAAGACATGCTACGTGCGTGTGCCCTGGATTTTGAAGGCACTTGGGATCGTTGTTTGCCGTATGCTGAGTTCTCATACAACAACAGTTATCAGGCCAGCATTCAGATGTCGCCAAATGAGGCAATGTTCGGAAGAAAGTGTCGCACTCCCTTGTGCTGGAATGAGGTTGGCGAAGCACTGGTGTTCGGTCCTGACATACTCAAGACAGCAGAAGAACAAGTTAAGCTGATCCGAGAACATTTAAAGACAACTCAGAACCGTCAGAAGAATTACGCTGACAATCGGAGGCGTGACCTTGAGTTCGAAAAAGGAGATCATGTGTGCCTGCGGGTATCACCTCTCTGTGGTATGAGCAGGTTTGGGATGTCCGGCAAGTTAGCACCCCGCTACATCGGCCCTACCTCATAACCGCCAGACGTGGCGAAGTGGCTTATCAGCTTGAGTTACCTGAAGGTCTCACAGATGTGCACAACGTGTTCCACGTGTCTCAGTTGAAGAAGTGTCTCCGTGTTCCAGAAGAACAAGCTCCCCTGGGTAATATCGAGCTGGAAAAGAATCTGACCTACAAAGAAAGACCGATCAAGGTTCTTGAAGAGGCAGAACGTCAGACTCGAAGGAAGACCATCAAGTTCTAGAAGGTCCAATGGAGCAACCATTCCAAAGATGAAGCAACCTGGGAACGACAAGATCTCCGCGCCGAGTTCCCGGAGCTGCTCCCTTAGGTGCTGAATCTCGGGGTCGAGATTCTTGTTAGGGGGGTTGGTTTGTAGCGCCCGTTCCGTCGTGGCGCCTAGCGGGAAAATGAATTTCTAAAAACCCTAATTGCGAGAATTGTTTCCTCACTTGCAGTCAGTCTCCGTGCCATTCCGGATCTCAAATCCCCGATCTATCGTCAAGTTCAATCCTGAATCCAAATCCTTCCCAAATCAATCCCTCCGCAAAAGTCTATTTTGCCTCCCTCAGGTTCGATGGGCCGAATTCCTCTCGGCCCATCTCTCCCTCCCTCCCCATCTCTCTCTCTCTCTCTCTCCCTCTCTCCCCGCTCTGCCCGTAAGCCGCGCCGAGCGCCTCCCCCTCGCTCTCCCTCTCTTCGCCTCCATCCCCGCGAGCTCCCCGCCCGCGAAATCGGCCCCCGCGCGCCGTTGCTTCGCGCGCGTGCCCGCGTGGTCGCCGCCCGTGCAGCGCCTACGCCGTCTGTGCCGCCCGGCCCCGCTACCCTGCCGCACCTGTAGCCGCGCAGCTGCTCGACCCCGCGAGCCAGCACGCGTGCCCGAGCCGTGCCGCCCAAATCGCCGCGCCGCCCGTTGCTTCCCGCGCGCGCACGCCGTGGTGGCCGACCGCCTGGTCGCCGCCGCCGTCAGCCTCTGCCGCGCCTGTCCGCGCCTGCCGTCCGTGTCGCCGCTCCGGTCCACACCGCCCGGCCGTTATCGCCGTCGTTATCGACTCGGCCCCGCCTCTCCCCGCGCGTGCTTCCAAGGAAAGGAGGCAGGGCTCCTCCCAATCGCCCTCTCTCCCTCCTTCTTTTCCAAAAGAGGCAAGGGGCAAGCCCCCCTTTCTTCCTTCCTTTTTCCTTTTCTCTTCCCTGCCGGCGTCATCCGCCTCTATCGCCGTTTTGGCCGCGAGCGCCGAGCGCCAGCTCGCGCCTTGACCGCCCAAGGTCGGTTTCGAAACCGACATTGCTGCCCTATAAACCCAGGCGCCCTCCCTTCCTCTTTCTCCTCCCAATCTTCCCCGTTTTTCGCCCGCGCCATTGCCGTCCCTCTGTCTCTCTCGTCGACCGCCGCCGTCGCGTGTGCTGGAGGAGCCGGTGCGCGCTAGGACACGGAAGGGGACTCCGGGCACTCGTCTTCTTCCTCTTCCCCGGCCCGAGGCCGGAGAGATCACTCCCATGCCGTCGGCCCCTCGTCACTGCGCGCCATCACCCCACACGGTAGTGCCTCCCTCCGTTCTCCCTCCTCGTTCCATCTCTTCCCCTTAGCTTTGAGTAGCCGCTCGAGTAGTACCCCAGTAGCTAGCTGGCGCCGCCCCGACTGCTGCCGTTGCTCGCCGTGTGCTCGCCGCCCGAGCTCAGAAGCGTCTCTCGATGCGTTTCCTCCTAATCCGGCGCAAAGGATGGGTTCCCATAGCCACGTAGATGCTCTCACCGCCGGGAATCGGCCCCTCGTGACCTCGTCGCCGTTTCCCCCTTTTCTCTCCGCCGATTACCGCCGCCGCAATCCACCGCCGACGAACTCCCTCCGGCGAATCCAAGCCGTTGGCTCGCTCCCTCTTGCTCTCCCTCGTCATCCCGGTGTACACCCCGTCGCCCCTCGTCGCCGCACGACGTCCCGGAGAAACCGCATCCGCCCGCCGTCCATTCGCGGCCGGCGCCTTCGTCTTTCTCCAGCCGGCCCGCGTGGCAGCCACGTAGGCGCCACGTTGGAGCCACCTCGGCACGACCGGATCGGCTGACCCGGTCAGCCGCTCCCTCCGTTCCCCCCCCATGCGCATGGTCTGCGGTGAGCCGTGAGGCTGCGCGTGGGCCCGCCGCATCCGTGTCCTCCGCGAACCGCGCGCATGCACCGCGCCTCCCTCCCCAAACCCTAGCACGCCCCGTGTGCACCTCACTCACGGTGAGCCGAGTCGCCGACAAGCGGGTCCCACTCGGGACCACGCGGGATGGACCCGGCCCACCGGCTCTCTCTCCTCCCCGCCCGCGCGCGCACCTTGGGCCGCCTTCTTGGGCCGGCCGGCCCATTAAGCTCGGCCGAGCCGCCCCTTTCTCTCGGGCCGCGCCCTAGCCGCCCGAGGGAAGTCTATTTCCCCTCCCTCTTTCTTTTCTTTTCTTTTCTTTTCTCAAAAAGGATTTAAATAAATCCTTTTCCTTTAGACCAAAAATCCAATAATCTTAGAAATTCAATATCTTAGAAATCCAATAATCCTTCTATCAAGTTCAAGATCTCGAGCAAGGCAAGTCACCTTTGATCATCTTGCACCTATAATTTAAATCTAAGTAATTCTTTTCCGCAAATATTGCATGAATAGGATTTACACAAGTAATTCGGCCGTGGCTTGCGAGACGGCCTGCCGGCCCCCAATCCTAATTGCTGCAATTACCCTCCTTGAATTATTGAACACTTAAACCTCCCTTGTTAACTGTTGTGCTTCGATGCACGGGCCTTCGGGTACGCGCATCGGAACACCCCCCTCAAAATATAAAATATCCAACCATGGGTAAAACTTGGGTTTTACAAAAGACTTGGAAAACCCGACACCTGGGTCGGTGCTTGCGAACTAAATGATTTTCCAAAAAAAAAAATCGCGGACCGGGGAACGTACCGGGTGTATGGTTTCCCGCTCTTGCACTTAAGGACCGTTTCCTTGGAATTTCATCCGAACATAAGACAAGTGCGACCACATGGGTGGAATGGGACACCCCTGGCTGAGTAACTAGCTAATCGGGGGAGCCATGATGCCAAGAGACATGTGGATTCAACGGGGTGGTGTCGGGGAGAACCCCCGGGTTTCCTGGCACAGTATGGTCTGGGACCTAATCTGGTGTTGGTCTGGGACCCCTCTCGTTGGCATATGGTGAACCTGTGTCGGCTTTCGAAATGCCTTGTCATGAAAGCCTTAAGGTCTCTAGTCGTGGCCGTTCTGCACGGGCTGGATGATCCGGGTTAGTAATGTCGTGTGGGTAAAGTGTACCCCCTCTACAGAGGTTATTAAACTGTTCGAACAGCCGTGCCCACGGTCATGGGCGGATGTGAGGTGATTCCTAGCGTAGTTTTGTTTGACTACTGCTTGTGAAATTTGCTGATGTGGTTTGGGTTCGATGTTTGGAAAATCTGCGGCTGATGGGATCAGCCAGGCCCGGGTGGCTGTTTGAAAGCTGTTGGCCGGATGCCAACCTTGATCAATTCAAAAGACTGATACCTTGCACATACTCCGACCGGACGAGACGCACTGTCTCATCCATGTCGTTTGAGAAGCACTCACTTAGTTTTTTCAAAAAAGAGTTTAAATAAAATCAATTGCAAAAACAACAGCCTTTCCTTGAAGCCTGCATTAAACACTTAATCCCCATGGCTTGCTGAGTACTCCCGTACTCACCCTTGCTCTATATAAATAATTCCCCCCCCCCCAGTTGTTGAAGAAGATGAAGCAGATCCCGCCGACGAGGAGTTCTTCCTGGAGCAAGTTGGCTACGATGAGTTTTAGGGTTTCGGCCTAGTTCCCAAGTCGCGCCTGTGATGTTTGGTCCAAGTCTTGGCTTCCGCTTCCCTGTTGTAATGCAGTTGTGAGCTCGGGATCTGTCCGCAGCCCAACATGACTGTACTCCTACTCTATAATAAAGAGACCTCTGTTGCTGTGATATTCTGTCTTCCTGTGATACCAGCACTGTTTCCTGGGACTGGTATCGATTAACAGGTTAATTTGGAGCGTCACGGGCTAGTTCCGCTCGGGGCTAGTTCGGGGCGTGACAATACGGTTGGTCCTGCTCGGGTCCAGTCAGTTGGGGGGAAGTGGTATGTCTTGGTTGTTGTGGATGATTTCTCTCGCTACTCTTGGGTCTATTTTCTTGAATCAAAGGAGGAAACGTTTGGCTTCTTTCAGTCTCTTGCTCGTAGTTTGGCTTTGGAGTTTCCTGGTGCTCTTCGAGCCATTCGCAGTGATAATGGCTCTGAATTCTAAAATTCTACATTTGAATCTTTTTGTGATTCTTCTGGAGTTGAACATCAGTTTTCTTCGCCATATGTCCCACAACAGAATGGGGTGGTTGAGAGGAAGAACCGCACCCTTGTGGAGATGGCACGAACTATACTTGATGAGTTTACTACTCCAAGAAAGTTCTGGACTGAAGCTATTTCTGCTGCTTGTTTTATCTCCAATCGTGTGTTTTTGAGAACTATCTTGCACAAGACGCCATATGAGCTCAGATTTGGTCGTCGACCAATTCACATCTCAGGGTCTTCGGTTGCAAGTGCTTTGTTCTTAAACCTGGTAATTTGGACAAGTTTGAATCTCGATCTGTGGATGGCATTTTTCTTGGCTATGCTACTCATTTTCGGGCTTATTGAGTTTATGTTCCCTCAACTAACAAAATTGTGGAGACTTGTGAAGTCACTTTTGATGAGGCTAGCCCAGGAGCTAGACCAGAAATTTCAGGTGTTCCAGATGAAAGCATCTTTGTGGATGAGGATTCAGATGATGACGATGATTCCATTCCTCCACCTCTAGACAGTACACCACCAGTGCAAGAAACCGGTTCTCCTTTGACTACATCGCCTTCAGGAGATGCACCAACTACATCATCTTCAGCAGCTGAGGAGATTGATGGTGGTGGCACATTAGGACCGACAGCTCCCCGACACATCCAGAACCGACATCCGTCTGACTCGATGATCGGAGGCCTGGGTGAAAGGGTAACTAGAAATCGGTCTTATGAACTTGTCAATTCAGCATTTGTTGCCTCTTTTGAGCCCAAAAATGTTTGTCATGTTTTATCTTATGAGAATTGGGTTAATGCCATGCATGAAGAATTAGAAAATTTTGAAAGAAACAAAGTTTGGTCTTTGGTAGAACCTCTCTTGGGTTTTAATGTGATTGGAACAAAATGGGTTTTCAAAAACAAACTAGGTGAAGATGGTTCAATTGTTCGAAACAAAGCTAGACTGGTTGCACAGGGTTTCACCCAATTTGAGGGCTTGGATTTTGAAGAAACCTTTGCACCAGTTGCTAGATTAGAAGCTATTCGAATTCTTTTGGCTTTTGCTGCTTCAAAAGGTTTCAAGCTTTTTCAAATGGATGTGAAAAGTGCTTTTCTGAATGGTGTTATTAAGGAAGAGGTCTATGTCAAACAACCTCCGGGTTTTGAAAATCCAAAATTTCCAAATCATGTGTTCAAACTTGATAAAGCTCTTTATGGTTTAAAACAAGCTCCCAGAGCCTGGTATGAAAGATTGAAAACCTTTTTGCTTCAAAATGGTTTTGAAATGGGGGCAGTTGATAAAACTCTCTTTACTCTTCATAGTGGCATTCATTTTCTTCTTGTCCAGATATATGTTGATGACATCATATTTGGTGGCTCTTCTCATGCACTTGTTGCCCAGTTTTCTGATGTGATGAGCAGGGAATTCGAAATGAGCATGATGGGAGAGCTGACTTTCTTCCTTGGACTTCAAATCAAGCAAACCAAGGAAGGAATCTCTGTACATCAAACCAAGTACTCCAAAGAGCTCTTGAAGAAGTTCGACATGGCCGACTGCAAGCCAATCGCCACTCCCATGGCAACTACTTCATCGCTTGGTCCTGATGAGGACGGTGAAGAAGTTGACCAGCGCGAGTACAGAAGCATGATCGGCTCCCTCCTCTACCTGACTGCGTCAAGGCCGGACATCCACTTCTCCGTGTGCCTGTGCGCGAGGTTTCAGGCTTCTCCAAGAACATCACATCGCCAAGCAGTCAAGCGCATCTTCCGCTACATCAAGTCTACACTTGAGTACAGTATTTGGTACTCCTGCTCTTCTGCCCTTTCAGTTCGAGCTTTTTCAAATGCTGATTTTGCTGGGTGTAAGATTGATCGCAAAAGTACTTCTGGCACTTGTCATTTTCTTGGCACTTCTTTGGTCTCTTGGTCCTCTCGTAAGCATTCTGTTGCTCAATCAACAGCAGAGGCTGAGTACGTAGCTGCTGCTAGTGCATGTAGTCAAGTTCTTTGGATGATTTCAACTCTGAAAGATTATGGTCTGTCTTTCTCTGGTGTTCCTCTGCTTTGTGATAATACAAGTGCAATCAATATTGCAAAAAATCCAGTTCAACACTCCAGGACCAAGCACATTGAGATACGGTACCACTTTCTCCGAGACAATGTTGAGAAAGGTACCATTGTGCTAGAATTTGTTGAATCTGAAAAACAATTGGCAGACATTTTTACAAAACCACTTGATCGCTCTCGTTTTCAGTTCTTGCGGAGTGAGTTAGGGGTGATCCACCCCTATGGCTTGATTTGAGGGGGAGTTGTTTCTCCTTTGCATGCATTTGTAACATATTGCATCATGTTTACTTTATGCATTGTATTATACACTCTTCAATTGAGCTTTGCTTGTTATCTCTTGGTCATCACTATGCTATGCATGTATCCCTCTTATGCTAGTTTGATCTCTTGTCTAGCTTTCATTTGCTTAAATAGCTTGTGTGATCATGTTATGCTGTTCAAGCTTGTTGAAACCTACTTAAATTGACTATTCATTTGAACTTAATCAATGTGCAATGCTTGCTCTAGAAGTTTGTTTAAATTGAAGTATCCATCTCTTACTCATGCCTTGTTTACATTCTTTTTGCAATAACTGTCAGTACATGCTTATGAATGCTCATGCTTATGCATCCATACTTTGTATCTTTCATGCTTTACAAGCTTTATCTCTGTTTTTGTCCGGGCTATGTCACGACCGGAAATAACCCAACGGGCGTTCCTTACGTGCGTGTATTATTCCTTGTCCCAGGAGGCAAGGTACACCAGAAGTTGATACAATTCAGAGTTTAATAAGCGGAAGCGTAAATAGTTAATTATTACATGGGCAGCGACGGCCCAGCACACTCAAAGACAACGAAAAACAGCGGAAGACTAAGGCGACGACCACAGGCGCTTGACGGCAGGCACGAGCTAGACACCAAAGCCTTCATCTTCCAGGGGCTCCTCTTCTGGGTTTGGGAAAAAATTGAGCAAGACTGAGTACAACCACCGTACTCAACAAGACACACCCACAAGTGCAGCATAAATGCAAAGGAGTACAAAGGAGTTATAGTATAGGGGTTAGGTTTTGCAATAAACAGCATTATAAGACCCTTAGTTGCTCAAAGCTAAATTTAAAACACGATCCTAGAACTATTTAATATTATTAAACAAGGCCGTGAACCCACACGAACCTGCCTTAACCCAAGGCCTACGATGATTCAGACCAAACTGACAACCCGACCCTGGGTCCCAGCTCGTCCCAAGCCAACCCAGGCCAACCATTCCACATTTTAGTTATTAAGCAGGTTTTAAGAATTAAAAACACTAACTTGGGTACATTGCTAGGCTTGCCCATAACCGAGGGCGCGGCTATTCGAATAAGTTTTACTCTGATCAGAGGTGTACATCTTTACCCACAAGACACGTCTTCCTCACGTGCAACCACGTGCCACATACCACCACGGCATATGGACGGAAGACATGACATAGTTTCCAACCCATCCTAGCCATAGACAAGAGTACCGACCCAACCCACCTACGGCCGGAACCCCCGGACAGGCAGGCAGAATTGAGCCCCTAGCAGCAGGACACCAGCCCTGTGCTATGACATCTCGACTACCGGGCCGCAGCCCGTGTAGCCTTCATTTGTCCTAGAGATGTCCATCGACCCCCGACTTCGTCCATCTCCATCCGTGTACTTTTGTTTATAACCAGACTGAGCCACAAACTAAGCCTTACCCACTAGACATGTGGAAGTACGGTAGTGCTTTGCAACAGAGGCCCGAAGACCGGTCCTTATGTGGCCGAGGTGCTACTATCAAAACCATGCACCCCGAGCCCAGCCTAAAACCATTTTGGGGGTTTTGAATAGAGGGGGAGGTGTGCATCCAATTCCACAATAATCCAACCATTCCAATATGTCCAGGTGATATGAATATTCCCAAAGTCTAGAGTTATAAAACCACCTAATGTTGCCTAATTAATCAGCGAAGCATCTACCTAAATTCTTACTAGTGGAACCATGAATAGAGTGCCCACTAGTTGGGGTTTTGTTTATTCTAGGGTGAACAAGGTAATAATAACAATAACAACAATAATAAGGTCATAACAAAGGTAAATAGGCATGGCTAAATAAAACAGTGATAACGCGGGAATTTAAATAAAGCGATAATGCAATAATTTAAATCAAAGTAATTTCACAAAGTGGGATCCAATATGTTCAAAGAATGATGTGACTTGCCTTGCTCGCTTTCCCAAACGTCGGCTTCAACCTCCACGAAGAGCGGATCTTCCGAAGCTGCAGCGTCTACACGACCACCGGAAAAGAAAAGGGCTTTTACTCTAATAAACTCCATATAACAAGCAGAAACAAAGCACAAAAATGGGTTCTTGACTTCTTAAGGAAAAATTAGAGACTTGAACGGTCCAATTCCGAGTTCAAATGGCCAAGTTATGGCCATTTGAAGTTTATATGCTCTTTAAATGAATATTTACGAATTTCTTCATTTAAATTTTAATTTAAAAATATATTTATTGCGTCAGCCGGGACAGAGGGCGCGCGGACTGGGTCCACGGGAGTGGGACCCACGCGGCAGCCTCACGGTCCACGGTGGACCGGGTGCACTCACACCGGCCGGCGTCGTGGGCCCCACGCGTCAGCCGCACCCGAGGGCGCGGGCGGCTGATGGCCAGGCCCCACGCGGCAGCCGCTAGGCGCGCCCGGAGGCGGCCACATCGGCGCGGCCGGCGGGAGGCGGCGCGCCCGCGCCCCTATGGTCGCCGGAGGCGGCCATAGGCACGGCGGAGCGGCGGCCAGGAGAGGGGAGGGAAAGGGGGAAACGAAGCGGCGGTCCATGGCTCACCCCGGGTCGACGGCGACGACGGAAACGGCGACCGGAGCGGAGGAAGGCGGCGGCGCGGCTCGGGTAGACGGGGTCGACGGCGCTCCGGCGGTCGGCGAGCGAAACGGAGGGGTGGACAAGGTCGGCGAGGATGCGGCGAAGCCGAAGGAGGCGGCGCCGAGGTGGGAGGTGGTCCGGGGCGACGACGGCGGCGGACCGGAGCTCGGTGGCGACGGCGGAGAGAGAGAGTGACGGCGCGAGCTCGATTCCGGCGAGGAGAGAGGGCGGTGAGTGGCGGAAACGGTGATGGGGAGCTCGGGGAGGGTTTATATAGGCTTGGGAGTGAGAGAGGGCGGCCGGAGGAGGGGGAAATGGGCGCGGGAGACCCGGCCGCCATTAATGGCGCCGGCGAGGTTAGGGGAGAGGTTTCCAAACGAATCCGAGGGAGAGAGGGAGGGAAAAATGGGGGAAAAGGGGGAGGGGATCCCGGGGAATAATCCCCCCCACTTTAATGCACGCGGGGACGGCGGGATACGGCGGAATCGGCGGCGGCGGCGGCGCTTGGCGCGGGCGGGGCGGCGGGAGCGGCGGGAGGAAGGGGATGACGGGTGGGCCTCACCCGTCAGTGAGGGTGGCGGGCGGGCCCGCCCGTCAGCGGCGCGCGCGCGGGAAGGGCCGAGTGGGCCGCGGGGGAGAGGAAAGAGGGGGAGGGAGATGGGCCGAATTTGGCCCATTAGAGGGGAGAGGGTGATTTTTAGGGTTTTCTTTTTATAAAACCTTTTTAACTTTATTTATTTCTTAATAATTATTATTTGTGCTCTGAAAATTCCACTAAAATTTATTTACACATTTTAGGCTTTTAGGAAATATACAAAAATCCTCCAAGCCCTATTTGACTTTTAACTTTGCACATTTTAATTTTTGAAGGCTTTCACAAGCATTTTAATTATTCTAGGCATAATTTAGAGGATGTATTTTAGGGTCGATTTGGGACGCGACAGGCTACTGAGTGTGTTTATGCATGAGTAGTGCCGAAGATAGCACTGAGACAGCCTGTAATGGGAACTCTAGCTGGAAAACTTGATTGAGGTCAGACGGCAGTGTTTGGCACAACCATCACTTGCTGACTGATAAGATCAGGTGGACCGTCGTGATTGTGCTATTGTCTTTAAAAAAATCATAAAAATAAAAGTCATGAGAAAAGATTAAAATCTCATGTTCTATGCTTTGTTATCATGTTGATACTCTTTATGAACTGGGCATTAGCACATTAGCATGGGTTCATTGCTTTGATTATGTAAATCTAGCATGGTTATGAGTTGGTTTGCTTTCTTTTAAGCTTCTTCTAGATATAGCTATGCAAACTAAATCACTAATTCACTTGAAAGCTTTTTGCTTGCTGGCGATACTTTCTTGATATTCATGACTTGTTTCATACTTCTTTTGCACATGCTTAGCTAGGCTTGAGCACATGCTTGTATCTGTGTGATCTAGTCTACTTTTTGATGCCTTTAGATAACTCTCAAAGTTTCAATCATTTTCATTTTGCATTTTTGTCTCCTTTTGGTCTTGATGGCATCATTGACAAAGGCGGAGAGAAATTTGCACTTATTGAAAATTAAAACTTGCTTTAGATCTTGGTGAAAGGGGGAGTTTGGCACATAGGGGGAGCATTCTTGCATTTGCATTTGCATCCCTTTTCTTCTTGTCACTTGGTCTTGATTTTTCGCGATTTCAAAATAACCAAAGTTCGAGTTTTGCAAAATGGTTTGCTTTGTGAATCAAAAATCAAATTTTCAAATTTTTGCTTGAGATTGTCAATGTTCCCATCAAGGGGGAGATTGTGAAACCATGTGTGGTTATAGTTCTTTTGTGATGGGAAATTGACAAGTACCGAAAGTGCAAGAAGTGTGTGCGTGGACTAATATTGGTCAGGTTGCAACATCTGTGCCAAGACAACGGTTGTTTGGTTCATGTGTGTGCAGGTGATCAAGGTCGATCTTGGTCAACGGCGGATCGGGACTAGACTCAGGGAGGAGTTGAGGTCCAGAGCGATCAAGGATGCCGGGTGACAAGATTGGACACAAGGTTGCAGACGGTGGACGAACACCGTGTGAGGAGGTCTTCGCAACGGGCTTCGCAAGGTCAAGTGCAAGCGCCGGGATTCACGAAGAAATTGGAAGGAGAAGTGACTGTATAAATGCACTGTTGCTACAGTAAATGGGATCACTGTAGCCTTGCATGCATGCACGAGGTGATGTGCATATGTGCTGTGATCGGTTGGCAGGGAGGCCACCAATCCATCATGATCATGGGCTCGGCCAGGATGCCACACGGCTGGACCGGACTGGCCCAGTCCAATATGGAGCAGGCCAGCATGATCCATGTAACGACGGCCCAGCTCGGCAAGCAAGGGCGTCAAGGCAGGAGGTTTCAGCGACGGCGCGCGCGTGAGGGACACGCGGCAGGCGCGGACTCGACCGCGCGCTCTCGCGTGGGAGATCGACTACTCGCAGGACCCACGCCAAATTCGGACGGCGCGCGCGGGAGGAGAAGGCACGCACGGGAATTGGCAAGGGCGCTCTCCAAGATGACGTGGCGCTCACTGGTTCGATGCGGAGGAGTCCCGCGTGGGACCCACACGGTTTCGCGAGCGCGCGCGGGACAAGGCACGGTCTTGCGTGGCCGCGTGGCAGCTTCCTGTTGGTGCAAGTGATGAGCACGCGGATCCGCACAGCATGGGGAGCTCGGATCGACTACGTGGCAGCAATCTGCTCTACTTCCTTCGAGTCTAAGGAACAGCGGATGGTTAAGATCAAGTCTAGGGTAGGGTTTCGCCCTAAGGGTATTTGAGACAATGTCTTAGGGGTCTTAGGCTATAAATAGAGAGATGGATGCAAGGGTGGAGGTTGCTCCTTTTGTAATCCTTTTGAGATGCTAGGTGAGAGAGTTTCGGTGTGAGTTTGGAGTGTGTTTGCCCGAGAGGCTTTTAAGTTTGTGTTATGTTCCTCTGAAGGTGTATGTTTGCTCCTAGTTGAGCGGTTATTTTGCATCACCTATGAATGAAATGAGTTGAAGGATTTCGTTTTTGTCTTGTTCATTTAAAATCCGCAATTTAAATTCCGCTTGCAATTTGAACTTTGCGATGATGAGTTTTGCTCTCTCCTCACTTCTCTTCTAGTTTTGAGAATTCCTTCTCTCTTCTTTTCTAGATCCGGCTTCTCCAATAGCTGCGGTTCTAGTAAAGATTTTGAGAAATCCGGCTTGATGAGTATTTTCGGGGGCAAGATTTGAATTGCTATATTTACCCCCCCCCCCCCCCCCTCTGTAGCCATTCTTGGTCATTCAGGCAGATAGTGCAATGATCAATTAACATACTGTAGTTGGTGTAGAGCCTAAAATTTATTCCAGTTATATAGAAATGCATAGTGCCACCGTGCAACTTTCAAGCAAGTATGCTGAGGCTACTACAGTATATAAGCAAGAACGAGTGTCCCCCAAAATAAGCAAACTGTACACCACCTTAGAATCATCAGCAATGTTCACATTGAAACATGCAATTTAATATTTTAATTGCACCAGATAATGAGTCAATGGACAATAAATAGGTGCACAGCCATCAGAGAATCAGATGACTGTTGTAACTTGAACAATCTTGTGCCTCAGCTGCCATGTCATCACTCAAAACACACATCCAGAGGATCATCAACAACACAACAACGACATAACAAAATAGAATATATGCCCCCAATTACTGGTACTGAACTGAAGTAAAACAGTAAGCCTGAAGTGCACAGAGAGTAATTTAGAGAAGATGAAAAACCTTTTCATCAGGACATAAGCGATCTTTTGCCAATATGGATATCCAGCCTTCTGCCAGCTCCTCATGAGCAATTCATCGCAATCGTCAACCTCAAAAGACTGCACAGATGCAGGCAGTTCCGGAAGTGACTGAATCTCTTTGCAACAACACAGATACTCAAGCGATATGATGTCAGAGTTCACCAAATTTACTGGCGGACTGTCCCAGTTGCAGCAAGTCAGTTCGAGGGATGTCAGTGAATTAAGCTGCTTCAGGATATCTTCTCCCCTCAGCTCCTCCGGTTCGTGGATTTTAAGGCACCACATGGATGAGCAGCCTTCTGTTGACAGTAGCTGTGGCAAAAGAGGTATGTCATCAATGACAAGGCCACGAACACTACGCAGTTTTTCAACCCCGGCTTCTCCTCTTTTTGGGGTTTTTCTTTTGGAGGGTTTTTGAAGGTTTTTTTTCTTTTTTTTAGGAAATGAACCCAATATTTTCCACCGTGATCTTTTAAACAAATTAGTTATAGCTCTCACAAATACTACTCACTCCCCTCGAAAAAAAAAACTACTCACTCCATTTTATATTATAAGTCGTTTTGACTTCTTTTAGTCAAACTTTTTTCCAGTACGATCAACTTTATGAAAAAATATATCAACATTTCAAAACAAAACAAGCATATTCTTTAATGAAAACTAATTTCGTTTGATAGATGTAGCTAATATTTTTATAACTTAGTTAAACTTAAAAAATTAGGAAAAGAAATATAATATGAAATGAAAAGGAGGGAGTATTATTTCCTTAGAAACACTCAAAATTAGGAGCTTTGTTAATTCCTAACACGAGGTTCAATATCATGGAAATATTCTTTTGTGTTTCTCTCTCTTCTCGTCCACACGTTTTTCATGTGTTCCTTTCAAATGCCGATTCGTATAATTTTCTAATATATATTTTGCGATTCTTAAAATTTGATGTGCTAGGACATTCTATGTAATACCTAATATTTTCAAATTTAAAGTACGGAAACTAAAAAATTGAATCCAACAAAAAACTTTTTCCAAAATTACATCATGCTGAGTGTTATTGGAGTTTACATTGATTTGTGTGGGTGCCAACATTCAACTTAATTCAAAATAAAATGTCTTGAATGAGTTATCTCAAAGTGGAAAAACCTCTCTCAAAATCCAATCGAAACCTTTGAGGGAAATAGTTAAAAAATAAATTAAATCAAATTATATTACAACGAATCCATGAAAGAACCCCTAGCGAAATTCAATCTCTCCTCTTCCTCTCCTGGCCCAGCCCAACTCAGCCCTTCCTCCCTCTCAGCCCAGCTTGCCACCTCCATAATCCTCTCCCTTTCTTATCATGTGGAAATAAGTCCACTTTGACTACCTCAAACATGGGTGTAATCTAATTCGTATCTTTTAACCGCAATATCAGATATCTTATCTCCCTAGCTATTAAAATTGGAGTAATTTCACTCTCAGGAAAGTACTGAAAGTGGTATTCGCTGACATGGTGTCCACATGCCATCCTAATCATTAAAGAAAATTAAAAATAGTGAACCCACCTATCATACTCCCCTCTATCTCCCTCTCCATGATCTCCTTCCTTCTAGATCCCACACACTCTCTCCCCAGTGTGTTTCTCCCCCTGTCATGGGAGCTTGGGTGATGGTGGCAAGGGAGATGGAAGGTTGAGGAGTGCACAGGCATGGCGGTGGGCGGCAGCAGGGCAATGGCGGCAAGGGAGCTCAGCGGTGGCATCAAGCGGTGTGGTGATGAGGAGCGGCCGCCCTAAGCACCTCCTCATTCACAGCACGATTCCGACACGGAGACAGCGATTAAGAAAGTTAAGTTTGTTTATGGAACTTTGTATGATTGTTTGTTTACATGTTATCTACATGTTTGATTTTTTGTAAAATTTTATTAAAAAAAGTTATAAAGTTTCCTTCTAAGATATGGTTTCCATATAAGTAGTACGCTATTCATCCCAAAATGATTATCATATATGTTTATGAACCAAGAACAAGAATAATTTAAATCATATCAATTAAGACACCATGCACACATTCTCTCATAATACATGCATCGATTAAAACATCATGTGAATTACACCCTAGCATGCACATATTCTCCCATACTGCATTTATTGTATTCCAATGAAATTCATGTCTATGCGATTTGTATGATGATCAATTTGAGAAATTTTGGATTACATTATATGATGATCAATTTGGGAAGGAGAGAGTAACGTCGTTGTTGAAGGATTTGCCAAATAATCAGTCTTTATCGCCTCGTTTTCGCCAGCTCGGACTAGGGCCCGATCTGCTCATAATTTGCTGCAGTTGATAAGGAAATCTCCCATCTAAATTGAATAAACAAACCTAATCAAGACCAGGTACGAGTTGACCTAATTATTAGCAGTACTGTAATGCGAGGGCACGGTTTGAGCTTGACTTGACCTGCAACAACCAAAAAAGCAAAAACATAATTAAGCATCAATATATATATCAGCACCGATTAATTGTCCCCATCTTCCTCATTTCCGCTTGCATCTCTCACAAGAAATGGCACTTTGGCAGAGAAGGGAAGAATAACTAGCTAATAAGCTAGAGCTTGCCGACGATCATGGCGGAGGTTGCTGCGATTGGGTGGGCGATCTCCATCTTGGGGTGGCTGGCATCACCCATCACCACAAGGCTCTTCAACCATGGCTTCTCCCTCCTCGCCTTTGTCAAGCGTGTCAGTGCCGAGGGTAGCCGGACCGCGGCTACGAAGTTCGTAGCCTGGATCGGTTGAGGCGTCAGGAGGTTTCCCTGTGCGCCCTATGGTGGAAGGAGGTAGATTCAGGAGAGGAGGGAGATTAGGGAAAGTAGATTCATATTTCTTGCCGATCAAATGGCTGCTTACATAGTTTATATGGGCATTAGGCCTCACTAATACAAGGAAATGGTCATTATTTCTCCCTAATTAAGGCTTTCCTTGTTTGCAACTTTCCAAATCACCTAATCCTTGATTATTGCTGCTTGCTGCGCCTGATCCTGGTTGCTATCTTTGCTGCGCCGGTGATAATGGCGCCCCCACATGACATCTCTCCCCCCCTCGACGAGCAGCTCGTCCTCGAGCTGAAAAGATGGATAGCGGTCAAGGAAACCTTCAACGTCTTCCCAGGTGGCAGAGGCAGCCGGTTCACCCTTCCAGTGGACAAGGATTTGCTTAACGCCTCGGGCTAGGCGCGAGCGGACCGCGCGCTCTGGTTCCGGAACCACAGCCCCATGATGTGTTGGTGGTAGCGCTGGAGGGGCTGTTGGTGGAGTGCCCACGAACTTCTTGAGGAGGCCGACATGGAAGACGTTATGGAGACGCGCGTGCGGTGGGAGCTCGAGGCGGTACGCGACCTCATTGACGATGCCGATGATGCAGTACGGCCCGTAGAACCGCGGCTTCAGTTTGCCTTTGGTGGGGACGTTGAGGGAAGCAGGGGCGCGGTGACGGAGACGGAGCCACACCCAGTCGCCGATGTTGTAGCGGACGTCACGATGAGTCTTGTCGTAGTGGCGCTTGTAGATGGCTTGAGCTTATTCGAGACGATAGCGAACATCAGCGATGAACTCGTCTCTGTCCGCCATGCTCTTGGCGACGGCAGCCACCCTTATCTCGCCGGGCTCATAGGAGCGGATGGTAGACGGGTCACGGCCGTAGACAACCCGGAACAGTGTATCTTGAGCGCGGATTGGAAGGCAGTGTTGTAGATGTACTCCGCCCAAGGAAGCCAGCGAAGCCATTGGCGTGGACGGTCCCCGGTGAGGCAGCGGAGATACATGACGATGACTTTGTTGGCTGCTTCGGTTTGCCCATCGGACTGCGGGTGGAACGCCGACGTCATGTGGAGTTTGGCGCCGCTAAGACACATGAGCTCCTTCCAAAACAGGGCGGTTGTAGACCCCCGATTTTTGGAAATCGGAAATCTTCTGTGTTTATCCGTACCAATCCCTGGATCAGTAGTTGGTACATACATACATAGTTGGATCACAACATATCACGAATGAATTCAGGCTAAAAGAGTTAAATACTTACATTAGGGCCATGTAGGCCAACAACTATCAGAGAACAACAGCGGAAGACAAAATAATATAAGGGCCCGGTTAACATGCCACAGGCAGTCGACTGGGGAGCAAGACCTAGAACAAGACCGCACTCCGATCATCTTGTTGGATACGCAAGCGTACCGACAAGGGCTTCTTTTCAACACTCCCCTAAAAGATATATAAATAGCAAGGGTGAGTACCAACCGTACTCAGCAAGCCACCACAACAACAATGCATATGATAGAGAGTATTCAAGGAATGGCTTCAGGTTCTTTTGCATAAAGCTGCGTTTTGCAAATATTTTCACAAGCCTAAGACCTATCATAGACTGATCAAATTTTAGTTCCAGTGTTCACATTAAACAACGATGGTTCTGTCCACCATCCATTGTGATCCCAAGGATAGCATTCCCGCCATTGAGTCGTCATGGTTTTCTGAGAACGTCCACCTTCCCTCCTCTCAGGAAGTGGCTCCATCAGCATAAAAATCATCATGCAATATCCCATCCCACACAAGTTAAGAATTTAGAGTCTAGCCAAGTGTAATACATGTCCCGGTGCTCATTAACCGCGAGCACGGCTATTCGAATAGATTTGGTTTACTCACACTGCAGTGGATGTACACTTTACCCGCACTCCGCAACTGCCCAACACATGAGCCTCGTCCCAACACATGAGACGCGTCACGGCAAAGCTTTTCGATAACCTCGCATTGGCAGTACCCGCTCCATGAACTTAAATCCTCATGCACTCTAGGTGTCCATGTTTCTAGCAGTGAGAGGAGTTCTGGCGCTCCCGGGAAAGAGAAGTCTCACACACATATTAAATTATAGTTCAAATTAAGTTCTCTCTCTCACACACTCTTGGCAGTCCTACCAATGGCGACACCGATGTAGGGCACGCCTCTCGGCCCTACCTCAACGGCTGTCCCATCGTAGCGCACCTGCCTCACTCAGGGGTGAACCATCTATGCAGGGATACTGCCTCCGCTCGGCTATCTAATCCGCTAGGTCTATACCCATTCGAGAAGTACGGTTGTACGGGGGTCGTTTCATGCTTAACTTCATGGCTCGGTCCTTAATTGACCGGGGACGGTACTAGCCTTTTCCAGATACCACCCAAATCCTCCGTCCGCCCCAGTCGAAAATAGTTGTTTAGTTTTATTTTTTTTTCCTTTCACAAATCATGTCATCAATATCATGGCAATGTGGCGCTCATGTCTCCACATGCCGCATCTCAATTACCTTCCCAAAGGTAATTGCCCAAGCATATAGCATTTGATAAATATGAGTATGCATAATTCTAGAATAGCATTTCTAAGCAATTGTCATAATTGACTAGGGACTCATACGTAAACATGGTTACGAATGAATAAGGGCAAACAATAATCAAGGCATGGCATAATCACAAGTAGGATGTTCATCATTGCATGCAATTTTATTTGTAAACAAAATAATTTCGCAATTGGGATCAACATGTTCAAAGAATAGTGATGACTTGCCTTGCTCAATGTCTTGCGGGTCTTGACCTTCGCTTGGATCCGCAACTCCCTCGGGCTCTATAGTTGCGTGCGAAAATTGATTTGAATTCGGTTAGAATTCAAATTAAAATCCAAATAAATCCAAATGAAAGTCGAATGCGAAAGTCGATTTCTTTACATTAACTTTATTATTCGCGCTTGCTAATGGACTCTAATCAAGCTAAGAGCTAAGGTTTCTTAGTCTTTCTGTTGTCATGGTGGTTCAGTCTAGCTAATGGCTAAGGAAGGATTATGGTTACACATGCATCTATCTAAATAGAACGGTTATACACTAGAGGTTCTGTTGCCGGATGGATTTTGGATCGGTCAAATAATTACTGTGAATCATTTGTATTATTATTTTATTAATGGAGGCTTTATTTTAATTATGTACATATTTTACTTGTCAAAATAAATTATAAAAGGTTAACAATTACTCATGCGTGTATGTTAGAATTGTTTAGGTTAATCATATTATGGTTACGGATTATCCCATCACATAATTTTACAATGACTATTCCAAATTTACACTTGATCTGTAATTATACGAGGACAAGATGTATAACTAGTATTTATCTAATATTCATGTTTGTCATATACTCCCTCTAAATTAATATATGCAACAAGTAAATTAATACGATACCATATATCTATAATGGGATGTACAATATATGTGTGTGCACAATATCTTAATATATATTGAATCATTTATTTGAATAGTTGCTATGTACTGCTTGGTTAACTAAGGGTAGCTCACCTCTCCTACTATATGCTATTATATGGGATATGTCGTTGATTAATTTCATATAGGTGATTTAATCACACTAGCTCTGTTATTATTTGCCATAAACAAGCTTAGGACCGATCTATGTGTATCCATATTTTACTTACCTAATAATTATAAGGCTAACTTTATTTAAATAACTAATAAGTCATGGGTTTTAATTATATTTGGACATAGTTTAATAAATGGCGCTAATATTTTCCTATATATCCATTAATTTCAAACAGTGATTATAATTAATTTATGTGGTTGCTACACTGACAAAACATATTAAGGGTAATTATTCTACTGTAGAATATCCATTTTTATTTATTGGCACATTTTTAAGTTAACTATTATGCATCCTCTTGATATTAATTATTTAATATTTATAAATATATTTTATTATCATAAGTTTTTAATTTAATCTACCCGAGCATTATATCCATATAATAGGTTAGAAATTTCTATCGCGAACTAAATATCGGACGGAATCTTAAAATTATCTTATAATGTTATACGATTTAGTTTAGTCTATGAATAAACGAGTAAATATAATATACGTCTAAAATTCCTAGTGATTAAATCCGAATTTCTACCGTGAATCGATTACTTATAGAGGTTACCCAAAAATAATCTATAATAGTATATAAAAATTCATCTAATTGTTTAGTTGTTAATTACATCTAAATTACTACCGCGGATTGGTTTCTTGTAGAAATTATCAAGAATAATCCATAATTTATATTAAATTTCGCAATTCTACGACTATAATTAATCTATAACTAAATTCTAATTATTTTAAATTTTCTAAACTCCCCTAATCTCCCTCTAATTTCCTATTTATTTCCCTTTTCTTTTTCTCCCCCTCTTCTTCTTTTTTCCTTCCTTTCTTTTTTCTTTTCTTTTTCTTTCTCTCTCTCTTTTCCTTTTTTTTTTTCCTTTCTCTCTTTCTTCCTTCCGGTTTCTCTCCTCCTTCCTTCTTCTTTCTCTCCCTCGGGCGGTGACGGCGGTGGGCGCGAGGTGGAGGGGGGGAAAGACGGCTCACCGGCGGCGGCGGTGGCGGCGATGACGGCGACGGCGGCGCAGTCGCCGCACGGCGTGGCGGCGCGGCGGCTTCGCGGCGGCGGCGCGGTGACTTCGCAGCGGCGGCGCGGCGGCTCCGAAGGCGGCGGCGCGGCGGCACGACGACGGCGGCGCGGTGGAGAGGGAGGGGAATGGACGAGTGGTGTGGGGTGGAGGAGGGGGAAGGGGCCGGGGTTTTTATAGGGGAGAGAGGGGGAAAAAGGGAGAGAAGGAGGGGGGAGGGGTGGAGCGTCGGCGGCGCGAGGCGGCGCGGCACGGGGCGCGACGCGGGGCGACGGGTGACGCGACGGCGACGCGGCGTGGCAGCGGCGCGGGGCGCGAGGCGGCGGGCACGCGGCGCGAGGCGACGGGACGGCGCGCGGCGCGGCAGTGGCAATGGGACGGCGAGCGGCGCGGCTCGGCGAGGGGACGGGCGAGCGGCGCGCGCGGGCGCGGGGCGCGAGGCGGCGCGACGGCGCGCGGCGGCAGCGGCGGAGCGGGGCGATGGCGACAGGCGAGCGGCGACGGGACGGCAGACGGCGACGGCGCGACAGCGGCGACGCGACAGACGGGCGTCTAGGGCTAGGGGACGTGATCGAACACCTAGGAGGCAATGAACAGTGACTTTTCCTATTTATCCCGATTTTAGTGTATTTCCCATATAAATTTGATTCCATAATTCCTAATTTTTGCATAAATGAAGTTTACCCAATATTTGTGTTATTCCAACCAATGGATTTATTCTAGATTAATATTACTCATATTTTATTTATATAATTTATTTGAATTTTTAATTAGGGTTAATTCTTATTATTATTATATATATTTCAAAGTTTTCCTATTTTTCTTCTTTTAGGGTTTTTGTTGATTTATAAATTGAGAAAAGTTGCAAATTAAATTTGTATTTACTCCTAAGCATTTGGGTGACCGTATTAAGTGTTCAAATGTGAATTTGCCCAAAATTTAATATTGTCCAATATTTAAGGTTCATTAAAGATTCTATAATTTTCTAATGAGACCGTTATTAACACAATAGCACATTAGCTCAATTTATTTATATGTTAGTTTATTTTATATGGAGGGGTTTAATATATCAAATTTCAATCCCTAAATGCAATTAGGAACTTGGTGCAATATCGATCTACATATCGAATTAAATACTCCCGTAATTCTATTATATATACAGAGAGCTCAGTTTATTTGAATGATCATCATTTCATGTGTACTCATATTATGGCACCCACCTACATTATTCAAATATTTTAATATTTGATAAAATAGGTTAATAATAACTTTTCTTTTATTTGATTTTAATATCTTGTGCATAATTATTTGTAGGATTAAATATATTCCCGTAAATCATATCTATTGCTTAAATGTAGTTCTTTTCTTTACTTTCTTGGTGATCATTTACGGTTTGGCAAGCAATAGCAATCATAACAACCAGCATGATGCAGAAGTTTTTAAAAAGTTCGAAATTTTCGTGATTTTCATTGTCTTGAATTTTCAGGATGTTACAGCGGTGAACACTGGATCTCTGTCGGAGACCATGGATTGTGGCACCCTGTGGAGACGGACGATCTCGGCGAAGAAAGCTTGAGCCACGGACTCCGCGGAGTACGGATGTGCCAGGGGGATGAAGTGGCAATACTTGCTGAAGCGGTCGACCACCGTGAGTATGACCGACTTGCCGCCCACGCGAGGCAGCGCCTCTATGAAGTCGAGGCCGATGTCCGCCCAAACCGACGTGGGAACTAGCAGCAGCAACAGAAGTCCCGCGGGATGGAGATGATCGGACTTGAACCGCTGGCAGGTGGCGCACGCGCGAACGTGGTCCTGGACCACCGTGCGGAAGTTGGGCGAATGGAAATTGCGCCGGAGTCGGTGAAGAGTCCGCTGGACGCCCTCATGCCCGTCGCCGTGTACGGCCTCGAGGATCTCCTAGAGAAGTGGCGAGGCCGGCGGAATGTAGAGGCGGCCGTCGTAGGTTACCATGTCGTCGATCAAGGCCCACGGGGCTCTGCGCTGGTCAGCCTGTAGCTCTTCCTGTAGCGCCATGAGTGCCAGGTCGGTATCATGAGCTTGGCGTAAGCGGTCGATGAAGTCGAACCGAGGGCCGAAGATGGCGAGGAGCAGCACCTCGTCGGTGTCGCGCCTTGAGAGGGCGTCGGCCACTGTGTTGTTGACGCCGGCCTTGTACTCCACCGTGAAGTCGACTGGATTTTTGACATTTTGGTCCCTTTGAAAAACTTATTTCGCAAATAGACCCCTAAAAAAACTTATCCTAGAAATGGTCCTTTTTGGGGCGCCAGAGTGGCTGGCGCCATTGTCCAACTGGACAGTGCCAGCCTCTCTGGTGCCGTCCCCCTGCCGACGTGACGGGGCGATGCAGAGGTGGCTAGGGGGAGTGCACCAGAGTGGCTGGCGCCCCTCCCCCCCCGGAAATTTTTTATTTTTGTTTTATCTTTTTGATATTTTTTTCACGCTTAGAGACACACAAGAACCAACCATAGAAAAAATGAACTCAAATGGACGTAATATGTGACCTGTAGAATTTTTCCTCTCCTCTCCTCTCTCTCCGAACTAGTGCAGAGGAGAGAAATGTGCAACTTTTTTATTTTTATTTTATTTTTTGATATTTTTTTCACACTTAGGAACTCACAAGAACTAACCATATAAAAAATAAACTCAAACGGACGAAATATGTGGCCTATGAAATTTTCCAAAGCTCTACCGAAAAACTTCTCTCCTCGAAAACACAATCTTGCAAGCGGAATTTGGAGGTTCTAATATCGCCGAACCCGGCAAAGCGGGAAGAATCGGGTGTAACTTTTTCTGTAGATATCCGTGGATATATTATTTGCCTAATTCCGAGTCCGTATGAGAAAGTTACGCCTATTTTAATAAATGACATATTTTGTCCATTTCAGTAGAGCTTTGGAAAATTCTATAAGTCACATATTTTGTCCGTTTTGAGTTTATTTTTTCTATGGTTGGTTCCTGTATTCTCCTAAGTGTGAAAAAAAAATCAAAAAAATAAAATAAAAATAAAAAAAACTGCATCTCTCTGTACTATTTAACTTATGGCTATCATTTCATGTGGTTATATTTTGAATTAGAGATTAAGTAATTTCATATAGTGGTAGAGTGCATTATATTTAACATGCTGATCAAAGGTATTTACTAAAGAAGTTATGGTCTAATTCTGATGAAGGTGCAAAATAGGCTAAGTGGTATGCTATTTTCGGATATCTAGCTAAGTGGTATATTCCGTTCAAGTTTAATTTTTTTTTAGCTGGTTGTATCGTATCCTAAGTGCGAAAAAACATCTAAAAAAATAAAACAAAAATAAAAAGGTTGCAATATAGAGAAACAGGAATGGAGGCGAGGGGTGGTGGGGGAGGGGGAGGGGGGCGATGCCAGCATGGCTGGCGCCCTCCTCCGTAGGGCGGCGCCAACCATTTTGGTGCCCTCCTCTTGCCACGTCGGTTTGCGTGTGCCACGATGGTAGGAGGACGGCGCCAGAGAGGCTGGCGCCGTCCCGTTGGACGACGGCGCCAGCCACTCTGGCACCCCAAAAAGGATCATTTCTGGGATAAGTTTTTCTAGGGGTCTATTTGTGAAATAAGTTTTTTAAAAGGACTAAAATGTGAAAAATCCAGGTGAAGTCGAAGCCGAGCAGTTTGCCCACCCAATGATGTTGGGGAATGGTGGCCAATCACTGATCGAGCAAAAATTTAAGACTGAAGTGGTCAGTTCGTACAAGAAAACGGCGGCCCCATAGGTATGGTCTCCAATAGCGAATGGCGAGGACGAGGCCGATTAACTCCCGCTCATAGGCCGCCAATGACTGGTGTCGCGGGGCTACTGGCCGGCTGAAGAAAGCGACAGGGTGATGGTCCTGTAAAAGGACTGCACCGAACCCGGTCTAGGTGTCACACTCGACGATGAATGGCTTGGTGAAGTCGGGGAGGGCGAGGACGGGTGCGGTGGTGATGGCCGTCTTGAGGGCGTTGAAAGCGGCGCCCGCGTCGTCCGTCCATGAGAAGCCCTCCTTGCGGAGTAGCACGGTGAGTGGTGCTGCGATCGTGCCGAAGTTCTTGACGAACTTGCGATAGTAGCCCGCCAAGCCGAGGAAACCACGCACCGAGCGTGGCTGCGGCCAATCGGAGACGGCTTGCACCTTGTCCGGGTCCATGGCGACGCCCATGGCAGAGATGACATGACCGAGGTAGCTGATGGAGGTGACGCCGAAAGCACACTTGGACCGTTTGATGAAGAGGCGGTGTGTGGACCCCCGTTTCTATAACAGGAATCATTCGTGTAAACAGTACCATTTCCCTGGATCAAGTAGTCTGGTACACACGAGTTCATAGCTGAAATACCAAAAGCACATACACGAGAGTCTAGTGCTAATTATTACATCATAAGCCCGCAGGCATTCTCTTAAATCATCGAACCGAGCGGTCCGGAATACATCCAAAAGCAGAAATAGATGAGGCAGCGGAATTCAGGCAGCGGCATGCCATTGCCACAGGCAATGACCGTAACTAAGACCTACTGAGCGCCATCGTCTTCTTCTCCCTCCTGGTAGTAGGCATAGGGATCCTCCGAAGCTTCATCTCCCGCTTCTGATTAATTTTATATTTGCAAGGGTGAGTACCAACCGTACTCAGCAAGCCACCACAGTAAGAAATGCACATGATAGGGGTATTCAAAGGATAGCTATGGTTCCTTTGCGCAAAGCCGGTTTTGTAATTCTTTTCACAAGCCTAAGACCTAGCACAGACTAATCAAATTTTAGTACCAGTGTTCATATTAAACAATGACGGTTCTGTCCACCATCCATTGTGATCCCAAGGATAGCTTCCCGCCATTGAGTCGTCATGGTTTTCTGAGGACGTCCACCTTCCTTCCTCTTAGGAAGTGGCTCCATCAGCATAAAAATCATCATGCGATATCCCATCCCACACAGGTTAAGAATTTAGAGTCTAGCCAAGTGTAATACATGTCCCGGTGCTCAATAACCGCGAGCACGGCTATTCGAATAGATTTGGTTTACTCACACTGCAGTGGATGTACACTTTACCCGCACTCCGCAACTGCCCAACACATGAGCCTCGTCCCAACACATGAGACGCGTCACGGCAAAGCTTTTCGATAACCTCGCATTGGCAGTACCCGCTCCATGAACTTAAATCCTCATGCACTCTAGGTGTCCATGTTTCTAGCAGTGAGAGGAGTTCTGGCGCTCCCGGGAAAGAGAAGTCTCACACACATATTAAATTATAGTTCAAGTTAAGTTCTCTCTCTCACACACTCATGGCAGTCCTACCAATGGCGACACCGATGTAGGGCACGCCTCTCGGCCCTACCTCAACGGCTGTCCCATCGTAGCGCACCTGCCTCACTCAGGGGTGAACCATCTATGCAGGGATACTGCCTCCGCTCGGCTATCTAATCCGCTAGGTCTATACCCATTCGAGAAGTACGGTTGTACGGGGGTCGTTTCATGCTTAACTTCATGGCTCGGTCCTTAATTGACCGGGGACGGTACAAGCCTTTTCCAGATACCACCCAAATCCTCCGTCCGCCCCAGTCGAAAATAGTTGTTTAGTTTTATTTTTTTTTTCTTTCACAAATCATGTCATCAATATCATGGCAATGTGGCGCTCATGTCTCCACATGCCGCATCTCAATTACCTTCCCAAAGGTAATTGCCCAAGCATATAGCATTTGATAAATATGAGTATGCATAATTCTAGAATAGCATTTCTAAGCAATTGTCATAATTGACTAGGGACTCATACGTAAACATGGTTACGAAGGAATAAGGGCAAACAATAATCAAGGCATGGCATAATCACAAGTAGGATGTTCATCATTGCATGCAATTTTATTTGTAAACAAAATAATTTCGCAATTGGGATCAACATGTTCAAGGAATAGTGATGACTTGCCTTGCTCAATGTCTTGCGGGTCTTCACCTTCGCTTGGATCCGCAACTCCCTCGGGCTCTATAGTTACGTGCGAAAATTGATTTGAATTCGGTTAGAATTCAAATTAAAATCCAAATAAATCCAAATAAAGGTCGAATGCGAAAGTCGATTTCTTTATATTAACTTTATTATTCGCGAACTAAGGCAAACCCAATTTCGATTCAAACTATTTTGCGGGTATAAATATTTTGTTGTCATAAGTTTTTAATTTAATCTAACCGAGCATTATATCCATATAATAGGTTAGACATTTCTATTGCGAGCTAAACATCGGACGGAATCCTAAAATTATCTTATAATATTATACGATTTAATTTAGTCTATGGCTAAATGATTAAATATAATATACGTCTAAAATTCCTAGTGATTAAATCCGAATTTCTATCGTGAATCGATTTCTTATAGAGATTACCCAAATATAATTTATAATAGCCTATAAGAATTCATCTAATTAATTATATCTAAATTACTACCGCGAATTGATCATTTGTAGAGATCATTAAAAACAATCTACAATAATCTATATAATTCACCTAATTGTTTAGTTTTTTAAATACATCTATGATTATAGCATTATTTTGCAAATACTATATTTTTGTTAATCCTATACTTAAATTCTAATATATTTTTTTTTAAGTGTCCTAAATTTCTCCTAATTTTTCCTACTTATTTCCTTCTCTTTTCCCCCTTTTTCTTTTCCTTTTCTTTTCTTTTCTTTTTCTCTTCCTTCTTTTCTTTTCTCCCTCTCTCTTCTCTCTTTTCCTTCCTTCTTCCTCTCTCTTCTCTCTTTTCTTTTCTTCTTCCTCCACCCGGCTCCTCCCTGTCTCTCTCCCTCTCGGCTCCCTCTCTCCCTACCCAAGCGGCGACGGCGGTGGACGCGAAGGGGAAAGGCGGCTCACCGGTGGCGGCGGTGGCGGCAACGACGGCGACGGCGGCGCAAGGCGGCGACGCACGGCGCGGCGGCTCCGGGGCGACGGCGCGGCGGCTTCGAAGGTGGCGGCGCGGCGGCACGACAACGGCGGCGCGGCGGCGCGACGACGGCGGTGCGTGGAGAAGGGGAAGAGGGAGAGGAGGAGGGAATGGAGTGGGGTGGAGGAGGGGATTGGGCCGGGGTTTTTATAGGGGAGAGGGGAAGAAAGAGAGGGAAAGGAGGGGGAAGGGTGAAACGACGGCGGCGCGGGGCGCGAGGCGGCGGGCTCGCGGCGCGAGGCGACGAGACGGCGCGCGGCGCGGCAGCGGCGATGGGACGCGCGCGGCGACGGGACGTCGATGGCGACGGCGACAGCGGTGGCGCGCGGCTCGGGGCGGGATGCGATGGGCGGCGACACGACGGCACGGCGCGACAGCGACGGCGCGGCGCGGGCTTGACGGCGATGGGCGGCGACGCGGCGATGGGACGGCTGCGCGGGGCTCGAGGCGACGCGGCAACGGGACGGCAGCACGCGCGGCACGGGGTGGCGATGTCGGCGCGGGCTCGGGGCGGGATGCGATGGGCGGCGACACGACGGGTGGGCGGCGATGGCGATGGGCGGGTGGTGCGGCGCGGGATGGCGACGGCGAAAGGACGATGGCGCGGCGACGGGACGAGCGCGCGGCGCGGCGACGGGATGGGCGCGTGGCGGCAGGCGGGCGCGCGGCGCGCGAGGCGGCGGTACAGGGCTCGAAGCGGCGGCACGCGGCGCGAGGCCGACGGCGACGCGACGGCGATGATGGCGACGGCGGCGCGGCGGGCGAGCGGCGCGCGGGCGAGCGGCGCACAGGCGGGCGGCGCGCGGCGAGCGGCGCGCGCGGCAGGGGAGGGGGCGGGGCTAGGGGGACCGTGTCGAGCACCTGGAGTGCAATGAACAGTGACTTTTCTATTTATCCCGATTTTTGTGTATTTTCCATATAAATTCGATTCAACAATTCCTAATTTTTGCATATAGGAAGTTTAATCAATATTTGTGTTATTTTAACTAATGAATCCACCCTAGATTAATATTACTCATATTTTATTTTTATATAATTTATTTGAGTTTTAATTAGGGTTAATTCTTATCCCATCGTATTTAAATTTAATTGATCCAAATATGGTCGCGATAATATTTTATTTATTTCTATCCACACCTAATCTTTATTTTAGTTTATATTTATTTTATAACTTGTTTTTATGGTTTATTCCTAATTAACTATTCTTTACTCACGGTTAATAAACTTCGAGATCAAATCCAAATAAAATAGGCGAATAGGATCGGCATGATGCAATTAATTTAAAAAGTTTTTGAAAATCCGTATTTTTAGAGTTTAGATTTTTGTCGGTCGAATTTTCAGGGTGTTACACGGTGCTGGTGGAGTGTGTCGAAGACGGTGCGCACATGATGAAGATGGGCTGCCCACGAGTCGCTGTAGATGAGGATGTCGTCGAAGAAGACGAGGACGAAGCGGCGCAGGAACGGGCGAAGAACATCGTTCATGAGTGCTTGGAAAGTCGCCGGGGCGTTGCAGAGACCGAACGGCATGACCATGAACTCGTAGAGGCCGTCGTGGGTGCGGAACGCGGTCTTGGCGATGTCGGCGGTGTTCATTCGTACTTGGTGATACCCGGAACGAAGGTTGAGCTTCGTGAAGAAGCGGGCGCCATGGAGCTCATCCAGGAGCTCGTCGACCACCGGAATGGGGTAGGCGTCCTTGATCGTGATGGCGTTGAGGGCGCGGTAGTCGACGCAGAACCACCATGACCCATCGGCTTTCTTGACGAGGAGAACTGGTGAAGAGAATGCCGATGTACTCCGCCGGATCAACCCCTGTGTCAGCATGACGGAGCATTGCCGTTCCAGCTCGTCCTTGTGGGAGACGGGGTACCGGTAGGGTCGAACGGCGACCGGTGCCGAACCTGGGATGAGGGTGATGCAGTGATCCCTTGAGCGCGGTGGTGGCATGCCGGTTGGTTCAGCGAACACGGCGGCGAACTCGTCCAGTAGGGCAGTAGCACCGGCATGATGTCGTCGCTGGCGATGGCCTTGAGGGAGGGAGTGGTCACGGCCGCCATGCCGTGCCAACACACCCAGTGATTGTTGCGCCAAAACGACATGGACAGGGAGCGGAAATCCCATAGGATCGGTCCCAGGGAGGTCAACCACTGGGTGCCCAAGACGACGTCGTAACCTGCCAACGGGAGTGCAAAGAAGTCTGCGGCGAAGGTCTCCGTGCCGATGGTGAAGGCCAGGGCATGGAACGCGTTCGCCATTGGCGACCGTGACTTGCATCTTGCCGCGAGGAAGAAGCTCGAGCTTGGTGCGGCCAGCCGCCTCCGTGGAAATGAAGTTGTGGGTGGAGCCGGAGTCGAGTAGTGCGAGGAGTGCGGCGCCGCCCAAGTTGATGTGGACCTGCATGGTGTCGCTGAAGCGGACGCCGGCAATCGCATGAAGTGAGACCTGCGGTTCGGTCTCCCCTGTTCCTTCTTGCAGGCTGTCGTCGTCGGTGTCGTCGTCGGGCGCGGCCAAGTCGAGGAGGAAGAGACGTTGGCAGACGCGGTTGTGGTGGCCATGGGAGAACTTCTCGTTGCAGTTGAAACAAAGGCCGAGGCGGCGTCGGTCCTCCATCTCGGCCTGGGACAGAAGCTTGACCGTGCGCCCTTCGACGGACACCGTCGCTGGTGCCGGCGTGGCGGCCGCAGCCACAACCTGAGGTGGTGGCACCGGTAGCGCCAGGCGCGCCGGTGGCGCGGGCAGTAGGCCGCGCTGGTTTTGGCGCGGGGCGGCAGGGCCGGTGCGGCGACCACGGCGCATTGGTCGCGCAGCTCGATCTTCCGGGCGAGACTCATGGCGAAGGCGAGCGTTTGAGGGTTGTGGATCTCGACGTCGAGGCTGAGAGGCGGTTGAAGGCCCGCCGTGAAGATCTGCACACGCTGCTCCTCCAACAGTGTGCCGGCGCGAGGCAGGAGCGCCTCAAACTTGTCCTGGTAGTCGACGACGGAGCCGGTGCGCTTGCAGGCCATCAGCTCGCCAAGGGGGTTGGAGCGAAGCGGCGGTCCGAAACGGAGGTGCAAGAGTTCGGTGAAGCGACGCCATGATGGAGTACCCTCATCGCGCTGCACCTGGATGAACCATAGTTGCGCACCGTCTTGCAAGTTATAAGAGGCCATCTATACCTTTTCTTCTTCCGCGATGCGCTGTTGATGGCAGTAGGACTCGCAGCGATTGATGAACGCCAGTGGATCGGACTTGCCATCGAACTTTGGGAAGTCCATCTTTTGGAACCGGGGCGGCCGGTCACTGTGGTGCTCGCCGGAGGACGTGGTGCCGGAGGATGAGGCTTGCTGGAGCGTGGTGACGGAGGTTTGGAGCTTGTCGACGGTGGCCGTGAGCGCATTGATGAGAGCTGCGAGCTCGGTGGTGGATGGTTCAGACATGGCCGACGTGATGGATGTGGTGCCGAGGGTAGCCGGACCGCGGCTACGAAGTTCGTAGCCTGGATCGGTTGAGGCGTCAGGAGGTTTCCCTGTGCGCCCTATGGTGGAAGGAGGTAGATTCAGGAGAGGAGGGAGACTAGGGAAAGTAGATTCATATTTCTTGCCGATCAAATGGCTGCTTACATAGTTTATATGGGCATTAGGCCTCACTAATACAAGGAAATGGTCATTATTTCTCCCTAATTAAGGCTTTCCTTGTTTGCAACTTTCCAAATCACCTAATCCTTGATTATTGCTGCTTGCTGCGCCTGATCCTGGTTGCTATCTTTGCTGCGCCGGTGATAATGGCGCCCCCACATGACAGCCTTCCACAAATCCGACAAGCTCAGGGACCTCGAGTCCCGGATTCTCCCGCGGCTGGCGCTGCTGCTGGAGCACGCGGTGAGGATCCCTCCTGAGCAGGAGCAGATTAGGGCTGACATGGAGCAGTGGGCTTGCAGGCTTCGCTCCGCCTTCTACGACGTCGAGGATATCTTGGATGTCGCTGATTACAACCGCCTAGAGAACAAGGCTAATTAAGTTCCCACTTTGATTTCCAATTAGGCATAGCATTTTTTGTTGTTTTAGATTTTTTTAGTGATCTCCACTAACCACTATTATTTGGTAGAATTAATCTAGACTTTTCATCTTCTCATTTGATATACCCTTTTAATCAGTCTCTGCCTCCAATGAGAACATGAAAAGTGTGGTTTGACCGGGCAAATGCTTGTGATAGTTAACGAAATTTGTGGTCAGTTTTACATGTGGTACAACAATATGAAGTCTAAAGAAACAAAAATAACACCCTAAAGGGGTAGGCAGGTTACGTGGACCAGTAGTTCCTCAAATTTTGATTTTTCTTTTTTTGGGTAACATTTGAGGGATTTTTAAAATATGTTCACCTCTGATGTTCAAGACTCAGATTAAAAGAAATGTAGTGCCAAAAGTGTAAACACTTGGTTACTCAAATATTTTATGTGAGGAATTTATCTATTCTGTTATATAGTTTATATGTACTTTAGTTTTTTCCATGCTAACTGCAACATCCAGATGCTAGCTCCCTTAAATCTCAGTTGTGCCACCATGATGCAGGGCATTTCTCCATCAGGTGTAATGACGACACTAGATCATGCAAAGAATATCATATCAGGAAAAACCAGCAAGTTGAAAAAAATCCTAAAGAGTTTAGAGAAAATAACTGAAGAAGGGTCTCAGTTTTTGCTACTGCTAGAAATAAGCATTGGCAGTGGTACAAATGGCAACGGCATATCAAATCCTGCTAATACATCAACTAGGAGTACCACTTCATCTCCTACACAAATCATTATTGGCAGAGACAAGGAGCGTGATGAGATAGTAAGGATGCTCCGTGATACCGGGGACGAACCAAAATCCTGGGTCATCTGGGCCATGGGCCTAAAGGACTATGGGCTTAGACTAGTTTTCACAAGGAATAAGTTCACTTTGTGACCCTTAAAAGTGACAGAAATCTAATCCATGACCCCAAACCGCAAAACCAGATATCTTGACCCCCCCCCCCAATTCTTAAAACCGGTGCAATTTGACTCCCTCGGCGGTTTTGGAGGGTGGTTTTGCTAACGTGGCGCCTATGTGGCGGTGTTGACAGGGTCTTCCTTACACGTGGCGTTGACGTGGCGCTTACGTGGCATTAGAATTAAAAATATATATATAGAGCCCATTTATCATTCACATAAAGGATGACATGTGGGACCCACTGACATCCTCTCACCTCCCCTTCTTCCTCATCCCCCTCACTCTCTCCCTTCTCTTTTTCTCTCCCCCAAACTCTCTTCACCAGAGCGGCAGTGGGGACGACGGTGGCGTAGAGGGAAAGCGGTGGTCGGGAGCGGCGGTGGCGTCCGGCTCAGTTGCCGTCGCCGGCCACCATGACCGATTAATCTGGATGACCACGGTTGTAGTTGCCGATGAATCTGGCTCAGTTGTCGTTGCCGTCCGTGTCCATGGCGGCATGAAGGTGTGGATCCCGTCCTCAGCAGCCGGGCGAATAACGAGCGAGCGGAGGAGCACAACTGCGGCGACGGTGCTGTGACGACGGCGTAGATAATGGGGGCGAGGCGGCGGCAGTGGTAGTGGTGGTGGGCGTAGCGCCTGGGGCCGCACGGGAGGAGGCAAGCTCGTCGAAACCATTGCCGTCGGCGTCCATGGCGGCGTGGGTCTCGTCCTCGGTGCCCAGCAGGACTGCAAGAGGACGAGCGGCAGGAGGACTGCATGAGGAGAGACGGTGGGATGGGGATGGGGGCATCGTAGAGGAGAGACGGCGGGATGGGGGCAGCGTGCCCACTCCGCGCTCCTCTCTAGCCCCGTGCCCGCTGCCCCACGCGCTCCCCCTCGGGGCACGCTGCTCCCATGCCCGGCCTCTCTCCACCGCCGCCGCTGTCCCCATTGCCGCTCCGGTGGTGAAAAGAGTGTTGGGGAGAGAAAGAGAGAAGGGAGAGAAAGAGAGAGGGGGATGAGGAAGAAGGGGAGGTGAGAGGATGACATGTGGGCCCCACATGTCAGTGGATACCACATGTCATCCTTTATGTGAATGATAAATGGACCCTACATATATTTTTTTAATTCTAATGCCACGTAACCGCCACGTCAACGCCACGTGTAAGAAAGACCTGGTCAGCACCGCCACGTAGGTGCCACGTTAGCAAAACCGCCCTCCAAAACCGCTAAGGGAGTCAAATTGCACCGGTTTTAAGAGTTGGGGGGTCGAGATATCTGGTTTTGCGGTTTAGGGTCACGGATTAGATTTTGATCACTTTTGAGGGTCACAAAGTGAACTTATTCCTTTTCACAATGCTAAGTCTAATATGGGCCAAAATAAGCTGGGCCATCACTGGACTTGGCCCAAGGCTGGATCCAGCCCGCAATGAAGCAACATGTGATTGTGAACAAAGCTGCCGGAACAACAAGTGTTGTTATTCAGTGATTAGCATCTATGGCATTGCTGGTTCTGGGAAGACAACATTAGCCCAACATGTTTGCAGTTATGAAAAGATGGACAGCTACTTTTCCCTGTCATGTGGATTTATGTTTCACCAGGTTTCAGTGTGGACAAAATTTACCAAAAAATGCTCGAGGCAGCTACAGGGAAGCCATCCAGTGAGTTTAGTAATCTTGACACATTACAGATGAGGTTAGAGGCAGAACTAATTGACAAAAGATTCTTGCTTGTATTAGATGACATATGGCATGAGAAGGATGCAATTGCACAGGACAAATTGAATCAACTACTTTCTCCATTGAAGGTAGGGAAGAAAGGGAGTAAGGTCCTAGTCACAACTCGATTCAAAGATGTAGCAATGTCTCTTGGTTCTCAGAGAATTATCCCAGTACCTAACTTCAACGAGGAGGATTTCTTCAATCTTTTCATGCACTATGCACTTGATGATGCTGTGAGTCTTGATGGCCAAGAACGAGAAACATTTCATACCATTGGAAGGGAGATTGCGAGAAAGCTTAAGGGGTCGCCATTAGCAGCAAGAATTGTAGGAGCTCGACTAGGCAAACATTTAGATGCTACTGTTTGGACAAGAGTTGGAGATCAGCACCTGTTGACTGATACCATGGGAGTTCTGTGGTGGAGCTACCAGCACCTGAATGTGCAGGTTAGGCGATGCTTTGCATATTGCAGCATGTTTCCTCAAGGATACGAGTTCAAACGTGATGAGCTAGTTGACTTATGGACGTCAGAAGGATTTATAAAGACCACCGATTCAGCTGAGCAAATGGATGTTGTATGTCAAAGCTACTTCGATGAACTGGTGTCATGCTCATTCCTTCAACCAAAGGACATTTTTGGCAGTAAGAATAAGTGGTTCACTATGCATGATTTGCTGCATGAATTGGCCGCGATGGTTGCTGGAACTGATTGCTTTCGAGTTGAAAGTGGTGACATGAAAGAAATCCCCCCTGATGTCCGCCATCTTTTTATCCGCTCAAATGATCAAACGAAGTTTGCGGAAAAGATTTGCAAATTGAAAAAATTGCGCACGCTGATACTAATTACAACTTTTGGTGGACTGGGGATAACCATAGAAGAACTTGAGGCCATGCTGAAGAAATTAAAGAAGCTACGAGTGGTGCATGTAGATGTCCAAGGACAAATGGTGTCAATCCCGGGATGCATTTGTGAGTTGAAGCATCTACGATTTCTTAGAATCCACAGCCCCTTGTCAGAGAAGGTACATTTGCCGAAAAAATTGGACACAGCTTATCATCTTCAAATCCTAGAGCTCTCTGGTGTAGGTGTCCTACACTTCTCCAATGTCCAAAACATGAGCCACCTGATTAACTTGCGTGACATTAGGAACTCTGGTTTTGTATTTCCAAACTCTGATGTTCCTGGCTTTCCTGGCATTGGGGAGCTGAAATCACTTCGAGAATTGAGTGACTTCAGAGTGAGAAAGGACAAGGGGTATGAGCTGAAGCAGCTCAAGAGCATAAATCATCTTCGTGGCAGGCTGAGAATCAGTGGCCTTGAAAGTGTACAAAGCAAGGAGGAAGCTCTAGAAGCTAAGCTTACTGACAAGAAGTATCTCTCATCATTGTCACTTGAATGGTCACAGTCTAGTCCAGAGCAGCATAGTTGCCCTCCAGAGCTGCAAGTAGAGATACTTGAAGGCCTCTGTCCACCGTCACAGCTCACAGAACTGGAAATACAACAGTACAATGGACTGAGGTGCCCAAGTTGGATGTCGTCAGAAAATCAGAATGGTCTATTCATGAACCTGCAAGATCTCCAACTCTGTCGATGTTACAATCTCGAACATCTTCCAGAAATAGGCGAGCTTTTCGTTTCCCTTCGTTGGCTGAAACTCGTTGGTTTTCCCAAACTGAAAAGAATGCCAAGACTCCCGGGCACACTGGAGAACCTCCACATTCAGCAGTGTAAGGCCCTTGTGATGACAAGTAGCGAAGATGTGAACATGATAAGATCACTCTTTGTTGAGACAGCAACTCAAATTGAGCCATCTCTGAATATTACTGCAACTGAAGTAGTAGAAATTGACAGGTTTGCTGGTGAGCAGCCTGACAGGTTTGAAAAAATCTTGTGTGACATTTTTGGCAGATGTGGTAGCTTGCCTGGTGAGCTTATCCGTGGCCATATAAGAGAGGAAGATTACTCCGAGCTTACACTTCCTGCAACAGTTGTTGATAGGCTCATTATCTCATACTGCTTTGTCACAAACACAGTCCTGCACCGTTGCCTGACAGGCTCTGCAAACCTGGTTAGCTTGAACCTCAGGTGTCTTCCATTTCTCACAGAAATCCCTAGTGAGGTGATGGAGTCTATGGCAAAGCTCTCTGACCTCTCCATTGAGGACTGCATCCAGTTTACTCACTTGGAAGGCCTGAATAATCTCAGTAGACTGCAACACCTCACCATTGCCAAGTGCCCCAACCTTAGGGCCCTTGGAGAAGATGAAAAGGTGAGAAGTCTAAATGGCCTTGCCATTGATGACATACCCCTTGTGCCACAGCTTCTGTCAAGAGAAGGCTGCTCATCCGTATGGAGCCTTAGAATCGACGAATCGGAGCAGCTGAGGGGAGGAGATATCTTGGAGCAGCTTACATCATTGATATCCCTTGATTTCAGTTGCTGCAGTTGGGACAGATTGCCGGAGAATTTAGTGAACCTGACATCTCTGGAGAATTTGCGTTTGGATTACTGCAAAAAGATTCAATCACTTCCAGAACTGCCTGCATCTCTTCAGTCTTTTGAGGTTGAGGATTGCGATGCATTGTTCATGAAGAGCTGCCAGAAGGCTGGAGATCAAAATTGTCAAAAGATTGCTCATGTCCCAGTGAAAAGATTTTCATCTTAGAGGTGCTAGATGTGTGCTGGAGGCAACACTTGTGCTGTTCCCAGGTTGCTTTGTTACATGTTTAGAGGTTTCTTGTCTTTAAAAATGTTTCCAGGACGTGTGGTCCTTGCTTGGATGCTGTCTCTGTAAAATGGGAATCCCCCATGTACTCTCTTATGTGGCTTTCAATATAAGCCGGGCTGGTGCTTTTTGTCAAAAAAAAAAGATTTTCATCTTCTCCCTAGAACTTATTATGTGTGCACTTCAGGCTTACTGTATTACTTTCATATGTATGATGCAAATCTTGTAGTTGTTCATAATGTTTTATCAAATAAACTGATGGTTAAAGTTTTAAATTAAAGACGCCGTAAAAAAAACTCGAGGTACCGGTACCTCACGGTACCAAATCATTTCCGATCGTTCGATCTAACAATGCCCATCCTACCCAACTAGATCCAACGATTGGAAACGACTTAGTACCTTGAGGATCAGAAACGACTTAGTACCAGGTACCAGTATCAATCTCCCCCTACGACTGAGGATCAGAAACGACTTAGTACCTTGAGGTACCAGTATCAATCTCCCCCTACGACTTAGGATCGGAAACGAATTAGTACCTTGAGGTCCTACGACTTAGGATCGGAAACAGGATCAGAAACGGCTTAGTACCTTGAGGTACCGGATCGGAAACGACTTAGTACCTTGAGGTACCAATATCAATCTCCCCCACCTAATTAGATCCAACGATCGTGCCAACGATCGGAAACGACTTACCGATACCTCAAACGACTTAGATCGAAAACGACTTAGTACCGACTTAGTACCTTGAGGTACCAGTATCAATCTAACGATCGAAAACGACTTAGTACCTTGAGGTACCAGTATCAATCTCCCCCTTCACACATTGGTGTCCCTTAGCCCTTCACTGTGTATAGACCCCACAGAACAGGCCCACGGTCCATCGGGGTGTCCCTCAGCCCTTCACTGTGTATAGACCCCACAGAACAGGCCCACGGTCCATCAGGTATACGGGCCCCGCAGGCACTCACGGTCCATCGGGCCAGAGATGTTAACCTAGCCAGGCTCTGATACCAATTGTAGGATTGTAAAGGGCCTTTCCCACCCCAAAAGCTAGCCATTGAGGTGAGGAGCTCCTCCACTTATATCTTAGGTCCTTTGTCCTTCCACAACCAATGTGGGACTATTCAACAAAACTCTTGCTCTGTGATAATCCTCCCCCATCACCACAATGGCACAAAAATGTAAACGAATCAACAGACGTGCATCATCTATACATACACGCGCATGCATGCACAACCTTGTGTTTCTCTACTCATGCACAGCAGCACAGACACTATCAATTGAACCAGATACCTATTGTTACTTGAACAACATCATACATTCTTACATCAACTGATAAACAAATATGCAGGGCTCAATCTCTTCATAGCACAAAATGTTCCATACACAAATCTTCCGTGTCTGTGTGCGTTCCAAACAACAGAAAAGGGCAGAATATATATAGATCAATCAACAGGTTACTGCACAGGCATGCACACACACACACACTGTCATGATATGGCTATTGTCACTTAATCAAGCTCATGCATCAACTGCCAGATCAACATACATGCAGGATTCTCTTCCCCACAGCACAACATAATAATCTCAATACTAGTGCATAGCCAAACAGTTTGTGAATAGGTCTATGACATGTACATCATGCATCATGCATGGATAGATGTTAGTTGCTGAAATTTGGTTGGAAAAGATTAAGCAATTGGTTTCATGATGTTGAAAGTAGTAAGGAATTAAACAAGGCCAACATGGGCCTGAAAGAGGGATCACAGGGAAATAAACTTTCAGCAGCAACTTTATTCATACCTTCTGCTCTAGTTGTGCTTTAGTATCAGCAACTGTCCATTCTGGATGACTAGCCTATATGCGTGGTAAGGCCAGTTGTTGTGCTTTAGTAGTAGCTTCTATTGCAGAGGTTCTCTACTTGTAAGATAAAATATCTTTCCTATGGACTGACGTACCGCAGATTTGGATGCTACAACAGATAATTTTTACTCCTAAGAAGAAATACTTGTACTTGGGACGTGAGCAATCTTTTGGTAATTTGGATGTCCAACCTTTTGGCAGCTCTTCACGAACGACTGATCGCATGCATTAAGAATAAGACCCAGAAGAGATACGGGCAGGGTTGGAAGTGACATGATATTTTTGCAGTTATGTAAACGTAACTCCTGGAGGCATGTCAGGTTCGCCAAATTCTCCGGCAATCTGTTCCACATGCAAGAATAAAGGGAGAGGGATGTTAGAGAAGAAAACTGCGCTAGCATTTCTTCTTCCATCGGTTCCTCAGACCCCACGAACCTGAAAGTAAGTGACTGTAGGGATGTGAAGCCTTCTCTTGATAACAGTGGTGGCACAAGGTGTATGTCATCGGTGGTGAGCGCGCGGAGGACTCGCAATTTCTCGTCCTCTTTAAGGTCCATCATAAGGTTCGGACACTGTGAAATGTCGAGGGATCGAAAGCTACTGAGATGATTTAGGCCTTACAGACAGGTAATCTGGGCACAACCGATGATGAACAATTCCTAAAGAATAGTTAGAGACTTCATCACCTCAGAAAGGATTGATGTGATAAAGGGAAGACCCGATAAGAACAACCAAGTTAGGGATGCAGAGTTTCTCAAGTAGTTCTGCAGGACAGTGTCTGTTATGGCACAATCTGCGATAACGAGCCTTTCCACCGATGTAGGAAACGGAAATAGTGAGTAATCTTCCTGTCTTAGCTGGCCTCGGACAAGCCTTGTAGGCAACTCATCACATCTGCCAAATATATCCAACAGGATGGTGTCAAGCTTGTCAGGCTGCTCGTCTGCAAGCCTATCTATTACCTCCAGATGTACCTTAACATTCAATGAGGGCTCAACCTGAGATGCTCGCTTGATAACAAGTGATCTTATCATCTGCACATCTTCTACACAAGTAAGAACCAGAGCTTGACACGACGACATATCACTGGTGGAGAAAGCATTTGTAGCCCTTGTTTGTAACCCCCTATAGTCATGGGTAGCAAACCGGGGCTACGAATCCGGGACTAAAGATCAATATCTTTAGTCCCGGTTCAAATACCCAGGACTAAAGATGGCACCAACCGTGACTAAAGTTTTTTTTTCTTTTTTTCATTGTTTTTTTTGTTGTTTGCATATTGATTTCTACCCAAACTCAATAATAAAATCATCCACAAAACTCAACAATAAAATCATCCATATTCACAGAAACATCACAAAATCATCCACATTCACAATTCACATCAAAATTTACAAATCCAAACACATCACAAATCAAAAAAATTCACAGATAATCCACAAAATCAACGATAACTGCTCATCCCTCCACCGCCGCGCCGGCCGCCATCGCCATCGCCTCGCGCCGCCGCCCCCGCACCAAGCCCACACGGCGGCAGCTGCCTGCCGCGCGGGGCCGCCGCCGTCGCCCGCAGGCCGCCGCCGCCGCCCGCAGGCCGCCGCCGCCGCTCGCTCCTCGCTACTGCAAGAAAAAGAAAAGGAGAGGATAAGAGAGAGGAGGAAAGGGAGAAGAAGTTAAAAGATGAGGAGTTAAATTGAGGTGGAGAGGATAAGTGATAGGGATTATATACTAAAGATGGTAGGGGCAGACACTTATTTAATCGGGACTAAAAATGAAGATCATAGAGTGGCGTTAGGCTTTTTAACCGGGACAAAAATGATTTTTAGTCCCGGTTTTTGGTTGAATCAGGATTATTGTAGTTTTTTGCCCAACCCACGAAAGATGATCTCTCCACTAGTATATATAGACTCTTGAAAGCCTCAGCAACCTTTCTAGCTTGGGAAGACAATTGAGTGTAAGCTCGCGAAGATGAATAAAAAACTTACTAATTTCTGGAAGAGCTTCCAGATTGGAACATTCCTTTAGTGAGTCTGAGGCATTTCAGTCTCCTAAAACAATTTTGTTTTAATCATTTGGGTACTTCACACCACCATACCCATATATTTCTAGTTCTGTGAGCTGTGATGGTGGGCAGAGACCCTCAAGTATCTCTAGTCATATAAATATCTATAATTTATATGGATAAATTAGAATAAATTAGGGAGTGACATTTGTTATGAATCTAATGATCATAGTGCACTATAAATATTACTCAAGTGAGTTGTGACTTTTACTATATACGATTACATGTCTTACGTTGTGTTTTATAACTTAAAATTAATTTTATGGGTATAACATTTATTTTTTATTATATAGCATTTTTCTTTAAATTTGGTTAATGTTAAAGAAATTTAAATTAGAAAAAACCAAAATATCTTATAATATATATAATAGGATGTAAATAGAATAAAAACTAATGTTAATTTCTGTAAATATTTAGAAAAAACAAAATAAAATAATATATTAAAATATATAATATTATACAATAATAAGATAATATTATATTATTTTATAAATTAATTTGTTTATCAAACTCAGTTGAAAAATCCTAAGTACGCCACTAATCCGGATTTTTCGATTTGCTCCACGGTAGGCTGGGTTTGGGTTTGTTTGGAGGAAGATGTGGAATAGCAAGAGCGGTGGTGAGTAGCAGCTAGTAGGTGATTGCGTTTCTATGGTAGATGGGGAATGATGTGTATACTTGTGTTGTATATATGTCAGGGATTTTTTTAGAAGCTAGCCGGAGGCTCTCAGACCTCATGGTTGTTGATAATGTGCTTAATGGGCCTTGAGGAACATCATGCGCGTTTGCTATCTCGCCGGTATAGTTACCGGCATTGTGCTGGGATGGTTCTCTGTGCCAAGAGCAACTGCAATCATGTTGGGTGCCAGAATAGCCCGTTTCGCCTGGTGTTCATGGGCAACGCCTTCCACTTCAGGTTTTATGAACACCCCGGTCAGATACAAATGAGTGGTCTACGGTGCTCAAATTCGGTTAAATCTATCGTACACCCTTCCATGTGGATGTAAGATCTGGTCAAATTGTTGGTGGTGCTTTCTATTTCATTCTCCAAGATGTAAAGTCTTATATCAAAGATTGATGCTGAGCTTAAGAATCTCTCAATTAATGACACTCCAAATTTAGACGAATTTTTAGAAGAAGGAGAAGACAACGTTTCAGATGATGATCATGATGAAGCTTTAGATGATATGAGAAAGATTTAGAGGATTATAAATATTAAGCTATGAAAGGCGTGATAATGACCGTAGATGGATCATGGATTTGCAAATTTTATCCGCAAAAGGATTTTCCTTTGGTACGGTCCGCTGGTGCGAATTTGGTCGAGGAGTGGAAGCTGTGTATTACCATTAACGTTACTACAATTCTTCCCCTAACTCTCTATTACCGGGAGAGAACCTGTAATGCTTGGCTGTTTGGAAGACACGAGTATAATTTTTTTTCAATAGTGTTGAGTCTGTTTAATGCTTGGCTGTTTGGAAGACATGAGTATAATTTTTTTTCAATAGTGTTGAGTCTGTTTACGCACTTGGTGTTCTTTCGCTATGAACAGGTGAGGCAGTTAGAAACACCAAAACCATCCACAAGGTCATCCCGTATGCGAGCTTCTGGGCACCGTTTTGCGAGATTCTATTTCTGATTCTGATTGTCCTATTCTTAGTACTGATTCTAATGGTATTGGTCTATTGAGACATGCGGCTGATGGCATCCTGATGTTCACCTTCACCGAGTACACCTTTGCTGAGCTCCCAAGGGCAACGAATGGGTTCTCTCCCGACCACATTGTGTCGCAGAAAGGTGACATTGTCTACCGCGCGGACTCTTCATAGCACGGGCCAAACCGTAGCTATCAAGCACCTTATCCGTTCTACCTGGCCCGACTTCCGCCAGTTCTTGGTTCGTTCAACTTGTACCATGGGGCTGTCTCATCTGTAGTAGTGCCCCCATAGCCTTTGGCGGATCGATTGAATGGCTCTTCTTGTGTTTGTGCAGGATGACGCAAGGGTTGTTGGGAGGCTGCGGAGTGACCGGCTGTCCAATCTGATCGGCTGCTGCTGCAAGAGTGGCCAGTAGCTGTTGGTCGCAGAGTTTATGCCACATGAGACCTTGACAATTCGTCTCTTTCGCTGTATGTGTTTGGTGCCTCTCTTTCTCTTGTTCTTGTATATTACCTGGAGCTAGCATATTGGGGTTTGGCAATATTATTTCTGATTTGGTAGTACAAATGTAGGCATCGAGATGTTAAGATTGGGCACCTAATTGAAGGTTTTTTTTGTCACCTGAATCTAATGTTGAATTGTTGCTTTCAGTTGTAGATGGTTGAAGTAGTTCCTACAACAATATTCCATTTTTGTTTCTTTTGTACATTTGTTTTACTTGGTTGACTGGACATTAATGCATTTACTCATCTATATATAAATGCTCATATTAGTGTTCTGTTTAAGGTAATACTAGTTGGCATCAAGATGTTTTCATTATTTATTGCTTTTTAAGAAAGACATCTGAGTTTCTCATGGCATCTGTGAAATGGAAAGTTTGCCTCCTTTTTGCGTTTCAAGGTTTTCCATTGGAGAAGAAGACTTATTTGCATTTGTATTATCTACATTTTGCACGCATGGTGGCTATCCTTGGCAGGGAAGAACCCTCCTCCGTTGAGCTGGGTAATGAGGGTACGGGTTGCATACTAGTATGTGGCACAAGCATTGAAGTATTGCTGTACTAAGGGAAGACATATGTACCATAATTTCAATTCAAGAAAAGTTATGATTGATTCGGTGAGTCAGTACTTGTGCTACTTAGTTGCTTCGGGGGTGTATAGATGGGGCTAAAATTTTTTATACATATCACATCAGATATGTAGACATTAATTTAGAGTATTAAATATAGACTAATAAAAAAAACTAATTTCATAAATAAGAACTAATCCACAAGGCGAATTTTTTAAGCCTAATTAATCCATAATTAGCAAATATTTACTGTAGCATCATATAAACTAATCACGGATTAATTAGGCTGAATAGATCCGTCTCGTGAATTAGTCCAAAATTATAGAATGAGTTTTTTAATTAATCTATATTTAATACTCTAAATTAGTGTCCAAATATCCGATGTGACAGAGACTACATTTTAGGCCCTAGTTCTCAAACACCCCCCGCTTGGGCTACCAGAAACAAGGCATGTAATTGTTAACAGCGAAATTTGGTAAGCCCGGAGTAGTCATTAGCTTAGAGTCAGCATCAACAGTAATGTTCTTTTTTTTTTGTCCTGGGAGCTGGGATGGTGAACCGTCGTAGGATGGTAACCCCATGCTGTCATGCTTAGGTGTAATGAAAACCAGCGACGAGAAGAGCTATGGCGCTGATTTTTCTCCCACAGATGGTATGTGTTATGCGGACACGCATGTTTATTCCTCGAGTGATGCATTTCATTAATTTAACTGTTTATGGTTGATCGTGAAGTAAGGACTTCTATTATAAGCTAATTCTTGTAGACGCTTGTTGTGTATGTCCATGTTCTTGCCCCTGATATTTTTCCCCAGTAGGGTTAAAAAAAAACTTTCTATATAAATGTTATTTACCAGGCTTCCATTGTTTATTTTTAGAGGAATTTTACCATCCATCAGGTGAGGGCGATACCAAATTTAGTCCGTTGATTCATTATGATCGGATGGCTAGCAAGAATCGGTACCTGCCAGTACTGAATGCCCAGTCCACGTGATACTAACCATCCAAAGGGTAAAACCATAATGCCCAGCCCCGCCCCCTTCCCCTTACCCTTCCCCTTCTCTTCTCCGGTCGCCACCACACATCTCAGGGGGCAGGAAGGCCTGCCCCGACGATGAGGAGAAGGCGCGATGCAGAAGGCCAGAAGCTAGTGGTCATATCTGGCTTCCCCAAGCCTAGGAGACGCCAGATCTGATCTCCTTCAGCGACGGTAGGAGCACGACCCACCGATCGCATCCTCGCTGCAACAGCGCTGCTCGATGCCTCCACCAGGACCGAGCTCGCTTCTCTGCCTCTCTCGGTTTCCCAGCGTGCCCCCACCCCCCCTCACCGATGGCTGGCAACCTCGCCAAAGCCGTGCTGCTCCCCGGAAGCTCGCGCTCGGGCGCTGGTTGAGGAGGTTCGAGATAGGCGCCGTTCAGCCCAGCAAGGTTTCTCAAGAAGAGGAGTAAGCATGGAGCTTAGTGTAGATTGTGATGAGCTAGCTTGCTTGCTTGATGCCAAGTCTGAATAAATAAATTTGTACTCAGTCCGCTTGTATCCTTTGTGAGGACTGAGAGAACAAACATGTACACAACAATGTACTGATGAATAATACATCATGAACACTTGCATGAGAACAGCTTTCAAATGCAGTCAACTGCAGAGAATTCATCACACTTTGTACGATCATGAGCTTGAAACAGTAGAGAATACACAGAAAAATTCAGTACCCAAAATGAGTGATTCCATAGAATGTATTGCTTCCCAGATATATTTGCCATCCTATTGTGTGTTATGCTCAGAATGTAACTCAGAAATAACTGTGCCTTACAATGAAATTTGCCTCCAGAAAATTCATTCAGTTCCACAAATCAAGTAGAGTAGACCCTAATCCAGTATGGCAAGTACTACAGAGAGTATGTGAGATTTCGTTCCAATTTAAACTAATACTGGAGTTGGTTCTAAATCACTGCTATCCAAACATATGCCATCATGTTTTAGTCCAAGTATAGGGTAGCCTTCTTCACCGCTTTACATGAAGTTTGCAGCCTCCAGTCCCTTTGTTTCGTGTTCAATGGCCTTCTTATCCCAGCTTCAGCTCGGTTCTCCTTGACATCTGCAAGATTCCAGGTACAATGTTCTGCCTGAGTGTCAAGTGTCAACAGACTTGAGCAAGAAGATTGCACATCGTTTTGCTGTAGCCTATTGGTTAAAAGCTAGGGCTGGACTAGTTACATGAACATGCATGGATAGATGTTACCAGCTGGAATTTGGTTGGAAAAGATTAAGCAATTAGGTTCACATGTTTTAAGGCAATACAGTAGAGGGAAAATAAACAAGGTCAACAGGAACGGCAAGGAGGGGTCAGAGGGAGACTAGTTTGGGCGACGAAGCTGAAGGCATCAACTTATTCATACCTTCCGGTCCCTGTAGGCCACCAAATCAGTGCCTGAACAGCAACAGAGCTGTCCATTTTTTATTGAAGGCCTCGATGCGTGATAATGCCACTTGTTCTTTTGTAGCTGCAGGATTTCTACTCGTAAGAAAAGAAATCTTTCACAGGGACATGGGCAATCTTTTGGTAATTTGGATGTCCAACCATTTGGCAGGTCCTCACGAATGACTTGTCACAGGTATTCAACGTAAGAACCCTTAGAGATGCGGGCAGAGTTGGAAGTGATCGTATATTACAATATTTCAAACCCAAGTCCTGGAGGCATGTTAGGTTCACCAAAGTGTCTGGCAATCTGTTCCACATGCAAAACGCGATGCACCTGAGGGACGTTAGAGAAGCAAACTGTTGCCGCAGGATTTTTCTTCTTCTTCCTTCAGCTCGCTCCCGTAGGGATGAGAAGCCTTCTCTTGACAACAGTTGTGGCAGAAGGGGGATATCATTAATGTAGATTGCGTCAACGACTTGCACTTTCTCATCCTCTTGAAGGGCCCTAAGGTTGGGGCACTGATAAATCTCGAGGGATCGCAGGCAACTGAGATGATTTAGGCCTTGCAAATAGGTAAGCTGGGCACACCTGGTGATGCAGAGGTGATGAAGCATAGCTAGAGAATCCATCACCTCAGAAGGGATTGATCTGATAAAAGGAAGTCTTGATAAGGACAACCAAGTTAGGGATGTAGAACCTCTCAAGCAGTTCTGCAGGACAGTGTCTGTTATGGCACAATCTGAGATAGTGAGCCTGTCCATTGATGCAGGAAACAGAAATTGAGAGTGATCTTCCACTCTTATCTGACCTTGGATAAGCCTAAGAAGTAACTTATCACATCTGCCGAATATGTCCGACACAATTCTATGAAATCTGTCAGGCTGCTCATTAGCAAACCTATCTATTTCCTCTGGATGTAGCTTATTATTCAAGGAGGAGTCAATATGAGATGCTTGCTAGATAAGGAGGGACCTTATCATATCCACATCTTCCACACAAGTAAGAACCAGGGAATGACATTGCTTAATGTCTAGTTTCTTCAGGCTATCTGGAAGCCTTGGCAATATTTCTGGCTTTGGAAGATGAAGGAGTGCAAGAGCGCGAAGATGAATAAAGAGCTCACCAATTTCTAGCTTTAAAAGAGGAGGAAAGGGAGGAGGAGAAGTTAAAAGATGGGGAGGAGAAGTTAAAGTTGAGGAGGAGAGGATAAGTGATAGGGATTATATACTACAAATCATTTTTAGTCCTGATGTGTTGGGCTTTTTAACTGGGACAGAAAATGATTTTTAGTCCCAGTTTTTTTGTTGAACCGAGACTTTTCTGGTTTTTGCCCAACCCACAAAAGATGTTTCTCCACTAGTGTATATAGACTCTTGGAAGCCTCGGCAACCTTTCTAGCTTGGGAAGACAATTGAGTGTAAACTCACAAAGATGAATAAAAAGCTTACTAATATCTAGAAGAGCTTCCAGATTGGAACATTCCATTAGTGAGTGTAAGGCATTTCAGTCTCCTAAAAAGATTTTGTTTTAACCAACTTGGGTACTTCACACCACCATAGCCATATATTTCTAATTCTGTGAACTGTGATGGTGGGCAGAAGCCCTCAAGTATCTCTAGTTATATAAATATCTATAATTTATATGGATAAATTAGAATAAATTAGGGAGTAGACATTTGTTATGAATCTAATGATCATAGTGCACTATAAATACTAGTTGACTCCCCGCGCTTTGCTGCAGGAATTACTAAGCAATTCTCAATATATATATTTTTAACAATCAACCTAAGAGTAAAAAGAAAAAAATAATGAAACATCAGGATTTATCAGTCAAGTGATACCCATGCTTTAGTGTGAAACATATTAATAAGTATATGTTAAATATTGTAAATGTAATAAATTTGTTAAAATATTGTGCAAATGATATGGTTGAATATGCTTGCATGTTGATTTGTTGATTTAAATAAATTGTAGATCATGTTGTATGCTTGCGTGAGATTAAATATGTAATTATTGCTAGTAGGTGATGGTGTGGCATGGTTGCATGCTAAGATTCAGACTTAGTGGGCTTTAACTTTATAGAAAGAGTAGATTACTCAAGTGAGTTGTCACTTTTACTATATACGACTGCATGTCTTTCGTTGTGTTTTATAACTTAAAATTAATTATATGGGTATATCATTTATTTCTTATTATATATCATTTTTCTCTAAATTTGGTTAACGTTAAAGAAATTTAAATCAGAAAAACCAAAATAACTTATAATATATAAAATAGGATGTAAATAGAAGAAAAACTAATGTTAATTTCTATAAATATTTAGAAAAATAATATAAAATAAAATATTAAAAATATATAATATTATTCAATAATAAGATAATATTATATTATTTTATAAATTAATTAGTTTATCAAACCTCAGTTCAAAAATCCTAAGTACGCCATTGATCCGGATTCTTCCAATTCACTTCCGGATACACTGTATTTGGGTTTGTTTCTAAGAAAGATGTGAACAGCGGTGGTGAGCAGCAGCTAGTGGGTGGGTGTGTTTATGTAGTAGATGAAGAATGATATGTATACGTTGTGTTGTATATATCTTATAATTTTTAAAGTTAGCCCGAGGCTCTTAGACCTCATGGGTGTTGGTAATGTGTTTCACGGGTCTTGAGGAACATCATGCACGCTTGCCGCTGTGCCCATGGTTAGCCCTGACCTCAAGGCCGCTCGACCGATGCCGCTTACAGTCTTGCCGTGTTGTTCGAGGTACCGAGTGCGAGGATGCGCCGCAACCTCCCCGGTCGGAGATGCCGGAGTCAGGTATGGGTTATAGCTTGATGTCTCGCCAGGTAGTAGGTAGATGGAGACTATGGGAGATTGAAGAGGAGGGAAAACTGCTGGGGAGTGGAAAAGAGACTTGCTTATGAGATTCAGGTGGACAGGTGTCACGCGATGAAGCGAAATTTACCTGTCCGCGATGAAGCGAAATTTTTCAGAAAAGCGTAGGACAGCTATCCTACCAAATTTTCTTCACTAGCCTTAGCTCACCTCATTCGCGCTGGCTTCTTCTCAAAGAAATGGCGATCTATGATATATTCGCGTGCCTTTGAATGCCAGTATCGCTTGCTCCACGGCGACATGAGGCCACTACTCGGCTTCTTCTAAGAAGAGGAGGGTCGCACCACCAATTTCATCCCCACGACCTCCTTCTCGCCGGTTGCCGGCACTGCCGGGCTCTCGCGCCCCATCGATGTGCTTGACTCGCGCCACAAGCACGTTCTCCTCCATGAGCGCCGGTACATTGAGAGCGCCAATGTCGAGATCGATGAGCCCGAACTGGACGTGACCGAGCTAGATAACCACCTCGGCGACATGATAGTTTGGGATCTATTGACAAAAGGAGGAGAAGATTGCAGTGCCCCGGTACATATACTAGTATTGTGCCGAGGGTGGTTCTATGCACTAATATGCACTAAGAGCAACTGCAATCATGTTGGTGTCAGGATGGCCCGTTCTGCCTGGTGTTCATGGGCAACACCTTCTACTTCAGGTTTTATGAACACTATCATTGGGCAAGTTTATACAGGTCAAATACGGAGTACAAATTAGTGGTCTGCGGTGCTCAAATTGGGTCATATCTATCGTACACCCTCCCCTGGTCAAATTGTTGGTGATGCTTTCTATTTCATCCTCCAAGATACAAAGTTTTATATCAAGATTGATGCTGAGCTTAAAAATCTCTCAATTAATGACACTCCAAATTTGGAGGAATTTTTTGAAGAAGACGACAACGTTCCAGATGATGATCATGATGAAGCTTTAGATGATGAGGAAGATTTAGAGGATTATGAATATTGAGCTGTGCGAAAGGCGTGATAATGACCGTGGATGGATGTGTATGATTTGCAAATTTTATCTGCAAAAGGATTTTCCTTTGGTCCAGATCTGCTGGCGAGAATTTGGTCGAGGAGTGGAAGCTGTGTTTTACCATTGACGTTACTATAATTCTTCCCCCTCACTCTCTACTTCCGAGAGAGGAACCTACAATGCTTGGCTGTTTGAAAGACATGAGTATAATTTTTTCTAACAGTGGTGAGTCTGTTTACACACTCGATGTTCTTTTGCTTCAGACAAGGGAGGCAGCTAGAAACACCAACGCAATCCACAAGGTCATCCCGTATGCGAGCTTCTGGGCACCTTGTGAGTTTTGCGAGATTCTATTTTTTATTTTGACTGTCCTGTTCTTAGTGCTGATTCTAATGGTATTGGTCTGTTGAGACGTGCAGCTGATGGCATCCCAATGTTCACCTTCACTGAGTACACCTTTGCTGAGCTCTCAAGGGCGACGAATGGGTTCTCTCCCGACCATATTGTGTCACAGAAAGGTGACATTGTCTACCGCAGACTCTTCATAGCACAGGCCAAAACCGTAGCTATCAAGCACCTTATCCATTCTGCCTGGCCCGACTTCCGCCAGTTCTTGGTTTGTTCAGCTTGCACCATGGGGTTGTCTCATCTGTAGTGCCCCCATAGGCCATAGCCTTTGGCAGATCGATTGAATGGCTCTTCTTGTGTCTGTGCAGGATGACGCAAGGGCTGTTGGGAGGCTGCGGAGTGACCGGCTGTCCAATCTGATCTGCTGCTGCTGCGAGAGTGGCCAGCAGCTGCTGGTCGCAGAGTTTATGCCACATGAGATCTTGACAATTCGTCTCCTTCGTTGTATATGTTTGGTGCCGCCTTTTCTCTTGTTCTTGTATATTACCTGGAGCTAGCATATTGGGGTTTGGCAAAATTATTTCCGATTTGGTAGTACAAATGTAGGCATCGAGATGTTAAGATTGGGCGCCTTATTGAAGGATTTTTTTTGTCACCTGAATCTAATGTTGAATTGTTGCTTTCAGTTGTAGATGGTTGAAGTTGTTCCTACAACAATATTTCCATTTTTGTTTATTTTGTACATTTGTTTTACTTGCTTGACTGGACATTAATGCATTTACTCATCTATATATAAATGCTCATTATTAGTGTCCTGTTTAATTAAGGTAATACTAGTTGGCATCAAAATGTTTTCATTATTTATTGCTTTTTTAGAAGACATCTGAGTTTCTCATGGCATCTGTGAAATGGAGTGTTTACCTCCTTTTTGCGTTTCAAGGTTTTCCATTAGAGAAGAAGACTTATTTGCATTTGTATTATCCACATTTTGCACGCATGGTGGCTATCCTTGGCAGGGAAGAACCCTCCTCCGTTGAGCTGGGTAAATGAGGGTACGGGTTGCATACTAGTATGTGTGGCACAAGCATTGAAGTATTGCTGTACTAAGGGAAGACATATGTACCATAATTTTAATTCAAAAAAAGTTATGTATGACTCGGTGAGTCAGTACTTGTGCTACTTAGTTGCTTCTTAGCTTGATCTTCCAGAAACAAGGCATATAATGTTCTCTTTTTTTCCTGGGATGATGAACTGTAGGATGGTAACCCCAGGCTGTCATGCTTTGGTGTAATGAACACCAGCGACGAGAAGAGTTCTGGCGCTGATTTTTCTTCCACAGATGGTATGTGTTATGCGGACAGGCATGTTTATTCCTTGAGTGATGCGTTTCATGAATTTAACTGTTTATGGTTGATCGTGAAGTAAGGACTTCTATTATAAGCTAATTCTTGTAGACGCTTGTTGTGTATGTCCATGTTCTTGCCCCTGATATTTTTCCCCAGTGGGGAGGAGATATCTTGGAGCAGCTTACATCATTGACTTCCCTTGATTTCAGTTGCTGTAGTTGGGACAGATTGCCGGAGAATTTGGTGAGCCTGACATCTCTGGAGAATTTGCGTTTGGATTACTGCAAAAAGATTCAATCACTTCCAGAACTGCCTGCATCTCTGCAGTCTTTTGAGGTCGAGGATTGCGATGCATTGTTCATGAAGAGCTGCAAGAAGACTGGAGATCCAAACTGGCAAAAGATCTCTCATGTTCCGGTGAAAAGATTTTCATCTTCTCCCTAGAAATTATTATGTGTGCACTTCAGGCTTACTGTTTTACTTCGTCCTATACCAGTGTTTGGGGCAAGCACTTTAATATATATGATGCCAATCCTGTAGTTGTTCATAATGTACTATGAAATAAACTAATTGTTAAACTATTAAATTAAAGACCGTGTAAAAAACTTATATCCTTTTTATTTTGAGACAGGGAGCAATTGGTAAGTTTAGGCATATGATTGAGTTTACAAAGCGAGAGCCAAACTATTGGCCTCTGCTCATCTGCCTCCATCACCACAATGGCACAAATATGTAAAACGAATCAACAGCATGCGTCATCAATACATACATACACGCAAATGCATGCACAACCTTGTGTTTCTCTACACATACACATCAGCACAGACACTATCAATTGAACCAGATACATATTTGAACAACATCATACATACATCAACTGCTTAAGACAAATCAACATGAAAAAAACAGTATATGGACCAAAATGACCGCATTGTGTTGAAAATTTTCCAACAAATTAAGCTTTACAATTATAGGACAACTAGAGAATTTTCACAACAGTTGTCCACCCCATGCCAAGCTGGTATTGGGCTTACCTATAACTGCAACTGGTGAATGGTGATAAAATCTTTTCTACGGACATGAGCGACTTTTTGCCAGTTTGGATCTCCAGCTGTTTGACAGCTCTCCATGAAGACCTGATCACAACCCTCGAGTTCAAAAGACTGTAGAGACATGGGCAGGGTTGGAAGTGACCGGATATTTTTGCAGTGAACTAACACCAACTCCTGCAGGCATGTCAGGTTTTCCAAATTCTCTGGCAATCTACTCCAGTTGCAGTAAGAAAGGATAAGGGTTGTTAGTGACCTCAACTGCTGCAGGATTTCTTCTCCTCTTAGCTCCACCGAATTATAGATTGAAAGCTGCGATAGGGATGAAAAGGCTTCTCTTGACAGTAGCTGTGATATGAGGGGTATGTCATTAATGGTGAGGTCATAGAGGAATTGCAGTTTCCCAACCTCTTGTAGGGTCGTACTGGAGTAATTCATGACGGAGAGAAATTTCAGGCTACTCAGATCATTTAGGTCTTGGAAGTGAGTTAAGTGAAATCAATAGCCAATCTGTAGCATCAAAAGCCCTCTTAGATGTTTTGTCACCTCGGATGGGATTGCTTTAAGAAAAGGGATTTCATTTAGGGTCAAGCTAAGTAATGATGTACATCCCCTCAGGCAGTTCTGCAGGGCAATATTTGTCATGGCGCAACCTGTAACCATGAGATAACAAAGCGACGCAGGAAGGATCATTTGGGGATAATCTCCCTCCTCCATCTGACCACGTATAAAAGGTACGATGTTCGGGACCATTTCTCTATTTCGTGTGCCAACAATGTCGCACAGGATTGTCATGAACTTGTCATACTGATTATCGGCAAACTGAGATATTTCATCGGGACGTGTAATATTCAAGGATGGATCAATTTGAGATGCTCGCTCAGTAAACATCGACCTTATCATCTCCACATCTTCTGTGCATGTCACAACTAAGGCCCAACACCAAATGATATCCAGGCTCTTCAGGCCATCCGGAAGTCTTGGTAATAATTTTATCTTGGGAAGACTTACCATGTACAGGCTCTCGAGGCTATCCGGTAGTCTTGGCAACAATTTTAGATTGGGGAGATCAACGAGTGTAAACTTGAGAAGGTGAATGAAGAGCTCACCGAGTTCTGGAAGAGCTTCCAGATTATGACATCCACTGAGGGTTAGACATTTTAGGCTCCTAATTAGACAATTCTGGCTTTGTGACATCCAACTTGGGTAATTCCATCCATCGTACCGCCTTATTTCCAGTTTCCTCAATTGCGATGGTGGGCACAGGCCATCAATTACCTCCAGTTGAATTTCTGGAGAGCACATCTGCTCCTCTGGATTAGACCATACAAGGGACAATGCTTTGAGGTGCTTCTTGTCAGTTAGCTTCGCTTCTACAGATCTCTCCTTGCTTTCCACACTATCAAGGCCATTGATTGTCAGGTCACCACCAAGCTGATTTAGGCCCTCCAGCTGCTTCAGCTCATACCCCTTCTCCTTCCTCACCATGAAGTTACTTAATTCTCGAAGTGACTTGAGCTTCTGCACGCCAGGAAAACCTGAATCCTTACCGCCTCTAATATGTCGCAAGCTAATCAGGTTGCTCATGCTTTCAACACCGGTGAACTCTAAAGCATCTGAAAAACGGTTGTCGAGGATCTGCAAATGATAGAGTCTTCCGAATTTTCTAGGCAAAGTTACCTTACGTGATTTGGAGCTACAAATGCTGAGACAACGTAGATGTTTTAAGTCACAAATGCAAGCTGGTAACATGAGCACATCACCGTCTATATGTACTTGCACTACCCGCAGCTTCTTTAATTTCTTCAGTATGCCCTCAAGTGCTTCCACAGTTATCCTTGGATCAGAAAACACATTCCTGAATTTTAGCGTGCGCAATTTTTTCAATTTGCAAATTGGCTCAATGACCTTCATTGGATCGTCCAAGTTTATAAAAAGATAGCGCACATCAGGAGGGATTTCTTTCATCTCGCCTTCTACAACTGTAAAGCAATCATCTCCAGCAATCATCCCTGCCAATTCATGTAGCAGATCATGTATGGTAAAATAGCCAATGTCACTCCCATCAAGGTCTCTTCTAGTTTGCAGAAATGAGCATGACACTAGTTCGTCGAAGTAGTTTTGGCCGACATCTTCCATTTGCTCATCAGCGTTGGTAGGCTTTAAAAAGCCTTCTGCCATCCACAAGTCAACTAGCTCGCCACGTTCAAATATGTATCCATGTGAAAACATGCTACAATAAGCAAAACATCGCCTAACATGCTCATCAAGTAACTGGTAGCTCCACCACAGAGCATCCAATGTACCAGCCAGTAGGTCCTGGTGTTCAACTCTTCTCCAAAAGTTGGCATCTAATTGCCTGCGTAGTCGGGCTCCTACTAGCCTTGCCGCTAATGGAGATCCCTTCAGCTTTTTCACAATATCTCTTCCGATCATATGAAATGTTTCTAGTTTTTGGTTATCAAGGCTAACACCATCAAGTGCATAATGCATCAAAAGACTAAAGAAGTCCTCCTCATTCAAGTCAGGTATTGGAACAACGCTCTGAGCACCTAGAGACATTGCTACATCTTTGAATCGTGTTGTAACCAAGACCTTACTCCCTCTCATCCCATCCTTCAATGGACAAAGTAGCTGATCCAGTTTGTACCACACACTCGCATGTTTCTCATCCCGGATGACACTCACATCCTTCTCAGCCCAGATATCATCCAGTACCAACAAGAACCTTTTGCCCCTCAATTCTTCTTTTAACTTTAATTGCAGGGTGTCAAGATTACTATGCTGATGAGGTGAATTGACTGTAGCCGACTCAAGCATCTCCTGGTAAATTCTGTGCACACTGAAACTTTGGGAAACATGAATCCACATGATTGGGGAAAAATAGCCCTTCATACGTTCATAATCGCATACATATTGTGCAAGCGTTGTCTTGCCAGATCCACCAACACCATAGATGCCAACTGTTGAATAACACCTAGTGTTGCTTTACGCAGCATATTTATTATCTTATCACGTTCTTCGTCTCTTCCGATTATAACTTCTGTAACAGGCAAGGAAGTAGTGACAGTCCCAGCCACATTGGTAACAGGACTAGGTATGTGATTTCCATTGTTTGTGGTGCTTGCCAGTGGTTGAAACAACCGAGACCCTTCTTCAATGACACTTTCTAGCTTCTTTAAAATTTTCTTCAACTTATTGGTTTTCCCTGAGATGATATGTTGCATGCGATTGAGCTTTACCTCGATATGAGAGCGACAAATGACCTGTGTTGCAAGATAACAGGATATATTTTAGACTTCTTTGGATTTTGCAGTATTAACAAAAGACTATTGAAAATGTGACTCTTTTTAATAACTAATATATATTCCATTAATTTAGAAGTAGGGCCCTATCTTAGAACTTTGGATACATGACATGTAATTGTAATATGTAAATCTATTTTCTTTTAATATATATAAAACTTACAATGTCGAGGCTTTCCCTGCACTTCTGCAGTATTTCGGTCAAAAAGAAAAAAGTAGAGTAACTATCAAACTCTCTTATCATTTAGGGAAAATATGTAGTAAAATCACATATGTAGGGTAGCAAGCAAAAGTCGATGTCTGAGATTATCCAAGTCACCACGAATAAAACTTTTACTCCAAAATTTAATCATAAGTAAAAGTGTTATTGATGATGATGTGAACAAATCTTGCACATCCATTTTTGCATCATATGAAAGTTTCTAGGTTTTTACTACATATGTGGTACACTACATATTTTCCTGATCATTTATGTCCACTTGTACCAAGACATCATGACCGTAAAAACCCATTGTACCTGTAAACGATCCACTTCAAATCAGGGTGTACTCTTCCTTTTTCCAATGTTTTTTAAGGAGATGGTGTTGGCAGCTCGTTTTCTAGTAAATGTTTCTTTTTTAAGACCATCTCTACCTATTTCAAACGTCAAATATTACAAAACTATATATGGACGCATTTGGTTGGGGGAATTGTTCAGAGAAAATGGGAGAAAGGCAGGGGCGGAGTAGCCTCCCTCATGGTTTAAAATTTCACACTAAATTTGCTATAGGTTTAGTAATATTTGGAAGAAACTAACACTGTTGGCCCATTTTAGCCAATCTTTTTAGCATTTCTGGCTCTCTGCACTGGGATGGGGGCATGTTAAGTCTTCCATTTGAGTGCTGAGTGTGAAAGCTCCACAAACAATTAGGAATGAGAGTTTGAGAGCACAGTCGTAAGGAGTGAGCATTGGGAGGGAATTCTGCCTCCACACTCCCAAGCATAACACGATAAATCTGAGTCATCCATCATCACTTAAAATCCAATTCTATCAAGAACTTTTTAAAATCCAATTCTATCAAGAACTTTCCATTATTCTTATCTCTACTACTACTCTATCCTAAAATATAAAAAGTTGTAGCATTCGGCACAGTATTGAGGAGAGGGGTAAAAAGATTTTTCATTTCCTTCTTGAGGTGGTTGAGATATAGGCCCTGCTCTAGTTGGGGCCTATAATAAAGTCAGGGGATATTAGGGGGCTAGTTTAGTGATTACAAGTATTAGGTTTTCATATTTGGGACAAAATTTAAACACTAAAATTATTAGTATGTTTAGGACTGAAAGTAAAAAAAAAAAGAAACTTTCATGACCAATTCATCAATTAACTTTCTCCTCTAAGGGCTTATTCGGAATACAAGGTAAGAAAAACACATGATAGGAAAAACGTGAGAAAAGAATAGGAACTCAAGTGCAAAACAGAGCATTGAAAAATAATGGAGCTTTTGAAAAATAATGGAGCCTTTGGTTATACATGGGAACCAACGCAGGAAGTAAAAAGTGATTCATTTTATCCGTCATTACCATTCGCTGATGTAATCTTGCTCTAGTTAAATTACATCCAAACTCTGGAGTCCTCTACTTCCTCTGTTCTTCACTTCATCGCGCAAGAAGATGCTTAGCGCTTGGGTTCTCTTAGGTTCAAAGAAAAAACATAGGAATTTCGTAGGATTCTTTCCTATATATATAGCCTTTTGAATCAAAGGGATGGACCAAATGAAATCATATGAAATTCCTATGGAATGCCTTATTCCATACAAGTTTTGGTGGAAATTTAACATGAGTCTTTGTCTCTCCTCAAATTTCTTTTTTTTTCTACGGTCCCGTTGCATTCTTGTCAGTATCCTCTGTGTTTTTCCTATTTCTTTGTTTCTCCATTCCCGCAATTCAAAGGGGTTATTAATTTCCTCTGCCTTCCGCAAAGGAAATGAAAAAAAAAAGATAACAGAGTCTAGGGGTGGAAACGAGCCGAGCTTGGCTCGGCTCGGCTTGCAGTGGCTCGCAACAAACTAGGCAAGGCTTGGCTCGGCTCGGTTAGGAAAACAAGCTAAAACTTGAGCTTGGCTTGGCTCGTTTCCTGGCTCGAGCCAGCTCGAGCTGGCTTGCAAGCCTTCCTGTTAAAACATCTCTTCATATATATTTTGTAATTATTAAAAAAAGTAAGAACAAATCATCAACATGTAACATTTAAATAAGTTTATATATTCAATTCTTCAAAATCTTAATGACAAATTTCAAGTTGACAAATAATAACACCATATAAAGTAAAACAATCGATATAAACACACAATGGCCTAGGCTCGCGAGCCAAAACAAGCGGCTGGTGAGCTAGCTTGGGTCGGCTCATTTCAGCAATAAGCTGAAAAGGAGGCTTGGGCTTGGCTCGTTTGGCTTACGAGCTGAGCCAAGCCAACCAAGCTCGAGCTGAGCTCACGAGCCCGAGTTTTTTTTCCACCCCTAACAGGGTCCATGTATTTTTTTTTCCTACGTTTTTCCTGTGGAATTGACAACGAAGCAAAGTTTCCCTTGGTTTTCTAGTGTTCTTGTTTTGCTATCCTAATGACAGGAAAAGAAAAATTCCTATTAAACAGTATTCTTTAAGAATCCTCTAATCCGAATAAGGCCTAAACTTCCAATCCCCTTTCCCAAAAGTACAAAACGCACCTACATATTTTTTTTTAATTAGCAAGAAGGAAAGAATTAGTAAGATAGGAAGAAAAAGTAAAGCTTGAGAAGAAACCTGCTTCTCGAGTCGGTGATAATCGGCGACATCTAAGATGTCCTCGGCGTCATAGAAGGCAGATCTGAGCCTCTTGGACCAGTCCTCCAGACAAGCCCTCTGGCCGGGAGGGACCCTCTCCACCTGCTTCAGCATCGAAGCCAGCTGCGGGAGGATCCGGGTTTCCATGTCTCGCAGCTTCTCGGATTCGTCAAAGCCGAGGAGTGAGTAGCCCTCTCTGAGGAGCCTGGTGGTGGTAGGCGACGCGATCCAGCCAGCGATGGACAGCGCCCACCCTACTCCGGCTAGCGCCGCCATGGATAGTCCAGAAGATCAATGGATAATGCAACGCGGGTGCGTGCGCTGCCGCTGCTAGAGAGTGGAGTAGTAGAGACGCAGGTCAGCAGGGAGGATCCGGGTCAGGGAAATGGATGCGAGGAGGGGCGACGCAACGCCTGCCCTGCATCTTTAGCGCACGAGTGTACGGAACGGCAGATGATTTTGCAATTTGGCAAACCAATGTTGCCAAGCCCTCTCCCTTATTTTTCACGCGCACGCTTTTCAAACTATTAAATGGTGTGATTTTCTAAAAAAGTTTCTATACGAAACTTGTTTAAAAAAATCAAATTAATCTATTTTTTAAAAAAAATAGCTAATACTTAATTAATCACGTGCTTATAGATCGCTCCGTTTTCTGTATAGGAGGGATTTGTTCCCATCCCTTGATTACGAACACAGGGGTGTGTTTATAAAAGCAAGTTCCCAACACTTCTCTCTCTTTTTCTGTGAGCACGCTTTTCAAACTACTAAACGGTCTACTTTTTACAAAATGTTTCTATATAAAAGTTGTTTAAAAAAATCATATTAATCTATTTTTTAAAAAAAATTAGCTAATACTTAATTAATCATACGCTAATGGATCTTTTCCGTATATGGGAGATGGTTCCCAACAGCAACCTCCAAACACACCCCTAGTTGGCTAGTTGCAGGGCTGAATAGACTGCTCGCTGTACTCGCTCGGTGGAAATTTTGGTTCTTGGAACCCACTTTTTCTAGCTAAAGGATATCGACAGCAGTATGGTCACTGTATCTGGTGTAAGGGTGTGTTTAGTTCACGTTAAAATTAAAAGTTTGATCGAAATTAGAATAATGTGACGAAAAAGTTAAAAGTGTGTAGAAAAGTTTTGATGTGATGAAAAAGTTTAAAGTTTGAAGAAAAAGTTTAGAACTAAACTCGGCCTAAATGAAATTAATGGGGATGCTTGGTTTGAAGGCAACAGCCACGTTTCACAATTCCGACGAAAACTAGCCAAGTTCCGCGGAATTTCAAGGCTTTACGAGGCTCAAAAATAGAAGCCGTCTGAGATTTCGATGAGTTTCATCCAAGTTCAAACTTGAATTGATAAAAAGGAAAAAATCAAATAAAATCTTATAAATAGTATAATATTCATAGAATTTATTGGGATATAAATTTTCGAAAAAAATGATGCATTATGTGTATTTACTGAAATTTACAGTAGGAAAGAAAAGAATAATGAATTAAAAAAAGAAAAACAATTTCAGTTCATCTCTTTTTCTAGTTACCGATTGAAATTTCGATGATTTCGCTCGGAAATTCGCCAAAGCCGACCAGTTTTCACGAGCTTATCGGTAAAAAAGGAATTTGTATTCAAATTTTGGTTTATGAAATTTGTTCAGAATCTACTGGCTTTCCACTGGATTTCGTGAAAACCGTCATTCTGCCATAGCCCGAAACGGAAGGCTATCTCAGAATCGTAAACCCTGACAACAGCTTATCACACATAGTATATGCCACACCCTCAGTTCTAAAATACATTAAACACAAATGTTTGGAACAAATACATTGAAGTTTGGTGGTAAACTCTTTTCAGTATTGCATTGGTACGTGTGGGGTGGCTAAAAGTAGTCTTTTTTGACGGAATGAGTTGTTTAGTTTTTTTTTTCTTGGCAAGGAGATTTTAGTTTATTGACACACTTTGTGAATTGTGACTTGTTATGTTCTTCTTTTTGCCTTTTTAAAATTCAGGGTAATATATACACCATACTCCTAAATCATTGTCATAACTTGCCATATCTATATGGATTTTTTCCTGAATTTTTTTTAAAAAGCCCATACAATTCTTATTTCCAAAATCTAAACCTTCACACCAGCCAGACCAGTATTGTTTTGCCACGCCAAGCTCGACTAGCATGGTCAAAATGTTCAACTGTTGAAAATAAATTTAGAAAGGGTTCATTTTTAAAATTAAAAAGGTTTAAAAAACTAAAAAAAAATCCTTGGTATGTCACAAATATTTGACAAAACGAGGTACAAGGATAAGCTCTCTTGCTAATCAAGATTGGATCGAACAGCTGTGGTAAATCCTTATACCTATAGGGGTAGATATCGAGCCAACTCCGGGGCACACTGGAGAACCTCCACATTCAGCAGTGTAAGGCCCTTGTGATGACATGTAGCGAAAATGTGAGCATGATAAGATCACTCTTTGTTGAGATAGCAACTCGAATTGAGCTATCTCTGAATATTAGGCCCTATTTAGTTTATGAAATGAAAATTTTTTGATGTCACATCAAATATTTGACCGAATGTCGAAAGGGGTTTTTAGACACGAATAAAAAAACTAATTTCATAACTCGCCTGGAAACCGCGAGACGAATCTTTTGAGCCTAATTAAGCAGTCATTAGCACATGTGGGTTACTGTAGCACTTATGGCTAATCATAGACTAATTAGGCTTAAAAGATTCGTCTCGTGATTTATATATATATATAATGCTCTATACATATGTCCAAAGATTCGATGTTATGTTTTTGGGAAAAAAAATTAAGAACTAAACCAGGTGCCGACCTTACTGCAACTGAAGTACTCCCTCCATCCTATAGTAAGTGCAGTTTTTGCACTATTCACGTTCAACGTTTAATCATTCGTCTTATTTGAAATTTTTTATGATTAGTATTTTTATTTCTATTAGATGATAAAATATGAATAGTACTTTATGTCTGACTATTATTTTAATTTTTTCATAAACTTTTTAAATAAGACGGACTGTCAAACATTAGACACGGATATCCACGGCTGCACTTATTTTGGGACGGATGTAGTAGTAGAAATTGATAGGTTTGCTGGTGAGCAGTTTGACAGGTTTGACAAAATTTTGTGTGACACTTTTGGCAGATGTGGTAGCTTGCCTGGTAGGCTTATCCGTGGCCATGTAAGGGCATCACCAACAGTCACCAATAATCTATCCCCAAAATTTAAATATTTTTTAACTGAGGCCATTAGGGCCGGCTTTTTATAGAAAGCCAAACACGGCATCGTTGTGGGGATACCCATTTTACATCACACACAGGAATAGTCCAGGATTAACACCACTGGGGGATATAAACTGAACAGAACTAAAAGGTTCCAGAACAACTCTAAGAAAGACTTAACATCAAACTCTCAAGCTAAGCAAAAGACTAAAGACTAAAAACTTCAGACGATCAGCCAACTCCAGTACTTCTTGGTTGCCTCAAAGTTGAAATAGCATCCATGAGCTTTCCAGCAATCCTGTCAATTTTCTCAGTATCCTTGCTGCTAAGGACTCTCCAGAGCTGCAAAAAGGAATTGATTTGGAACATTCATGTTAGAGGTGAGTATTTTTGGGTTTCCTAAACTGAAAATAGGTGGTGAAAAAAACTTCTCTCCAAGAGATAGCCTAAATTCAATCCCAAAAATTAAAAGTGGGCCCTTCTCTAAAACTACCAATAGAAATTCCAGTTTTTTTCCTTTCCCGAGCATAGAAGGAGATCGCCATCTCCCACGCGTGACATGCCCCGATGCTGCCACGTGCGGGGTAGGAGAGGAGGAACGCACGGGGAAGAGGATTGGGATTCGTTCTCTTGCCCTCAAATACACCTGCTGAGAAAACTGAAGATGGGAATTCCAAAACGTGCGGAGCTCTTTTGAGAGTCTGTTGGAAGTTTTTTAAACAAAAATCTCAAAATATTAGGATTGGGGATGGAATAGATAACTGTTGGTGATGCTCGCCTTGTTTAATTCCCAAAATTTTTTTCCCAAAAACATCACATCGAATCTTTGAACATATGTATAGAGTATTAAATATAGATAAAAAAACTAATTGCATAGTTTATATGTAAATTACGAGACGAATCTTTTGAGCATAATTAATCCATAATTAAGTGCTGCAGTATATGTGCTGACGGCTTAATTAGGCTTAATAAATTTATCTCGTGGTTTTCAGGCGAGTTATAAACGTGTCCGAAAGCCCATTCCGATATCCGGTCAAACATCCGATGTAACACCTAAAAATTTTCTTTTCGCGAACTAAATACACCCTAAGTGAGGAAGATTACTCCGAGCTTACACTTCCTGCAACAGTGGTTGATAGGCTCATTATCTCATACTGCTTTGTCACAAACACAGTCCTGCACCGTTGCCTGCCAGGCTCTGCAAACCTGGTTAGCTTGAACCTATTAAGGTGTCTTCCATTTCTCACAGAAATCCCTTCTAAGGTGATGGAGTCTATGGCAAAACTAGGTGTTTGGATGGGACTAAAAACTTTCTAGTACCTATCACATTGGATATTTAGACACTAGTTATAAGTATTAAACGTAGACTAATGTTAAAACTCATTCCATAACCCTGGACTAATTCGTGAGACGAATTTATTGAGACTAATTAATCCATGATTAGCCTATGTGATGCTACAGTAAACATTCTCTAATTACGGATTAATTAGACTTAAAAAATTTGTCTAGTGAATTAGCTCTCATTTATATAATTAATTTTATAAGTAGTCTATGTTTAATACTCTAAGTGTCCAAATATTCAATGTGACATGAACTAAAGTTTAGTCCCTGATCCACCAGTATACTCACTTAATTGGAAGGACTGAACAATCTCAGTAGGCTGCGACACCTCACCATTGCCAAGTGCCCCAACCTTAGGGCCATTGATAACATACCCCTTGTGCCACAGCTTCTGTCAAGAGAAGGCTGCTCATCTCTATGGAGCCTTAGAATCGACGAATCGGAGGAGATGAGGAGAGAAGATATCTTGGAGCAGCTTACTTCACTGACATCCCTTGATTTCAGTTGTTGCTATTGGGATAGATTGCCGGAGAATTTGGTGAACCTAACATCTCTTGAGAATCTGCGTTTGGATTACTGCAAAAAGATTCAATTACTTCCAAAACTGCCTTCATCGCTGCAGTCTTTTGAGGTTGAGGATTGCGATGTATTGTTCATGAAGAGCTGCAAGAAGACTAGAGATCCAAACTGGCAAAAGATCTCTCATGTTCCGGTGAAAAGATTTTCATCTTCTCCCTAGAAATTATTGTGTGCACTTCATGTTGAATATATAAGCACATAATGATTTAATTTAATCCATAAATAAATCATGACATTAAGCACATAAACCAACACAATCGCATCACACGATCTACATATGTAAACTAAACAGTAAATCATGAATAGATCAAAGATGCGAAACATATTGACGTACCGAGGGTGTTGAAACACTGGCTGATCAGCAGGAAGAACTCGCGGTTGCAGGCGTTGACGACGACGCGCAGCACGTGAGCGAAGAGGAAGTCGAGCCGTTGTGGACGAACAGGGAGTGGTCGCGCAACGCGCTTCCCAAAAACCTTATTACCGCCCTCTCCCGGTGCAGGACGTTGAAGGCGGAGGTTCCGGAGACCTACTGTCCCAATCGCCGGTGCACGTCGGCGAGTGGGATGGAGTAGTCTATGAGTGACGGCACAGCACAGAGTAGGAGACAAACCCTAAATTGATTTCATGTGTGTTGCGTGGAGGCGGCGGCTCGGTTTATATAGAGAAAGGTCGCTTTATCAGGGCTCCCGCACGATCTCCACTCCGCGTAACCGAACCAGATAAGTCGCGCGTAACTTATCTGTACTCCACGCCATTTTCATGCAATGGATTTTTCGGAATGTTTCCAAAACAAACAAATTTGAATTTCCCGCAGCAAAACAAAACTGCAAAAAGAGGTTGTATCTGCGCAAGGGTGAGGAACCAATTTTGCGGACTATTCGACGTGTACGTCATGCACGCGCACCGCCTGCCCTGCCAGGGGAGGCGAGCGAGCGAGCGCGCGTTCCCCCTCTTCTCTCCACCTCACATGCTTCAAGTGGTTAGGAGGGCATCCTCCCTTTTAAGGAGGTCCCCCTCTTCTAGAATAAGCAAGGTGGTACTAAACTCCCCATGCATGCCATCCCATGAGGTGGGCTTTTGTGATTTTCCAAAGAATTAATCTTCGAGTGGGCTAAGGCCCATCTATTAATTCCAACACTTCAGGCTTACTGTTACTGTTTTACTGTTGTCCAATACCAGTATTTTTTTAGATAATGGAATGAACATTCCAGCCTTTGCTAAAAAAGAGGTACTGCCAAGACTTATAGTCTAGCACTCTAGAAGAGTGTAGTCCAAATTAAAGCAAACACACCAAACAAAAGAAGAATGCCAAACAAGACAAGGAGAACATTATTCCAGTCTATTGGTGAATCTACATCCATAGTTGGCAAAGAGTTGTACAACCATCGTCTCAAGCCTATGACATGCAACATTCAGGAACTCTCCATCCTCATCACACTTTTATAGCTGAGCCCACAATCGGAGCTAATATGTTGCCCTGAAAATTACCTGCATATAGAAAACAGATGGTGATTTATCAAAAACCCTATCATTCCTACTCAACCACAGAGCCCAACATAAGGCAGAGGCTCCAACCAGTATCAGTCTACTCTTTTTCTTATCAACCTCCAGAAGCCAACCATCAAAAATATCAGATATGCTACTAGGAAGGCATAATCCAAAAGAAAACTGAACTGCTCTCCAAATAAACTTTGCATAATGGAATTCTATAAACAAATGTTGAATGGTCTTATTTTTCATGCAGAAACAACAACTCAAGTTGTCATTCCAATTCCGTCTTGCCAAGTTATCTTTGGTTAACACAACCCCTTTAAGCAAGTACCACATAAAGATCTTGATCTTTAGTGGTATCTTAAGCTTCCAAACAAACTTATTTTTCTCAATGTAACCATTACTAATTAACGCTAAGTACATTGACCTAACCGAAAATTGACCATTCTGATGATAACTCCATCTAAAACAATCAGAAGAATTATTCAATTGGATATGAACAATAGAAGCATATAAGTGATGCCAATGTGCTAGATTCTGACCAACTAAAGCTCTCCTGAAAGAAACATTAAGCGAAACAGATCCCATAACACTAGCAACAGAAGAACTTCTCCTGATAATAGTATATAAAGAAGGATATTTATCTTTAAAGGCCATGTTTCCTAGCCATTTATCTTCCCAAAACCTTATTTGTTCCCCATTATTCACAATCCAAGAACCCATACTTAAAAAAATATTTTTGACTTTCATGAGTCCCGACCAAAAATGGGAGTCACCTCGTTTCCTATCAACTTGGGTTATGGACTTATTATATAGATACTTTCTCTTCAATAAGTCTTGCCAAACACCATCCTCATTTATTAATTTATACAACCACTTGCTCAAAAGACATTTGTTTTGAATCTCTAGATTATGGACCCTCAAACCACCCTAGTCCTTAGGTTGGCATATAATATCCTATCTAGTAAGTCTATACTTTTTCTTATATTTGTCCTCTTGAAACGTGATCTATAATAATTAATTTTTTGAAGAACCCCATGCCAATACCAATTTTTGGGCTACTACTTCCATGTATATGACGTCAATCTTGCAGTTGTTCAAAAATAAACTAGTGGTTATAGTTTTAAACTAAAGACAGTGGAACTAACTTATATCCCTTGTATTTTGATAAAGGGAGTAATCGTTAAGGTTAGGCATATGACTGGGTATACAAAGTGAGAGCCAAACTATTGATCTGTGCTCATCCGTATGGATTTCAGTTTCGGTTCGAAATTTCTGAAATTTCACTCCCCTCCAACAAGCAAATATATCTAGCAAAATTTTCAGTTTCTTTTTCCTTTTTTTTGTGAATTTGATAAAATATATTTAAATTTTGTTAAAATTTATTACATTTTTAAATAATTTCGGAACAAAAATAATCCAAATTATCAGAAAATTTCGGTTGCACCGAGATTCCAAAATTTTGGTGCAAACCACAGCGGCACTGATGCACAGCGGCACAGACACTAGAGTAGGAAAATCAATTGAAGCAGAGATACCTCTTATTGTTACTTGAACAACATCATACATCAACAGCTCAACAAACATGCAGGACTTGATCTCTCCACAGCACAACACTCCTGAGTCCTGACCGCATTGCTTAAAACACATCAACATATATAAAGAGTATATGGACCAAAATGACCGCATTGCTTTGAAAGTTCTCCAACAAACTAATTAAGCTTTACATTGATAGGACAACTAGAGAACTTCCACAGCAGTTACACCCATGCAAAAATGGCTATGGGCTCACCTAACCTAGCAATAAAATATTTCCGACGGATCAGAAGGCTTTTTTTTTGCAGCGACATGGGCAGGTTTGGAAGTGACCGGAGATACTTTTGCAGCAATCCAACACTAGCCCCTCTCTCCCAAACACCCCCTAACTTCCGGAGGCATGTCAGGTTTTCCAAATTCTCCAGCAGTATGCTCCACTTGCTAGAAGAAATGATAAGGGTTGTTAGTGATGTCAATTGTTGCAGGATCTCTTCTCCTCTTAGCTCCACCAAATTGTGAATTCTAAGCCATGGAAGGGATGAAGTACAGGCTTCTCTTCACAGCAGCTGTGGCATACTGGCATGAGGGGTATGTTCCATGGTGAGGAAGCGGAGAAATCACTGTTTCCTAGCCTCTTGTCGGATCACATATTCACATATTGGGGCAATTTAAGCCTTGTAGGTGAATAAGGTGGAGACAACCGATGATCTGGAGTGTCAAAAGACTACTTGGAGGCTTTATCACCTCGGGGGATTGCTCTGTGAAAGGGACTTTCATGTCCAAATATACAAACAGGAATTAGTCCACATGAATGATGCAAAAGAATTGTTACAACAATCTACAAACAGGAATTAGTGCACAGGGATGCATGTCCTACAAACAGGAATTCTTTTCGTGTCTGTTGAAAGCAGAAAAAACACTATTTTCAAACCATCAGCAAAGACACTGTTTAGCATGTGTGAATTTTTGTAATTCTTGCAAGAATTATACTGTTTCCCCTATTATTTACTACCTTGGAACCATCAGTAATACAGTCTTGAAATGCAAATATTCCAGGTTGTTGCAAATGAACTAAAATGTTCCATACGAAAATTTTCTGTGTGCGTCCCAAACAACACAAAAAGGCAAAATATCTACAGATCAATCAACAAGTAAACTGCACATGCAGGATCCTCTTCCCCATAGCACAACATAATAATCTAAATACTTTTTTTTAGATAAATACTTGTGCATAGCCAATAATTTTGTGAATAGGTCAGTTACATGAACAAGGATAGATGATAGCTGCTGAAATTTGATTAGAATAGATAAATCAACTGGATTCACGATGTGGAAAATGAGGAATTGAACAGGCCCAACACAATCAGGAGTGATCAGACTATCAGAGGGGAGACTAGTTTCGACAGCTAAGATGAAGGCATCAATTCTAGTAACATACCTTTCTGCAGGTCCCAAGTCACATGCTGACAATTTCTACTCATAAGGAAAAAATTCTTTCCAAGGGACATGAGCAATCTTTTGGTAATTTGGATCTCCAACCTTCTGGCAACTCTTCATGAACGACGGATCACATGTATTGAGCATAAAAAGTCGAAGAGTTGCGGGCAGAGTTGGAACAGACCTGATGTTTTTGCAGGAGAGCAAAGACAACTGCTGGAGGCAAGTTAGCGCCACCAAATTCTCTGGCAACCTTTTCCAGTTGCAGTAACAAATCTCAAGGGATGTTAGAGAAACAAACTGCTCTAGAATTTCTTCTTCGCTTGGTTCCTCAGCCTCCGTGTACAAGAACATAAGTGACTGTAGGGATGGGAAGCCATCTTTTGATAACAGTTGTGGCACAAGGTGCATGTCATCAATGGTGAGCTTGAAGAGGACTTGCACTTTCTCATCTTCTTGAAGTTGAAGTTCCGAAAGCTTCGGGCACTTACCAATTTCAAGGAAACGCAGGCTACTGAGATGATTTAGGCCTTTCAAACAGGTAAGCTGCGCACACCTGGTGATGCTGAGGTTCTGAAGCATAGCTAGAGACTTCATCACCTCAGAAGGGATTGATCTAATAAAAGGAATTCCCAGTAAGGTTAGACTCGTTAGGGATTCTGAACCTCTCAAGCAGTTGTGCAGGACTATGTCTGTGATGCCACAGAATGAGATATTGAGCATATCCAATGATGCAGGAAACAGAAATTGTGAGTAATCTTCCTCTCTTATCTGGCCTCGGATAAGCCTTGTAGGCAACTCATCACATCTGCCAAATATGTCCAATACCATCTGGTTGAACATGTCAGGCCGCTCATCAGCAAACCTATCTATTTCCTCCGGATGTGTCGTAAGATTCAACGAGGGCTCAATCTGAGATGTTCGTTCGATAAGCAGTGATCTCATCATCTCCACATCTCTCACACAAGTAAGAAGCAGGGAATGGCACAGCTTAATGTCTAGGCTGACCAGGCTATCTGGAAGCCTCGGCAACCTTTCTAGCTTCGGAAGATAATCAAGTGTAAGCTTGCGAAGATGAATAAAAAGCTCGCTGATATCGGGGAGAGCATCCAGATTGGAACATTCCACGAGTTCAAGGCATTTCAGGGTTCTATACCTTTGTGTCAACCAGCTTGGGTAAATCACACCACCATAACCATATATTTCCATTTCTGAGAGCTGTGACGGAGGGCAGAGGCCCTCAAGTATTTCTAGTTGGATGTCAGGAGAGCAACTAGTGTCACTAGACCATGCAAGTGTCAATGCTGTGAGGTACTTCTTGTCAGTTAGATTGGCTTCTACAGCTCTCTCCTTGCTTTCAACATTTTCAAGGCCACTGATTCTCAGGCTGCCACGAAGTTGATTTAGACTAGCTAGCTGCTGCAGTTCATACCCCTTCTCCTTCCTCACCGTGAAGTCACTCAACTCTCTAAGTGATTTCAGCTCCCCGACGCCTGAGAAACTCGAAATAAGGCCTGGGAAACTCGAAATGACCGAATATTTTAAATGACGGCCAGGGTTCCGAACGTGCCACAAATTGACTAGGTTGCTCATGTTTTCAACACCTGAAAACTCTAAAGCTCCTCCTTCAGTGACTTCTAGGATCTGCAAATGATATAGTTTACCCAAATTTTTCGGCAAATGTACCTTCCTCAACCCAAGGCTACTAAAGGTGAGACTGCGTAGGTGTTTTAAGTCACAAATGCAGGGCGGGATCATTAGCATTTGGCCACCTACATGTACATGTGCTTGCACCACACGCAGCTTCTTCAATTTAGTCAGCATGCGCTCAAGTGCTTCTATGGTTATCGATCCATAAATGATTAGTGTGCGCAATTTTTCCAACTTGCAAACCTGCTCTGTAAGCTTCATGGGATCATATGATGTGACTAAAAGATGGCGGACATCAGGAGGGATTTCTTTCATTTCATCACCACCTTCAACACGAATGCAATCATTTCCAACAACCTTCACCGCCAATTCATGCAGCAGATCATGCATACTAAACTTCTCATTCTCACTGGCATCGGCGCCAGCAGCTTGAAGAAATGCACTGGACACTAGTTCATTGAAGAACCGCTGACCTGCTTTTTTCATTTCTGCAATAGAATTGGTGTTCTTTATAAAGCCTTCTGCCATCCATAACTTAACTAAGTTGTCACGTTCAAACACATGTCCTGGGGGAAACATGCTACAATAAGCATAGCAACGCTTAACCTGTCCATCCAGCTGTCGGTAACTCCACCACAGTGTTCGCATGGTATCATCCAGCACATCATCATCGTCTTTAAGTTGTGTCCAAGACTCGATATCCCGTATTTCACGTAGTCGGGCTCCAACTACTCTCGCTGCTAATGGTGATCCCTTTAGTTTTTTCGCGATCTCTCTACCAATTGTTTGAAATGTTTCTAGTTCTTCGCCATCAAGGTTCACAACATCAAGCGCATAATGCATGAAAAGGTTGAAGAAATCCTTCACACATAATTCATTTATTTTCATAGGGCGTTGAGCACCAAGGAATCTAGCTGCATCTGCAAGTCGACTTGTGACCAGGACCTTACTCCCTCTCTTCCCTACCTTCAATGGAGAAAGTAGTTGATCCAGCACCCTCACATCCTTCACAGGCCATACATCATCCAACACAAGTAAGAATCTTTTGCCAGACAGTTCTGCCTCCAACTTTATTCGTAGGGTGTCAAGATTACTGAACACACGGTCATGGGATGACTTCCCTGAAGCTGCTTCCAGCATCTCTCCATATATTCCGCGTACATCGAAATTTTGGGAAAGATGAATCCACATAATTGGGAAAAAGTAGTTGACCGTCCGTTCATAACTACAGACATGTTGTGCTAGTGTTGTCTTACCAGAACCAGGAATACCATAGATGCCAATCACAGAATAGCACTTGCCGTTGGAGGAGCTTGGTTCACAATCACGCAGGGGTGGACCCATCCTTGGTCCAAGGCCCAGGCGGGCCCAGCCTATTTTGGCCCAAATTATCCTTAGCATTGTGAAAAGCAGCCTGATCCCATGTTCCTTCAGTCCCAGGCCCCAGGTCATGGCCAAATTGACCCAAGACTTTTGTCCTTCCATTGTTCCATGGAGCATCCTTACTATCTCATCACGTTCCTTATCTCTACCAATTATGATTTCTGCAGCAGACGAGGAGGTCGTGAAAACCCTGGTCGCTTCATTGCCTTCTGTATCATTGCCCAGCTGTTTCAACAAGTTCCACCCTTCATCAGTTATTGTTTCTAACTTCTTTAAGATTTCCTTCAACTCGCTGGTTTTTCCCGAGATGATATTCTTTGCACGATCTAGCTTTTTCAGGACACCTGATTGAGAATTGACCTGCATCATAGTGGCAGAGTGGACATTTAAGGGAGCATGTGATGCATGTTACAGTAAAAAACTAGCATACGTCTAAAAAGAAAATAAAAACTAGCAAACGCATAGGCTGAACTCTTATTCCAAATAGCTAGATATATATAACCTCCTAAAAAAATATATAACCAAGTACTTTACACATTTGGTACGCTGCATTTTTTCTTAAGCTAAAATTTTGAATACTGGAGGTGAACATATTTTAATTGCTCTAATGCTACAATAAAGTAGTTTTAAAATTTTGGATCTCAAATATTTGAGGAAGTGATCATGTAACATTGTAACTTGTTTGTTGTACTTGTACCACGACTAAAACTACCCTTTAACTTTGGTTAATTAATATCGTAAGCATTTGCTCTCTCAGATAAGAATCCCCTTACTGTGAGTAAGTTGTCCACCAAAATTACTAATGGATAGGTAGAAACCATGGTTTGAAATAAAGGGTTTATTTCGTGCCCATCACACTTAAACATTCCAACAAAAGTTAACACACTTATCTAAATTAGGGTGATCAAATTCGTTGGCATGCCTTTGCAAGTCTTTGTTATACTTTTCTGAGTTACATCATGATGTATGGGACCTAATTTATTTGAAGATAATTTGTCATAATTGTGGCTACAACCAAATAGCTGTCAAGTTGACTAAACTTATCTATACTCCTTTAAAAGAAGGTGATGGTGGTGGCAATAAGGCCCTGATTGGGGGAGCTTGTCCCAGTTACAGCTTTTCCCAAAAGCTACTTCTGCTAGAAGCTGCCCCAAACAGTCCACAGCTTCTGAGAATCTGTAGATACAGATGCTGAAAAATGAACTAAGAAGCCAGAAGCTGGAGAAGCTGGGTTTCAGAGCTTTTCCAGATTCTCAGAAGCTGGCTACCAAACAGCTGCTTCTCATAATCTAAAGCTCCCCCAAACAGGCCCTAAATCTACCACCCTACCTATATATTCCCATTGTAAATTTTGCAAATTACCCCTTAAACTGTAGGTGACAACTGTAGCAGCATATCACGTAAAAGTTACAGTTTTGCGATAATTTCCCACGCTATTATTGTAGTAAACTGAAATAGGTCACTAATGTTACAGCAAACCGATAGTTTTGTCATTATAGTTGCAGTTTTCTGAAATTTACTCTAAAAAATTAGATTAAGATGAATATTCCCTATAGCAAAAGGATGGACACCACATTAATACATTTTCATTTGACTGTAGCAAAGCATAGACATTTAGCTAATCTATAACTAATATAAATATTCATATTTTTCCGTTCGTCACATCTATTTTTCGTCCGTACACAATCCGATTTGGTTAGCAATAGAGATAGAAAAAATTGCAAAACAAAAAAGGCGGCCGCCGACCACCACCGCCAGAGGGGGAAGAGAGGCGGCGGAGGGAGCTGCTGCTGCCAGATCCGTCAGCGGCGGTGGCGGCGGCGACCGTGGGCAGATCCGGCAGCGGCGGTTCTACCCGCAGACGCCGTCGTCACCGTTGACGCAGCCGTAGGAACGACCGTCGCCGAGGGAGCGCGGACGCCGACGATGCCGCCATTGGGAGGGTGCCGTCTCCGAGAGGGAGGGAGGGAGGGACGGCCGTCGAGGCCGACGTGGAGAGGGAGAGGGGGAGGGACGACCATCTCCGCTGTCTCCGCCGCACCCCGCCGTCGCCACGCCGTGCCGGTAAGACTGGAGGGAGAGGGGAAGAGGAAGAGGTCCGCCGTCACCGCCGCACCCCGTCGTCGCCCGTGCCGTGCCGGTGAGACGGGAGGGAGAGGGGGAGAGGGGGAGAGGGAGCGGTCCGCCGTCGCCGCCGCACCCCGCTGTCGCCCGTGCCGTGCTGGTGAGACGGGAGGAAGAGGGGGAGAGGGAGCGGCGCCGCTGGAGGGGAGGAGAGGGGAGGCGAAGCGGCGCCGGTGGGGGGAGGGGGAGAGGCGGCGTCGGGTGTGGGGGAGGCGGCTGGCTCGACTGGGGGGAGGGGCGTCGGAGGGGAGCAGGAAAGGCGGCGTCGGCGGCGGGGGAGGCGGCCGGCTCGGCTGTGGGTGAGGGGGTGCCGGAGGGGAGGGGATGAGAGGTGAGGGGAGGGGAAGCGGCGCTGGTGGGGAGAGGGGGAGGGGGAGAGGCGGCATTGGGGTGGGGGAGGCGGCTAGCTCGGCTGGGTGGAGGGGGAGGGGGAGGGGGAGGGTTAGGGTTTTCATCCATTTGGAACTGATCTAAGCCGTCCATCAAAACGAACGGCTCAGATCGATCGAGCGTTGGGCCGCACCACTTGGGCCGCACATGGGCCGGCGGTTCAGCATGCGAGAGGAAGAGTATAGGGATATAAATTAGACTTTGGTCGCTTGCGGGCTGAAGAAGAAAGTGGGCTGAAAAAGACCCATAGAGATAAAAGGATTTTTGTTTAATAAATGCTAAAATGATGTTTGTATTATCAAAATTAGCAATTAAGCTACGTAAATTCCAAGAAAATTTCAATAAGTGTAATTAATAATATAGAAAATTTAATAAAAATTAAATCCAACCATAACATTTTATTTCTCACACATACTTTACTTATAAATTAATTTAATTATATACCTAACTACTTAAAAAATACCCAAATATTTCCAATCATAACATTTTATTTCTCACACTTACTTTACTTATAAATTAATTTAATTATATACCTACCTACTTAAAAAATATCCAAATATTTCAGAAAATTTGTATTTCATTTAATTAGAATTTAATATGTTTTAATTCAATTTTATCTTTTTTCTTTCCGTTGCAACGCTCAACCACTTTTGCTATAATTTCAAAGAGTGTAATTAATATTGCAGAAAATTGATATTTCATTAAATTCGAATTTAATATGTTTTAATTCAATTTTCTCGTTTTTTCTTTCGCGATGCGAGCTAAGCAGGAATATTTTTATCCATCTTGATTATCATTAGCGCAATGAATAATTTACCTATCTTGGAACATTATTATATACATGTTAACGATGTACTTTATAGAATTTAACCGTTCCTTTACCCGTAGCGAAGCACGGGCATTTTGCTAGTCTAACCTTAAATGTGTTAAACTATGGCTGACAACCAAACACCTCATAGTCAGTGGCCAAATGTTCCGTAAACCTTGGTAGGGGAAGACGAGTAGGAGAAGAAAAGAATAGAAAGAGAGAAAAATTAAACACAAGCGAACAAAGGCATCAGCATTTGTTAGGTAAAACTGTAATTTATTTGATTAGAGTTTCTGACTCTTACTACTCTATTGAGCCCCGGTCATAAATGAATATTTAATGTTTAGGACAATATTGAGTTAAACGTGTAAAATTTTTTATCGCTAATTTTATGCTATAACTAGCAAAAATACCCGTGCGTTGCACCGGGTAATTACGGAGTGTGTATATTGACCAAAAGTGTTGTTTGGTTTAGCAAAAGTGCCCGTGCGTTGCACCGGGAAGCGTACAGATCAGAAAAATATGTAATTAATTAAAATACAAATTCACTGAAATTTTTGGTATTTTTAAGTACATATGTGTATAATTAAATAAATTTACAAGTAAAGCAAGTGTGAGAAATAAAATGACATGGTTAAATTTAATTTTATTAAATTCTCCATGATTAGTTACGCTCTTTGGTATTTTATTGGAATTTTCAGAGCTTAATTGCTAATTTTAATAATGCAGACATCATTTAATAATTATTTAATTGGAAAAAAGAAAGAAAATCCTTCCTTTTAGGTTTACTTAGAAATAAACACATTCAAGAACTATAATTGTATAAATGCTTCTGAAAAAAATGAAGCACTAAAAATGAACTTTTCTTTTTTCGGCCAGAGGGACCTAATATAGACTTATTTCTGGCCCTTGCCGGTTGGCCCACAGCCTTTTGCGCACGCGCGGGCTCACTTCCCCTCCCGCAGGCCACAACCTAGGCTTGGGCCGGAAAAGTGGCCTCACTCTCGATCCCTCTTGGGCCGATTTCGGCCCGGCCGACGCCGGCCGTCTGATCTCTAGGGTTTTGATCGGACGGCCAAGCATCGATATCGGGGAAACAAAACCCCCTCCCTCAGCCGCCGAAACCCTAGTCCATTTCGCTCCCTCCCATCTCTCTCTTCACCGCCCTCCCCTCAGCGCCCCCGAGCGGCGGCGGCGACGGCGCCCCTCCTCCCGCGAGCGGCAGCGGCGGCGGTGGAGCCCTCCCCTACCACCGACGGCGGCGGCGGCGCCCTCCCCCACTACCGGCGGCGGCTCTAGCGGGAGGGGCCCCCACCACCGACGTCGGCGTCGGCAGCACCCTCCCCCACCACCGGTGGCGGATCTAGCGGGAGGGGAGGCGGCGGCATCCCAGTGGCGGCGACGCTCTCCCCTGCGTCCTCCCCCACCACCGGCGGCGCATCTAGCGGGAGGGGCCCCCTCCACCGACGGCGCCCTCCCCCACCACTGGCGGCGGATCTAGCGGGAGGGGAGACGGCGGCGGCCCGTTGGCGTCCCAGCGGCGGCGCGCTCTCCCCTCCACCGGATCCAGCAAGAGGGGAGCCGCCTGCAGCCTGCCGTCCCTACGGTGGCGACGGCGGTGGTTCGGCGACGGCGACGGCGACGGCGATGGTTCGGCGATGACGGCGGAAGCGTTTTTGTGCATGTGATGTTCTTGTGTTGTCGTTGTTGTTGATGAAATATGTTCTTGTGATCTTGTAGTAGTGTTTTATGTAGGATTTTGTAATGATTCCGATTTGTATTTGGATTGAGATTGAGATTTTGTTTTGGGGTTGGGTTGGATTGGATGTGTGATTTGGAGAGGAGGTGTGCGTGAGGTTATGGAGGGACGAAAAATCGATGTGACGACCGGAAAAATCCAAATATTTATATTAGTTATAGATATTGCAAGTGTTTTTAATATGAGATACCTGTACATGTGTGCTCAGTGCTCTTACCTCCATGGGACCACCATATATCAAGCCCGGTACAGAAACAAAAACTAAAGATATGGATAAAGTTCAGAGTAGATAAGAAAGCACTCTAAAATAAGGATCCTACTTAGGCCTGACTAAGACCACTTGTGTCATATTCATACTTGCCTACTTTGTTTTACTTGGACAAAAGGATACCTGAGAGTATAAATACAAGGTCTCATAGGAGGGTAAAGGGAACAGATCTAAAGCCAAGCCAAGACAATTCAAGTCACATACAATCTCATCAAATCAACATTGGAGTAGCTCGACAACAACTAGCCGCCGACCATCATATATACAACAGCTCTACACCAACATAGCGGCAAACTAGATTAGGTTTTCCTCTCTGTCCTTTGTACCCATGAGATTGATATAATGGCAGCACCAACCTCGACCAAACATGAGTAGGGCTTTTACCCATCTACCTCGACCAAACATGAGTAGGGCTTTTATTCATCCCGAGTATCTGAACCTGTATAAAAATAGGATTGGTTTCTGCAAATGCAGCATTCAATAAACCCAATGGGTGTTCTCGATCACCATTATATGACTTTATTTCCACCAATTTTTTGGAGTTGAATCATAAAAGTGTGGATCATTATAATAATGGTTGTTATTATTTCCTATTAAAGTGTAAATTAGCCCCTTTAGCACTTCTAAACCTGGTTGTATGCGTTCATTCGAGGGCTAGAGCTATTGTTTAGTGTACCCTAATGGCAGTTTTAACCTAAAGTGTTGAACTCGCGTTGTAGCGCATTTCGTTTAAGAAAACAACCCCCGCTCAGATGCGTCTATTTCGCAGGTTTGAGGTAGTCCCTTTATGATTCTACCTTGTTTTCAATCAGGGTCGTAGTGCCTTCTATCGAGCGATATAACAGCGGTGACCTGTTTTAGACCACCTATATTGTGCTACCCTTAAGAGTTTATCACTAAAATCAAGGCATATCTCCCTCGCTCTCACTACAACTTCATTTACATTACTCATAGTAGTTGTACCAGCCCACATAAACGAATATACCTAGATACACCATAAGGTGGTTGGAATGTTAACCATCGATGGTGGCATACCAAGTAGTTAGGAGGACTGATATTTAGTGGATTCGCGAAAATATGGGGTCAAAATCTAGATTTTCTGACAAGAGATACTATGATGATTTCGGACCAGGAAATAAAATTTGGCCAGACTATGGGTACCCCTAATGGGCGATTGATCGCCGTGAGGATGGGGTAGCGATCAGATTCGCTCCCCACCTCCCCCCTCCCTCCCTCCACCTGGTTTCCTTTTTTGGCACCGCATTACTTTCCTATTTTAGTAAATTTATACACCTAAAGTTTACACATCTAAAGTTTAGAGACCAAAAGTTTATAAGTCAAAAGTTTATATATCCGATTCAAATTTGAATTTGAATTCAAATATTTTTTTATATATAGTATTTCTGTACATCTAAAGTTTATACACCTAAAGTTTATAGGTCAAAAGTTTATATACCCGTTTCAAATTTGAATTTGAATTCAAATATCCGATTCAAATTTGAATTTGAATTAAAATATTTTTCATATATAGTATTTCTATACATCTAAAGTTTATACACCTAAAGTTTATAGACCTAAAAGTTTATACTTTTAGACCTAAAGTTTATATACCCGATTTAAATTTAAATTTGAATTATATCTGATTCAAATTTGAATTTGAATTCAAATATTTTCTATATATAGTATTTCTATACATTTAAAATTCATAAACCCAAAGTTTATAAGTCAAAAGTTTACATACCCGATTCAAATTTTTTATATATAGTATTTCTATACATAAATTTTTCTAACTTTTGTTTTTTAAAAAATTTTGTGTGGTCTACTGTAGTAGAAAGAGAAGAAGGAGAGGAGGAAGGGGGAAGAGGGAGGAGTACATCTAATAGTATAGGGGAGAGGGTGGGCGGGTGGGGGAGCGATCACCCGCCCATTAGCCTTTCCGCCAGACTATCCCTCTATATCAGAACAATCATTGTACCAATCTTCAATTTACCCAATGTGATCAACATGGGGTTCAAGACGCCACTATGGAGAACATTAGTTCAACATCGTCGATCACAAGGCCCAGAATAAAGGGTCCAATCCAACCACTCCAAACTGACATCTGATCCATCACTCAAAATCCATCCGGTTCAAATTGGATGGCAACAAGGCCGCATATCAACGGCTTCTCCCATCGATTACAGATGGTTATGATAAGTCCCCCCTCACCCGACAGGGCAAGCCTAATGGGCGGGCGATCAGCACCCCCGTCCCTCCCATAACACGCACACGTCTCCCCCTTTCTCCCCTTCCTACCACACTATAAATTTTAAACCATTTAAAAATATAAAAGAAATCCAATACACTTGAAAACATATTCATGTGAATAAACTTTATACTTAAAAATATGGGACAATTTTGTTTTTGCCCTCACTTTGATATCTAATATTGATTTTGCCCTTACTTTTTAGGGTTTTTATTTTTACCCCCACTTTTTTGAACCGAAAGATACTTTTGCTCCTGTGTTGGATGGAGGAGTTAACAGTGTTAAATAGGGCATTTATGCCCTCTCCCATATCTATTCATTAATTGTGTTTTTGCCCCCTCCACCTCAACGCCGCTCCTCCCGACACGTGAAGGAGGCGGTGAGTGGGCGGAGGAGGTCGCCAGCGTGGATCTGTGAAGGAGAGATCAGGGAGGACGACGCTGAGAGGGCGCCGGCAGTGGTGAGATGGACCTTCTATTCTTCTTCCTACGCCAAGTAGTAGCACCAACAACACAACAAACCTTCTTTTGGTTCTGTTCATGCTCAAGCAAACAAGCAGCAGCAGCTTGTTGTCGGGTTGAGCAAGCAAGTTCGTCCTTATCAAGGCTTCATCAAGCAATAAGAAAATAGCAGCAGATCTGGAGCAGCAAAAGCGGACTTCATCACCGCCACGACTTCTGCATGCTGGGGGATAGCGCCTGATGCACGCGGAGGCCTGCACCTTCCTCTCCTAGGCGACGTTGGCTCCGAGCTACGCCGCCGCCCCCTCCACCCCGCCACCTACCCCTCTCCCCGCCGCCGCCTAGCGCGCCGCTTGGCCACCGCCCACTCACCGCCTCCTGCACGCGCCGGGAGGAGCGGCGCCTGGCTGACGCCCATTCTCCTCCGCCGCCCGCTCACCGCCGCCAACGGCGGCTAGGCTAGGTATCAGTTGTTTTTTTTGATTTTAGGTCTCGGGTTTGACTGTGCAGCGAGAGGAGAGAAGAGAGAGCCTGGAAGTGTTAACTCTTTCACAGGGATAAAAAGGTAAATCACTAATTCGAAAAATCTTTATTTCCTATCATAAACCCGGTCCCACTAACTTCCATCCAAACTACGGATAAACGCCTCTTTTGGTTAAAAAAAAGTGGGGGCAAAAACGAAAACCCTAACAAGTAGGAGCAAAATCAATATTAGAGATCAAAGTAGGGGCAAAAACAAAATTGTCCTAAAAATATATATACAGGAATTCCGTAAATATAGACTTTATGTATATAAATATTTTATATAAAAATATATTTGAATCCAAATTCAAATTCAAATTTGAACCGGGCATATAAACTTTTAACCTATAAACTTTGGGTATACAAATCTTGATGAAATTCCGTACATGTAGACTTTATGTACAGAAACATTCTATATAAAAATATATTGGTATAAACTTTTAATCTATAAACTTTGGGTATACAAACTTTAGATGTGTAAACTTGATGAAATTTCGTACATATAGACTTTACGTATAGAAATATTCTATATAAAAATATATTTGAATCTAAATTCGAATTCGAATTTGAACCGGATATATAAACTTTTAACCAATAAACTTTGGGTATTCAAACTTTAGATGTGTAAACTTGATGTGTACTAACTTTAGGTGTATAAACTTACTAAAAGAGGAAAGTAATGTGGTGCAAAAAAAAAAAAAAAAAAGAAGTAACATGCAGAGAGGGCTAAGATCAATCGCGCGTTAGCTTTTCCGCACCCGACATGCAGTTGACAAAACAAATCAATCGATCCAATGGCCATGCCAACCTTCCAGTCACATAAATTCACGGCCCACCGGTACTTGTTTTTGATTTTTTTATCATAATTTAGAGATATAAAAGCAATGTTTGCTAAGTAAATGGTTGTTTTAAGTTAATAAATGAGCAATGTGTTTGGCAAAACTTATTGAAAAGGAAATACCTCATTAATCGATCAAAAAATCAAGTTGGGAGGAAACAAGGTGATTTCTATTTTTGGTCGGGTCTTATGAAAGTTAAGTATAGGATCCTAGAAAGTTAATAATGGTGAACAAGTACCCATCTTTGTATTCTAGAGTTTGTAGAAAAAATCCTTAGGGCCTCTTTGATTTGGAGGAAAAACATAAGAATTTTAGAGGATTTCAATCCTATAGGAAAATTTTCTATGAAGCCCTTTGAAACAAAGGATTGAATCCTATCCAATCCTTTGAAATTCCTATGGAATGGACAATCCTATAGAGATTTTGGAGAAAATTTAGCAAGAGCTTCAACCTCTTGCTAACTTTCCTTTGAGTCTATCTCTCTCATCCAATTTCTGTATTTTTCCTGTGGTTCAATTAAACGGTCATTCCTGTGTTTTTCCTGCGTTTTGCAATCCTCTGTTTTACACTTACATTCCTATCAAAATCCTATGTTTTTCCTATTCCTATGTTTTCTCAATCCTGCGATTCAAAAGGGGCCTTAGATTGCAAATGTTATGAGTTCGGTTCCACTCAATATTTCTTTTAGGAGAGTAGAATATTTCTCAATCTGATAAATTGGCACAACCTGTGTGCTTCAATTGTTCATATTCTTTTGACTGAAGAAAATGACGTTTTTCTATGGAACCTTCATCAAAAAGGTTAATTCTCAGTTCGATCTATGTAATTAGCTTTAATCAATAGTAGTTATACTGAGAGGAATAGGATTGTCTAGAAACTCAACATGCCCATTAAAATTTAACAAAGGATAATTTGGCTAGAAGGAATTAGAATAGTAGTATGAGATTTTTTTTTATGAAAAATGAGACAATTTATCATTTATTCTTGGATTGTCATTTTTCCAGATTTCTTTGGAGTGCAGTACATATTGCTTTTGGGTTATACCCTTCACATAGTATATTTCATATTTTTAGGGATTAGTTTGTGGGTATTGATAAAAAGACCAAGAAATGTATCCTTATAGGAGGATATGCAATATGTTGGGCTCTATGGTTTAGTACCGATGATATGTTTTTTAATAAAGCACCATCAAAATCTTATATACAGGTACTTTTCAGGGCAATGTAAATAAGAGTGGAAAATAAGAGGGGGGAGTCAGAGGTGGAAGGGAGTACTTACCTAGGCACCTAAGTATCATGAGGTTAATCCTCAAGAGGAAGGATTAGAGGAGATTAATTCCACACCATAATATGGATAAATACAACCAGGCCTTAAGGGGATAAGAGAATATTAGCCGGTTCAGCTTTTTTAATCGAAAAGTAATGGTTGGATGTTTTACCTTTTTCATATAAATTTTAGGATATTTCTAATTTATTTAAAAGAGCGATACACGATGCGCGAACGGTGATGAAAACGACGAAAGCGGTAAAGCTACGGTCCGAGAAGATAACACAGTTGCAGCTCCATGTTGATGCAGCTCCATGCTCATCCCTTGCTAGCCACGTGCAAAGATTATAACAGAGAGATAGATTAAGATCCGCCATTATCACTGACATGTAGGCCTGACGACATCGGGTTCATATGTAAGTGACAATGACACGGTACAATGACTGCAGAGCATCCTGGTCCCAGAGAGAAACAGAGAAAAGAGAAGGCAAAGCCAATCAACAACGTCACGGCAACTCCACGCACAGAAGCTAAGTCGGGGTAGTCGGGAGTTCCGGTGATGATGACCCATGTGCGAGCGGCGAGAGGGCAGAAGCTGGAGACCGGCGGGTGCCGGCGTCCTCAGGGGCCTGAAGTTCCCATCTGGCAAGGACGGCTTGAGTGGAGGAGTCAGATCTCTCGGAGAGTGCAGCGCGTCCGGGGCTGGCGACGGGCGGCGCGGAGGCTTGGGCAGCAGCCGGCTGTGGAGACGGCCAGTGCGACGACCTGGTTCACGGAGGCGGCTTCCTCGACGCGGCGAAGAGGCAAGCCCCGTCGGCGAGGTCCGCACAGGGGGCCGGCCTGTGGAGAACGCGGCGACCACCACGAGCACTGCCCGGAGAGGAGCTGCCGTGAAGGGCCACGGTGGTCTCAGATCGGCACCAGGTCACGCCCGGAGGCTCCGTCAGCGGCACGAGGAAGATGCTGCTGCTTGACCAAAAAAATCGACGAAGGACGAGGTCGATCGAGGAGACCGAGATCGATCTCTCTCGGCGACAAAATGACGACACAAATGAACGGTGACCAGCTGCCTAGGAGATTGATTCCTCCAGGGCGATTGTAACAACGATGAAGGAAAAAAAAAACGGTGGCCGCCCCTGATCACCCGGGGGCGACAGCGGTGGAAGCGTGAGCGGTGGCTCTAGTCGTCCGCTCTGATACCATGTTGGATAGTATATGTGGATTGATTGCATTGAGTCATAGAGACCGGTATATATTACATGGGAAGTAGATAACGAAGGATTAATATATGGAAAGATTTCAAAAAAAAATCAGTCATATCCTAATATAGCAAACATGTCCTCTAAGGGCATGTAGAAAGGTAGAAAGATAGAGTCAGATATGAGCTCTATGTTAACTAGAGACTAGCATTCTACAACAGTTACAAACAATATGGTCTCTAATCATTAATATATTCAAATACTTTTTCTTACTCTTCTTTTTTTTCCTTTCACCACCATGTAACAAAATTTGCTCTAATAAATGCTAAGAGTCGACTCTGAGCCATTATCACTCATAACAACGATATCTCTTTCTCTTTCTTCTATGTCATCAAATTTACTTGCATCGTAATAGAGAGACCACTAATAAAGACCGTTCTACATGCCCTAACAACACTCGTCAGAGCGTTCAGCACATGATGACTCAGCAGCTTTTATATAATAGATTTGTACAGTGGTTAATATGAGCACCCAGGCATTACCAATTAAGTCCAATTAGGAGTTTGAAAAATAATACTCCCTCCGTTTCTAAATGTTTGACACCGTTGACTTTTTAGCATATGTTTAGCTATTCGTCTTATTCAAAAAATCTTATGAAATATGTAAAACTATATATATTCATGAAAGTATATTTAACAATGAATTAAATGATAGGAAAAGAATTAATAATTACTTATTTTTTTAATAAAACGAATGGTCAAACATGTTTTAAAAAGTCGAATATTTAGGAACGGAGGGAGTAGTTAAAGCTGGAGAAATAACCTGGTTCTCTATACGGTGGTAATCGGCGACATCCAAGATATCCTCGGCGTCGTAGAACGCGGAGTGGAGCCTGCCTGCCCACTTCTCCAGGCTAGGTCTCTTCCCACCAGGGATCTTCTCCGCGTGCTCCAGCAACAGCTCCAACCTTGGTAGAATGCGGGCGTCCAGATCCAGCAGCTTCTCGGATTCGTCGATGCCGTGGAGGGCGAAGCCGTGGTTGAGGAGCCTGGTGGTTATAGGCGACGCGATCCACCCCAGCACCGAGATGGCCCACCCAACCACGGCAACCTCCGCCATGATCGGCGTCTTGCTTTTGCTTCTCGCTCAGAGAGAGAGAGGAAGGGGGAGAGAGAGAGACTGCGTGTATATGACAGGGAAACGAATCGAATGGCTTCCTTCTTATCGCAACCCACAGGCCACAGTAGTCAACTACTCAAGTCGTCGTTGGATTATTTCGACATGCATGGGAAATAATTTCCTTCTTATCGCAACACACAGTAGTCAAGTACTCGAGTCGTCCTTGAATTAATGATATTTCCTTGAGACGCAACTGCAGCCAGCCCATTGGGAGCGAAAAGCCTAATCTAGTAAAACTGAGCAGAGTACCTATGTATTACGCGCCTAATCTAGTAAAACTTATGTATTTTTTAAGATAATGAAGTAAAACTTATGTTATCAAACTATATAATCTTTTTGTCTATGATACTCACTTCTTTCTTTTCATCTTAGAAAGATAAATATTATTATGTTTTCAGTGATGCTAACAATGACCTTTGCCACCATAGTCATTGATCATCTACCCTATAGTTCAACAAATACTTTTACTCATTCATCATGTGACACATCCAATGATCCAAAATCAACCGATGAAGCCGATCCAACGGCTCCGATTGATTAGAAATCGCGCACATCTCTCCGTCCCCATCAGGATCGTGTAGATTGAGTATTCGAGTCCCCACCTGGCTCGCAGGGCGCAGATTGCACAACTTTCTTCTTCCACATCGATCAGATCGTGCTCGCACTCACCCTCCGCCGCCTGCCGCCGGTCTCTCCCTCACCTCCGCGCAGCCGGTCTCCATCCATGCTGCGTGGAGGAAAACCGATCTCCTCACTCGCCTCCGCGCCACCGATCTGCATTCCCACCGCCACAGATCGACGCCACGCCACCTCCGTCGTCCCCTTCCGCCGCCGGACTCCTCGCTTCGCTCCTCCTCTCCTCCTCGCTCCTCCCCGCGTGCTGCCCAGATGCTATCGTCGTCGTCCGCTTCCGCCGCCGGAGACAAGGTCGTCCCCAGTCCCCCAAGTAAAAATATGATTCAAATGAAATTGGAATATTATACGTAAATTTTCGAAGAAAGTGCAAAATAAAATAAGGAATTCATAGTAAAAATAAACATATGATTCTTATATATAAACAATTTCAATTGAGACATCAATGCAGAAACTTTAGCATAAAATAGAAACGAATATACAAAAATATTTATGCGCGGATATTCACAACATGTAGTATAGTAGCTATGATGTTGAATTTAAATTTTGACTCATTCTAGATTAGCTGTGAAAACACCTCCTCAATAGATAATTGTGTGCGTACTAAATGCCTAAAACACATACTCTTTCATTTGATTATGAAATTAATTGTCAATCTACATGAATCAAGAAAATGTTATATCAAATATTTTTGTCCGCAACACAATCAAGTATCTATTTCGTCGAGCAATATAAGGAAAAAATATCCTTCCCCTGCCACCAAAATTACGGAGATCTTTAATAACGAACACATCTTACATCCATACATTTATACACATCAATTCATAGATATATTTACTAATCTGATAGTAAAGGTGGCATTGAAAAAAATCTACAAAATTGAAATGCGGACTTGAGAAAATATTGCAATCGAACTTACGCAGCTGGCTTATGTTGAAGTTCAGCAATGTAAGTAAGTATGAATGGCTAATCCAACAGGGAGCTGTTAACTCTCCCGTATGCTTTGCCTCTACGAACACAAACACATTTTTTTTTTTTGAGAACAGATCAATGCATTGACCCGGCTTTGAAAGAAGAGTCCCGCTCCGGTGCTTTCTACCTGAAGTAGAAAACAATCTGAGCCGTTGATCATATTTAGTTGGAGGGTTTAGATTTAGTTCTACTCCCACCAGAGCTAGTAGTAGTAGAAATTTGGAAGAGTATATTCGTCCAGGATAATAATTTAAGTAGGGGTATTATCATAGTTTATCAGTATCTAACTCACCCTCTCCATGCGCCAACCCGGGCCACTACATCGCGCTCGTCACCCTCTGCGTCGCCGAGGAGATGTGGCTGCCGCCACCGCCGCCGGCGCGGGCCGAGCGGCACGGCACGAGCACGGTGCGGGTGACGCGGGTGAAGCTGCTCAAGCCGCGGGACACGCTGATCCTTGGCCAGGCGTACCGCCTCATCACCGTCGACGAGGTCACCAAGGTGCTGCAGGCGAAGAAGGAGGAGAAGTCGAGGAGGGCGGCGGCGCAGCATCACCTGGAATCCAAGCCCGCCGGCGCCGCTGGAGTTGGGATCAATTCCGGCGGCGACGACCAAACGCGGCCTATTAGGCCTGCACATTTGTATATTGTTTCCTGCAGATACAGTTGGTAGTAAGACAAGTGCTAGAGATTTGCCAAGTTAGGTGCCAACACCTGAACTCGAGTTCCCCTGCAATGAACAAGGTTTGGTCGTTGAAGAACTGAAATGATTGACAGAACAGATCATCAAAGGGAAACTGGAGCATCATGCCATGTTTGTACATGGCTGCAAATATGTTCTGTTGGGGATAACTACCCTAACCTGAATTTATTTTCCTTTCTTGATGAATCCTACTCTCTCATGTCCCAAACACAACTTTGGTGTCCTAAATTATAATGCTATCAGGAAAGCAAGTGCTTTTCGAGCCAAACCTACTCATACAATTTCCATCTATCACCCATTTACAAATACCAATCCTAAAAAATTTCAGAAGCTTGGCTAGCACATCTGTCCAAAACAACATGGGTTTGTGGCTGTACAAGAAAGCACCAGAAAAAAAAATCAACCATTGCTGGTTGGTTGCCCGGTACAGATTTCAGTAGGCAGAATGCCAGAATGTGAAAGAAAAAGCCCCAAATTCCATGGCAGAGAGCCACACAAATCAACGCACGTGCACCACGGAGGAGTGGTCCTTCTCCTGGAGCTTGGAGATGACGGACATGTACAGGTCGCGCACGTAGCGAGGCGCTGGTAGGGCACGCCGGCCGCGGTCACCGCGTCCGCTTCCTTCGCATCGAGGGACGTTCGATGTGTGCAAGCAGAGCGAAACGATTTTCCCATTCAATCAACGCTGGCAGTGCCGCCGACCGCGTCGCCGCTGACGGGAGTAGCGATAAATTTTTTTAAGGAGTAGCAATCGTACCTGATGCGAGCGATGAGACAGAGAAATATCCCATGCCAAAATTACCCCTAATCTGTATTAAAAGATTACTAATATACCCTTTAAAATAAAGGGTCGAGATTAATTCTACTTGTAGTAGATACTTTAAGTAGAGAGCACCGGAGCGTAACTCTTGAAAGAAAGCCTAACAACATACAGAAACAAAACACATAAAGACCAGCAAACCAGCAAACAAAACACAATGATTCTAATAATCTGAAAAAAAATAGAATGGTGATGCTTTCATAAGAGAAAATAAGAATATTAGGGCTGATGCAAATTTACGAAATGTATCAAAGTACAACATTTAAAAATGTCTACAATATTTTATCAAACACACGGTCCGCATGTTAAAAATTCTCCATTCAGGAATTTTATCAGAGGGATGAGAGGGGATCAAGAGAAAAGTGCTAGTGAAGATATAGAACACCAACAAAATTTGGGAGCAGTAGGACCAATGAATGTAGAAGCTATGATTAATTAGATCGACTCACTGCCACGGTACCAGAGCATGGAATTGTCTATTCATGCTCTCGAACTTAGAGCAACCAAATTTTACCATCAAAGAGAAAATAGAAGTATTTTAGCTATGCTAGAAAATAGTATAAACATTATTACTTTTAGTCACCCACATCCAGTTAGGCAAATATGCATGGCATGTCAAATAGCAAGTACACCACAAATGACTGGTTCAGGAATGGAATGAGTGAGCTTTCAGAGTATAATGATCTATAATTCAGAAAAATTACGAATTACCCCCCTAACTATCATGGTCGGCCGAATTATCCCACCGAACTCGAAAACCAGACATTCTTTACCCTAAACTTTCAATACCGGACGAATTACCCCCTTGACCTAATCCAGAGCGGTTTTGTCTTACGTGGCGTACACACGTGGTAATCTTAGTCAGCATTTATTTTTTTATGGTGGGGCCACATGTCATATATACTCTATTACGTCTCTCTCTCCCCCTCTCTCTGGGGCCGTCGGGCGCAGGTCGAACGCCGCGGGCGGTCGGCGCGCACGGCGCCGCGCGAGGGTGGGTGGTGGGCGGCGGCGGCGGGTCGACGAGCTCGGCCGGCTCCGGTGGCAGCGGCGGCGGCAGTGAGGGCGGCGGGACGTGGAGCGAGGCGGCGGCGGCCGGGTTCGACTACCTCAGCGTGGTCTACGGCAACGCCGCCGCCTCATGCTGCTCGCCGCGCACCCGGAGTGGCAGGACCGCGCCCGCGCCGAGGTGCTCGAGGTCTGCGGCGGTGACGGCGCCGCCGCGCCGGACTTCGACATGGTGTCCCGGATATGGACGGTGGGGATGGTGGTGTAGGAGACGCTGCGGCTGTTCCCGCCGTCGTCGTTCGTGGTGCAGGAGACGTTACGGGACATGTAGCTGGGAAAGCTGCTGGCCCCCAACTCCTCAAGGGCACCTACCTGTTCGTCCCGGTGTCCTCCATCCACCACGATGTCGCCGCCTGGGGCCCGACGGCGAGGCTGTTCGACCCATCACGCTTCCGAGACGGCGTGGCGGCGGCGTGCAAGCACCCGCAGGCGTCGTTCATGCCGTTCGGCCTCAGCACCCGCACCTGCCTCGGCCAGAACCTCGCCCTCGTCGAGGTCAAGACGCTCGTCGCCGTCGTCCTCACCCGGTTCGAGTTCACGCTCTCGCCGGAGTTCGGCCTGCGCCTCCGCATCCGCCGCGCCGCCAAAAGTAAAGGAAAAAAAGAACGAAAGAACACTGAAAATAAGCAATCTCCTAGGTAGTAATAAACACCGACTCCATGGAATTACACTACAGGTTACCAACCCAACTAAGCTTCTTTCTTGCTTGATCGATGCATGCTGCTTGCCGGTCGCAGCTCGAGCTCCTACCAAAAGCACACAGACGCGGCGGCCGGGGCGTGGTCGACGCCGGAGAGGTGGCTGTAGCGGAAGCGGCCGCGGTGGATGTTCCGGCGGCGCGAGACCCAGGCGAAGCAGAGGCGGAGGGCGCGCGCGGGGCCTCCGGAGCCCCATGGCCGCGGCGCGGCGGAGCCTTCGCAGCCCCGCCGAGACGACGCGCCGTGCCCGCGCCCGCGGCGAGAGCTCGACGTCACACGAGAAGTGGTAGCTCCGTAGGAACAACTGCCTCCGCTCCACCTGCCTCCGACTGGGCGCCGCCCCTCGCCTACCTCCTCCTCCAGCCGTAGCCGCCGCCGCTTGCCTACTCCGATTGGGCGTCGCCCCCTCGCCTACCACCTCCTCCAGCCGCCGCTGCCTTCACCTGCCACCAGCCTGCTCCGACTGGGCGCCGCCCGCGCTGCGTCGGACCGGCCTTGGCTCCTCGCCCGCCGCCGCCCGCCGCTGCCTCCGCCCCCGCCCGCCCCGGCCTCGGCTCGCCCTTGCCCGCCAGCCGCCGCCTCCTCTGTTCACCAAAGGGAGAGGGGTAGAGAAGCAGAGGAAAAAAATGCAGACTGGTGGGCCCCACCGATTTTTCTTTGTTTTTGCTGACTGTATCGCCACGTGTATGCCACATAGGCTGAAAACCGCTTCCAGTCGAGTCAGGGGGTAATTTATCTGGTTTTAAGAGTTTAGGGTGTTAAATGTCCGGTATCGTGGTTCAGGGGGTAAATCGTACTACTGTAATAGTTCCGGGGGTAATTCGTAATTTTTCCCCATAATTCACTTTTTTTTTTTAGAATCTAAAAAAAGCATCAATAGTATTGTACCTGAAAACAATATTGCTTTTAACCTTGGGGGAGAGGTGGGCAAGAAGTAGGGCAGAGCAACACATGACTGAAGGAAAATCAGCTACTGCAAGCACTGCCCTGCACATTATTTAACGCGTTAAAAAATAGCTGATTTTCCTGCCCACCACTTGTTATTTAAATGCATTCTGTTATATATCAGCAAGCACCTATTAATCCCGCAATGCACGCGTTAGAAAAATAATAATAATTACTACTCACATATAGCTGATAATAATAAATCAGCTAGTTGCATATGATATTTTTCTAGCTCTTCAACTTCCTGACCATTATGCATGAACCATGGTTACGTAGAATAAAGGTTTGCATTTTTTGCATAGCAGAAAGGCATGTTTTTTTTTCTCGATTCATTTTTCACACCATGATTGTAGTGGGAAGCACGATCAAATAGTAAAGCAAGATCTTCACATGGTAAGCACCAGTGACACACACACAATCAAGTTTGTGAGAAATAGGAATACATCACCTACAGAAAATTCATACAGATTACATAAGCAACCTATAGCACTAAATGAAAACATCCACATCCAGTAACACTTAGAGTAAAACGGTGGTTATAGACAGTAGTGTTAAAATGAGATCGTTCCAATATTTCTGAATGATATTAAGATGAAAATCACCTGTTAGTCCATACATGGCAGTAAGCAACCTGACTGCTGCTTATCCACATCTTTCATCATGCTTTCGCTGATTCCACACACCACATTGGAATCAGGAGCCACTGTGGCAGATTTCCAACAATAGAACATTTCTCTTACTGCAGTTCTTTTCAAAATAGTTATAATTATGGAGGAAATTAAAACAGCACAAACGGAAAACTGAAAATTTCCTCGATGACTGTTACATCAATGACAACAGAAGTGCAACAGGGTGGGTGAAGCTTCCTGGCGTTGTCAATTGAATTACGCTGCGGAGAAGAGATGATTGATCTTAATTGCAATCGGTTGAGATGATCACCAGCAAGAAAATATAAGTGGGCAATAGGTAGTATGGAGCTTGGGACTACAAACCTGATTTAGGGATTAACCATGATCTATAATTGCTTTTTCCCCCTGTTGTCTGCATGCGCGCCGAATTATCTACACGACATATAATTACTTTTGTCCTAGTGAACATGAACATGCACGTGCAAGAGGATCCAATATATGTCTGCGGCAGCAGCGTACTGCGGCGGCAGCGCCGGATGGGACGACGTCAGCTCCGGCCGTGGCCGATGGAAAAGACCACGGCTTTTGCAGTGAGTTTTTGCCACGAACGCACCTAATACACTCCAATATGTCTAAAATTATGTTTTTGTATATTTTTGAACATTTGCATTCCGGTGAAAAACTTCGTACCCACGTATGCCAATATATGTCAATATTGATATTAATTGACAATAGTTCGTCGGGTGAATAACGAAGTGAGTTTTTGCCACGAACGCACCCAATACACTCCAATATATCTAAAAATCATGTTTTTTTGCTTTTTAAAAGTTTTCATTCTGGTGAAAAACTTCGCACCGGTGTTTGGAACTTGGAACTGCCATGAAGGCCGAGCTCCAAGTGGTGACGCTGTCAAGTGGTCTACGTATTCATTGGCGAGGTCGCCTTAAGTTGCAACTGTGGAAATTTAACATGTTAACTACCGACGTTCGGGCCTGTTGACTTGGTGTTGTATCATATTTACTAGCCCAAAAGTCAAGAACGGTTGGTTATGTAAAACTGAATCTTTTTAGCATTGTTTTATCAGTGCTAAATATGTGATTGATGCGATCTGTAACTTTGGTCACATTGCCGTGTAAGATAACACCTGATATCTGAAGACAATATATAATGCATATAAAAATATATTTATACCTTTTTTTTATCGGATCACAAGCTAGCTCCTATATATTTCAGCTATTTTTTTTCTCTTGACATCTGATGCTTTAGTTTGGAAAAAAAATGCTAAATTAACTATAACTACCAACTAATCAATAAGGCAATCTTGCTAAAAAATCACAAAAGCAACCCTGAATTACTTAGCTGAATATTTTTTCTTTAATAATATGGGTTCTACTAAATATTGCCGTAGCGTTAGCACGGGCAAATTACTAGTGGTTAATTAGTATCACAATGTTACCATCTCTTTTTTACTATGTGCCATTGTTGTATTGGGTCTACATTATCCATAGCATCAATTAATATTTTCTTTCTAACACTTCCATTTTAATTGTTTACCGCTAGTTTTTTTTAGTAAAATGGATATTGTGTATTCTAAGGCCATATTTATTTCAGTTTAAGATTAATGTAATATAGATTATCGAGTCAGATTATTATAAGCTGGATTATAATAAGTTGTGAGATGTTTGTTTCTCTTAATTATTGGATGCATGGATTCTGTGTTTGAAATGCTAATGCCTATAATACTCTCAACTATTTTGGATGCTTTGTTCATCCTTTTGTCACTGTATACAACAAATACAAAATTTGAAATAGCTAAAAATAATGTCATATATTAATAAATAAAACATTCATGAATACCTTTTTTTTACAATAAACTGAACACCAAATTATTATCTCCTAGCAAATTAATAAAGCATCGACGATACACTACTGGAGAAATGTTCTTTCCTTGGTTTGAAAAAAAAACACATTAGTCCCAATTCGAATAGGAACCGGGACTAAAAATAATTTTAATCCTAGCTCAAAAGGCGAATGACACTTTATAATCTTTATTCCTGGTTGGTAACACCAACCGGGACTAAAGATCATTTTTAGTCCCGTTTAAAAAGTCGTCAGGCCCCATTATCTTTGGTCCTTGTTATTTATATCAATCGGGACCAAATATTAAAAAAAAAACCGCCGCCGCACCACTCGTCCTTAACTCCTCGGAAACCGCTGCCGCATGCCTCCCTTATCTCTATCTCCTCTCGTGCGCGGCTCTCCATCTCTTCACGCCTTCCTCTCCTCCACTCCTCCCTCTCCTCTGATCCCCTCCACCCCTTCTCCTCTCGCGGCCCACGGCGGCGGTCCCGTTGGCAGCGCCCCCCCCCCTCCCCTCCTCCCATCAGTAGCGTCCCCCCCTCCCTCCTCCCCTTCCCTCTTCCCTGTAGCGGGCCGTGGCGGCACCAGCGGGCGGCGGTCCCGTCGACATCAGCCCCCCTCCCCTTCTCCCCTTCCCCTCTCGCGGGCCATGGCGGTGGTGCAGACAAGCGACTGTGCACGAGGGGGGCAGGCGGCGGCTGTGATTTTAGATGTTTTTAGATAACTTTTTTTCAGATGTTTTTGTGAATTTGTGGTGGCAATTTGATCTGTATGTTCGATCTGTGAATTTGTAAATTTGATCTATCTGTGATGTTCAATCTGTGAATTTGAGTATGTAATGTTCCATCCGTGAGTATGTGAATTTGATATGTGAATGTTCATTCGATCCCGATATGTGAAAAACAATGAGAAACACACGCAAACAACATAAAACTATGAAAAAAAAGAAAAAGAACTTTTGTTACCAACCGGGACTAAAGTGGTAGCACCACGCACATGGCACTATCATGTTTAGTCCGGTTGATGTTACTAACCGAGACTAAAGATCCATCTTTAGTCCCGGTTATTTAAACCGGGACTAAGTCTCGGATTTGGCGTCCCGATTTGCAACCCAGACTAAAGGGGTTACAAACCGGGACTAAAAACGCATTCTCCAGTAGTGATATTATCACGGAAGATATTTGTGTCGCCCGCTTCGTCAACCAATTAACTACCATTCCCTTGAGATGAAGACATCGGCATATAGTTTGTATCATTATCATACATATCAAACTCTTCATCACTCAGTTTACTATCTCAAATGAAATTATGAAGCGCCATGCATGCATGTATTATTTTTGTTTGCTTGAGCATAGGATAACTCGCTAAGTCCAATAGAATCTCCATTTCATCTCCAAAATAAAAAAAGAACACTCAATCACGTTACGAAGAGATGAATGTAAGTGGTTTACTCGAAACTCTGGTAAATGTTTGAGGGAATGGAGGAGGGCGATGCGCGCACGGTGACAGGAGAAAGCAGCGACGTGGCCGGGGGAGGAGGAGGCCAATACATGCGCAGCCGAGGAGAGAAGGTCAATGCGCGTGCCAAGTGGGAAATGAGTCCAATATGTTTAGTTCGATGACAAGGTAGGTAATTCTTTTCAAGTATCTATGGGTAGTGAGCCTTTAGCCACCCAATAATCTGGAAAAAATTACTTTTAGAGTGGATTACTAGATTATACTAATTTAGCTTATACTCCCTCCATCTACTTTTGATAGTCATATTTTCAAATCTGAAAAAATTATTTTTGATAGGAATATTTTAATCCAACAACCTTTCCTCTTAATGGCTTTCTCGGATTTAATGCGTGACTCTCTATTCTTTCACACAAGATTGGCTACATGGGCACGGAGAAATGTAAATATTAATGAATCGCTTGTTTACGAGGAATAACTAGAAGCATGTTTAAATGGATGATAAGTAGAATTACTTATTCTTGGTCTATGTGCCAAGATGAAATATGACTATCAAAAGTAGATGAGGGGAGTATATTACAATAATCTATCATAATAAGCTAACTTCTTGTTTCGTATTACTCCCAATAATTTAAATTATAATAATCCTAAGCTAAATCAAACCGGGCCTAGGTTATAGTGTCGTTGTTGAAGGATTTGCTAAACAATCGGCCCTTATCGCCTTGTTTCGCCAGCTCGGACTAGGGCACTATCTGCTCATAATTTGCTGCAATTGGTAAGGAAATCTCCCATCTGAATTGAGGGTGTGTTTAGATTCCAAAATTTTTTTGACCAAAAATATAACATCAAATATTTAGACACATGCATGGAACATTAAATATGGACGAAAAAAACAATTGTACAGTTTGCATGTAAATTGCGAGACGAATCTTTTGAGTCTAATTGCGCCATGATTTGACAATGTGATGCTACAGTAAACATTTAGTAATGACGGATTAATTAGGCTTAATAAATTCGTCTCGCAGTTTACAGGCGGAATCTATAATTTGTTTTGTTATTAGTCTATGTTTAATACTTTAAATGCGTGTCCGTATAATTAAAAAAATTGAACGATGAACTAAACACGGCCTGAATGAACAAACCTAATCAAGACAAGTATGAGTTGATCTAATTACTAGCAGTATTGCGATGGCACAGTTTGAGCTTGACTTGATCAGCAACAACCAAAAAAGTGTAGTAATATAATTAAGCATCAATATCAGCACCCATTAATTGTCCTCATCTTCCTCATTTTCGGTTGCATCTCTCACAACAATTGGCACTTCGGCAGAGAAGGGAAGAATAACTTGCTAAGCTAGAGCTTGCCGCCAAAATTTAGTATTAGTGAATTCGGTTAAAAAAAAAAGCACAGTAAGCTAATATAAAGCTTATCCAGAAGAGTCCGAGTTCACGAAGGAATCATCCAAAACCATAGGGTGTCGTTGTTGAAGGATTTGCTAAACAATCGGTCCTTATCGCCTTGTTTCGCCAGCTCAGACTAGGGCACAATCTGCTCATAACTTGCTGCAATTGGGAAGGAAATCTCCCATCTGAGTTCAATGAACAAACATAATCAAGACCAAGTTTGAGTTGACCTAATTATTTAGCAGTATTGCGAGGGCACAGTTTGAGCTTGACTTGACCCGCAACAATCAAAAAAGTAATATATATAATTGTCCCCATCTTCCTCATTTCCGCTTGCATCTCTCACAAGAATTGGCACTTTGGCAGAGAAGGGAAGAATAACTAGCTAAGCTAGAGCTTTGCCGCCAAAAAGAGAGTAAGGTAAGTTAATGGAAAGCTTATCCAGGAGAGTCCAAGTTCAAGAAGGAATCATGAAAGCCATAGTGTGACAATTTAATTCTATAGTATTAATTAAGCATTATTTAGTAATTTTTCTCCAAACATTCGATGTGATAGCGTGAAAAATTTTGTTTTGGGAACTAAACAGGGCCCTAGATGAGTGATAATGCCACTTGTTCTTTTGTAGCTGCAGGATTTCTACTCGTAAGAAAAGAATTCTTTCACAGGGACATGGGCAATCTTTTGGTAATTTGGATGTCCAACCATTTGGCAGGTCCTCACGAACGACTTGTCGCAGGTATTGAATGTAAGAACCCTTAGAGATGCGGGCAAAGTTGGAAGTGATCAGATATTGCAGTATTTCAAACCCAAGTCCTGGAGGCCCGTTAGGTTCACCAAAGTGTCTGGCAATCTGTTCCACTTGCAAAACACGATGCACCTGAGGGACGTTAGAGAAGCAAACTGTTGCCGCAGGATTTCTTCTTCTTCTTCTTTCCTCAGCTCCTTCTGACCCATGAAACAAAGCATATCTAGGGATGAGAAGCCTTCTCTTGACAACAGTTGTGGCAGAAGGGGGATATCATCAATGTAGATTGTGTCAACGACTTGCACTTTCTCATCCTCTTGAAGGGCCCTAAGGTTGGGGCACTGATAAATCTCGAGGGATTGCAGGCAACTGAGATGATTTAGGCCTTGCAAATAGGTAAGCTGGGCACACCTGATGATATGAAGGTCATGAAGCATAGCTAGAGAATCCATCACCTCAGAAGGGATTGATCTGATAAAAGGAAGTCCTGATAAGAACAAGAAAGTTAGGGATGTAGAACCTCTCAAGCAGTTCTGCAGGACAGTGTCTGTTATGGCACAATCTGAGATAGTGAGCCTGTCCATTGATGCAGGAAACAGAAATTGAGAGTGATCTTCCACTCTTATCTGACCTTGGATAAGCCTAAGAAGTAACTTATCACATTTGCCGAATATGTCCGACACAATTCTATGAAATCTGTCAGGCTGCTCATTAGCAAACCTATCTATTTCCTCTGGATGTAGCTTATTATTCAAGGAGGAGTCAATATGAGATGCTTGCTCGATAAGGAGGGACCTTATCATCTCCACATCTTCCACACAAGTAAGAACCAGGGAATGACATTGCTTAATGTCTAGTCTCTTCAGGCTATCTGGAAGTCTTGGCAATATTTCTAGCTTTGGAAGATGGAGTGCAAGAGTGCGAAGATGAATAAAGAGCTCACCAATATCTGGAAGTGCTTTCAGATTGAAGCATTCCTTAATTTCAAGGCGTTGCAAGCACCTAAAACTCTGTGTCAACCAGCTTGGGTACTTCAATCCACTGTAGCCACATATTTCCAATTCTCTAAGTAATGATGGTGGGCAGAGGCTATTAATTATCTCCAATTGGAGGTCTGGAGAGCACACTTCTTCCCCTGGATTAGACCATACAAGTGACAATGTTGTGAGGTGCTTCTTTTCAGTTAGCTTGGCTTCTAGAGCTCTCTCCTTGCTTTCCACATTTTCAAAGCCACTGATTCTCAGGCTGCCACGAAGTTTATTTAGGTTCACCAGTTGATGCAACTCATACCCCTTCTCCTTCCTCACTGTGAAGTCACTCAACTCTCTGAGTGATTTCAGCTCCCCGATGCCTGGAAAACCCGAAATATCGGAATAACTAAAATGATAAAGAGAGTTTCGAATGTGCCACAAGCTAACCAGGTCGCTCATGTTTACAACACGTGAGAACTCTAAAACTCCTTCACGAGGGAGATCTAGGATCTGCAAATGATATAGTTTGTCCAAATTTCTAGGCAAATGTACCTTCCTCAGGTTGAAGCCAGTACAGGTGAGACTGCGTAGGTGTATCAAGTCACAAATGCAGTGCGGGATCATCAGCATTTGGCCATCTACACGCACTTGCACCACACGCAACATCTTTAATTTCTTCATCATGCACTCAAGTGCTTCTATGGTTAGCCCATAGTAAATGATTAGTGTGCGCAATCTTTTCAACTTGCAAATCTCTGTAAGCTTCCTTGGATCATAGAAACTGACATAAAGATGCCGGACATCACGAGGAAATTCTTTCATTTGAGCACCATGTTCAACGCAAAAACAATCATTTCCAGAAGTCCTCACTGCCAAATCATGCAGCAGATCATGCATGATAAACTTCTTATTTTTACTGCCATCAATGTTTGTTCTAGCCTGAAGAAATGAACATGACACTAGTTCATCGAAATAGTTCTGACCTACATTTTCCATTATCGTAGATGTTTTAAGCCACAGATACTGGCTGGAATCATCATCACATCACCGTCTAGGCATACTTGCACCACACGCAGCTTTCTTAATTTCTTGAACATGCCCTCGAGGGCTTCTATGGTCATTGCTGATCCACCAAAAGCTGTAGTGAATATTAGTGTGCGCAACTTTTTCAGTTTGCAAATCTGCTCTGTAGCCTTCACTGGGTCATACAAATTGATAAAAAGATGACGAGCATCCGGAGGAAATTCTTTGTTCTCGCCTTCTTCCACTCTAAAGCAATCATTTCCAGATACCATCGCTGCCAATTCATGAAGGAGGTCGTGCATAGTAAACCGCTCATTCTCACTACCATCAGCTGTTTTTGTTGTTTGCAGAAATGAGCATGACACTAGTTCATCAAAGTAGTTCTGGCCTACATCTTCCATTTGCTCGACACCATTGGTCGTCTTAATAAAGCCTTCTGCCATCCATAACTCGACTAACTCATTACGTGCAAACATATGCCCTGGGGGGAACATGCTACAATAAGCAAAACAACACTTAACCTGACCATACAACTGCCGGTAGCTCCACCACAGAGCTCCCATGGTATGAGTCAGCAGGTCCTGGTTTTCAACCCTTCGCCAAAACATTGGATTTAATTGTTTGCGTAATCGGGCTCCAACTAGTCTTGCTGCTAATGGAGATCCTTTCAGTTTTTTCATAATCTCTTCCCCAATCGTTTGAAATTGTTCTACTTGTCGGCTGTCAAGCCTCACACTATCAAGCGCATAATGCATAAAAAGCAGGAGGAAATCCTTCTCATTTAAGTCAGGTACTTTCAGAGGGTCCCGAGCACCTAGACATAGCGGCATCTGCGAATCCAGTTGTGACTAGGACCTTGCTCCCTCTCTTCCCGACCTTCAATGGTGAATTAACATCCTTTTCAGGCCAGATGTCATCTAGTACTAGCAAGAATCTTTTGCCAGTCAGTGCTGCTTCTAATTTCATCTGCAGGGAGTCAAGATTACAGAACTCATGGGATGGTTCCCCTGAAGCTGACTCAAGCATCTCTCGATAAATTTTGTTCACACTGAAACTTTGAGAAACATGAACCCACATGATAAGGCAAAAGTGGTTATCCCTCCGTTCATAATTACAGACATGTTGTGCTAGCGTTGTCTTCCCAGAACCTCCAATACCATAGATGCCTATCACGGAATAACACTTGCTGTTCCACGAGCTTGGTTCACAATCATCTGCTGTTTCATGTAGCATCCTTAATATTTCATCGCGTTCCTTGTCTCTGCCAATTATGACTTCTGTAAGAGCTGACGAAGTTGTGACAGTCCCAGTCATCTTGTTAGCAGTATTGGATATGTTACTGCCATTTGTACCATTGCCAGTTGTGCCCACTGGAGGTGGCAAAAACTGAGACCCTTCTTCAATTATTTTTTCTAATTTATTTAGAATTTTCTTCAACTCGCTGGTTTTTCCTGAGATGATATCTTTCGCACGATCTAGCATTGGCATGATACCCGATTGAGAAATGACCTGCATCACAGTGACACATTTCAGATTTTTTTTTTACGGAGCATTTAGATGTGGCAGCATGGTTACACAGTTACCACTACATATTTCCCAAATTTAAATTTCAAATTGCAGAGGTCAATGTATTTTAAATTTAATTACTCCGACAGTATCATAAAGGAAAATTCTTTGTATATCCTTGAGTTTTCACTAATCCTTTCTTTCATTCCACACCCTGTGTTTTATTCAACCTCCTACGTCCCCGGGAGGTTTTATTTTGACCTATGTAGCCTTTGTTACTTTACCATGATTTGGCTATTGTTTTCAAAGTAACCATATTGCCCATGGCTTATAACAGTAAGTATGAGAACCCCCCCCCCCCCCCCCCTTCCAGATGAAAATCCCAATAGGGGTGGGTTGATGATGTACACGCCCCTTCTGCTATGCCTTAGCCCTCGAATAACAAAGGACGAAAGGAGGGAAGAAGGGCAATTGGTTAAAACAGAGGCAAAGTTGTTCAAGACGATGGCAAAGCAGGTTTGACAGAAGTGGTGAAATGTAGTAGAACATACTGATATTTTCTGGGTATTAAAGTGCACTCCAAGATTTTAAAGGTATAAAACTAAATTCGTGACGATTCAATGGTTGGTAACATTTTTTCCATAAATATACTAGTAGTATATCTTTTTTAATCTTCAAGTCCCTAAAGTTGCGCATCGTTTAGCCTCATATTGTAGTGTTGTGTGATGTTTAACTTTTTTTACTAAAATTTTGTTGCTAATCTTATGTATAGGTTTGAATAGTTCATCAATGTTTCATCTAAGAAAAACATAATTATGTTTAAATAGGGAATGATGGGGAGTGATGAGAATACATAGGTAAATTTTCATTCAAAAGATAAGAAAAAGTACTTGTTGCGTCCTAAAATATAACAATAAGTGCGATTAGTTGAGATGAGAAAATAGGTGGAGAAATTAAATGGGGATGGTAGTGATTGCTTGAAATGAAAAGTTAGGTGGAGAAGTGGCTATATTTTGGGACAAAATTTAATTTCAACAGATAGCTATATTTTGAGACAGGGGATTACTAATCCGGTTTTTTGAAATGATATAGAATTTGAACTCCAGTCTTTTGTTCCTTGTGGATAATCACAGCAATCGGATCCATATATGCACTCGTCAATAGTGATGCTCATGCACTAATTTAAATAAAACATAGGCAGAAATTTGAACACAAAAGAGTTGGCAGGATATATTAATTCAGAGATTTTATGGTCCTTGAGAAATTTTACTCTAAAAATTTTGGTACCACAACATAACTAGTAGCCGAAGGTACCAAATTTTACATAAAAAAACATGATACCTCCCATGATACCTCCCAGTACTTTCTAAAGGATGATAAAATTATTCATGGTAATTACCTCCTTTTCGAGGCGGTGGTAGTTGGCGACATCCAAGATGTCCTCTGCATCATAGAAGGCAGATCGGAGCTTGGTGACCCACTGCTCCAGGGGAGCCCTCTGCCCAGGAGGGATCCTGTCAGCCTGCTCCATCAACCGTGCCATCCGCGGGATAATCCGGGTCTCCAGGTCCTGCAGCCTCTCGGATTCGTTGAAGCCGAAGAACTCCAAGCCCTCGCAGAGGAGCCTGGTGGCGACCGGCGACGTGATCCACCCCAGCGCCGAGACGGCCCACCCAACCTCCGCCATGATCAACGCGTTGCTTCAGCTTTCCTCTCTGTGTGAGAAATGCAAGAGGAAACGGTTGCCTGCCAATAGCAGCTTAATTCCTGCTTATCGCTAAGTCATGCCGTCCTTACACTAGTTAATCAATTACTCCCTCCGTTTCATAATGTAAGACTTTCTAGCCTTTCTCACATTAATATAGATGTTAATAAATCTAGACACATTAACATCTATGTAAATGTGGACAATGCTAGAAAGTCTTATATTATGAAACGGAGAAAGTACTGATTAGGTGAACTTAAACTCTAATATATGATTTGTCTTCATTAGGTTTGTTTATTCATCATTTGTGCAATTTCCTTGCAAACTAATACTCCACATCAGATGATGAACAGAGATTGGCCCTACTCCAAGCTGGATAGAAATAGGTGATAAGATTGCCTGGTTGAATCACAACTGCTTAACAGAGATGTTTTATGATTTAATACAATCCAGTGGAAGCTCAAAGTCCTGTTGCGTCTATTATTTAACTGTAATTTGAAAAAAAAAATTTCACAGACTTGCATAAATATAAACGATAGTACGTAAACAGGACATCTACAGAAAGTCAATCTATGATTTTGTGACTGATGGCAAGGCTAGGAGCTGTTATCGTCATGCAGAGAAACCAATATTAGTTTTTCCATACACATAAAAACCGAGAAACACGATAAGTTTGGCATGGGACATTTTTGAACACAGCAAATTTGTTAGGGGTGAGCAACCTGTTTTGTTATTAAGAATGCTAACCGAAAAAAAAATCAGCAAAATAAATTAAAAAAACGAGATGGACCAATAGAACAAATTTGGTTGGGTTTTGTCGGTAATCGAGTTTTACCGAACATATTCGCTGCTTCTCCATCCTCTGACGACGGCCTGTTGGTGGATTAGGGCGAGGCCGCGCAGCAACGCCCGTTCTCCGCCGCGCCGAGCAACCCGCCAAGGGAGAGGAGGCCGCGCGCGGCGAGGTCCACCGCCGGCCTGGTTGCGCGAGGGGAGACCGCCGCCTCCTGCGCCAACGGCACACGCACAACCGAAGCAATAGATGGGGAATTGTGGATGGAGTCGTAGTATGTACTGTAGTACGCCATTGGGCGGTGGTCATGGGCAGATGCGGCATTTTTTCTTATTGTGTCAAATGATTTTATACAGGGCAGGCTTCGCATGCGTACGCGCAGGTGCGTTACAGAACAGAAGAACATAGAAAAAGAGAATATACGAGGAATAGATCTTTTTACAGCTCTAACAGATGTCCAATTAACGGCTTGTGGACGATGATGACATATAGTAGAGGTTTAAGAAAACATGGTGACATATTATTCAACTTGATAAAGTCAGTGGTAGATTGTAGAAGTAGGGAAAACTCGATGATGCTGAGTGGATTCTTCTCTAATTTCTTTGTTGTTGCTAACACTGGTGGAGAAACGTTTTATACTCCCGGTTGGTAACTCCCTTTAGTCCCGGGTTTCCAACTGGGAGTAGGAATCTGGTTATTTCAACCGGGACTAAAATTCTATCTTCAGTCCCGGTTGGTGTTAAATCTTTAGTCCCGATTGGAACTACCAACCGGTAGCAAAGTTTTTTTTCTATTTTGCATTTCTAGTATCTAATATCCCCAAATCATTAAAAATCATCCTAAGAACATAATCATCACAAATCATCCACAACAACATTCTCAGAAACCATTCACATTCTCAAATCTTAGATGAAATGAACAAATTATCTCCAACAACAAGTCCAATCACAATCCATTCACAGAAATCATAGGGAAAAAAGAAAAAAAAAACACAATCCACCGCCCGGGCGGCCGCCGCCGCCGCCGCCACTAGCGCCCGGGCTCGGCCGCCTGGAGAGGAGGAGGCGGGGAGGGGGTGGAGAGGGGAAGGGGGATCGGGAGGCAATGCCTCCAGCTATGTGGGCTTCACGCCCGATAATCTCAGTACGTGAGCTCTTCGGTTAGATCGGACAGCCACAGTGTACGTTAAAAAATAATTGGACGGTCAGCGTTGCCTGAGGAAAAATCTGCTCAAGAGCAAGCGATTATCGTCGTTAGTTCTTCTACGTTTCATTGGTTGCATGCATAGTACTCGTAGTAGTGAGTAAGTTAGAGGGATTAACGTACGTGTACTACTATCCGTGTGGCTTTACGAGGGACTAGGATGATGTCTCCCCATAATTGAGGTCTGTTATATAGCAAACATATTGTTTGGGATACTTTAACAAAATACTTCATCAGTTTTTTAATACATTCAGACCGTTACACGACATATGCTCATTTATCTTGAAAAAAAATACACACGTTGCAACGGGTTAAAGCAATTTCAATTGTGTATGGGCTGTGGTGGATAAATACTCCCCCGTCCTAAAATATAAGCATTATTTTTATCCTGGCACGGTCTCCGAGATGCTATTTTGACCAACAATACCTATAAAAGTAAGATGTTTTAAGTAAAAATAGTTGCATATTATGATTGTTTGTTTAATAATAAATCTAATCAATTTTACATGATTGATCTTTTTTATTTTTTTATTAATTATCAAAATTAAGAATGTTTGATTTGTCACTATGCTAAAAATACTTATATTATGGAGCGGAGGAAGTAGTTGAATAGAGCCTTTGTTTCTCTTTTTCTTTACCCAGCGTATACGTATTGGTCATGTGTCTGTTGGTAAAGACCAAAGATATAACCATATTTAGTATTTGAAAAAAAATAAAAATTAAAAGTGGGGTCAAATACAAACTCATAACCCTATCTCTTCACACGTTCATCTTTTTTACCTCATCTATTTTGAGGCACGGAACCACACGGCAAGCATCGGTGTGAATGCAAAGCAACTAAGGGTATGCTCTAGAGGAGAGGCCCTCCTCTCATAAGTCATGAAAAAGTTCTTACATAAAACCTGAATTTTCATAATCTAACTATGTATCCATCTATTTACACCTATGTTGATCGGGATACTCCTATCAAATTATTTGTAAGATCTGGTATTTAATTGATTAGATGAAATCATAATATTGAGATTTACCATATTAAAATAAAACCCAGCGCTAAAAATACCATTAATTTTAGTTTTTCTCCAAATAGTATATTATTGATGTTGCACTCCAAATCGAATAAAACATGCTTTAAAAGATATTATTGACTCTTTATATTTATTTTTTAAAAAAATTAAAAATTCTAAAATTCTGAATTAAAAATATAAAGCTGTACCCATCGTGACTATAAATTTTTTTTATTAATTAAATTCTGAATTTCAAAAATAATAATTGGTATGTTTTATTGTGTTAAGTTTTCCTTTTAATCAAAGTCGTTATAATTCTAAGGCTACCAATATAATTAACATCCATTTGAAATTTTAAATATTTGTATGTCCGTGCATTGTATGGGTTGGTGACTAGTACACATACATGTGAATTCCTTTTTTATAGCACTAAAAAATAATCTGTATTTGTTTCGACTGAGACTCTGATTCCAAAAATCTCCAAAACAGATGGTAACTCTATATCAAATAACGTTACATATACTAGTAGCACGAAATCTCCGACATGAACTCGCTCTGGAATTGCCTATATATCGACCTCTTGGACGCATACGTGCTTTGCGTAGTTCCACGACTAACCAAGTGCGTCACAATGTATCACCTACAGAATTTCTATGGCGGGATGCCCATAATGCTACCGGCTCTAGTCATCGCCGTCGTCGGCGTCGAGGTCCGCCTCGTGCGGGCCAACAATCTCAACTAGGAACTCAGCCTCATGCAGCACGTCGCGGCGGACACCCTCTGCGTCGCCGTCAACGTGCACTACCCCGGCGTCGTCCACGACGCCAGCCAGGACCAGGCCAACCTAAGGGATTAATATTTCTAAAAACAGTTGGTTAATAGCCCGTTTCTGAGGATTCCAAAAAGTAACTAGCCTTCCAAAAAGTAACTAGCCTTTTAGACTCCTCCCTCAGAACAGAAAACCTGAGCAGCTCATTAACATATCTCTATCTCTATCTCGGTCTCTACTTATAAAAAATACGATTTCATCAAGCATCTATTTTTGGTGACTCTTAGATCTATTAATCCAACGGCTTATATGTAGACTTAGATCACCTCAACTAATCTGCGGTTACAGCGATCGGTCAAAGTGAAAAAGAAAATGAGAAAAATTCGCTCCCCTCCGCACCCCTCTCCCTCAAATCGTGCTCCTCCCTATGGCGCCCCCTCCTCTCCTCTCAGGCTCGCAACTTCGCCGACGCCACACCATTGACGACGCCTTCGATTCCCGCCTCCATATCGACTCGCGACACCGTGTGGTCTCCATTGCGCTGTTGTTGCTCCACCGCAAAAATTATGTGGCTCCTGACAAGTATATTGTGCCATTGCTCCTTTCGGGCTTGATGATATGCCTTTACGCCTTGTTTGGTCGGAGGGAGTTGATAGGGTATGGGAGTTTAGGAGACTGGGGAATTTAAGTCTATTGTTTGGTTGAAAGTCTTGGGAATTTGAGAGGGTTTAGGATGGGGAATTAAGGGGTCCAACTCTCACTGATCTCTTATATGGGGGGAGCCTGTGAATTCGCGAAACTTGGAGGGAATTCGCCGCGAAAAGACGAAAATGCCCTCAGCTTGGCGTCCTCCTCAACGCACGTCCCGCAAGCTCCGCCGTCGCTGGAAATAAACGCGCCAAAAATCCCCCATTCCGCTTCTCATTCACGCGCGAAGAAATCCACTGCCCAGGTGAGACTACCGCCAACAAATCCACTATTTCCGTGAAGAAATCCACTAGAAATCCACTATTTCAGGTGAGATTAATCCTCTGCCATTTTTTTCTGGCTGCAACTCTCCCAAATCTCCCTTCTCAGATCAAGATTCTTCTCTTGTTTCTTGCATCATCGGACCATTGTAGCAGTACTGGTTGCCAGTAATTTGTTGGTTTCTCCTCTACAGATCGATGGAAGGATAGTTAACTAGAGGAAAAAGACTACGGTACTGCTCTGTTGCTCAGTATTTTACCAGATCCTTTTCCTATTCTATCTGTTCCTCCCAGACAGAAACTCAATCCCGAATTTTTTTTTTCACTTTTGACTTGCAGTTCTACAGACCAAAAAGCACAAGGTACTGGGGTGATTTTGCTCTCCTTTGTACTTCCTCATTTTTTTTCTCAGATTGATTTTTTTTCCTCTATGTATGATCTGTTTAGAATTTTAGGACAGATTCTTCTTGTTAGTTTGACTTGCATCAAAATTGACATTGAAAGTATTAATTTAGTTAGGTCTCTTTCCTGTCCATGCGTATTATAGATCTATTTGTTACAAAGTTTTTTATTTTTATAGAAAGGGGTATAGTGTGTTCCTCAATTTATTGCCTGGTACATACAGAATGGAGGGGGATTTAATCAGAATCAAAATGCACCATGGGTGTTCTTTTTCAAAGGAAGGTGAACTTTGCTATGTTGGAGGTCAAGTCTCTATTTTTCGCAACTGTGACAGTGAGAGGTTGTCATACTTTTGTCTAGTAGACATGGCTAAAGATGTAGGTTTCAACGCTGGAGATGAATTATTCTATGCTATTCCTGGTTATAATCTTGAAAATGGGATCGACAAACTTCATGATGATCATTCAGTTCGTAAAATGTTGAGTTATACAAAGAAAAGCAAGTCGGCAAAACTTTATATTAAGCATCTTGAACAAGGTGTAAGTGCTACTCCAAGATTTGGACAAGATGTTGCAGATAATCATGGGGAGGAGGTACTGTACTTAGATTTTTTTTTCCTTCTGCATTATTATCTGATGTGTTGCTGTGTGATGCCATTATTTTTGCTACATTGGTTTGTATTAATATTTTTCCTTTGGCTATTCTGTAGTCTCGTGAAGGAGCCGGTCCTCTATTCATGAAGCCGATGCTGCATTTTGATAAGTTGTGTGAAATTTATGCTAGTGATTTGGCTAAAGGAGGGAATGCTAAAGGTCCTGGAGATCAACAGCGGGTAGAAGGTTTTGTAGCTGTAGATGATGATGATGATCCTGTCAACCATGTTGTTGATAAAGCCAATGCTCAAAAACATGGTAATGAAAATCCAACTGCCCCAAAAGGACGTAAGAGGGTTTTTGCTGATGTTGATTCTCTTGAGACAAGCTTTTGCAATGTGTCCAATTCCTTTGCTAAGTTCCTGGAAGCAGAAAAGGACAATGGCATACAACTAGCGATGATGAATAGATTTGATGTTCAGGAGGATACTAAAAAAACCAAGTTATTTGATGCAATCAAGAAATTGCCAAACTTTTCCATTGAAGAGGTTGTCATGGCTGTTCGCACAATTGGTAGAGATGCTGGAAATATTGATCTTTTCTTAGCGATGTCTCCTGACTACCAGGTGGTATTTGTTCACCAGGAGCTTGCTGAGGCGGCAAAAAGAAATTAGATGCATGTTTTGACTTTTAACTTAAAAAGTTACAATTGTTTTTTATTTAAGATTTACAATATTGTAGTATGACAACTTAATTCATTAGACGTTATTTTTATTCCCTAAATATGATTTTCTTGCCTACTTCAATGAGTCTCTTGATTTTAAATTTTAATTGCGGGTATATTAACTGGTGGCAATCAGTAAGTCACAAGTTGGTGTAATCTTGCCGTGCAGTTCACTGTTTAATTAGGAGCAAATGAGTTAAATAGTCCATGGGTATTTTAGTAAAGTAAAACTTCCATCCCATTCCCAAACCCATCTACCAAACGGAGGCTCTAACATTTCCACCTTTAATCTCTTTCTTAAACCAAACAGGGGATGGGGATTAAAAATGTAACTCCCATGACCAATCCCACCATCAACTCCCTCCTTCAAACTCCCATTCCTCTTTCCTTCTCTTACCAAACAGGCTGTTAGGGTTTTGTTTTTGGGGACAAATGGTTAGGCAGGGTTGCTAGCGCCTCGCCTCTTCTTCCCATCCAATCCAGCCAGATCGGGCTTCGGAGTGGCCAAACTGGCGGTGCGTGAGAGAGGAAGGCGAGGGAAGGACTGGAGGTGGGTCCATTGCTTTGGAACTAGGAATTGGATCTCGCAATCGTGTCGGGTTTGATTAATTTTTGCACGCATCATGGTTTGATCTTGCAGAGCTGGCTTGTTGCTTTCTAACAGGTGTGAGGAGTGCATGCTGTTCTTGTGCAGGTGGATGAGGTAAGCTGCGTCGACGGATTCATGTGGCTGCTGGTTGCTCCAACAGTTAAAGCTGGTGCTTGACGTTGCTATGGGTTCTTTTGGTTTAGAAAATTTGTGTGCTGAATTTTTAGCTTTGGTTGTTTGCCCTTGACAAACCACGGTATGACTGTCTCGGAACTCGGATCACAGTAGAATTTTGTTTTCCCAATTCGGTTCTGTCACATTCAAAAAATAAAAGATAGTTCAGTCTATTGAATTCACCATGGGGATCAAGTGAACTGTACTAGATTAGGAGTTTTCTATGACTTTGTTTGGTTGATAATGAGGATTTTTATTACTGATTCTTCTCTTTTAGAATAAATACAAATCAACCTAGCATCTTCCTGTATATGGGTTTAACTGTGTGACAAGAAAATATTCTCCTTCGTGAACCATTCAAAGTTACTGCATATAACAATTTCTACTGCTCCGATATTAGAGCAATATTGGCGAAAATTAGAGCAATGCACACTGCATGCAAAAATTAGAGCATAATTGTCCTGCTTCAGTTATTAATGGGCGAAATTTATTTATGAACATGGTAATATTGAATCTTTCTTCATTGGCCTGTTTGCTTTGGGCATGACCAGCAAATATTGGTTTTGGGGTTTCCATATTGTTTACTATGGTGATTCAGACTAATTCAGAGAGAACATAGATGTTTAGACTTCAGAACTTAGATGAGCTTATTTGAGAACTTCAAATTGTACTTTGGTGTTGTTTAGGATGAGAAAGTAATGAGGAATGATATGGTACTTGTCAAACATCTTTCGAGAATGATACATATTAGTAAAATTGCATTGCCACTGCATGTAATAATTTGCTTACCAAACACCAACCATCATTGTACTGTTAGCATGGGCATTGGAAAACAACTTTGCATCATGGTTCTTAGCACGGTATATTATTTGGGTTTGATCTAGGTGCACTACTCGGGTGGAGTTGTTGGAGCCTCCTAGAAAAAAGAAGTTGATGGATTATGTGGCATCTGGGAACACAAGCTGGAGCTGGAGACATGGAGACATTAGATATGTGGGGTCTGAGAACTTATGGTACGAGTTGGAGACATGAAGATAAATTAGCATGATTGTTAGATGTGAAATTCTGGTAGTAATTTCTGGATGGAAAAAACTGAGATTAGCTGGAAGTATTTGTAAAACTTTATAGGACATTTCCTTTTGGCAAAGAGATAGGGCTACCCATATTCAATTAATTTATATTTTGTGCAGATACATAAAATTGAGATTAACTATCCGATTAAATTTATTACTCCATTTGGCTAAAATTAAAATATTTTAAGTCTTCAGGATGCAAGTTTGACTAAAATATTATGCTACTGGATGTTTATAAAATATAATAGATTTAGAGTAAATTTTACAAAACCATTGGTAATATGGTCCAAGTTATTTAAAACCGTAAGGTTTTTGGCACATCAAATTGGTTTTGGGCATGCTCTGCATTTAAAACTATAGAGTGACTTTAGATGGACTAAATCCCTTTTCTTTCATATCTTTGAGAATTCATGATTTTTTTCATAAAACTAAGATTGCCTTTAGATGGACTAAATCCCTTTCCTTTCACTCATGAAATTTTGTATTGAATAATTGTGGTTGTATGATTGCTTTCTATACCCATGTTGGTCACTTTGCAGAGGCCAAGGGAATGATGCAATTGATGCTTGCAGCCTGAAGGACCGATATACCTAAAGAGGTTAGGAAGGTAGGTTCTGAGTTTAACCCTCAGTTTGGTGTAACATTTGTGGTCGTGTCCAATATATATGCAGCGGTTGGTAGGTGGCAATGTGGCATGAAGTAAAGCAGATCAGGAGATTGATATGGCAGACAGATTGAAAAAAAAATGGAGGTTCAAGTGGCACTGAACATATGTTGTGCTCCTGAATATAAATTTGACCAGATCGAGCCTATGGAACTTGTTGAATGAAAGATGGTAATTTCTTTTGATAGATTTGTTGTAGAAAATTTCACTGCCATCAGTGACTTGAACGCAGCTGTATCAAGTTTTCAAATTGTTGGTTTTCTATGTAATGTGGTGAAGGGTATAAATATCCAACTTACAGTTTTACATATGTGAGTTTTTAGCTTTGATTATTTTCATGATCAAAGGCACTATCATTTATTGGTGAATGTACTATATTGGTGGTTTATATGTAGAGGTTATTCTTCTACAGTAGTGATTGCTACAACATCAAGAATTAGATGGTTTTTCCCCGCAAAAAAAGAATTAGATGGTTTCAGAAAATACACGAGTTGTGATAATATTGTGCACATGTAGCCTCCTAATTAACAATATTATAACTATTTTTATTGTTTCCCTTTTCATGAACCTTTTAAGTCTATATATGTATATATCATTTTATACTTATTATCACAACATATATTATTTCTTAATATGTTGCTTGATTTGAACTATCAAGTGCTACCGTACCGTTAGCATGGGCATGCATACTCAAATCTTTTTTTTTGGTATATCAGTCATGGAAATTGCATTTTATTTTTTCTTCCTTTTCACCTAAACTCATACAATCTGCATATATTTTATGCGGTCCCTTCTTAATGTCTGGGGCTTAGCTATTAGTATTTACAAATTCATACATGTGAGTGTTACCTCAATATGTATGATCTTCATACTGAAATGGTATTATACAATATACACAGACTATTTGATTTTATAATGGACTTGGTAGATATATACTTATAAAATCCAGATTATTATCTGAACATGCACTTGAAATATATCTTATATCTAAATTCAGTGTGGAAACATGCCCTAGAAATGTTTCTAACTTAAGTGTGTGAGCATACTCTTGCAAAGTGTTGTTTTCTCCCAACGTGCCTTGTACGTGCACGATTACTAGTTATTAATTAAGTATTTGTTAGAAAAAAACTCGAAAAATGAATTAGTATAATTTTTAAGCAACTTTCCTATAGAGATTTTTTTTAAAATGTATCGTTTAGTAATTTGGGAAGCATGCACATGTGGAGGTTGGGAACATGAAGAGATGAACTCAACCTTATCCTTATCCTATCTTATTATAAAGTTAGGTTGGGAACATGAAGAGATGAACTTAACCTTATCCTTATCCTATCTTATTATAAAGTTAGGTTGGGAACATGAAGAGATGAACTCAATCTTATCCTATCTTATTATAAAGTTGATGCTCACTAACTCCTAAAGCTCAACATACAAGTGTATCACATCATCACCCATTAGTAATTATTATTTAGAGTATTTTAAATCACATGCAAGTGTGCCACATCATCGCCTACCAGCAATTATTGATTATTTTAAATATCATGTAAACATGACATATCATTTACAATTTTGTTGATTTTTAGAACTTAATATGCAAGCAATGTCAAATCATTATCTTCACATCATTTTCATATTATTTAAACATATACATCTACTATTTTTTAATGTATAACATGTCGCTATGACAAGTTGTACCTCTCGTCAGAAGATTGAAGCCGATGCCCAACTCGAAACAAGAACTCGTTGAGAAAGTTGAAAACAAAAAGATTAGCGATGCATTGAGAGGGACTGTTGTTATCTTTTTTACAAGACCCCGAGCATATATTTATACCCTTAGTACTCCATATCGAACATGACTCAAACTTTACAAAATATAAACACACCAGCCCATTGCAGATTCTAACATAGATTTCTAAAACACAAAAGGAAAACTGACTCTTATCTTAATTAATAGTTATAATTGCCTCTTTTGGACTCTATCCTTGTTTGGCAATATATTCAGATCTTCTCTCCCGAGCTTGATATACACTCGAATTGCCTGTATCGTCTACCCGAGTCTGATTCTATATCGGCCGATACAGTTTCCAGTCGATGCGCTGCACTGTTCTTGCAAACCAAATTCTTCCCCTGAATCCAATTAGAGTATCGGCTACCTGAGTCCGATTATATATCGGCCGATACAGTTTCTAGCCAATGCGCTGCGTTGTTCTTGGAAACCAAATTCTTCCACCGAATCTGCTTCTAATATATCCTTATCTCCATGAATCTTAACAAATTTTGCCGTTAACATACACTAATTGTTCTTTCAATGGTATGCTACGTGCCTGTCAACAACGAGGCGCTGGTGGTAACTTCGTTAATCTCAAGATATACCAGGCCAATCTTCCGCATGCGTGCGTGTTTAAAGGGGTGAGTATGTGTGTGTTGTTTGCGCCTTCATTTGTATTGTGTTTTGTTTTTTTTAAAAAAAAATCTTCAAATTTGATCATCAAGTGATGTTTGAATCCAGGGACAACGGTGCCTTCATTTGTAATACTGTTTTTAGGTTCCAATCTTTTGACGTTATCTCTGGTAGTGGGCTGCTATTTTTCCTTAATGAATGATGATTTGGACCGGAGCTATTTTTCTTACTGATTTCCTAATTTGGTTACATGTTTCTCATCCAATATGGACTCACCTAAGTTGCTATTTGATCTAAAAAAAATGTGTTGAGATGTTAATTTACAGATCTAGCAGGTTCGCTTGCATCTGAGAAGACCCATCCATGGTTCATGGTTGTTGGATCTACAAAATCTAGGAAGAGGTCAATTGAATATAGGTTGTGTATAATACCATGACCAATCTACAAACATTCCTTATCTTATATTACTATCTTATCCTCAAAATAAGTGCCAGATCTCTCATTTTTCTACAGATTGAGTAAGAAAAGACGGAGTAAAAAGTAGAACGAAGATCTAATAAGAGTTAGAAAATTAGGTGTCGATCCTATAATGCAAATATAAAATTTTCAAAGCAATTTTATCATTATTTATAACCTTGCATACAGTAGTCTAATAATACCTTTTGAAGATTTGGAGCAATGATAAGTGATTTAATATTTTAATGTTAATTTCATTTTATTAGTCTTTAATCAACATAGTGCCATCAATTAAAGAGATCTTAAGAAATAACATCTAACAAATTTATTTAGCCACATGTATTACTAGAGTCTAAGTTTTGAATTCTTGATGTAGCTAAATAAAAAAAATAAAATCCCGTGTGGACGAATAGTAATTCTAATTAGTATCCAAACATCCGATGTGATAGGAACTATCCCAACCAAACACCCCATGAAGCATTCTAGCCTGCGTATGAGTTTCAGCCCAGCAAGCCCAAAAATACAAGAAAAAAAAGAGATAACCACAAAAACCACGACATAAAAAAAACCACTATATGAAATTTGATTAAATTAAAGACAAAGAAAAGGAGGAGGAATTTAAACCCTAGGCCAGGCCGGAGCGGAGGCGGAGTCTCCATTCTCCTCTCAAATCCGAATATACCCTTCTCACCTCGCGTAGATCCTCCTCCCCCCTTCCTCCCCAAATCAAATCAAATCCCCCAAACCAAACCAAAACCAAATCCCTCATTCCCACCTCGGAATCTCTGCGCGCGATGGCCGGAGGCGGCGGCGCGGGCTCCTCCACGGGCGGCTCCGGCGGCGGCGGCGGCGGCGGCGGAGGGGGGCGGGAGGGCGACTGGGACTGCGGCGGCTGCGGCAACCGCAACTACGCGTTCCGGTCGCTGTGCAACCGGTGCAAGCAGCCCCGCCTCCTGGTCGACCCCAACACCCCTCCCGACTCCAAGTGGCTCCCCCGCGCCGGCGACTGGATCTGCACCGGTAACACCTGCTCCGCCGCGCCTACCACCCTTCCGCCCTGTTCTAATTAATTCCACACTTGTTAATTTTTGATCTCCTACACTGGTGTCTGTTTCTACATAAAAATGATAATATATGTGGTGGAAAGGGGAAATCAATGCCAGATGCTGGAAATAATGGCTTTGTGGCTTAGTTTCATGTTTAGGGTGGGGGGTATTGAGATGGGCAGCAAACATGGCTCCTCTTCTTTGGGGGATCAACTTATGGCTTATTATGCTACCTCTGCACACCAAGATTATGCCCTTTTTACTATTTATGCTTAGTTTTTAGGCTTGTTAGAAACTGAGAAGACCGCAGTGCTCGCTCATATTTATAGTCGCGTTGTTGCTATTATAGTTTAAAGAGTTGGGAGTTTTAATGAATAATAACAGTGGAAATAGAGAGATAACCAAAGGGATGTGTGGAATGTTTGGCTTTCTTTGCCATTTCAACCAAGCTCTGCATCTTGCAATAAATTTACAGTTTCCTGATAGAGTTCTGATATGGATGATTTCCGTTAGCGGTTCAAGTACCGGGAGCAATTTATCATCAAGAAAAACAACATTTGTCCGGGACCATGCTATTAATTATTTGCCTTTCTTGTTGGAATTTATTTATTTTCAGCTGTTGTTTATTTATATTTATTTATTGAGTATTTGATATCCATATATAAAATTAGAAAATTACCATTAAGCATGCTGAGTAAATGACTAGTGTGTGTGTCTTTATTCCTTTCATTGGGTTTGTGCGGGATGGCTGGTTGGTGTGCGTGTGCTTCGGTGCGTTGTCTCCCTGGTGTGCTGGTTGGTTTATGCGCCAAATGGATGAATAGGTTGCAGTAACAATAATTATGCATCCAGAAAGAACTGCAAAAAATGTGGCCTGCCGAAGGAGGAAGCAGCAATGCCAGCATTATCAATGGCAGGAATGGCTATGCCAGCATATGCAAATTATATTGCTAGGATGCAAGGCCTTGCTGGCTTTAAGATGAACATGAACTTTGGGATGGCTGGCAATTCAGCTTTGCAACAGCAGCTACTTGCAAGTGCAAACTGGCCTTATGCGTTGGCTGGTAGATATGGGATGCAAGCTGCTGGCTGGCCATTTGGCGGCAACAACGCAAATCAGTTTTCAGCGGCTCCAAAAGACTGGCGTAGCGGTGACTGGCTTTGTAGCTGTGGATTTCATAACTACTCATCTCGCACACAGGTAATTATATATATACTCTGCTTTAAGTTATTTCTTGATTCACACCCATAATCATTATTGGTGTAGTTTTGACCTGCCTTCTGAACCATAATGCGTCGTTGTCCACATTTGTTTTTCTTGTCAAACATGTTGATGTGACCTGCTTTCTGAATAAAATATTTCCTAGACCATGCATACAGCTATTTGGTGCTAACTTAATTATGGTCCTGACATTTGATTAATATATGATATCACCTGTTCTCAGGTCAACATTAGCGTTTTATGTAAGATGTAGTACCTTGTTGCTTTTCTCACCTTCTAAGGTTCTACACTTGTGTTTCCTTTTTATTAGTCCTAAAAATGTGATCGACTAGCTTGCTATTACCAGAAACATATCCCATGCTCTTTATTCGTGATATAATGTGAACTCATGTTCTAGATTCTCAGCAGTGTACATTTTATCTATCAAGTGCATAGAGTGACTGGATATCTTCTTTTTTATTCTCCTTTTCAGTGTAAACAGTGTAGTGCTCCTGTACCATCAGGCATTCCCTCCACAACAATGAAAACCACAGTACCAGATTCTTCTTCCAGTAAGACAAATTTCTTACTTCCAAAATATTTTCTTTACCTCATGCTCCTAGCCAGTGAAATAAAAAAAAATTATCTTCTGATGGGTTAAAAACTATATTCTCTATTTCAAAAGGGCACTTCAACTTTGCCTCTTTAATAAGGCAAATGATTCTTAGTGGTAAATGCAAATTCGGAAGTCAGAACTATTTTCAGATGTTTCATCTGTGGTAATGTGGGGTGATGTTTCTTTGTGATGTCATATGTCCATGATTAACAATTTAACATAAGTTGATAATAACCATGACCCATTCCAGTTTGCTATTTTTTTTCATATTGCTACTGTAATGAATCTTATATTGTAGTTTCGACATTTATTCCCTGTTCTTGTCACACTTGTGCTTCATGATCTGTTATAAATTAAAGTTCTCTTGTTACATTAATTGGTGCCAGCAAATAATCAAATTGTGAGTCTTCAATCTCTTCTTATTTTAGCATTAGGAACTAAGCGGTTGGCGTCAGAGGAACTTGCCAATGAATGGGATAACAAAAGGCTTAATCCAGGAAATGCAAGCTATCCACTTTCAGTATGTGTTTACGATCCTTTTTATTTGTTATCATAGGTGAGTTCCCTAAGTTTTACATGGTATTGATTTATTTCCAAACTGATTGAAGACAGCAGGCACGGATAATTTATTTGGTGGTATTGAGCAAGGAGCTGGAAGCAGCAATGGCCAGACACCTTATTCCAAGTTTGACAATGGAAACTCAATAGCGTTACCCTCTGGGCAGGTCTCAGCAATGCCTGGTCTTATTGGAAAAGGGTAAGAGACATCCTTTAATGGCTAAAAGGGCTTTTTTGGCAATGCCCAAATCCTGGCCAGGATGGTTTGGGATTTGTGGCTACCCAAATGAGCCTAATTGAATACTCTGAATTTGCAAATCAGCACACATTGTATTAGTTGTACTGTTTTATAAACTTGCTGTTTTGGGGGGCATGGATGTATTATGGCTTAAGACTAATCATTTCTGATAACTTTGCTGAATATTCAATTCATTAGGACCATTCAGTTACATTTTTTTTGGCCATAAAGCAGTGTCCTCATCTTGGTTTTTGCCTGTGGCTATCTGTTTGAAAAGTGAGCACTGGATGCACGACAGATATAGAACTCAGTGACAAAACCAGAACTTATGATTAGTGGCAAAAACATATTTCATCAGTTCAATATTTGCAAGGCAGTGACGAACGTAGAAAAACGAAATTAACTATTATATTAGAGCAGTGTCACACTGATATGGAGGTGACTTGTGTAAGTTGTCGTAACAAGCTCTGATGGACTGGCAGATGGAGGAATAGTTGATGTATGGTTCATTACCATCATAAATAGTGCTAATAAGATTGGGAGGTCTGAATTCTGAATAATGCTGGATAGAAGTAGAGATTAAACAGGTGATTACGATCCATGGTTGTTAGAGGATCAATAATAGATAGGTGCAGGAGGAAATTGTACTAGTACAAATCTTGGGTAATTTTTTGAGGAAACAATGGATGGTTGTAAACAGGTTGGGTTTATATGGGGTATATTAGCATATACTTCGTATTGTGTAGTTCTGTTTGCGATCATTTGCGTGGTCATTTTTGTTGGTAAAACAATATAACAGAATGTGTGGAATTACTGGATAGACTCTTGACTCTTGAAGTCCTGTGACTTAATTGTAGTTATTACTGTTACGTTAGATTCTTAGAATTTCTGCTTTACACATATATGTATTGCTAATGTAATTCATGATTCACTAAAATAATCTACTTCCATCTACACAAGAGGTTGCATAGCTAATGGATTACGCATGTTCTTGCATCTTATTAGAGCAAAATGGCGCGAAGGAGACTGGATGTGCAGCAACTGCAACAATCACAACTATGCATCTCGAGCCTTTTGCAACAGGTATTATTCTTTTGCCTATTTTGGTACTTCTGTTCAACTTTATTGGTCTTCAGCTCTGGTTTGGTTTGTGAAGCATGAATCTTTTGAACTAAACTTGTCAATAATTTGGCTATAGATCACCCTCACACCTCTTTTGTTGCGAATGTTGTATGCAGAATTCATTTTTTGCTTGTATGAAATTGATGTTTAAATTCACTCTAGTCATGGTCGAACCACTTGTGCCTAGCTGAACTTGATCCTGGGCAGTTTTAATGATGACTGCATGATGTGTATAGAGGCCAGGTCATTTCAAGTCCTTAAAATGGAAAATTTTGCTCTGTCTTTGATAATTGAAAGACAATTGTGTCATGTTTTTTCCTTGAACATATGTTATTCTTGTCCTGTTCTTGATGCCTTAGTATTTTGAATTATTGTGCTGGTCTGTGCTTCTTGAATAATTTTCTGAAATTATATTGTGAAGGAGTGCATATTTTCCATGCCCCAATTCTGTGCTTAAATTGCTATATTCCTTGATAATTCTGAGAAACCCACCAATAAGCACCATGTTCTCACATATAAATTTTCTTCTAACATTTCATATGTTGTGCATTCTTGTGGTGACTCCTATAGCGTGATATGTGTTTCATACATAATATCAACAAAAACTCCATACATAATAAGGCTTGAGTATGTTGGTTCATTCTCATTGCTTACTGTTTCCTATTTGTTTTTTTTTCCTTTCATTGTAACTGAGGATATCATGTGCAGGTGCAAAACTCAGAAAGAGGCATCGGTTCATCCCGGTGTGTTATAGTTTGCTTGAGAGCCTTTGGTATGTAGCTTGAAGTTTCCTGGATCTGTTGTTGGTGATTACTACCTGGGCGGCCAGGATTTGTTCCCTTTGGGGTTTCGATTCCTCAGTGCTTCAGCTGCTGTTAAATGTTTGCCCCTCAGTGCTTTACCAGCGCGTTCTATTGAAGTTTGCTATTTATTTTTGTCCGAAGCTTGAATAAAATGGTTCCGCAATGCACCAGCCTGTCATCTGGTTCTTTGGGAATAATTGAATTAGTTCTTTAGTAATTGAACGATGAACTAGACTCTAATGTTGGGGATTTTATTGCCTTGTGAATCAAATGTACCTCCGTGAAGTCTTTGTAATCCTGTTTCAGTATTGTTGTATTGAACAGAAAATTGTATGCTGTAATGCACATTCATTTCATTCGAAACCTTTTGCTGTTTTATTCCCTGAATTATATGTGGAGTACCTTGTCATTATTACTGTTTGCGTTTGCAAGTGCGTGCAGAAGCATGGTGCTCACAATCAGATTCACACCTAGGTACATCTAGGGTTCTTAAGACTTGTGAAATGACATGAAAATGGATAGATGCTGAGAGTATGAAACGGTTGGAAATTAAAGAATATATGGTGAAATTTCTGCAAAATTCTCGGGAATATCAAAATCTTACCGTCCTCCAAAAAGAAAAATAATCTTGATGTCAACTATTAGCAAAAATGAGTGGTTCGGAAACAAAATAACCATCATAGGCTGTGTTTGGATCCAAAGTTTGGATTCAAACTTCAGTCCTTTTTCATCATATCAACATGTCATAAACACACAACTTTTCAGTCACATCATCTCTAATTTCAATCAAAATCTAAACTTTGCGCTGAACTAAACACAGCCATAGTTTGATTGAAACACTATTTGATGAAATGTACTAATAATTATAGCTTTACATGGAAAGCATGACTCTCCTCACCAAAGTTTAAATTCTGGTGCCCTCACACCTATGCAGTTAGGCTGATTTTAGTAAAATCAGGAATGTGTCGCTGTTTTCCATCTCTTATAGAGTAGGTTAAAAGGCGCATTCTTAGTGTAGTGAGTGTGGTTTTACCTGTATAATGTTGTGTATGCTCATATATCTACTGTGTAATAAAAGACCTGTTCACTTTAATGCCATTTTCAACCTTACCAAGTTTTGGTAAAGTTGCCAAAAAAGTGGCTACATTTAGTTTGCTGCCAAATTTTAGTAACTATATAAGAAATCATGCCAAAATTTTGGCAAGTTACCAAAATTTTGGCAACTATGCTAAAATTTGACAATGCCAAAAGTTGGTAAGGTTTTTTTGGCATCAAAGTGACCAGGCAAAAAAAAAAAAATAATTACAGCGTCACGAGAATGATGAGTTGCTACTAGTAGAAAAAAAATGAGGAGAAAACATACAGGAAAGAAGAAAGACAAGTGGGCCAAAGGCCCAAAACACCCACACGCACGACTTCTTCGTCGGCGTCGCCGCGCCGCCGCGCCGCCGCCGCCGCCTCCGGCCGGCCGGCCGCACCTCCACCACCGCACAGCACCTCTCAGCTCTCACCCGCGGGGAGAAGGGGGGAACACGGAGAAGGCTCAGACTCGCCAATTTCATGGAGATTGCATCTCGGCTGTGTTGATGCGTCGCCCATGCACCCACTCACCCTCTCCTCCACCGCCCTCCTCCGCCTCATCAAGTCGCTCTCGCCGGCGGTGCGTGGGGCCCACCTGTCGGCGTCCTGTATCCACTGCCTCCTCCTCAAGGCCGGCCTCCTCCACGTCGGCGCGCACCTCCCGACGGCGCTCCTCTCCGCGTATGCCGCCCTCGGCAGCCCGGATCACGCGCGCAGGCTGTTCGACGAAATGCCCGAGCAAGGCCTTGTCCCGCGAACCGCCATGGCCCGGGCGCACGTCGCGTCTGGGCAGGCGGCCCAAGCGATCGCCGTATTCGGGGACATGGTGGCTGATGGTGTCTTCCCGGACAATGTCGCCCTGGCAGTCGCGCTCGGGGCATGCCATGGCGCTGGCTCTTGGACGGCTAGGAGGAATCCAGGCAAGATGATCCATGCTCTCATCGTGACCAGCGGCATTGAGCCAGATGTGTTCGTCTCCACCGAGCTAATAAGGGTCTATGGTGAGTGTGGCGAGCTGGCGGTTTCTAGGAAGGTGTTTGATGGCATGCTGTCGAGGAGCACCATTACATGGAACGCCATGTTGCATCAGTATGCCAGGCACGGGAAAGTTGACACGGCTTATGAGCTGTTCCTCGCAATGCCGAGGAGAGATGTTGTGTCCTGGAACACAGTGATGGCCGGGTACTGTGTTGCTGGCCGGTGCAGGGAGGCACTTGGCTTGTTCCGTCAGATGGTGTCGCCATCATCGTGTACGGTGCATCCTAATGTGCCTACGATGAGCACTATCCTCGGTGCTTGTGCCGGCGCCGGTTGTTTGGAGACCGGGATTTGGGTCCATGCATATATTGAGAGGAACAGGATGAATGATGATGGCTATCTGGATCGGTGCTTGATAGACATGTACTGCAAATGCGGAAGCATCGATAATGCCCTACAGGTGTTTGAGAAGGCACCTAGGAAGAGGGACCTGTTCTCATGGACAACGGTGATCTGTGGGCTGGCAATGCACGGCCGCGCCACTGATGCTTTGAGGATGTTTGACATGATGCAGGATATTGGTATATGCCCGGATGATGTCACGCTTGTTGGGGTCCTAAATGCTTGTGCACATGGAGGTTTGGTAGACGAAGGTCTTGCCTACTTCTACTCCATGGAGGCAAAATTCGGAATCACGCCCAAGATTGAACACTATGGTTGCATGATCGATCTTCTTGGCCGCGTTGGGCGACTGCGGGAAGCATATAGCATGATAAGAACGATGCCAATGGATCCCAACACAGTAATATGGGGTGCATTCTTGAGCGCGTGCAAAGTTCATGGCAATATGGAACTCGGCAAGATTGCGGCAGAAGAGGTCACCAGGCTGGATCCAGATGACCCTTGGGGGAGAGTGATGCTGTCCAGCATGTACGCTAAAGCACAGGATTGGATTGGTCTTGCCCGGGAGAGGAGGGAGATGAACAGCATGCAGGTGAAGAAGACTCCTGGGTGCAGCTCGATCGAGCTCAAAGGCGAGGTGCATGAATTTGTTGCTGGTGGCAGTCAGCATCCTCAGTATGCTGAGATTTGCAGTGTACTGCAAGATGTTGAAGCTCAAACAAATGTAGGTTGAGGCACACAGACTTCTGTTGAGCTTCTTGTGCTGCCAGGATTTCAGCACAGGTGCAGTTTCCTTTGAGCCTTCATGAGAACGCTCCTTGCTTTGCACGTTGGCATGTGGAGAACCAAAGAGAAGATTAGCTAATTAGTCAGTTAAAATGCGAAGGACTGACAATTTTGCTCTGAGTCCAATATAAACTTTAATGTACTGATTTATGAGCTAGGGTTCATGCAGACTGCAGAGTTTACACAGCCTAGAGGGTGGTGTCAGCTTGATTGGCATAAGAGGAGACAATCTAGTCGGATAAAAACCTCTGAGGGAGATAGACTAGATTAATATATCTTCATCGCTTGATTGCTAGTAATGGATACGTGACACCCTTTTATAGGGCATGGCTTGACTAGACAGTTGATACATGGAATAGTAATCTCTGCTCATAACAGCTGATGAAATTTCTTTTATCTTGATCAATTTGAAGCGAGTTTACACAATTCAGCCTTTTGCCGTAAAGGCATACTGTGCATTGCACTCAGGAACCTCTTTCAGTTTTTTTTTTTTTGTGTATTATTTACCTTTTATATGTGCTTTCAATGCCTTCATGTTTGTCAGAGTGTAGATGGTATGGCCACAAGCACATTCTTTATTTGTTTTGTTTCATATACGAGTGTTCAGTACTAGGTTAGACCAGAAGATGGTTCTTACTGCTGAATTGAATGGGTTCTGGATTTCGGTTGTAACTGACTTGCCACTGTTTGGTGCTGTTAATTACTCAACCTCTTTATGCCATTGCCTGTCCCAAATCATAGTACATTTTACATGTCAGTTCGTTGTAAAGGTGATTCACTGCGGTTCTTTTTGTCCAAGTTATTTTACTAAGTATTTTCTGTTAAGATTGCGGCACGGCCGTTGTCTTCCATCGTATGTCACTATTCTTTAATTAAGTGAATAAACAGTTAAGCATTTCACATATAGTTTTTCCAACAACTATGATCTGCCTGGTGGCATGCTCATCCTTGAGGTGCCAGATCATGTGTTCTGTAAGCTTTGACAAGCAGATTATTCTCATTGCTGGCTGAGGATCGATGGCAGAAAACTTGCTCAATGCTGAGCTGGCCATCTATTATTACTCCCTTTTCTATAGAAATGTAGTGATGCTTAAGGTATTGTTACAACTTACAATCTTTCAACCTGCCTGAGATTATTATTTTATAAAAATGTTATCACTAAACAATAAATATTGGCTCCCATCGGATGGCCTAATCAGCTAAAGAAAAAGCCAAATTTTAAATTTTCAAACTTAATTTTAAGATTGATTTTAAGATATTTTCAACGTAGTTTCTTTTTCAGCATTGGCTTTCAAGTTACCAAGAACACATATATAAAAGTTTTACCTACAAATTCATTTTTATCCCTAATAAGCCGTTTTGGCTTATTAGGGAAAAAAGCCAAACGATGGGGCCGATTATTTGATATAGAATATATAGTGTGGTCATGATGAGTCCAATGATATCATATACAAGTAATGGTGATAAATAGTTCTTGAAATTTTGCAAGGATGAGATATGTATATACGAAATGATATTGAAACTCAAATTTTTAAAAAAATATTTGACCGACTTTTTAATCCAAAACGGCATGAATTCGTAGCTGAGTGTGGTAACAGAAAATAGCATATAATCAATAAATCATGGGTAAGTCGAGATCGAATTTGTTGGGAATATTACCAAAGATCCCATTTCAAATGCTACTCGGCTGGAACAATCTTTTCCTCTATAATGTACAACATGTGAGCTAAAATCGTTCATTATTGTACAATGATCTACACACTACAACGAAATATTTGAAAGAATGATGGTATTTGCCTTTCACTCTGCAGCTACGAAATCCAACAGTGTTAGTGATGCTATAGCATGGAACCTCTAGATGAGTTAAATTTTAAATAGGCTTCGGCCAACATGTTACCAAGCTGGAGTTGAGCTTCTGTAGAGAGGTGTAATTGATCATCTCTCAGTGGTAAGCCCATAGCATCGACAAGAAGGACGTTAGGAATATTGATATTTTTCTGAGCTTCCCTGACAATGTCAGTGTAATTTCCTTCTCCTGATGCAAGACCAACCTGAAAGCATGAAACCATTATATAAATTTCTTATTTGCCGTACAAGATAGACATATGAAAAGATCAAACCATATCTTTTTTAAACTATTCTTTCTCTAAAAAAATTTGTGCTCGAGAGTACAGATGTGTAAAACTGCAAATCGGAGATAGCTGGGTTTTTGTCAAGACTAAATGCAGCAGGTCCAGAATTTGCATCAATGACTTCCCTACAACTTTACTGGTATAAAAATCACTTCCTACGATTGCATGAACCACTATTATTCATAGCTCTAGTCCTAGAAAGGCAACAGCAAAGCAACTCAAATGGAATTATGTAATGATTCTCTATTTTCGGTTATCATATTCGCCAAGTTCTCCAATATTGAATCATAGTAATATACCAAACAATGATCCAGACTCTACCAACACACAAGATTCACAAACTACATAAGTAGACCATGTAATAACAATAGTACTGTTAAGATATCTCTGCAAAAGAAATACTGTGAAGATGTGAGGCAATTGGATTAGGGAGATAATAAGATGAATGACCAATGTTAGAAGATTGATTGTCAACAAGATGTTCCATATCATATAGCAGGTAGAAGAGCAGCTATGAATGACCAATGTTAGAGGATTGATTGTTTTTTCTTTTTCTTTTTGCGAACGCGCAAAAGGATTGCACGTCAATATATTAGCAGGAAAAGAGTTTTTGGTACACAAAGCAATCAGCCAAACTGGCTTATGCCTAAAAGGGGGAAGGGGGGGGGGGGGGGGGGGGGGGGAGGGGGGAGGGGACTTGATTTCATGGAAGACTTATCAGAATCTTGGGTCATAAATCTCTTAACATCTACTCCTATACTTTCCTGTGGATTAGTTTCCTCTATATAGAGCGGCAAGATGCAATTTACTACTTGTGCCAAGTGGAGTTTGTTTCAGGCGTGAACGTCAATCAAGACGTAACCCTTAATATTTGAGAGTGATTTGATATGAAAGTAAGAAAGCGATTCAATGTAAGAATCACGAGAGGACCGACTTGCAAGCTGAACATTTCTCCTAATTCCCCAAAATACTCCATCGAGTAGTGCCGTAGTGAGGTTAGCCATAATAATAATAACAAGGAGTTAGCTTGAAGCTCAATTAGACCAAAATTCAAGCAAGCGCCAATGAACCAACCAATCACAATTCACAAGGTGGTGGTGGCTGATTGAGAGGAAAAAAAATAAAAAAACAAGAAGAAGAGAGAACCTGGATGACGAGCAGATTGGGCAAGTGGAGATCGGCCCTGAGATCGGCGACGAGGCGCTCCATCTTGGCGCCGTAGGAGCGCGCGTCGTCGAGCTCGATGGTGTCGCTCTCCCCCTGGAACCACAGCACGGCGCCGATATCGCCGCCGCCGTCGGCCACGGCGGCGCGCGCCCTGGCGACGGCGGCCTCGTACAGCGGCTGGCCCCTCGCCCACATCCAGATCCTGGTCCCGCCCACCGCGCAGGGGACGAGGCCGAGCACCTCGTCGCTGTGGAGGAGGAGGAGGAGGCGGTGCGCGAAGGGCATGGCGGGGCCGAGGCCGCAGGTCTTGTGGGTGTCGATGTCGGCGTGGAGGGGCGGCGCGGCGGGGACCCAGCGGCGGGAGGCGGCGAGGCGGAGGAGGCGCGGGTGGGGGAGGTAGGGAGGCGGGAGCGGGCGGGCGAGGGCGCCGCGGCCGGCCATGTTGGACTGGCCGGCGAGGAGGAAGAGGAGCTTGGGGCGGTGGGCGTAGGGGGAGGAAGGGGAGAGGAAGGCGGAGAGGAAGGCGTCCGGCGGCGGCGCGAGCAGGAGGAGGAAGGAGAGCATCGCCGCGGCGGCGACGGCGGCGAGCAGCAGCCGCAGCGGCTGCCGCGCCATGGGCTTCATCTCGTCGTGACCATTCACTGCGGCTGCGGCTGCGGCGGCGCGAGGAGAAGAGAGGCCGTTTTTTTAGTTTGATGGTGGTTGGTTGACTTGGACCTGTCACTGCCGAATGCTTTGCTTGGCTTCAAGTTCAGAGTTTCATCAGACCAGGGTTCCAAATATCAGAATTCTAGACTCTTTTTTTTTTCCAAAAATTTCAAGGAAATTTAAGTTTGCCCCGTGTTTATCTGAAATTTATATATATATAAAAAGAGAGCAGCTACACAACGAGTCTTAGGTGATTGCCTTGCTTGGCTTCAAGTTCAGACTTTCGGACCAGGGAGGGGTTCAAAATTTCAGAATTGTAGACTTTTTTTTTTTTGAAATTTCAAGGAAATTTTAGTTTGCCCCGTATTTATCTGAAATTTATAAAAAAAGAAAGTGTCGGTTTAATGTACATACTTTTATTGAGATAAAAATTAAAATCAACAGGAGAGCTGCCAATTATATTTCGATAAGCAGTTTGATGTACATGATAGTTTTCATGGGAGAGCAGGTTTCAAAATTTCTGAATTCTAGAATTGGGGGGAAATTCAAGTCCGCGCTGTATTCGTGTGAAATTTCTCAAACTTTCTTTGTTTTTTGTTGTACGTAATTTGCTTGTACTTGTAGGACAATAAATGCATTTGAGTTTAGTGAGCAAGAAAAGCAAATGAAATTGGTTGGTTTGGATACTTTGGGGTGCCAAGGTCACGTCACCATCATTCCAACGTGATAAACATGTTGCGATGCACATGTGGTGCAACATCAATCGTTGTTAGATGCGACTACCCACGATTTTAATTGCATTCCTGCCTTCTTCGCCACATTATTAACTAGCTAATCGTGGTTCTGGAGCAGTACTCACTTTTACCTAATCTAACCAGAACCACTGTGAAAAAAAGACAGCAATTGATTCATACCCCCAGTGATCCACCATCCATCAGTTCTTTGACAACACAAATACTACCTAACTTGTTTTTAGCCACGAGGATTCAGATTAATGTGGAGTAAAAAAGAAAACAGAGTGTCCAAGGTGTCCCTCATTTAACATGGTAGTAATGTAGTATAAGTAGATATGCAGGTAAAAGTGTGAAACTCGTCGATTTATGGACCGAAGGTAGATAGGATGACAGATAAATTTATTTTGGGATAGATGGTAGAGGCTATATGATAAAGTTATTTTGGGACCAAGGAATTACCATTTATACAGTTTGGCATCCTACTGCATCAAGTTGCCGTGAGAATTCTGAAAGCATAAAATTGGCATTGCAGATGAGAAGCACAGGGTGACAGGAGCACCAAAGCCTAGATCTTGAAACCATTATAACTAGGTGAAACCCCGCACATTGCTGCGGGAATTTAGTATGATAACAATAAAAAAAATAACGTGTAAGATAACTAGATAATATCAGATCAAGTAAATTAATTTGGTTTAGGATAATTTAAATTTAAATAGTATATAGAATAGCGATTCAAACATAAAAAGTAAGCTGGTATGACTTTATGGAAGAAGAAAAGTAGGGAGATAGTTTGGACCGTAGATTAATCATCTAAAGGCTAAAAATAATTGATGTGATATGACTTAATTTGAGGAAAAAAAATGAGAGATAATTTGAACCATAGATTAATCATTTAAGCACTAAGTGAGGATGAACTATATAAGTATATAGGATGTCATAAAACATAATAAATATATACATTATGTGAATTATGTTGGATGCTAAACTAACATGTTTGTATTTGAAAAACTCTTAAATTATAAAAACTATAAAGATATAGCATGTTTGCATGATGTTTAAATGTGATGATTGTTAGTGGATGATGATATGGCATCTTGTTAATTAGTGGATGATGATGTGTCATCTTGTTAGTGGATGATGATGTGGCATCTTTGCATGTCAAGCTTAAGGAGTTAGTGGGGGATAACTTTATAGTAAGATAGGATACATACTGCATTCCAGGTGACAGCAGTTCTAAACTACCAGGGGTAACTAAAAGCTAGGTGAGGCAATAATATTACGCTTCAAAATATTAAGCCTGTAACATACTAACATGGGATATTGCACATGGTCATGGTGGATTACTGGATTAGCACAACAACTACAAAAGCCAGCCCTACAGTCTATATCTATACTTCTTGGAAGGTGGACATTAGGTCATCAGCATGTGCGAAGTAGGCCTCAAGATCGCCTCAGATGCTGATTCACACCATACCCTACTGGCAATCTGCTCCCAGGCATCCCAGGTTGGTGGTTTGGTCTGGGTGGCAATGCCGCCATCCGAGATGCGATTATCGCGCTCCTCTCCATCAGAAGCTTCTTCCGGGTTCTCTCGGTGTGTTCTCTTGCTCGCAGGGCCAAATTATCTACTTCAGTGAAAACTGACATTTTCGCTTGCATCTTGTGGAGCTGCAGGAAATATGATCTTGATTAGATGAGGGAAAAAACAGAGGTGATGCATATTTTTATGGTCATATATACATGCATATCACAGGAGGTATATGCTACTTGTATGTATGGAAACGGTACTGTAGTCATTGGTTATAAAATACCTGCTTATCAATCACAAGTGCAGCTAGTCGCTGGATTTGATATTCCTCATGCTTCGCAAGGAGTTTTGCCTTCACAGCAGCTGCTGAAATAGCACTGGCTGCTGCCCGCTGTAGCCTTTGTATGGAGACATCATCGGCAACTATTTTCTTAATACTGTTATGATCTGTAAAGTGACAAATATGGGAAGTTATCTCCATGGCACATGAAAAAGAAAATCAAAGGAAACTACACATCCAGACAAGGCAGAGCAGAAGGCTCAGCAGTATTTCTTACATGTCAAACTTTTTAATAAGAGATAATCCAAGAAATGCCATAATAATTGAGAAATTCCTATCCTGGTTGAGTCCAGGAAATCTGGTGATATTTGAACAAAAAAAAATTTAACAGTAACCAGTCCGTAACCCATGCAGCTTGGATTTTTTTTAACAATTTTAAAATCCAGAATTTTTAAATATGAAGCTGTATCCATCTTGGACTCTCAATTTAGTATCTTGTTAATTTAAATACAGATTTCGAAATCAATAATTGGTATGTTGTATGTAATCTAAGGACTTATAATTCGGTCCACCTAGACGGATCGACAGACTTAATTCACTGTTTATCTGATTAATACGAGAATATCCTCGGAATGCCAATTAGTATATGTCTATATAGATAGGTTTGTAACCATGCCTGTCAGCCAAGGCTGATCCTTGATGGGTCTTACAAAACATTGAAGACAGAAGCTAAACAAGTTACCTTGTATGTGGCCCTTTTTCAAACTTGTTTGGATGGACTCATGTTGCTGTACAGTAGATAAGTCAGTGACTTCATGTTCAATCTTGTTCGACTCTACCTTTCCTTGTAATGGTGGATCCTCATAAATTGGTTCATCCCCTTCTATGCGTTCCGTATGACTTGTGTCCTTTGTGTTTCCTGCACTAGCCTCTTGGGAAGATATGAAACAAGGTTCATTTGTATTATTCAGACTGACAGGAAGCGAAGTGGAACTGTGTCCTCTTATATTATCAGATGCCCTCTTTGCCACCTGAGAAATTGGATTGTCACAATCGTTAGCACTACTGGGTTTGGGCTCCATTTGGGGAGATTCATCCTTAGATTCCTTTGCATTAGATAATTTCCTGGTGTTTTTTGATGATGGGGATGTAGTATTTGGCTCTTCCACAGATAAAGCAGACTCTTCTTTTAAATTGTCATCCTTGTCAGTAACACTTGGATTTGAAGTAGCATCCTTGTCTTTTTGTTGCCCACCATCTGTGTTTGCAAAGCTACAAGTTCCAATTTCCCAATCAGTGAGATTTGCAATAGCAACTCTATTCTAAGCAAGACTCATGGTATGATCAACATTACCTTATACTGACCGGTGGATCTTTGAGGTCATTTGGTGGATCCTGAAGAATAAAACAATGCATTGTTGCCAGTTGAAGAGCAGGAGACATATCAGATATAGCTTTCAGTGAACTACAGCACAACGTAGTAACATCGTCATGATCCACAAGGCCAGATAGAAATGCCGCCTGCACTTATTTTTTAAAAAAACATCAAAGGGCGTTCCTGCTTTAAACTTCATAAGAGAAAATTGATAAAAGCCAGAAGAATGTATTTACCAGTGCCATGACAGGATTTCCTGCTTCAGTAAATGAACCCAATTCCTCTATCTTTGGAATGTGACCAACAGCCTCAAAAGCATATTTCAGGGCGTCATTAACAATGTTTGATGTGTTCTCCCCAGAAGTTTCCTTCTTTGTAGGTTCGGTATCTGAAGATCTATTTGATACACCAGTGTTGCTACATACATCCACATTGATATCACCTGAACTCTTGGTATCATTATTTGCAGCATTGTCGTCTAGGTTTACTTCTGTTTCTGTCAAGTTCAGTTTTGGTTTTGCAACAGTTTTTCTATCATTAGTTTTTATTTCTTCTGCTTTGTCTTCTACTTCCTTTTTCTCAGTTACATGAGAAGTACCTAGTTCTGCTGAGACCTGCTCTGCAGTTTCCTGAGATGTTTCATTAACATCTCCGTCATGCAGAAATAAGTCCATAATTGGCATTTGAAGGAAGTGTAGCATGCACTGTGCTTTGGTTTTTGTAGCAACATGCTCGGCAATGTCACCCCATTTTGCTTGGAAAATTTCTAAAGCTTCCAAAAGAAGCAAGGTCTCCTGGTCAGTCCAGCTAGTACCACCAAAGCCTGGAATTTCTGCAGATTCCATAATGATGAAATCAGTTTGTGACATGCCTGCATCCAAATTTCCTTTGTCATAGCAGTCACAACACAAGTCAAAGTCTGCCTGGAAAGGTTTAAGAGAAAACAATCAGCATTCAGCTAAATAAATCATCAGACCTCAGAACTATGCTTCAGTACTTATGTTAGGCCAAAAAAAGAAGAAAAAAGAACCATTGAAGTACCATCGGCCCTACAATGGTAGGGTGCTGCTTCTATATGGGCCCTAATGGCTGCGCATGACAATAGCAGAGACAGGGAATGAGAATTGAGGGAATTAGCCAGGAAATATTTTTGTATGGGATTAATGCAAGCACCACTGCCCAGCAAGAATTGCGTAAATATGGTACTTGATTAAATTGTACAAGTATCTATTCGCAACAAATATGTAAATTTGCAATTAAACCCATCCCATCAAGCCCCTCTAGTCCTTGATACCACTTTCTATGGTTCAACCACCTATCTACCAGGCTTGAGATAGCAACCCAGATAGTGGAAATGCAAGGGCAAGAAGGGAAGCATAGCTGCCACCTAGCAGTCCCTTCCCTTCTACCATCAGCTCCATATTGACCTTACCATGAAGCTACCTAAGCAAGAAACCGGGTGGGATCAGGCCAAGGGATGTGAATCAAATGGTTTTGCAGTTGATTGTTGTGTTCTAGAGTCAGGTAATAGACTAATAGTAGAGTGTTGTAAATGGATTTATTCTTCTTTTTTTGTACAATGCTCCAATTTACTGTCTATGCACAAAGGATAAGGTGTAACAAGATGCTCTGTAATCCATTATTCATGTTAGTAAAAAAAAAAACAGCTAAAAAGATGATAAGAAGTTACACAGGTTCACAGAAGTTATTCAAGTGCAGCTCTATAGACCTATTCTACAAAAGATACTTAAGTCTGCTAAATCAACCAGTTGGATTGCTACATAAGAGCATAACAGAAAGACGCATAAGCAGGCACACACAACATTTATCAGGGATTCAGGGGTTTATGAGTACCTATCTTCTTGAAAATAATACTCAATATTAAAAAAGAACGCTTTGAACAACCCACATCTCAGTTACTTGACTATGGAATTATGAAACAATCATGGTCAAAAACTCAAAATGATAGAGAATAATTACTTATGAAGCGAGGTAATTCTTTTTGTTCAAGTGATGAGATATAATGAACAAACCTGAGTTCTGCAATGGTAGCGCTTCCTCGAGCAATCAACTGAGCAAGAGTTGCAGTGGTACTCAACAGAAGACTCAGCTTGGGTAATCGAATCTTCAGCTAGAGTAGGCTCAGAAAGCAAGCTCTGGGTGTGAATCGGAGCTGTCAGCTCTGCTTGGTTAGGAGCAGGAATGAGATATGACTGCACTGTTTCAAACTGAAATAATTTTTCCACTACAGAAATTTTCTCCTCTGTATCAGCATTTGTTATGCTCTCAAACAGCTCACTCATCCCCTGTACAGCTGGTGGAAAAGGGTGGAAATTGATCAAACCCCAGTGTGACAAGAACTCCAAGACTTTCAACTGAGCATCCATCTCCCCATCTGACAACTCAGTCAAATCCTTCAACTCCAAATGCATTTGAGGATTAGAATGAAACTTCTTCATAATAAAATTTCTAATTCCCAAATATATCTCAGGTGTCCTCCGTAAAGATTTCCCATCAAAAAATGAAGGCAATGCTTGCTTTTCAATTTGGTGGATTTCCTTCCATGAAAACCATCCTATAGGGAGTGAAACAAAAACAAAAAAGACAATTCATACAGTTTGAGAGTGTTAAATTGAAGGATAACACAAACACATAAACAAACAGAAGTATAGATAGCACATAATGAAGAATAATCAACTTACAAAATGATTAGTCACAATTCAGAATAACTAACAAGCACAGTTAATAAAAGGAAAAGTCAATTGCAAATTTGTAATGCTTTACAGCTGAATTGTTCTCCTTTGTAGGTCAGACATACCCATTATGATGAAATAAATATGGCACTGTTAAATGAAAGCTATTGTGTTATACAACTGGTATTGGTGCTAGATCTGTTATAGTGACTGATCTGTACAAGACGCAGTCGCAGGAAAGACATACATGATTTTTCCATTATCACAAAAAACAGAAACCCCCTCTTTAGGGAACGATCAACATTATTTTGAAGGGTTGCAGCATTTTATTTTTAATGTTATATCGATAGCTAAATCAATGTAGGGTATGTGTGGCTGCAGTTGTAGTTTTGTCAAGTTACCACTGATCAACTTTATCAGGAAAAAAAACTATCTTTAAATAATGTTATTGACCTGTCCCTTTGAATCTGTTGTTATGCCAAAAAAGCAAAACAAAAGTTGTTTACAAGAATGACAGAGGCACACGATATTCAATTTTATAAAGATAAGTATGGGCCATAGTTTATAAAAATTGGATTACATGAGTCCTGGTTTGCCTGTCCTGCTGTCCAGCATGTATAGTGCAATGAATTTGTATAGGTTGTATATTCACCATGTTACAGAACAATATCACTTGTGGGATGATCGGTGGGGACAGCCTCTGTAATCTAACATCCCTACTCCCTCCTTAAACTCCTTTCCATGAAACTGTGCCTAAAGTTCACCATGGTTCATCCAATGAGTGGGTTGGGCCTTCTTTGCCCCATGTATATATGCTAGAGACAGCGGTCTTTCTACCTTCCAGTCATTTATTCTGGCAGATCGTCGAAGCCACTAGTCCTGGTTTTCTCCGATTCAACCAGTGAAGTGGCCTGCCATTTTACACTATATGTTATGAATGTATGGTACTCGATTCGTGTTTTGTGAATTTTTCTTAACTAATGAGTTCGTGGTCAAAACAACTCACAGTTGGTGAAAGAAGCAAATATTTTTCATGTGAAGAACCAAGATAAATCTTTTCATGTGAAGATATTCTGCATCTAGTGTCCAGTCCCATGTTCCCAAGTGTTGAGCCACATTTATGCACAAACAGTAATCCCACTGGTAAAGCTAGATTGCAATCGAGTAGAGCAGAAAATGTAATAGTTTGAGCAATCGAAGGGACGCCGCCACCTAATCAGGATACAATCGTACACTTGTAACTTGTTCCTCACCGCGTTGATACAAGTAGAATCGATTTAACTTGGCATTACATGTCTGGATAAAACTCACAACCAGACAGACAGTATAACAATTACACCCATGAAGTCATTGTTTAACAAACACGAAGGCTTTGTAAGAACAAAATAGCCCTAAATTCATTTTAGTTCATTCCGGAGTCGGGGGCTTACCTGCGAAGGAGGGGACGACGTGGACACCGGCTCCGCGCGAAAGGACGGCCTGGACTTCCTCGCTCACCGGCGGCAGCTTTGCCGCCTTTACCCGGGCGTGCGGAGGCGGGTCGCGCTCCCCGGCGTCGAGCTGGGGCGGCGCATCCTCCGGCGCAGGGTTGAGCGGCGAGTGCGGGGTCGGGGGAGGGGGGTCGTCCCTGGCCTGCTGGCGCTTGGGTGGCGGGGACGGCGAGGGGGGCTTGGCTGCCTTGCGCTTGGTCTTGGGCTTGGGCTTGCCGCGGCGGCGGTAGGTGGCGGTGGCGGTGGTGGCGGCGGGCGGCGGCGAGGGTTTGGGCTCCATTTTTGGCGTCGTCGGCGGCGCCTTCTCTTCCCGCATTTATTTATGTCAGTCAGCTCAGCGGTGAACTGAACTCTGGTCGAGTGTTGACCAGGGTCAGCGTATCCGTCTCACTTACAGGTGGGACCTACTAGTATGTACTTACCAGTACTATTATTATTTCGGTTTCTTTTGTCCTGTTGGCACAGTTTTGATCCATTTGTGGAGCTATAGGTATTAGAGGATCTCTTCTCAAAAATTTGATTTTGGGTTTCTTAAAGTGAAAATAGGAAACACAAAACTGATCTCTCCAGAATGAAACCTAAATTTTATTTTAAAAAAAGTTAAAAGTGAGTCATTCTATTAAACTATCAACAAAAATCTATGATTTCCTCCATCCCCACAGAATAGATCGCGCGCTCTTCTGGCGTGGCACTCCTCCCTTATGTGGGAGAGACGCGATTGGGAGTCGAAGACGAGCGCTTGCTCTCCCTCAAATCAACGGAGCGAGAAATGCGGGAGTCGAAGACGAGCACTTGCTCTCCCTCAACTCCAAAACGTGTTGAGAACTATAGGGGATATGTTGGATCCGATTTTTCACCTAAATACCCTCAAAATTAGTTTTGGGAAGAATACAGAAGGAGTGTTCATGATGCTCTTACTCCCTCCGTTTTATATTATAAGTCATTTGATTTTTTTTCTAGTCAAACATTTTAAGTTTAACCAAGTTTATAGAAAAATATAATCATATTTTTTACACAAAATAAACATATTATCAAAATATATTAATTGTTATATTTAATGAAACTAATTTGATATTTTAGATGTTGCTATTTTTTTTCTTTAAACTTCGTCAAAGTAAATATAGTTTGAAAAAAAAATCGAACGACTTATAATAAAACAGAGGGAGTACTAGCTTAGCTTCATAAATACTAGGTGAAACCCCACGCATTGTTGCGGGAATTTAGTATGATAACAATAAAAAAAATAACGTGTTAGATAGCTAGCTAACATCAGATTAAGTAAATTGATGTGGTTTATGATAATTTAAATTTAAATAGTATGTAGAATGGTGATTCAAACGTAAAAAGTAAGGTGCTATGACTTTATAGAAGAAGAAAAGTAGGGAGATAGTTTGGACCGTAGATTAATCATCTAAAGGCTAAAAACAATTGATGTTATATGACTTAATTAGAGAAAAAAAGGAAAAAGATAATTTGGACCATAGATTAATCATTTAAGCACTAACTAAGTGAGGATGAACTATATAAGTATATAGAATATCATAAAACATAATAAACATACACATTGAAACGTTATGTGAATTATGTTGGATGATAATTTAACATGTTTGTATTTGAAAGCTGTTAAATTAAAAAAAAACTATAAAGATATAGCATGTTTGCATGATTGTTAAATGTGATGATTTGTTAGTGGATGATGATATGGCATCTTGTTATTTAGTGGATGATGATGTGGCATCTCGTTAGTGGATGATGATGTGGCATTTTTGCATGTCAAGCTTAAGGAGTTAGTGGGGGATAACTTTATAGTAAGATAGGATATGAATATAGATCTTCAATTTCGTTGATAACATTTGAGTGAATCATTTTGTTTCTATTTTAGATGAAATACAAAGTTTTAAATCACTATAATTTAACATGCAAACTTCAAAATTCAAATCCAACATAGAGCTTTAAGACGTTTAGATGTAACAAAAAACACGTATGCAGAGTGTCTATCTGTGTGGTATGAGATACACTCTGAATTCTTTTCTTGGGTTTTACTACTAGTCCAATGTGTGCGTGAAACATATCATTTTTTGGTTGTTTGATTTGCATTATCAAGGTACCATGGTGGCGTTAACACAAATATTTCATCCGTCAGGTTATAATACTTTCTAGCATTGCCCACATTCATATACTACTATATGTTAATGAATCTGCCGTTTCAGGTTATAAGACTTTCTAGTATTGCTCACATTCATATATATGTTAAGACTTTCTAGCATATATATGTTAACATATATATGAATGTAAGCAATGCTAGAAAGTCTTATAACCTGAAACGGAGGGAGTATATTACTAGTCTATTAAATTGGATTATCGATTTCATAAACATTTAGGGCCTAATCTATCTCCATGGCCCATCCCACAGCCTACCAAGTCACCAACGTTTGACGGTTTGACCCTGTTGATAATTCTTACGGTCACAGATAAAATCCGCATGCGCACGGATGTATCGATGTAGCACTTCCCTTACGGAGTTCCAAAGGGTATCGAATCCAAGGGAACGTGTGCAGTCAGATCTTCCTTCGGTTCATCCAAGAACACCGAGCAAATGATAGGTTAGGACAGAGAGAATTTACTAATGAGAAACAGTGTCTAGGAAAAGCTTAAGTTTAATCCTAACGCAATACTTCAAGCACTGGCAACCCGCTGTTCCTAGATGTCGCTCTACTACGTACCCGGACAGGGAGGATTTAAGTGATCTCGAGAGCTGTTACCACCTCTACACCTACCTCAAACGTACTGTGGGATACACAGCAATTATTGGATAACAATTACCTAAAGCAATCACTATAGTGTTTATAACTCACCAAAGCAATCACTATATTTTAGTTGATTATAGTGAACAATAATCCTGTATGCTATTTAGGAACTAACCAAGAGATAATTCTCACAAGATAAACATTAATTACTCAGGAAGATAATTCTATTGAAATCAGAGTAATAAACAGAATAAAACAAATGAGAGAAGATTACCGACAACTCCAGAATTCTTTTGACTTCTTCTACTCTACTCTCTTCCTATTCTAGTATACAATATAGTATAATAGAGCCCCTTATAATTCAGCTCAAGCTTAGAAGTGTGTGTGAGAGTGAAGGAGTGAAGCTCTTTTTATAGAGGTAGGTACGACGGTTGTGGAAGGGGAAATGTCCGAAGTACCCTCCAACCGTCATTAGGAGTGCATCTGGGACGTCCACGCCAAACCACAGGATGAACGGTGGAGATAGTGGTTCGGCACAACCAGGGGTTCGGCCGAACCTAAACTAGGCCCTCCTGGCCTGGCCTTCGGCCCATCTCCTCTCCTGGTCCTCCTTTATCCATTTCTCGAAGTATATGTATATGTATTTCTCCCTCACTTTAGTTTGATTTTCCTCCCAACTTCTGGGTTAAACACCTGCATCAAATAAACACCAACATGTGTGGAATATGTGAGATTTAACACCTATCACTATGTTGGATGTTTTATTATCTGGACTTTATGCAGATGTTGGCGGTATATAATTGGCATTTAATAACCGCCAACAGACCCCTAACCATACATTTATTAGAAATTTATGACATTATGTTCCTTGAAGGAGCGAAGTTTTGCGACGGCTTCAATAATCTGTGTTTTGGGCAATGGAGAGTCCATCCTCTTCTGGGAGGACAATTGGCTGGAGGGTTCCTCCATTCTCTGCATCACTCCTGCGGTTTTTGCATCTGTCCCGGCACAATTTCGCCATCGTAGAACGGTGGCCGAAGCCCTTTAAAACCGGAGATGGATTAGGGACTGCACTGGGGCGCTGGGTATGCAAGCTATCCTCGAGTACCTTCAGCTTTGGAGCCTCCTGAGGTCGTCGGTGCGGCTCTCTGACCGCCCCGACTATTTCATCTGGAAGTGGGAAGCATCGGGAGTATACTCTTCACGGTCGGCGTATCGTGCGCTTTTCCTGGGAAGGGCTCCGTTCCAATCCGAACCTATTTGGAAGACTCTTGCTCCTCCGTGATGCCGGTTCTTTGTTTGGTTGGTCGTGATGAGGCGCTGTTGGACGGCGGACCGTTTGCGTTCTCGGGTTTGCCTCATCCAGACAGATGTGTGCTTTGTGACCAACATGAAGAGAGCATTGATCACATTTTGGTCGCCTATCCGGAGTCTCGTAAGCTTTGGTGGGTCGTTCTTTCCAGCATTGGTTTGCCACAGTGTCTCCCCTTGAATGAAGACTCTTTCTATCTCTGGCTTTGCAACTCTTGCCTTACAGTTGAGGGCCAGCAGGCGGGGATTTGACACAATTGCAACCCTTACTGCGTGGACAATCTGGAAGGAGAGGAACAATAGGGTCTTCAACTCTCAGCAGAAGCCCTGGTCAGAGATAGCCCGAGCAATGGCGGTAGAAGCTACTCTCTGGCGGTTGGCACACACGGCGCTGCCGGTGCTGACCATTTAGGTCTCGTCTTAGGCCGTCCTCTTCTGTTACCGCGAGAATAGGCTTAAGCTAGCTGTTGATCTTTTGTATCCCGTCCCCCTTCTCTTTTCCTTTTTGCTACAGCTTGTACATAAACTTTATTTCTCTTAATGCAAAGATGCGCTCCTTGCGTATAAAAACAAGAAATTTATGACGTTATGTTTGAAATTTCTCATTTTTCACAGAAAAATTACAAGCAGCACGGCAGTTGAAGTAGGGGTGGCTCTGCTCTCTGCTCGATCTAGTGCTCTGTATTATGTACTCTGCTTTGTATGATTAAAGATGCTTTGGATGGTACATTCAGATGCAATTTCTCAACTACTCCACCCATTGGAATCGGTCAATATGTGCACATGACTGAAACTGACAAAATCGATCCCAATGAATGAAATCCCTGAATCTGCAAGCTACCAATTTCTTCAAACCTACTCTTTCGTACCACTTTTCACAAACGAAAACAACAAGAATCCAATCATATCGACGCTTAATATGATGAAGTCTCTCTCATTCGTATCATCATCTGACCAAGAAATCAAAGACATCTGTACATTTCATGCAAAAATCAAAACTGAAAATAATTAAGCAGCAGAAGAAGGAGTTGGAGTAACTATTTAATTTAAGTGATGATGAGTGATTGATGGTCAGGGCAGGTAGTGCGTGAGCGCGTAGGCGACGGTGGCGCCGTAGAAGACGAGGCCGGCGACGACGAGCGCGGCGAGGGCGAAGGTGGTGCCGACGGCGAGGGGGATGTTGCAGGAGACGAGGCCGAACTTGAGCTGGATGGCGTCCACCATGGACAGCAGCAGGAAGAAGGTGCCCATGATGGAGCAGCCCGCGGCGAGCAGCATCATCGGCCGGGCGAACCGGAGCACGGCGCGGCGGCGCTCCCGCGGGGCTGCGGCGCGCCACGCGGGCATCTCCTCGCAGTCGTCGGACGGCGGGGGCTTCTGCTCGCCGTCGCCGTAGAAGTCGTCGGTGGCGAGGAGGGTGACGGCCAGCTTCATGCCCTGCGCCACCAGGCTGGAGAGCAGGTAGAAGCCGAAGGAGAGGATCTCGAAGAGGAAGAAGTTGCGGGCGATGTCGTCGCCGGCGACGCAGTTGGGGGGGATCGACGACGACGGCGTGATGGTGCCGGTGATGCCGATGAAGACGGCCACCGTGAAGAAGGTGTTGGCCGACACGATGCCCTCCAGCGCCTTCACGTGCACGTCCGGGTGGCGCCGCCGCACCGTCGGCATTGCTCCGGCCTCCGGCGACGGTGAGGAAGAAGACGGTGAGCTTAGCTGGTGCGCTTCAGTGATCTAGTGACCCACGCACGCACCACTGAGTGTAGGAACGAGAAAGCACACTTCTTAATTAAGGATAGGAGAGCTTACCCACCTAACCTTTCCCACATTTTTATTATACTTTCTATGTCAAAAATATATATGATCCCATTGATTTTTTTATAATGTTTGATTATTCATTTTATTAAAAATATATATAAATATTATTTATTTTATTGTTTCTTGTTTTATTATCAAAGATACTATAATCTTAATTATACTTTTGTATATTTATACTAAATTCTTAATAAGATAAATGATCAAACATTACGCTAAAAATCAATAAGGTAGAATGGAGATAATATTTTTCCTAAAGAACTGTATTATACTTTTTTTCAGCCCACTGTCTTTCAAGGTTATTTTTCTCAATTGAATTTTTTGGATGGGTTTTGAATTACCAACAGTTTGGATATTGTATTGATTTAATTTGGTCTACATATTCAAACTGAATTATGTTTGACAATGTTTTGTAAAATATAACATAAAAGTAAATAAGATTTTGGCATAACAACAACGATTGATGATTAGGCTGTGTTCTTTCCTCATGGTTGGGAAAACTTCTCTCCAGCACCGAAAACATAATAGTCCATTAGCGCGTAGTTAATTAAGTATTAGCTATTTTTTTTTCAAAAATAGATCAATATGATTTTTTTAAACAACTTTCGTATAGAAACTTGTTTCAAAAAATATACGGTTTAGCAGTTTGAAAAGCGTGCGCGCGGAAAACGGGGGAGAGGGGTTGGGAACCCTTCAAATATAACCTAAATATCTGTGTAAAAGCGTCTTTCTCGCAGGATTTCAGACGAAAACAAGTTTCCCAGATGTGCTTTGCATAAAATTATTTTGATAAAAGTTTGGAACCTTTTGGACAGGTCAGTGAAACTAGGATGCGAAAATGAACTCACACATGTTGTAACTCACACCATTTCAGACAACATGATGGTCTTCCTGAATGAAATCGGCATTATATATCTTAAAACGAACGTTTCAGACAAAGGTAAGAGCGACATGTTCCTACCCAAAATATTTTAGTAGCTTCACCATGTAGTACTACACAGAGTTTTGGGGTTTTGCAAACCTGAAAGGAGCGAACAATTAGTTTCCCTTGTTCTGGGATAATCATAATCATATATAGCTGGGCACGCCCAACATTTGCCCAACCACTCATGCGTTTTGATGGCTGCATCCCAACAACCGGTGGTTGCTTCTGTTTTGAGTGTTGGATAACAGGAACATGAAAGCTGCAGCAGCTGCAGTAGCTAGGCACTATTCTGACGTGGGACGGCAAAATGGATATTTGAGCTGTTTATGCACTAGTGGAGAAGTGCTCATCTCTCCCGGTTCGCAACCCCTTTACTCCCGGGTAGCGAACCGGGAGGGAGAATCCGGGACTAAAGATGGCGGTCTTTAGTCCCAGTTTAAATACCCGAGAGTAAATCTTCATCTTACCAACAGGGACTAAAGATTTTTCTTTTATTTTTTTTAATTTGGTTGTGCTGCCTGCTGTACATATATATCTATATATATATATATATATATATATATATATATATATATATATATGAATATATATCATGTATATATATATGTTTAAATACATATATATATATATATATATATATATATATATATATATATATATATATATATGTATATGTATATATTACACACATGCATATATGTGTGCACTATACGTATATCTATACATATAGTGCACATATATATGCATGTGTGTAATATATACATTTCTATATTATGCATATATATATATATATATATGTATGTATGTATGTATATACAAATATTATACACTTAAGTAATTAGAGGCCATATGCATATATATATTAACAAAATATGAGTTTGCAAGTAAGTAAATATATACATATATTACCAAACCAAGTACACAAAAGTAAATGCATGTGTGCATATATGAATATATACATATATATTACAATTCCTTCGGACTTTGTAATCTTTGTTTCTGTTACTATGACTTGGTGGCATCGGAAGAAGAAGGACCGGCTTTATGAATAGTCGATCCATTGTAATAGAATTCCCCTGTGGGATCAAGAATCTGCTTGTTGAAGAATCCCATTATCTGTTCTTGAACAGCCCTTATGAAATCATCGTGGGTGGTGTTATCTATCAGGTAAATCATCTATTATTTGGAAAAAACCGGGATTATATATATGAAACCAGTAAGCAATAATTGACAGAAGAATAATTTTACGTACTTCAAGGTCCTGGCCAGTCCTGATTTGGTGTGCTAAGCAGTGCATGTAATGGCATACGTAGTAGCCGCACAAGTTAGTCCCATTTTCCTGCTTTACACACTAAAAGAGAAACAACGAGAGATTTAGTATGCATATCTGATTTAGAACAAAGAAGTGATTCAATACAATATTGGAGCTAGCATGTACTAACCGGAAAATTGAACCTCCGGGTGAGTTTTTCATTCCATATCCCGCGGACCAATGTACGGAACCGAATCCATGCTCTATTTAGAGTTGTTAGGAAGGATTAATTTATTATCCGAGATCTAGTAGTTGTACAATGATTCATAATGACAGTGCAATATATGACAATACCTATCTATCACTTTGAAAATCTTTGCGAAAGTTTTCTCTGGTTTATCCATTGAATCGTAGACATGAACTTTGGATTTCTCAAGGTCGAAAAGAATAAGGACCCAATGGAATCTGCAATTTGCATTACATGATATATACATATATATATAGGAACTCACGATGTGTTGTAGGAACAAAATTGAAGGAACAAAATTGAAGTTAATTATGATTGTAGGAACTCACGATGTGTTGTAGGGAAGTAGTATGAACCTCTTATAATGCTGCTGCACCAGGAAATGGACGATATTGTCCTCGATTTGTTTCTCGTATTGTTGTATCATCAGCGTGTTCACTTTGCGTGGGTCCATGAATCCAGTATTGAATTTGTTGTGCTGACGGCACAACTGAATCTCCATTCTACAACGGGGAAAAAGGAATGTGTGTGAGCAACGTTCAAAGGAGGAACAAAATTGAACTATAAACAATACTTACAAAGTCCACGCGCTGAGAATAGAGACGTCGAGGGCCTTCAGGTGGTATAAGTCGAAGACTTCTTTGTGGCGGATCCAAATAACATCTTCTCCTTGGTAATAATCTGAGTTTCGCACCCTAGTTCCGAACATCTCTCTACCCATCACTGATTTGTCCATGTACCATTGATGGAACCGGTACATCTGTGTAGGTAGCTCTCTGATCTTATCAGGCGTGACTAGCGGTTCACCGAGTTTAAACGTGTACATGGCCGGAGCCGTTTCGATAGGTGCGTCCTCTAGCAACTGCTCCATACTCAGTCCCGTATCTTTCAAGAAGTTGCATATCTCTAGTTGTGCCGGTTCTACGACTAACGGTTCAACCTCTTGTCGTGGCTATTGCCCCAGCTGAGGGACTTCCTTTCCGCACTTCACTGCTGCAGGCTTGGCTTGAAGAGCCTTCCTCAATGTTCGATCATAGTCAGAAACTTCGACCGGTTTGCCCGGTTCGGCCATCTTAATAAAGTGATCCTGAACCTCCGGGGCTATAGGGATCTTCTTTTCCGGACTACGTGGCTTCAGCTGCTCCCTAACTTCCGCTCTAACGGCTTCATCGAGCTCCTTCGGAGTCAAGTCGTACGCCCTTTTCTTGAGAGCGGGGAGCTCTTCTTCGGCCTTGACGGTGCGGGTTCGTATGGGTGGGACCTTGACGGTGTAGACTTGGCAGCAGGTGCACGCGGAGGAGTAGTTGCCCGCGGGCCCGACGGTGCAGACTTTGGCAGCTGGTGCACGCGGAGGAGGTGGTGGTGCAGGGGAAGGAGCCGGAGGAGACTGACGAGCCGGTGATGGCGGAGGAGACTGTGCTTGCGGCGGGGAAGGAGGAGCGGGCGGCCGTTCTTGCCCGGGAAGTCGTTCTCGTTCGTTAATAGTTCTCTTTCGCTAGCTAAAACGTTCTCGTTCAAACGTTCGACCGTTTATATTTTCGTTCAAACGTTCTTGCTAAAACGTCGTTGTTCTCGTTCGTTTGTGCGGCGGTGGTGTTGTGCAGGCCGGCGTCGGCGCGAGGTGGCGGCGGTGGAGTCGGCGCGCGGCGGCGACGGCGGTGGAGTCGGTGGTGGAGTCGGCGTGCGGCGGTGGTGACGGCGGCGGTGGCGACGGCGACGGTGGAGTCGGCGCGCTGCGGCGGCGGCGGCGGTGGTGGTGGAGTCGGCGCGCGGCGAGGTGGCGGCGGTGGTGTTGGCGCGCGGCGGCGGGTGCGGCGCGAGGCGGCGGCGGAGGTGGCGGCGGTGGTGGCGGCGACGGCGATGGCAGCGAAGTCCGGTCGGCCGGCGTCGTCAAGATTGAGAGAGAGAGAGATCGACGGGAAGAGAGAGATGGAGAGATTGTAGGCGCAATATTTGCGCCCCTCACCTTGAGGGAGGCGACGCTGCCGGTGGCGTTGGCGAGGGCGGCTAAGCGCGGCGAGCACGACGACGACGACGGCGGAGGCGGCGGCGGCGTCTGGGGCGGTGATGGTGCGCGAGGAAGAAGATCGATCGTGGAGAAGTCTAAGTGTGGCGCGGGGAAGCCGATGCAGTGGATATTTATACCCGGTAATCTTTTGTCCCGGTTCGTGGCTTCAACCGGGACTAAAGATATCTTTAGTCCCGGTTGGTAGTAACAACCGGGAGTAAAGAACAAATGTTTACTCCCGGTTGTTACTACTAACCGGGACTAAAGAGATATCTTTAGTCCCGGTTGAAGCCACGAACCGGGACAGAAGATGTTTTCCCGCTATTCCAAAATTTGTATTGGTCCCGGATACTGTTAATAACCGGGACTAAAGATGTGTACACAAAACCGATTTATGGCCTTCTTAAATTGTCTTACAAGTCAAAATAAATACCAATAAATCCAATATAATTAGCACATGGCCGATTTATATGGTTTCAAAGTCCAAATAAATACCAAAAATCGTATGTAATTTACGTATGGCCAAATTAAATGTTTTCAAAATTTTAATAAATAGAAATAAACATATATAATTAACATAAAACCTAAGGAAATGGTATCAAAGTATAAATAAATAGAAATAATCATTTATAATTAACAGTAGGCCAATTTAATTCTATTCAAAGTGTAAATAAATAGAAATTATCATTTATAATTAAGATATGGCCTACTTAATTGTTTTCAAAGTGGAAATAAATACCAATAATCATTTATAAATAACATATTGCCGAATTAATTGTATTCAAAGTGTAAATAAATGGAAGTAACCATTTATAAATATCATATGGTTGAAAAATAGTAATACATTACAAATTAAGCAGTTGAGAATAATATATTGATCCAAATTGTTCGATCTTCAATACAATACAAATAAATCGTTGTCTACAGTCATAATTGCTCTCCTTCCAAGTGTGCCCTTTCCCCGTAGTCTCCCCTCATGGATTGATTCAGGTACCCCGATTGGCTCGATGTTTTCAATAAAATCTACACAGAACTCAATGACCTCCTCTGTTCCATACCCCTTCGCGATGCTTGCTTCTGGACGAGAACGGTTACAAACGTACTTCTTTAGAACGCCCATGTACCTCTCGAAAGGAAACATGTTGTGTAGGTACACAGGACCGAGAATACCGATCTCTTTTACAAGGTGGCACAGAAGATGCGTCATTATATTGAAAATGACGGTGGAAAGATCAACTCAAAGCTGACAAGGCATTGCACCACGTCCTGCTGAAGGGCGGCTAAACTTTCTGGATCGATGACTTTCTGTGAAATTGCGTTCATGAAAGCACAAAGCTTCGTTATTGTTGCCCGCACATTATCAGGAAGGATACCACGAATTATAACAGGAAGCAGCTGTGTCATAAGCACGTGACAGTCATGAGACTTTAGGTTTGTGAACTTCTTATCCTTCGTGCTTATTGTTCTCTTTACATTCGAGGAGTATCCGGACGGTACCTTGATGCTCTCTAGGCATTGAAACATACTCTCCTTCTCTTCCTTGCTAAGGGTGTAGCTCGCCGGACTTAAGTAATGGCTTCCTTTCTCGTTCGGTTCCGGATGAAGGCCCTCGCGTTGTTCCATATGCTTGAGATCATTGCGTGCTTCGAGTGTATCTTTGGACTTCCCATATACACCTAAGAAGCCCAGCAGGTTTACGCAAAGGTTCTTAGTGAGGTGTATCACGTCGATTGCGTGGCGAACGTCCAAGACCTCCCAATAGGGTAGCTCCCAAAAAAATAGAGTTTTTCTTCCACATCGCCGCGTGACCATCTTCGCTTTCTATAGGTTGGCTGCCAGGCCCCTTTTCAAATACTACTTTCAGATCCTTCACCATTTCGAACACTGCTTTCCCGTTGCGATGTTTAGGCTTAGTACGATGGTCTGCCTTCTGTTCGAAGTGCTTGCCTTTTTTCCGTACAGGGTGGTTTGCAACAAGGAATCGACGATGGCCCATGTACACAACCTTCCTGCAATGCTTCAGATACGTACTTTCAGTTTCATCCAAACAGTGAGTGCAAGCATTGTACCCCTTGTTTGATTGTCCGGATAGGTTACTAAGTGCAAGCCAATTGTTAATTGTAACGAATAGCAACGCTCGTAGGTTAAATTGCTCCTGCTTGTCCTCATCCCACACGGGGACGCCCTCTTTCCTCCACAACACTTTTAGATCTTCAACCAATGGTCTTAGGTACACATCAATGTCGTTACCAGGTTGCTCTGGGCCTTGAATAATAATTGGCATCATGATATACTTCCGCTTCATGCATAGCCAAGGGGGAAGATTGTAGATGCACATGGTGACTGGCCAGGTGCTGTGACCACTGCTCATCTCTCCAAACGGATTCATTCCATCCGTGCTTAAACCGAACCTCACGTTTCGTGCATCCTCGCCGAAGTCTTTAAATGTTCTGTCGATATTTCGCCACTGCGACCCGTTAGCGGGGTGTCTCAGCATCCCATCCTGTTTACGTTCTTCTGCGTGCCACCGCATTATTCTAGCATGTGATTTGTTCCTGAAAAACCGCTTCAGCCTTGGTATTATAGGGAAACATCACCTTAGCAGGAATTCTCTTCTTCAAAGGCTGTCCGTCAACTTCACCTGGATCATCTCGTCTTATCTTGTATCGTAATGCTTTGCAAACAGGGCATGCTTCCAGGTTTTCGTACTCACCGCGATACAGGATACAGTCGTTCGGACACGCGTGTATCTTCTGTACTTCCAGACCTAGAGGGCAGACTATCTTCTTAGCTTCGTACGTACTTTCTGGCAATTCGTTCCCCTCCGGAAGAATGTTCTTTACGAGTTTCAATAACTTGCCGAATGCCTTGTCACTCACACCATTTTTAGCCTTCCATTGCAAGAATTCTAGGATGGTACTCAACTTTTTGTAGCCCTTCTCGCAACCTGGGTACAACGCTGTTCTGTGGTCCGCTAACATGCGCTCCAGTTTTTGCACATCCTTTTCACTTTCGCAGTCCTCCTGTAAGTCCCGCAATATTTGACCAAGTTCATCAGCACCGTCATTTCCTTCAACATCCAACTCCGCCTCGCCCATTGTGTTTTCTTCAAATCCGCCATACTGAGCCCAGTCCGGAATGTTCTCATCTTCTACTTCATCTTCTTCCATTGCAACCCCAACCTCTTTGTGCGAGGTCCAACAATTGTAGCTACACATGAACCCCCACTGAAACAGGTGGGCATGAATAGTTCGTGTGGTGGAATACTCCTTCTGGTTTTTGCACTTGTTGCATGGACAGCTTATAAAACCGTTATGCTTGTTATCATTGGCCACACCCAAAAAATAATGCACGCCATCAATAAACTCTTTCGACCGCCGATCCGCGTACATCCATTGCCGATCCATCTATATGAAATACATATAAATCGTAATTATACAAAATCCAAGATTTACAAGGTAATTAAATAATAATACAATAATTGAATATAATTATTCATACAATTAATCATTATTATTAAATTCATTGTACATATTTTTCATGTTTTAATTACATTATAAACAAATATTTAATATGTTTTTCTTATTTTAATATTAAATTAGCTTAGTTTTATAATTTCATACAAAATTATATGTAATTATTCAAACAAGTATTTATAATCTTCTTTATTCCCTACACACACTTTCTCTCTCATCATCTTCCATCACATTTTCTAGAGGGAAAAATATGTAAAAAAAAATAGCTCCAAATGTAAATGCTAAGCAAAACAAAGAGTAGGATGAAGTTGCTAACCTTTTGAAGACCTCAAATTTGTATATTACCACCAAAAAAATTTGCTTAAAATTTTGACAGCACCTCCCTCCCTCAAAGCTTAATTTTGAAGCAATGGCTCGGGCTGGAGGAGGAAGAAGGGGTATATAAAGCTGTGCAACTTTAGTCCCGGTTGGTAACACCAACCGGGCATAAAGATCTCAAATCATTTTAGTCCCGGTTTGTATTACCAGCCGGGACTAAAGATCCCAAGCCCCCTGACAGAGGTCTGACATGCCCTGTCAGGAGGCGAATTGGGACTAAGATCCCTTCGTCCCGTTGAAGTAATAAACCGGGACTAATAAGCCACTTTAGTCCCGGTTCGTTTTGGAACCGGGACTATCGTGGAAATCGGCCGACCCTCCAAAGACCTTTTCTCCACTAGTGATGAGAGTCATGTATGATGGTTAATTAGTAGCTAGGCACATATTCTGTGTCGTGCCCATCGATCGGGTCTTCGATTGGGAAGAAGGGGGTGGAGATCCGAGCCATATCTAGTCTGGTACATGCATGTTAATTTGCGATTTTTCTACTGTTTCAGTCAATGCATTTCTTTTTTTTTAATGTTTCTTACCTTGGATGGAAATTTTACATCGGGTATGTAAATGGTGTTTCACATTTTTTTTCTTCAATTTCTCGTGGATCTATTGATGTTTCGACAAATGAAATCTTGGTGTTTCCTGCGAGAGTGAAATGTTTAACTATCACTTGTACAGATCCTTCCATCTGTAACGGCCCATAACAAGACTAGAATTTGCGGGCCGTCACAAGGAAGTAATCTCAATCAGGGTGAAGTTTCGCCCGATTGAGATATGGTCGCACAGTCATGGTATATCGGCATAAAACTAAAGCCCGTCACGGATGACACTTATCTGTGACGGGCTATAGTTGAGGCCCGATTGAGATGAGGGTTCCATATCTCAATCGGGCCCTAAAAGAAGCCCGTCACAGATAAGGGTCATCTGTGACGGGCTCCAACTAGAGGCCCGATTGAGATAAGTTTAGTGCCCGTCACAGATGACACACTTTTCTGACGGCCTTTTATTAAGGTCCGATAGAGATTACTTGTTTGCCCGTCACGGTTAATTGTTTTAGGGCCGTTACAGATATTTGTTGCACAGTATAAATACCCCCCACCACCTAGTGTAACTGTATCCCACTGTTGACTATTTTGGTGGGAGGCTGTAGGGGCGATTTTTTGTCCTTTTTCCAAGGAAAACAAAAATTAAATTCCCAAAAGTGATCAAAATGGATCAATCAAGTGAGTAATATTAATCATTAATTGAGCAATTTCATCACGCCTTACTTTTGCAATACTGATCTTATAATATGTGCCTCTAATTTGTTTTTTTTTATTTTGTAGCAATTGATCGAAGTTGGATGTATGCGAAAAATTTGAAACGTCATTCTACGGAGTACAGAAAGGGCATAATAAATTTTATGAACGCCACGGAGGAGGATCGGATAAGAAGAAACAGTGATTACATGTGTTGTCCATGTGCAGATTGCAAGAATGAGAATATGTTTGATAGCGGAGAGGACGTACACGGTCATCTGATACAACGAGGATTCATGGAGGGCTATACACGTTGGGTGAAGCATGGAGAGCAAGAATCAGGAAGTGGAGCATCAGTAGACAGAAGTGGTGCGCATAATCAGGAAGATGAAGATGAGCATGACATGTTTATACCTTCTCCATTGGGCGGTGAAATGGTTGATGTGGATCACGATCTACTGCAAGACATGTTACGTGACGTTGAGGACCCAGTCCAGAATGAGAGAGATGGAATGAAGTTCAGCAGGTTGGTAAGTGATTCCGAGACGCCTTTGTACGCTGGATGCAAAGCAAAATACACTAAGTTGTAAGTTACCTTGGACCTAATGAAGCTGAAGGCAAGTAGTGGATGGATAGACAAGAGTTTCATAGATCTTTTAGGAATTTTGAAGGCTATGCTTCCTGTTGAGAACACATTGCCCGAGACGACATATGAAGCAAAGCAGGTTCTGTGTCCACTGGGGTTAGAGGTCCGTAGAATTCACGCTTGTCCCAACGACTGCATATTGTACCACAAGCAATATGCGGACTTGGATGCTTGTCCTGTCTGCAAGGCTTCTCGACACAAGCGAAAGAAAAGTGCTGACGAAGGAAATAAGTCAAAGAGGGGTGGTCCGACAAAGGTTGTGTGGTATCTACCTATCATTGATCGTTTCAAGAGAATCTTTGCCAACCCGAACGAAGCGAAGTTAGTACGTTGGCATGCCACGGAGAGAAGGAATGACGGTATGCTTAGACACCCAGCGGATTCGATTGAATGGAGGAATATCGATCGAAAACAAAAAGACTTTGCTGCTGACCCTAGAAACATGAGGATATGTCTGTGTACGGATGGCATGAATCCTTTCGGTGACATGAGTAGTACTCACAGCACTTGGCCAGTTTTTATTGCGAACTATAACCTCCCGCCATGGTTATGCTTTAAACGGAAATATATTATGTTGTGCTTGTTAATCCAAGATTCAAGGCAACCCGGCAATGATATCGATGTATTCCTGGAGCCTGTTATCGACGATCTGGAGATTCTTTGGAAAGAAGGTGTGGAAACTTGGGATGCATATGGTCAGGAGAACTTCAAGCTAAGAGTTCTATTGTTCTGCACCATTAATGACTACCCTGCACTCGGTAATCTTTCCGGACAAACTATAAAAGGAAAGAAAGCATACTCCGATTGCAAGGAACATACACGAAGTCGGTGGCTGAAGAAATCATGTAAATATTACATGATTTTAAATGGGAAAGCCATAAACAGCTAACTTGTACAGCTAATCAAGATCTACAACTTTTATTTTGGTCACTTCTTCATCCGACAAAGTGATAGTACCAACGTTTACAAAATTGACATATCTGTGTTGATATTTATAAACCAGATGAGAGAAATGTGATTTTTGTGAATAATATTACTATCACTTTGTCGGATGAAGAAGTGACCAAAATAAAAGTTGTAGATCTTGATGAGAGGATCAACTTTGTTGTTGACCATATTTCCATTTGAAATCATTTAGTATTTACAAATCCTATTTATATTTGTCATATTGTCAAAATCAATTTCAAGCTATTGGAAACAAAGTTATATAGACAATGACCAAAACAAAAGTTGTAGATCCTGATGAGAGGATCAACTTTGTTTTTGACCATATTTCCATTTGAAATCATTTAGTATTTACAAATGCTGTTTAGATTTGTCATATTGTCAAAATCAATTTCAAGCTGTTGGGAACAAAGTTATATAGACAAATGGCCAAAATAAAAGTTGTAGATCTTGAAAGGCTCTACAATTTTGTTGTTGACCATATTTCGATTTGAAATCATTTACTATCCAAAAATGTATTATGACTAATAAAATGAATTATTATACAGCAGCTATATATTTTGTACTCACAAATATAAAGACTTGTTTGAAAAAAATGGAAAAATAGTCATCGGTGACGGGTCTTAGTTAAAGCCCGATAGAGATTAATCTATCTCTATCGGGCATTATCTTAGGGCCCGTCACAGATGAGTCATCCGTGACGGGCCTGAATGTCATCTCAATCGAGCATTAGAATGGAGCCCGTCACCGATGAGTCATCTGTGACGGGCCCTACGGCAAAGCCCGATTGAGATGACTCATCACTCTACTATAACTAGGGTTTCTCAGATCGGATTGAAAATTTTTCTAAGTCCCGCTACAGTTTCCCGCCTCCTTAGAACCCTAGCGCCGCTGTCATCCTCCCTCGCCAAGCCCGCTGCCGTCGCCACCGAGCCCGCCGCCGCCACAGTCGTCCTCCCTCGCCAAGCCCGCCGTCGTCGCCATCGAGCCCGCCGCCATCACCACCGACGCCGAGGCCGAGGCCGCCGCCTCCCTCGCTGAGCTCGCGGCCACCACCACCGAGCCTCCTCGGCCCTCCATTCGGACCTCCGCCGCCTCCTCACCGACGACCCCCCCCCCCCCGAGCCCGCCGCCGCCGCCACCGAGCCTTTACACCGACCGGACCGGTGTTGGCCTTCCTCGTCGTCGCCGCCCGCGTCCTCACCGACGCACGTCGCCGACCCCCACCGAGCACGACGCCGCCCGCCCGGCGCTGACCTGCCCGATCGGCGTCTCCACCGACCGGCGCCACCCTCCACCGAGCCCGGGCGCCGCCGCCACCAAGCCCCACCGGCCATCCTCAGGTGAGTCCTCCATCGCGCCACCCTCTGCTAACTGTGAATGACATGTCATTGAAATGTGGATGTGGATGATATGTGATTGAACTGTGAGTGAGACATGTCGATGTTGGGATGAAATGTGGTTTATTCATGTTGGGATGAAATGTGGTTTATTTATGTTGGGATGAAATGTGATTTATTTATGTTGGGATGAAATGTGGTTTATTCATGTTGGGATGAAATGTGGTGCATTAATGAAATTATTGTGAAATGTGGTTAATAGATTGTAATAGATTGTAGCACTCAATTGTGTTTTTTTGTTATTTTGAAAAAAAGTCGACAATGTCTCAGCAAGGCGAACCAATGTCGACGACAACTAGTGGGTCCTCAAGGGCACGTACTCCTAGGACAGGGAACAAAATCCCTAAGGAACGGTTCCGCATAACAGCGATGGACGCCGTAGGGTTGCCGACATCTCCAAGGAAAATATTGAGCCGATTTAGGTCTATCTGCGGGGTCATAAGGAGGCAGAAATTCAGTATTCTGCAAGATGACTTCAAGCTCGTGCCGGCCGCAGAGAAGGACATTGCTTGGCTAACGTTCAAGGAGAGCTTTGACTATCCTACGGAGCATAAGGACCGTCTCAGGCGGGCTGCTTTCAAGGTTATGGGCAATGCTTGGAAGAACTTCAAGACTAAGCTAGTTGGCGAGTTCGTCTACAACCCGGCGAATCCAAATCCAAGAGAGAAATTTCCTTGGATCACGGAACAGGTCTGGGAGGAATTCCGTGCGAAGAAGTCGACCCCGAGTCCAGAGCTAGAAGCGAGGCATATCGCTTGCACCAGACCAGGAACCAGCATCCGCACCGGCTTGGCACCGCCGGATATGCCGGTAAGGAACAGGAATGGCAGCGTGAGGATGAAGACGCGGAGGAATCGTGCACACCGCTCGTGTTTGGCGATATCCCACACCCTCGGGCTAGGAACTGGGCCAGGGCCAGGTACCAGAAGAATGATGATGGCACAATGTTCATGCCAAATGCATAAGATCAACGAGTATACGAAGCTATAGTAAGTGTCTAGTCAAACTAGATGTTCGCATTGTTTCCCATCGTGCATTTTATTTAACCCCACTAAATTGTAATGCAGAAGGAGTTGGTTGCCGAGCAACAAGCCTCGCAAGAGGCCTGCTCTCAAAGACGCGAGGACGACCTCCTCACGAAAGCGTTGGGCAACAAGGAACACCGTGGACGGACACGGGGCGTTGGGTCTTCTGTTCCCTGGATATACACAACAGCATGACACATTCCTTGAGTACTTAATTAACATTCACTATATTAATGCCGCAGTGCCCATTGGATCCTTCTGGTCATAACACCTAAGTGGAGTACATGTCACTACCTGAACTCCAGAATTGATAAGAACGCATATGATTGGACCCCAATTCAACTAGCGATAGATGAAGCGTGGGCCCAATACGTGCAAAGAGGAGGCCTCAGGAAGACAGGACATGACACCCTCATCCACAAAAAAGACTTCCCGGTGAAGCAACAAATAGGTGACCAGTGCGGATTCCATGTGTGCCACAACATGTGCCTTCTGTATAGAGAAAAGGTGAAGACTTTGGCTGAGTTTGAGGTCGGTGGTCTCAATTGTGATAGACTAACTACATTTTAGTACTTATATATGATCGATCAACTAATCTGGAATTATGACAATGTAGGGCACAATAACCAAGTCTCTGCCTACCAACTTTGAGGAGGTTCACGAGGAGATAGCCAGCTTCATCCTCCGCAAAATAATTAACCCCAAAGGAATGTTTAGGCTTAAACTAAAATGATGAATAATGTTGAACTTTTATGTTTAGGCAATGATGAACACTTATTATGCAACTGTGATGATGTAACTGTGATGTTTATATTTATGTATATATTTCATATGTTTATGTTAAGACTTGCTAAATAAATATTTGATCCAATTAACTCGGTTTTGCAGGTGAAATATGATAAATATTTGAATGGATGTGAAATATGTGAATGGATGTGAAATATGAGCTGGTTGTGAATGTGTGGTTGTGTGAAATAAGTTGATGTCTGTGTATGTGTATGTGAATGCATATGTATATGAATGGGTGATGCTGGGGAGCTGGGGATATTGGATATCTGTGTTTGTTTCTGTCATTTTTGCAGCGGCATGGCTAGCAAAGGCCTGAGGCTAGCCAAAAAACAAAAATTATTTTTTTTGTGGATTATAGTCATCTGTGACGGGCCATAACTAAATGCCCGATTGAGATGAGGTCATCTGTGACGGGCTCTAGTTTAGGCCCGATTGAGGTTAGTAGTCATCTGTGACGGGCTCTAGTTTAGGCCCGATCGAGGTCAGTAGTCATCTGTGACGGGCTCTATTTTAGGCCCGATTGAGGTCATCAGTCATCTGTGACGGGCTATAATTTAGGCCCGATTGAGATGAGTATCATCTGTGACGGGCTCTAGTTTAGGCCCGATAAAGGTTAGTAGTCATCTGTGACGGGCGCTAGTTGTGGCCCGGTAGAGATAGGTCATCTGTGACGGGCTATAGTTTGACTGGTCGTCTAGGTCAAAGCTATCGGTGACGGGCTTTACTTAGGGCCCGATTGAGATATATTCATTCGTGACGGCCGTTTGCCTGATTGAGATAACTCTTCACATCAGTGACTTCTAGCCTGTGACGAACGCTGTGCCAGATTGAGATGGGGCTTACCGCCCGATTGAGATGAGGATATCCGCTCTAGTGTATGATTTAACAATGTTTCACTAGTTTAATAGTATGAAACTGGTGAAACTATAATACGATGAAACAACATCCAATATTTGAAGAAAAATCGGACACATGATTTGTAGTGGTATCTAATGGTCATTTAGTTCTACTGATGAGAACTAGAGTCCTGATTTTCTGTTAGATATTGGTAAGTCGATTGTGGAAACTATAATTACATAATAATCTAAGCAAAACCCAATCCTAATTCGATGATGTCTACCAATTAAATATGTTTTCGAGTCAATTTTAGGACCCCTCGACGCGTCCATAAAGGACTCCAACATGATGCATGGCCTAACGAGCCTAAAGACGGTGATGCTCTCTTGTTTCATCGATTTCTTTTGACTTGAAAGGAATTTTGAAATGAAACCAATCCCATCGAAAAGATGGTCTAGTTAGCTCTCCATACATGTGTAGAACGTTGAGAAAAGAGTCCAAATGAGGTCTGGACAATGATTTGAATGTGGGGTTTCTTTTGGATGACGAGATGAATTAGGCCTCCATCTCCTAGCCTCGTGTGTATCCTAAGAGGTGATGTCCTCACAATCTACCCACATAAGTGAATAGATATGTGACAATGTTATTTATTTCTGCACAAATAAATGAATGTATACTGATTAGATGATGATATTAGGTGACGATTAAATTGGGATCGAGGGATAGCTTGTTTCACGGTAAGTCTAGCATCATTATTCTTACGTGTTAATATTTATGATTTTTTTTCTTATTGAGGGTTAAAGCTAGAAAGATTTAACTTAGCATTTTGTTTAAAAAATATAATTGGTATTGGTATGGTGGTTCGAGTTTTGTGGGAGGCTTTGTCCCCGACTCTCATTTAGAGGAGGAATAAGTTTAATTTAGGTCCCTCAATTTATCGCCTAGTCTGATTTTCATCCTCGGTAAAAAAAACCGGATACAACACATCCCCCAACTTACAAAACCATGCAGATGAGGCCCTCAGTAATATTGTGCCCGGTTTTGGATGATGTGGCACCTACGTGGCTCCTTTGACTAGGTCCTTGTCGCATGTGGCATTAACATGGCGCTTACGTGGCAATTGTAAAAAATAATGCAAATCATAGGGCCCACATGTCAACTACACACAAAATTGTAAAAAGGGTGGGCCCCATGTGGTCCCACATGTCATCCTCCTCTCTCTTCTCTATATCCCCTCTCTCTCTCCCCTACACTGCAAGGAGAAGGGCGAATGGTGGTGGGCGGCATAGAGGGGGTGACGGGCGGAGCGGCAACGGGCGGCGGGAGGAGCAGAGGGACGGCGGGCAGCGGGCGGAGCAGAGATCACCGCCCGCCGCCCACCGCCCGCCTTGCTCGCCTGCTCCGCCGTTCTCCTTGCTACCCACCCACCCGTCCGCCGCACACCCTTCTTGTCCCCGCAGATCTAGGCCGCCGCCTCTCCGCTGTCGTCCCCGACAAGGACCTCCGTTGTCGTAGGTGTCAACGGCGGTGGAGGGGCGGAGATGACCGGAGCTAAGGAGGCCAACATCTCCGCCCCTCAACCGCCGCCGACGCCCCCTAATCGCTGATCCCTCCTTGGCGTCGAGAAAATCTCCATCCGCCAGGCTCACCCGCAGGCACCATCGGCGTCGACCTCGTTGCCCTCGCTGCCTTTCCCACCCGTCGCCATTGCTGGTGGTGGCCCCTGACGCAGCTCGGCCTCCTCCTTCAATGCCTGGTGAGGCTGGAGCCAGGATGACGAGCTCGAGCTCGCCGGCTCCCTCGCCTCCATTCTTCCCTCCACTGCCAGAATGCCACAGCTTCTTGATCCTCGTTGCCTCGCCAGCCACCTTCGCCGCTGCTGCCTTGCATATGCGTCGCTGTTGACCCCCCATTGGGACCGAGATGGAGGAGATAGAGAGAGGGGTGAGGTGGAGGTAGTGGGACCCACTGACATATGGGTCCCACTATTTTTATCTTCGACTGACATATCAGCCCCGCATCTTCTGTTGTAATTTTTTATTTCTCAATTTTATTTTTTCCGGATCAAACTGTCATGTATGCGCCACGTCAACGCTACATAGGACAAAGAGACCTAGTCAAAAGATCCACGTAAAAAGTACCACGTTAGCCAAATCCAGGGTCAATACTGCCGAGGGACCTCGTTTGCACTAGTTTTGTAAGTTAGGGGATGCATCGTTTCCGGTTTTCCGGACTGAGGATGAAAATCAGGTCGGGGACGACAAATTGAGAGACCTAAAGTGAACTCCTTTAGAGGAGATCGAGAGATGGGCTCATGTCGATGAGACCCATGATAACTCAATTACACAGGGCCCACTACTGTGCCTATTTTTAGCCCACCATCAAGAAAGCAACCAATTAGGCCCAACTGACTTAGCACTGGAGGCCCAGATCTGGTTCCATCGAGGCTGCCGGCTGCCGCTAGGTTGTACTGTAATATTTTTTTTTTCCTTTCATTTCCTCAAGAAACGACTGTCCTGTGCATGTGTTTTATTCAAGCAGGAAAATTAAATGTAATTAAATTCCATTGTTACTCAAGCAGGAAAACTTACTGTATGCGTTGAGATGTACATTAAAATGTTTTTTTTTAATTTAAAGAAACAAAGAGTCATGATGCATGATACTAGCTAGCTTGCAGCTGTAAGAATATATACTTTGGCAAACTAGCACAGTAGGATCGAGAATCTAACAGTAATTAAGCTTTATTCATTGCTCCAACACCAAGCAAAGAGCCATATGCGCTAGCTAGCTCTTTACTGAAAGCACATGTACCCTTGACATTATTCATTGCTGCTCGCTGGCTATAGCTAGACACTGTAGCTTTTCATTACTGATAGCTGCTTGCTTGATTAATTTTCCCATCTCCATTTATATTCGGCCCATTCCTTGTAGCTAGCTTGCCCTCTCGCTCCTTGGAGGAAACTACACCAGCATCATTGGTTTTTGATATATATATTAATATTATCGACCAGCCCGGATCCATATATGTAGCATCTAGTCGATCGGTAATGTAAGTATATACTAATCAACATTCGATCTTCTTATTAATTGCTAATGTTAATTGATATATGCATGGCATGGTTGTATGCACTCTTATGTTTGATTATTGTTGTATGCATTTGTGGCAGCAAGTTGAGGTATCCTTCTGGGCCTTCAATTCGCGCGCGGATCATATATTTATATATAGTTCGTTATGCCATACAGAGAGGAGGTAACTTTCTATTTCTACGTGCATATGCATTATGATATATAAATCTTTTACAGATTGTAGAATACAAGTTAAATTTTATTATTAGCTAGTGAGCTTAGCGTAGGAAATTATTTATACATATATACATTGAACTGTTTGCTATGTGTGTAGATATCCACTTATGAATATGAATATAGATGCCGAATTTTTATCCATTATCTTAAAACAAGATCTAACTGCTACTCAGATCTAATCAGTGGCGGATCCACCATGGGGTCTCTGGAGTCTTGAGACCCCACTACCTGTATTGTAACCATGGGAGACCTCATGAAGACCCCACTAAAATTTTCTATCGTACATCTATTAGAAGAGGGGGCTATAATTTTGTATAGTTTGTTAAGACCCTCCTGTTAATCTTTCCTGTATTCGCCCCTAGGTCTAATAGCTTACCCTAAGACATATCACAAAACTTATATATCGTCGATTGATCTGATGCGAAATTTCGGTCCACTGACCGGTGTGAATTAAAGCCATTAGTACCTTTTCTTTCCTCCCTATTCTGCGAGATCTTTTACGGTGTTTACGAGATATGTAGAGGTACTAAGAGGTGGTGCAATGTAAACCATTGATTAAAAGAGGGGTAAGGTATGTAATAAAAAATTGTGTAATTGATGGTAGTGAGGTAATTAACTAGTAAAATAATGGTAGTTTTATTTGATATGAATACCTTTCTTGACTGAACAGGTACTTATCCATATAAAAAAAAGAGAATCAGTATGTATTGATCTAGAAAGAAACAATTTCCTTTCTTCTCTCTTGCCTCCGTTTATCTTCTAGGGTTTGATCTAGCTAGTTGGAGAACGAAGTCAATGGCAGCTAGCAGATCGCAGTCATCGGTGGAGAGACAAGGGCATGAAATTGAAACTAAGCAAATGCATGGGATGACCTCTCTTTACGTGGTTACATAGTTGATTAGTAATTTACGTAGTTAACAACTTCCTCATAATATTGCATACAGGGGCACCTGGATCAGGATATCCTATATCTTACTCTATTGAGTAAATTGCATCGCCGGTACACAAATTTGTTAGGTGGGTGCAATCTAGTGCACGAACTTATAAAATGCTTATTTTGGTGCATGAATTGTCTGGTGCGTGCGGAGGAAGGCAAAAAGGATACTACATGGCCAATCTTATTGATTTAGGGGATAAATTTGGGAATGTTGCTATTAGACATACACCTCTTCACTAAAAAATAGAATATGATACAGTGATAGTAGAAAAAGATTAAAAAAACCGAGCAATGATATAAATGTTAGAAATATATGAAATTCATCATTCCAGGATGAACGATAAAGTGGCGAACAAATTTATAAATATTGAATATCTTATGCACATTCACTACACGTATGCACGTCACATCCTAGTTAACACCAGCTTCATAAAATTAACATTGCTAAGTTATTTTGGTCCTCATTCGTACAAACTAGACAAGTTTGTGTACTGAAACGAGCATTTTACAAGTTTATGTACTAAATTGCACCTACCTAACAAGTTTGTGTACCACCAATACAATTTACTCTATTCTAAATATATAAGTCCTATAATCATAGAGATGGTCAATTTTGAATGGCACGCAATTCGTGGTATCCACGCATGCATGCACAATAAATGGACGTGCAATTAGGAGGTGATTTCCATTTTGCCTGCGTGAGACATTACAAAATAAGTTTTTTAAAGGAAAAATAAGCTTTTTAATTTCGACACTTCCAAGCAAAATGTCATCGGGGAGACAACATGCAGAAATCATGTAAATATAGTGTACTGAGGGCGAATTACATATGAACCTACTAACCACTGATATTTTACCAAGGTTAATTCTTTGCAATGGCATGTAAATATCAAAATAACAGGCTAATATTCGATCATATTTTAACCGATTGTATTCTTAGAAACAAAATGTAAATCCACAAAATATGATCGTATTCAATCATTTTTTACCAGCCGATTATGTTCCTAGGAAATAATGTAGATCTTAAAAAAGATATAAAATAATGTAACATAGGATTGCCATACGCATTGGAGATGAGGCAATGATTTTTACCTTACCTTTTTTGAATGCGAACACCGTAAAAGGCCTCCTATTCTGCTGGTGTAGATGTAGAAGAAGTAGCAATGTGGTCTTGAGCCAGGCAGTGATGTAGATGGGATGTAGCTGACGGATGCAAATCCACTGCTGTACTGCACCTGCAGTATGTGTCACTGACATGTGGGTCCCACCTATTCCAAGCCCACATGTCAGTGGCACTTACTGCACATGTATTACAGGAGAGGATCCCAACTCGTAGCGGACCTATCACGAACCTCTTAGCTGCCCAAAGCTGAAGGAGCAGAGGGCAGTCAGTGATGATCGATCCCGCATCGGTCTTCGTGCAGGCATCACACAGGCCACGGTAAGTGGCTGCTAGCACTGCAGATTCGCAGCTCCACTGTGGCACGCTGCCTGGCTCAACATCCGTGATGGCCTTTGTGTAGTGGATCAATTCCTTGTCTACAGTGTGGCCTGCAGTGCCCTCCACTTGCTCATTACCCGAATCTTCCCTCTCCATTTTATCAACGATTATACCGACTCTCCCCCTTGTCCGCCACGCCTGCATGGCCTATACCAGCTCTGTTTGATTTCTCTCACTTTCCATCGATGTTCCAACAGAATCCTCCACATGGCTTGGATCCTCAACATCTTCTATTTCCATTGCAACTCTGCTATCATTTTCATGCACCGACACAAAAATAACAAGGGGTCATGACCATTCAAAAGCCATCTCCACATACCGTCTCTAGGTGACAATGCTATTCATCAATATTAGTTCCCAGAAATAGCCTTCTATTGCACGACTCACTATGATAGATACGGACATTGCGTTGATTTCTGGGTCGACCCTGAATCCTCGCAGCAACCAACTATAAATTGACTGAAAGGTTCTCTCAGCAGGCCGATGTCATGCTAAAATCCGACAGATCATTACCATCGGACCAAATCTAAGATTGCCTTGACCGTGAACTAATTGAAATATGACCTTGACATTTTTACCGATGAAAAAAAGTTGGGTTAACTAAATTCAAATCATACTAACCAGATCTAATGTCGCATTCATGAATTTGTACTATGTCCCAAGTCTCATTCTAGAAATATGTAGAGTGCCCTAGGTCTCAAATTCTACAAATATGGTGTGTGCTCTAGATCTTGTTTCCCTGGAATGCTCTAGATTTCGTTCCACTACAAATATGATATGTGCTACGAATACTACAATGGTACACAAATTTATGAAACAGTATGAAAGAATGTATTTACCTATGGTGCAGCCAGCAAATCGGCAGGGCTTTGCCGCTTCCCTTCCGCTCTCCGTCACCCCCCTTTCCTATCTCTTTTTTCTGGATTTTGAGTGATCATAATGAAAATTCAGGGAGAGGGAGGAGGTTTTATACCCCGGGTCCTTAAAAATGGCCCTCCGTAAGGACAGTAAGGAGTCCGCTTGCAAAAAAGCCAGGCCGCTCTCGCTGCCCTTTTGTAGGCGGCCCCCTGCCGGTAAAAAATACGATATGGGAGGACGGCAAGGAGGACGCTTGCAAAAAAGCCAGGCTGACCTTGCCGCCCTTTTGCTGGCGGCCCCCCGCCCGTAAAAAACGCACTCGAGGAGGGCGGAAAGGCGCCGCCTGCAAAAATGCGCTCTCTCGACGGCAGGCTGTTAGGCGGGGGCCAACGACCGTATGTCACGTCAGAAAAATCGCCCTATGGGAGAGATATTTTAGAAAAAACGCCCTCCCTAAGGGCATTGGGTGACTAGTTCTGTAAACTTTTCAAACAAAAAATATTTTAATGAATAAAATTAAAAATAAAAAAAGAAAAAGGAAAGGATGCGTGAGTGAAAAGTAAATATTGAGAATTACCAGGAATTTGTTGTGTTTGGAATTTGAAGATTCTGAGTTTGGATTTGAATTCAAACGTAATATTTGAACTGAATATATTAAAGGGATTCAAAGGGGAGGAACTCAAGGGGAATTGATTGAATTTGATATAATAAATGAGGAGAAATTTATGAAAGGTGTTGGAGGGAACATCCAAATTGCAAAATTTGAATTTCGGAATTTAAAATTGGAGAGAAATTTTTGGGTTTGCGATCGGGATTTTCGGTGGCAGGGGAGGGATTTTTGGATCATCTGGCACTTAGTCCTTAATTTACACTCAAAGAACCGAGATTTTTGCAAATACTCCCTCCGTCCTAAAATATAGAGAGTTTTAGAGTTGGACACGATTATTAAGAAAGTATGTAGAATTAATAGGAAGGTGTTGTGATTGGTTGAGAAGTGGAGGTAGGTGGGAAAAGTGAATGGTGGAGGGTTATGATTGGCTGGGAAGGGAATGTTGGTGGATAAGTTGTTATATTTTGGGACAAATCCTAAGTGCTAAAAGTTGTTATATTTTAGGACGGAGAGAGAAGGGTTTTTATTTAAACTAAGATGATAGCCCGCGCATTCGTGCGGGCATGCATGTTAGTTTGTTCAGAAAATAGTTCTAATAATATAAACTGAAATTAAAGTAAGTTCTTGTTATATTTAACTGTGTGTTCATTGTATCTTTGTTTTTTTTTAAGAAATCTCGATAAAGTTTTATTGGCAATAATTTTTTTTTACCACCCTGTCAATCATCTTTTTAATTGATTCATATATATTCAATTTGTTATGCATATGAATCAATAATGATAAGTTCTTTAAAAAATATTTGTTTTATTTTGAATTTAGTGATTGAGTGATTATAATTTCGAATTTGTTTTCAAATCAAATTATTGTTTTATTCTAGATTTTCTTTTTAAGTATTTTAAATTGTACTTAATCCCGTATCGTGTTATATTTGGACTCATCTTTTAATAGTTATTTTGTTATTCCAAATTTTAGATGTTTATAACTTATACTTTTATGGACGGTTGATATTTTACATTCTACATGGAATCTTGTTATGCATTTTGTATAGTTTTAATGGGTTTTCTAATTTTTTGAATGTGTATTTTAATTAAATTGCTTTTTTTTCTGAATTTAGTTATGAACTCCTCAGCGATAGAAATGAAGTTGTTTTCTAGTCCTCGTGGAAGATGTGGAACATCTCCCTCTGGCCCTAATCTCAGTCCTTTGTCCTTCACCTAATCATCTAGTGTGCTATTAGCCTCAGCAAGTCATGGAAAGTCGATGCTAGCGCTTCCATCGGTGTCCACCTCGCTAAGGTTGTGTTCTTCCCCCTCCTTTCCCAACTTCGCTCCCTCGTTTTTCATGCGCACGTTTTCCAAACAACTAAACGGTGCTTTTTCTAAAAGTTTTCTATATAAAAATTGCTTTTAAAAAAGCATATTAATCCATTTTGTAAAAAAAATAATTAATACTCCCTCCATCCCATAATATAAGGCACCCACGCATTTCAAGATTCCACATTCAAAACATTTTGACCAATATTTAGTACAATATGAATTGAATTTTACTTGCTAAAAATTATATCATTGAATTCACATTTGAATTTACTTTCATATGATTATAATTTTGTTACTACAAACCTTATAGTATGTGAGAAATTATAAGATAAACATTAGTTTTAGAGACCGTGTCAAGTTTGACCATGCCTTATATTATGGGATGGAGGGAGTACTTAATTAATAATGCTCTAATGTAATGAGCTGCTTCGTTTTACGTGTGGGGGAGAGATTAGCTCCCAAACCCATCTAATGAACACAACCTAATAATATCTTGCAGCTCCACCTCTGTTGAGTTCAGGCCCAGAGTATACATTATGGTTCCAAGCTCTTTGGTGGTGATTGAATCTGGAATTCAGACTCAAATATTTGTAGTTAGAACAGCTACATTATCTAAATTTTATATAGTAAATATGGGTAAATGGATCTTGAATTATGTATTTAATTATAAATAACACGACAAGATGCAAATAAATTGAGAAAAAGTGCATGTATCTTTGAGAGTCATGATCATTTAACTACCTGATTATTATTATTTATGTATTATGTGTTAGTTAGAAAATAGGAAATGTTGGCTCGGAAATAGGAGAGTACAGTGGGATCTCTGAGGAGAGTTGGAGGGTTGAGGGACTACGTACTTACGTGTGTGCCCACATACGGTGGGGTTGGGGGTACTGGATTTTTTTAGAGATCTAATGGTTAAAATTAGTGAATCCACCTATTTAAAAGAATATCAATGGTTATATTTTTTTCTTTTTTATCAAAACTTTTAGGATTTTTTTTCTAATTTATTAGATTGTCACATGGCGTCTTAAGAACATTTGTAAAACGCCACATGACAGTTTGAGAGCGTTTGTAGGGAGTTCAGTTAACTTTTAGTATATAATAGATGTTTAATGGATTTTCAGTATATAATATATAGATAGATGTGTAAAGAATGTAATACAGTAAACTTTCTTCAAACATTGTAGACGTTTATGATGATGCAGTCTACGTTTGCAAAGTTAGAATTGTTTATTTCTAATAATTAATGTTATTTCAATTATCCTCCGAAATTATAAAAGGGAAAGGAGAGAAATATGGACGTGATTAGGGTGAGCGGTTTCACACATACATACATACATACTTCATATGTATAGACTTATGGGAGAGGTGGGGCCGTTGTATGCGGTAAGATTAATCTAGTCCAAGGGTTTATAATATCGGACCCACTAATTGAATTGAATATTTGAAGGGTCAAATATTTTGCTTTTTAAATTTTTTTTTATTTATTAGAGCGCCACGTGGTAGCTTAGGAGTATTTGTAGGGATGCCACGTGGCAACTTAGGACCGATTTAAGTGGACATTGATGGATAAATGTTTTTGTTAAAAATAATCTAAAATAATGGGTACACAATATAATATAATGCTGTAAACTTTATTTTCAAATATTGTAGAGCTAATTTATTTATGTCTACTTGTAGAGATTTATATGCTGTATATTCTATATTTGTGAAGTAATTTTTATTCAAAATTTATTATCACTAATAATAATAATTTTCATTACTACTACTACTACTACTATTATTATTATTATTATTATTATCTCAATTATATACCCAAAAAAAGAAAGAATAGTTACGTACCTGGAAAAAAAAAGAAAGTTTATGTACGTACACTCCTTTAACGGAACGCATGCAAGCAGTACCGTACCTTCAATGGATCGGATCAACACAAGGTCCTTGAATGGAAGCCAGCAATACGTACCTAGATATAGAACGGAACAGAGGAGCAGTTTTGAGATAAATCTAATCTAACGGTTTATAATATTGGATCACCGATTTAAGTGAAAATTGAGGGATAGATGTTTTGCTTTTTTCTCAGATTTTCTAGAATTTTCTCTAATTTATTAGAGCGCCGCATGACGGCTTGAGAGCGTTTTGAGGAAGCTCAATGGACTTTTAGTATATAATAACTAGAAAGGTAGCCTGCGCATATGCGCGGGTACCTTCTTATATAATGTGAATAAAATTTTATTATGAATATTTATGTGTGGGTGGTTTCTAAACTAAAATTAAACTTTTTTTTGTGTGCTTTGAATGCTGGTTATATTTTATAGTTACCCTTGCAATAGATAAATTCTAAAATAAAATTATTTGAGATCATACGATTTTGAATTGATGAGAAAATATTGTGTCGAAACAATAGAGGTGGTTCCTATAAGAAAATTTTGGGTATCTTAATTCGCTGGAAGAATATCTTACAACCCCAAAAGAAATCCAATAATATAATTTTTATTGTATTTTAAAATTTTATATATATTTTCATTCTAATAGTCCTTGTAAAATGTTTGAATATTTCTATTAAGTACGGGTTTTCAATCCGGCAACATTTGTTCAATTTTCAATTTATTTTATATGTCCATTTTTATTTTTTTTCTTTTGGATATTTTCATTTTATGAATCATCCTCGAAATGATTTGATCTTCGCAATTTGGGATGAAAATATAAGTGCATATAACCTGGCAATGGGTAAAGGCATACGTCCTAAATTTTCTCTCTTGAAATATTGAAGTAATGGTCATAGTGTATTTAGCGAATCATCGCTAAAGTGGATTATCTTGTACTAAAAAATACATGTTTCTAGATTGTTCTATGTCGAGACTTTACAACATACTGTAGCAAGTTTAACAAAAAATATAACAAAATGGACATGGTCTTCAATTCATATACGGAACTGTCTTGATTTATTGCTAAGACCACTTCAAGGTTGTTCCGCTGTTAAGATTCCTAGGTCCAACCCACATGTTTATCGGTGTGGTTAACCACACCTTTATTTTCAACCTGTTGTCTATGTTGCTAGATGAATACGTGCTATGATTAGTGACTTCATAGATCATACGTGTAATTCGGATGCTATGATCATCTTTCTTAAAAATATTTATTTATCTCCTAAAATGATCATTTTAAAAGTATCAAGGTCAATTTGTATAGGTACGTAGCACTCATATGCATGTTAAGAAATTAATTAAGTTGGTATAAAGTTGTTAGATGCCTAACAGGATATAAGTAATAGATGGAGGTCCATTTGTGTTTATTTCCCATATAGATAATTTTAATTTTAATTGTCAAGGAGATAAAAAAAGAGAGAAAATAATGGCACACGCTGTACATGGGTAGGGAAGGAGGGAGGTTTGGTATGTTTTCTTAAATGATTAATCAAAAAACCTAAAATAATGTGTCGGATGTTTATGTCGAAACCGATGGTCGGATGTTTTGTTTTCTAGTATTAGGAATTTCTCTGATTTAAGAGAACGATGTAACATCTTAAGAGTATTTATAAAATGTGTAATAGACTTTCAACACCACATGCCGCAAAGAAGGAGGGAGGGAAGGAGGTTTAGGGTGTTCTTTTAAAAAAATAGATCCAATGACCTAAAATAATGTGTCCATCGATTTATGTCAAATCCGATGGTTTGATTTTTTTTCCAAAATTTCTAAGATTTTTCACTAATTTAAGAACATCATATAGCAGCTTATAAGCATTAATAAGATGTTTAATGGATTTTAACACCGCACGACGGTAGGGAGGGAGGGAGAGAGGTTTGGTTTTTTTATTAAAAAAACTAACAAATCGATAGTCGTGCTTTGTTTTTTTAAGATTTTATAGTATTTTCTTTAATTTAATAGCACCATGTAGCATCTTAGAAGCATTCATAGGATGTTTAGAGTGACGGAGCGAGAGCTGATAGACATAGAGTAAATTCCCTGTGTACCCCCTGAAAACTCACTCAATCCCTTTCATACCCCTGAAATTTACCCGATCCCTTCTATGCCCCTGAAATTTCAGTTTGATCCCTTCCATGCCCCTACCGTTACATTTTCCATTATTTCACTGTTACGTTTGGTTGCAAATGTCCTTTTTGCCCTTGATGCTTTAGGTTTAAATGTAAGCTTCAAAAACAATTGAAAATTTTGTTTGATTGCACAGCATGTGCATTTTATAAAACTAATGAGACTAAATAATTAGTGCAGAAAATTTTGACATAAATTTTGAAAATAAAATAAATGTAGTAAATTAAAATTTTTATTTGAAATTTTAATAGGATAATAGATTTTTTTTTATCGGGAGCATTTATAAAAAAAATGTTGTGAACATTGGTAGTCCTATCTTTATTTGAATGCTCCTCATTTTTATGACTTTTTTATAAAAAAAATAAATATGTATTTTTTATTTTATTATCTAAAAATATTTTTTGGGATAAATAATGCATTGAACAACAAACTCATAAGTATAATAGTCTCATGCGAGAAGCTTTTATATTTTTAATAATGTAATTCATGAATTTCTTTGTTCATCCAAGGTTAAAATGGTCATTTTTATAGAAAATAGATGGTCAACTAACGGTCAACTGATGGGAGGGGTATGCAAGGGATCAAAATCAAATTTTGGAGGTATACAAGGAAGTAAGAAAAATTCAGGGGTATAGAAAGGATTAGGTAAAATTTCAGGGGTATACAAGGGATTTTCTCATAGACATAATAGGTGGAGGTCTTTTTTAATGATGGTTTTTTAATGTAAAAATAATTTTGATTTTAGTTCCTCATGAAGATAGTTCGTTGATACGTACGTGATGGGGAGGTTTTGGATGTGTGCTTTTAAAAAAATGATCTAACCTTATAAAATAAAATAATGGATCCACCGATTTAAATAAAAATCGATGGATGAATTAGAGTGCCACCTAGTAACCTAGGAGCGTTTGTAAGGTGCCACTTGGCGGCCTAGGAGTATTTGTAGGATGTTTAATGAACTTTTAGTATATAATAGTTTATTTTAAAAAATATTCTAAGATTTTTTTTAATTTAAGTATGTCATATAGTATCTTAGAGGTGTTTATAAAACATTTAATGGATTTTAGCATTGCACGGGTGTGAAGGGGAGGGAGAGAGGTTTGGGAATTTTTTTATCAAAAAATCTAACGACCTAAATCCAACAATTTAAGTAGAAATCGATGGTCGATTGCTTTGTATTTTTTAAAAATTTTTTTAGTACTTTCATTATTTTAATAGCATTATGTAGCGATTTAGGAGCATTCGTAGGATCTTTAAAGTGACGGAGAGAGAACTGCTAGACCTAGTATTGGTCTATTTGTGTTTTTTTCCTGTAAAAGTAATTTTAATTTTAGTTTCTCATCAAATAGAAAATAACAAAGTAAGAACAGAAGAAGTACGTACAGTACATACGTACGTTCCACTGTTACGTACGTTTGTACGTCTGTTCCGTCGGTTGTGTTTGTTCCGTCGGTTGGTCCCGGGTTTTTCTTTTTTTTTTTTACAAAATACTCCCTCTATCTACATATCATCCATTTCAATATGCTACTATTTATTCCTCGTAAACAAGCGATTCATTAATATTTATATTTTTCGATGCCCATGTAGCCAATCTTGTGTGGAAGAATGGAGAGTCACTCATTAAATCCGAAAAAGTTATTAAGATGATAGGTGGTTGGATTGGAATATGCCTATTAAAAATAAATTTTTCAGATTTGGAAATATGCCTATCAAAAGTAGATGGAGGGAGTAGATCTAACCATCCAAAATAATGGGTCCACCAATTTAAATAAAAATAGATGGTCGAATTTTTCTTATTTATTAAGGTGCCATTTGGCGACTCGAGAGCGTTTATAGAGTGCCACTTGGCGGTTTGAGAGCGTTTATAGGAAGTTTAATGAAATTTTAGTATATAATAGATAATAGATAGATAGGTAGATAGATAGATAGTTTTTAGCGGTTTGAAAAATCGGTGCGTTACATATAGGGACCCGAGTTGAATGTCACCGACAGAGTACAGATGTTTTGCTTTTTATAGCGATATCTAAGTTTTTCTTTTGTCTCCGTGGCCTAAGAATGAAGTTATTTACCAAATTATTGCAGAAAATATACCCGATCAATGTCAGTGAAGCAGTAAGGGTAATAACATCTTATTTAGTGGACACAAGAGATGATGCAAACACGGACATCTACTTGGATGGATGGGATGGGCTGGCTACTTCTGAAGTGCTTAGAGCTACAGCGCAAGACCCTCCGCCTGATCTCAAGAGCAAGTTTAGCAAGATCATCCACATTGATTGGTCAAGATGGAAAAGTCGGAGAGCACTACAGAGGACAATTGCAGAAGAACTTATGCTTCCTCAATGGGTAATGGCTATTTTTAATAGACAAGACGAGGAGGAGGATTTCTGTGGGGTGGATGAAATCTCTAGACTTGAGATAGAAGCCGTGGGGACGGAGATCCACCAAGCCCTACAACAGCACAGATGCTTAGTGCTTTTCCATAATGGGAGCAACAAAATAATTGACCTACACGATTTTGGCATTCCACAACTTACAACATGTCGATGGCTTGCATTGGGTTGTAAAATATTATGGACATTTCGAGGGAGGCTTAGGTTAAGTGGGAATCTTGAGGTAGGAGGTGAACATCTCAAGTTGTATTGTGATCAATGGGTTTCTCGTCTACATCTTGAGAGACTTCTACAGGAGGAGACCAGAGAGATTGCCCCTGGCATCACCCAGGAAACAGCTACCAATTGCTGCCTGTATTTGTTGATGTTGCATTCTGCGGGTAGCAAAATCATCGACTTCAACTGGACCACCCATGCTTCCAACTACTGGGTCTGCGATGGGATTATACAAGGAGGGGGCGATCCAGACCAAGCATGGAAACATGCTGCAGCTTTGCATCGAGAGATATGGCTGGATGACTACACATCTAATGCAATACTGACCAACTTTTTTGAATATGCTTTCAATAGTACTCTGTCAAGGCGATGGATGTTTGTTGCTGACAGCACGGCAAAGCCGGTCCGGTGGTTCTTTGTTATTCCTGGCGATGCAAGTGAAAAGGGAAGTGTACCTACAGATCAGTCAACATCATTTTTCATGGCAAATATTACCACCATTCCAATTGACATGTTTCATCAGGCGAGCAAGCTTCATGTGCTGAAACTATGCAGGTGTGCATTCAGCTTTTCTGAACCTCCATTCTATTTTTGTCAGAGCTTAAGGTTCCTTGGATTAGATACTTGCAAGGACATCATTGAAGCACAATCAGGGGAAGGGGAGATGCAAGAGCAAGACACACCAACCAAGAACCAAGCACATGAGGAACAAGCAGGGGAGAAACAAGAAAGAGAAACGACGACCATGGAATTTTTTCAGAAGCTATGGGTGTTGGACATATGCAGCACAGATTGGACTATACCTAAAAATGCACTAGATGAAATGGGTAAGAACATCAGGGAGGTAAATATAAGGAATGGAAGGGTTTGGGGCAGCAACAGTCTTGCATGGAGAAGACTGGGTCGCAATCTTCACAAGCTTCGCGTAATTGAGCCTATCAGCAATTGGGAGACAGGGCAGAAGGATGAATTCATGGGCATGGCGAAGTTGGAGTTGCTTGACTTGACTGGAAACCAAGACATACAAGTTTTGCCCAACTTATCAGGGCCTATTAATCTCAAGACTCTTGTACTAGATGGTTGTGTTGGGTTGGAGAAGATTGGCCCTCAAGGACTCCTTCCCCCGTCAGTTGAATCGTTCAATTTCGATGTAGGGTCAGACACAAGCTGCAAGATTTTAAAGATATCTTTACAAGGTTGTAAGCATTTGGAGCATTTCAAGTTGCGTGGAACATTTCCAGTCCTTGAGGAGCTGGATCTATCACGCACATCAATCAAGAAGCTTGATCTCAGTGTTGTTGACGTGCCAAAACTGGAGTGTGTCTTTCTAATGGGCTGCAAACAGATGCGTGCAGTACTATGGTGGCCAACCCATAGGAATCTGAAGGTGCTACGCATTGACACTATCCATGGGAGTTCTTCTTCTTGTTGTTGTTTACCCCCCTGTATCGACCACCAGATGAAGTATGATGCCATTGTTATCACAGGAGATGCCAGGTTTATTCAGTCCCTATGTCTGCAACCTGCTTTACAATCAATCGAGAAGCGGTTCTATTTAAATCTGCACAAACTAGCAAGTTCATGTAGCATTAACAAAGATAAAGGTCGAAGCAGCATCAAGAAGAACAAGATAGGGATTGTAGATCATCAGTACTGCTACTACGAACAAGAAGCAGTAGCTGGGGGGGCCCTAATGGTGAGTACTAGTAGTATCAATGCGTCATTGACTGAGGGGCTTGCTGCTGCTCATGACCACGATACTATGCTACCATGGTCACAACCACTGGATCGCCATGTTGAGATTGGGCAAGGAGTTAGTGTCACTAACGTGGAGAGCCCAGGCGGGATCAGAGATATTTATACACTGCTAACTGGACATACTGATTCCCTCCATGTGCATGATAACTCTTCCATAACCTCTTCGGTTATTCCCAAATTACCCGAGTCAGCCAGGAAGCTAACTGTTTGGGAATTAGAAAGTTGTTGTATCCAGAGATGCCCCAAGCTGCAAGCCGTCTTTGCATCTTTCGGTAGTGGATGCCATCAGTTATTTGAGAGGCTAGAGACCATTTTGGTGGATCATCTCCTCAGAGCCACCTGCATCTGGAGCAAAGGAATCATTTATAAATCTAGGGACAACTTAAGATATTTAAAGAGCGTACATGTCTGCTTCTGCCCGAGGCTCAAGTTTGTGCTCCCCCTATCAGAATACACTCAAATGTTAAGCCTGGAGATCCTGCATGTCATCTCCTGCGGTGATCTCAGGCACATCTTTCCCGACGAGGATGACCTGCCGGAGTGGAGACGGCAAAAATTAGTCCATTATTTCCCATCGCTGAAGCGCATCTACCTGCATGACCTCCCCAGCCTAGAGCAGGTATGCGAGTCGAAGATGTGCGCACCAGCACTCGAGACCATCACCATGAGGGGTTGCAAGAGCATCCGCCACCTCCCGGCCCTCATCGACCATCCCCTCCCCCTGCGCCCCGTTGTCAACTGTGAGAAGGATGTGTGGGATAGCTTGGAGTGGGACGGCCTCGACGCTGGTATCTACCCATCCCTTCTCTACCACCCCTCCTACCGGCGTCACCTAGCCCACCACCCATCTCTCTTCGACCCGCGTCACCCGGCCTATTACAGGACCAAGTTGCCCAGGGGCTCCCTCCTCTTCTAAATTCTGATCCTCGCTAGCTCCATGCAGCCAAGGTATATATATATTTTTTAGATAATGCAAATGGTTTACATCTTCGATTTCTATCATAAGACACATAGCCCATGGTCAAGGCACATATACATAACGCTCCTATTCATTAGTTGCACCATTAATTATTTTGTCTAATTTCTGCTCCACACTGTATATGTATATATAGTACGCACTATATATGTCTTACGAATTAAATCACCTTTGAATAATATCTCACTAATTAATTAGATTAAATAATTACTAGATGATTGGGCCGGCAAATTACTATCCAAATCTTAATTTCCTGTTCCATGCATTATTTTTGCTACAAGCTAGTATGACTACTCATGTACGTCTGCGTAATCTAACCTGCAGGTAAGCAAGCCAACATTTGCTGCTATCTACACGTACGTTCTGCTGCGTGCTGCTTAATTAATTAATTAAAACCGTGAATGGATTTCAAGCTGTATATGATCTGATTCGATCATGTGAGATTACTGCTCCTTGTTTGTGTGTTTGCAAACAAGCGATTCATTCATCTGATCGAGTGAGACTACTATGCTTGCCGTTTGTGTGGTACGTATATGTTTTCCAAAAAGAGATTGATCTCAAGAAGAAGAAGAATAATTAAACCGCTGTTTGTTTACGTGTGTATAATTTATTTGTGTGCAAGAAAACTAATATCAACATTTTGTGTGTGCTGTGTGCTTGCATCAAGAGTTGTGGATGATGAGTTTGATTTCGTTTGCTTTTATGCGTGGAATAAGAGGGCCTATGGCTGTTTGTGTTTGTGTGTCACAGCCACATGTACAGTACCCTCGCGTTAATGTTAATTGATTGCTCAAGGACACAAGAATTGGATTTGATTTGTGTGTAATAGAACTCAATAAATGAGTGCTTGGTTCTAAATTGGTTTTTCTTGCTTGCAACTGTGTTTCTTCTTCTGATGAGGGATGACTGCAAGGGAAAACAAAGTTTCTTTTTACCACAAAGTTAACAAGATGAAATTCCATGATTTCAAGGATGAGAAGCTGGCCGGAAAGTTTCTTTATACCATAAACTCATTTTTATTAATTTTTCTGTATGGGAAAATTATCTCTCCTCTTGCTCCGGCCGGCATTTTTGCCTGACCACCCCTTGTATCTTTCCACGTTGTCATCTCACTCAACAGTCAGCCGATCACGCTCGCTCGCTCTCTCTCTCTCTCTCTCTCTCTCTTGTTAATTAACTTCCTCGTCTTTCTGTTGCAATGCACAATTAACGGTGGACTTGCTAGTAAGTAGAGATAGAGGTGGACAAGAGATGAGGATGTGTAGATTTCCGCCTAATTATTAGAGCCGTATACGTACGAACCTGGACAAATCAAAAGCCATGTGAACCTTAGTTCATGTTCAAAGATGACATACTAGCTAGCTATTCAATATGTATGATAATGTTTGATTAGTCCACATGGTTAATTAATTAGTGGAGAAACCACGGAGAAGCGAATGAATTTCTCAAAGCGATGCAAATGCAAAGCATGTTGAGCGTTACTAGTGAAGTGGAGTAGCTTTTAATAGTTGACTCTCACATGTTCTCTGAAACGTAAGTTTTTTCTCTACTTATAAGTTTTAATTAAGTTTTTTCTCTACTTTTAAGTTTTAATCAACCAGAGATAAATATAATAAGCATTCATCTACGGATCGGGCGCCCGAACTTTTAATAAAAAATCGGGCGCCTCCTCCTAGTTTTTTTTTTGCCACCACATAGACGCAAGCCTCAGAAGAAGCCATGCATTCATAGCACTAAACAATAGTAGGATGGTTATATTTTTTTTTACAAACTTCAAACTATTTTTTCTCTTAATTTACTTATCCAATTCACGATCCGATTACACCACTAAATTCGTTACAACTAAATCTTTACAACAAGACAACATATGATTATATTTTGACAAAAAAATATTTTATCTTTTTTATTGATATTTTTTTGAATGTTGCATATGGTCACTTTTGATTTTCAACCAGTAGTTTTACAATGTTTCAGTTAGTATACTCATGATGTTTCACTATATATGGATCAAATGTTGTAGTGGATTATGATATTATGGAACACGTCGTTGCAACAAATCACCCACATATTTTGGAAACTTTGTTCCACAAAAAATGTTTCACCTAGTGTACTAACAATGTTTCACTGCGTACAGATCTAATGTTGCAGAGAACTAAAACATTCCATTGCAACAAAAAAACCCACATATTTTGAAAACCCCCAATTAAGGGAATTTAGTTTATTTTTTTTCCGCCGAAAATTGTTTAACCTAGTGTACTAACAATGTTTCACTGCGTACAGATCTAATGTTGCAGTGAACTGAAACATTTTTTCGCTATTTGCTGAAACATTATTTTTATATAAGGTGAAACAACACCCGATTTAAACGATTGAAACATTTTCGATCTAATCAGTGAAACAATTCCGATATACCTGGTGAAACATCGTGCAACATTTAAAGATAATTCAATAATAACCTAAAAAAATTTTCGTCGGAATATATCCATGTGTGGTCATGTTTTGAATATTTAATTGCAACAAATTTAATGGTGTAATAGAACCATGATTTGAATAAATAATTTAGGAGAAAAAATAATTTAAAGTTCGCTTAAAAAGTTTTGTATACATGCCAAGCAGGCAGGAGGATGGGATAACAGCCCGATAACTTTTCTCTTCATCGGGCGACCGACAACAAGCATTTTTTATATAATAATCCATTGTTAGAACAGCAGGGAGACTGATCCATTTGACTAGCTTAGCTAGTTTGACCAATCTTCAGCTTTGATCGAGACGCTGACTTTTCCTAGTGTAAGTTTGACCTCTGCACTAATCTGCATCGATCCAAACCTCAGCTATAAATCAACGCATCTCCCATTCTCTTATCCATCACAAATAAATGTAATCTCTCTATAATCTGTACAAGATGATGCTAGTCGTCCTAGCTCTTCTCGGCGTCGCGACGGCGGCGGCGGCCGGCGACGTTGTGTCGTACAGCTACCCGGCCTTCAACGCGACGACGACACGCGACGACAGCCTCGTCGCCGCCACCAACGCGTCCGTCCTCACCACCGCCCGCCTCCTCTTCGACCCCGATTTCCCCCACGACTTCAACGTCTCCGAGGGCTTCCTGCTCCTCTCCGGCGACATCGACGTCTGGCGCGACGGCGTCGGCTCCGCCGGGGCTCCGGCTCGCGAGGCATCCTTCAACACGACGTTCACCGTCGCCGCCTCTCCTGGTGCCCCCGTCGCGTTCGTCATCCTCCTCGACAGGTATCCACCGCTCCTTGACCGGAGTGGCCTCCGTGGGAGCAACGTCTCATCCGCCGCCGATGGCGACGACGGCAACGCCACCAGCAGCCTCGTCGCCGTCGAGGTCGGCACGGTGAAGTCCTACGGCAGGGAGTCCCCCGACGTCGGCCTCAACGTCACCGTCACGCCAAACCGCACTACGGCGCCGAGCGGCAGCACGGTGTGGATCCAGTACGACGCCGGCGGCGGCGACGTGCAACCGTCGAGCACCGCCTGTCGGTGCACGTCGCCGCCGCCGGCGAGCCACGGCCATCTAATGCCCTCCTCGACGTGCCGCTATACCTCGCCGGCGGGCGCACCACCCAGACCGCGCTCGTCGGCTTCTTTGGCGGGACGATCGGGGATATCATCGCCGGCGTCCGTGGCTGGGAGCTGACCGTGGAGAGGTTGCGCGGCGATGACGGCGGCGGGGGGAAGAAGAGGACGTCGTGGGTGGTGATACTGCTGGCGGTGGTCGGGTCGGTGGCGGGCGTGGCGGCCATGGTGTCTGTGGTGGTGTGTCGCTTTGTGCGCAAGCGACGACACATGGAACCTAAGCACTAGTGTCATATTCATATAGGACTATATATAGGTGTATAAGCTTGTACGTTAACTAGCGTATTATTTCGTTTTCCATATTTCCTCATCTTTTTACGGATTTGTTATAGATTTCTTGCGACAGAAAATTGGATAAGCAACTTTCGAATTTTAGGCCATTGATTCATGCACAGGACTTTGATCCATTTTCCACACGCACTTATTTTTGTGCTCCGAGACGGAGACCCATTCCCGACAACGAGAAATGGCGACACAACCTCTCAGAGTGAGGTGAATCTTAATTTTTTTTCTTTAATATAAATAAAACAATAATTTAAACAAATGGAAAATCAGATATGACTTGATTTGCTCATTTAGATATCTAGTTCTTGTTGGTTTTGTATTTGAGTTAAAAATAAAAGAGAAGGGAATCTATCTATCTATCTATTGTATTATTGAAACAGCTTTGAAAGGAGACACCACGTTCGCTGTGGAGGCTAGAAATTTCCACATTAATCGAAAAAAGAAAAAGAGAGTCCATGTAGGAATACAATTTAGAAATATCTAAAATTTGGAATTAAAAATAAGCAATACTGAAAGACGAGTCCATATAAGAAACAAATACGAGATTAATTAAATTCCAGAATAAAAATAAAATAAAATAAAAAATTATAAGAAAGGAAAAGAAGTGTTCAAGTAGAAATACAATTTAAAAATAGTGGAAATTGAGAAATAAGTAATATTAAAAGAAGAGTTCGTAGAACACAATACGAGATTAATTAAAATTCGAAATACAAAATAAATAAAATCCGCAATTAGAAAAATAAAAAGAGAGTTCCAGTAAGAATATAATTTTTGAACAACTAAAATTAGAAATAATAAAAAAGAAATACTAAAAGAATAATCCATAAAGAACACGATACGGGATTAATTAAAAATCAAAATAAAAATAAAATGAATTTTGAAATGAGAAAAAGAAAAACAAGAGTTCAACTAGGAATATAATTTATAAATAACTAAAATTTGTAATAGAAAATAAAGACTAATGAAAGAAACGACCATCTAGAACGCGTGACGAGATTAATTAAAATTCTGAATACAAAATAAACGAAATTCTCAAAATAGAAAAATAATTATAAGAGTTCAAGTAGGAATATAATTTATAAATCAAAAAATTGTGGAATGAAAAATATGGAATTTTCAAACAAAAAATTCCATCTAGAACACAAATGACAAATGGCAGTAAAGATGAGAGAAGCAGCATGCCTATAAAGAAGTAGATTGGTGATGGCGGATGGGAGATCCAAAAACTATTAATAAAACTTCAAATAGAATCTAAAAACGATTACAAGAAGGGGTAGCGGACATGACGTTAAGCAAATACTTCACAGCAGTTGGCAGGACTTCTAAAAAGTAAAAAATAAACCCCAATAATAATTATATTTGAATAAATCTTAATGATAGTAAAGAGGGGAGGCAGCGGGTGAGCCGCAGAGTTGTACAGTGGAAAAGCAGCTGATGGTTTAGCGGGACTTCTAGATAGTTAAAAATGTACCCAAATGATAATTATGTTTGATTTTTAAAATCTCAATGACAATAAAGAAAGGAGGCATCGGACGAGTCATATAGGAGTATAGTGACAGCGTTTGATGACACTTTTAAAAACTATAAAATGAAACCCAACGAGACAATAAACTCTAAAAACTACAAGGTCCATTTTTTAAAGGTTCGAGACTTCTAAAAGTAGAAAAATAAACCCAAATAATAGTCATGTTCGATTTTAAAATCTCAATGACAATAAAGATGGGAGGTCGAGGGCGAGCTGTAGAAGAGTACAGTGACAAAGCTGTTAACGGTTTGGCAAAAGAGTGAACCTAAACAATAATTATGTTCGATTTTTAAAATCCCAATGACAATAAAGAGATGAGGCATCAGACGGGCTATAGAGGAATATAGTGGTAGCGTTTGACGAGACTTCTAAAAATTATAAAAATGAAACCCAACGAGACAATTGTAGCGCCCGTTCCGTCGTGGTGCCTAGCGGGAAAACTAGCTCTTAAAAATCCTAATTGCGATATCCGTTTCTTTGCTTGTTGTCTAGTGCCGTGCCATCTCAGATCTCAAATCCCCGATCTGTCGTCGAGTTCAATCCCGAATCCAAATCCTTCCCAAATCAAATCCCTCCGCAAAAGTCTAATTCGCCTCCCTAGGGTTCGATGGGCCGAATCCCTCTCGGCCCATCTCCCCCTACCCTCCCCGGCTCTCTCTCTCTCTCTCCCTCTCCCCCGCTCTGCCCGTGCGCAGCGCACGCGTGCGCGTGAGCCGCGCCGAGCCGAGCGCTCCCGCCCCCGTCGCCGCCGCCGTCAGCCTCTGCAGCGCCTGCCCGCGCCTGCAGCCCGTGTCGCCGCTCCGTTCCAAACCGCCCCCGCCGTCATCGCCGTCGTCATCGGCTCGGCCCCGCCACTCCCTGCGCGTGCCTCCATGGGACGGAGGCAGAGCCCTCCGCCCCCTCTGCCGCGTCGCCTCCCCTCTCCCTCCTCCTTTTCCCCGAAACGGCAAGGAGGCAAGCCCCCTTTTCCTCTCCTCCTTTTCCCCTTTTTCTCACCCCGCCGACGTCATCCTTCCCCCACCTCTGCGCCGCTTGACCGCCGAGCGCTGGCTCGCTCTCCTTGACCGCCCCAAGGTCGGTTTACAAACCGGCATCGCCGCCCTATAAACTCAAGAACCCTCCCTTCCTTTTCCCCTCCCAAACCTTCCCTGTTTTCGCCCGCGCCATTGCCGTCCCTCTCGCCGACCGCCGCCGACGCGTGTGCCGGAGGAGCCGGCACGAGCAAGGACGCGGAAGGGGACTCCGGGCGCGCCCTCTCCTTCCTCTTCCCCGGCCCGAGGCCGGAGAGATCGCTCTCGTGCCATCGGCCCATCCTCACTGCGCCCTTCCTCATCGCGGTAGTGCCTCCCCCCGTTTTCCCTCCTCAATCCATCCCTTCCCCTTAGTTTCCGGTAGAAGCATGTGTAGCCTCCCCGTAGCTAGCCGGCGCCGCCCCGACCGTTGCCGCCGCTCGCCGTGTGCTCACCGCCGTCGCCGCCCGAGCTCCGTAGCGCCCGCTCGTCGCCAGCCTCGCTCGGCGTAGCTCCGCCCAATCCGACGCTAGCAATGGATTCCCGTAGCCGCGTAGATGCTCTCACCGCCGGGAATCGACCCCTCGTGACCTCGTCGCCGTTTCCCCCTTCTCCCGCCGCCGGTTGCCGCCGCCGCAATCCGTCGCCGTCGAGCATCCCCCGGCGAATCCGAGCCGTTGGCTCGTCTCCCCTCATCCCGTGCAACCTTCCGATGTGCTCGCTTTCGCTTGTATCGCCGTGGTTCGCTCCGCCGATCGCCACCGCCGTCCGCCGTCCGTTTCGGCCGCCATCGTCGTCTACCTCCCGCCGGTCCGCGTGGCAGCCACGTAGGCGTCACGTCGGCGCCACGTCGGCCGCAACCAGGCCGACTGACCCGGCTAGCCGCCCCTCCGCTTCCCTCCCCGTGCGCGCGGTCCACCGCGAGCCGTGAGGCTGCGCGTGGGCCCGCCGCACCGCGTCCTCCGCAAGCCGCGCGCATGCGCCGCGCCTCCCTCCCAAAACCCTAGCACGCCCGCGTGCACCTTGCTCACGGTGAGCCGAGTCGCTGACAAGCGGGTCCCACCCGGGACCACGCGAGGTGAGCCCGGTCCACCGGCTCCCTCTCTCCTCCCCTCCCGCGCGCCCTACTGGGCCGAGTCCTCTTGGGCCGGCCGGCCCATTAGCTTGGCCGAGCCGCGCTTCCTCTCTCGGGCCGCGCCCTAGGCGCCCGAGGGAAGTCTACTCCTCCTCCCTCTTTCTTTTCTTTTCAAAAGGGTTTAAATAAATCCTTTTTCCTTTAGACCAAAAGTCCAATAATCTTAGAAATTCAATATCTTCCCAACCGTAAGTCCGTTTGACTCCGTTCAACTTCCAAAAATCCTCAAATCTCGAGATCTATCTAATGGCACGCTTAGGGGTCAGTAATAGGGCCTTATTTTCGCCGTTTGTTGAGTTGTCCCGTTTCGCGTGTAGTTTCGGAGCCCGAAGACCCGCAGTGCGAGGATTTCGAGGATCAAGCTCAAGATCTCGAGCAAGGCAAGCCACCTTTGAACATCTTGAGCCTATATTTGAATTTAATTATGTTATTTGAAAAATATTATGCTTAGATAGGATTGCACTTAATCTGTTTACACCGTCTGCAAGGCAGACCGGTGTGCCTACCTAACTTGTTGCATCTGATCCTTCCATTGTAATTGCTATACCATGTTCCCTTGTAACCACCTAGTTGCGCCTCGGTAATTGTGCACCCTGCACGGGTATCGACGGTCGCCTTCAAACTTAAAATCTGAGGAAAATCTTGGGTAAAACTTGGGTTTTACAAAAGACTTGGAAAACCCAACACCTGGGTCGGTGCTTGCGAACTAAATGAATTTCCAAAATCGCGGACCGGGGAACGTACCGGGTGTACGGTTTCCCGCTCTTGCACTTAAGGACCGTTTCCTTGGAATTTCATCCGAACATAAGACAAGTACGACCACATGGGTGGAATGGGACACCCCTGGCTGAGTAATTAGCTAATCGGGGGAGCCTTGATGCCAAGAGACATGTGGATTCGCCGGGTGGTGTCGGGGAGGACCCCTGGGCTTCCTGGCACAGTATGGTCTGGGACCTAATCTGGTGTTGGTCTGGGACCCCTCTCGTTGGCATATGGTGAACCTGTGTCGGCTTTCGAAATGCCTTGTTATGAAAGCCTTATGGTCTCCAGTCGTGGCCGTTCTGCACGGGCTGGATGATCCGGGTTAGTAATGTCGTGTGGGTAAAGTATACCCCCTCTGCAGAGGTTATTAAACTGTTCGAACAGCCGTGCCCACGGTCATGGGCGGATGTGAGGTGATTCCTAGCGTAGTTTTGTTTGACTACTGCCTTGTGAAATTTGTTGTTGTGAAATGGGTTTGATGTTTGGAAAATCTGCAGCTGATGGGATCAGCCAGGCCTGGGTGGCCGTTTGAAAGCTGTTGGCCGGGTGCCAATCTTGATCAATTCAAAAGACTGGTACATTGCACATACTCCGACCGGACGAGACGCACTGTCTCACCCGTGTCGTTTGAGAAGCACTCACTTAGTCGTTTCAGAAATAAGTTCAAATAAAATCAATTGCAAAAACAACAGCCTTTCCTTGAAGCCTGCATTAAACACTTATTTCCCATGGCTTGCTGAGTACTCCCGTACTCACCCTTGCTCTATATAAATATTCCCCCCCCCCAGTTGCTGAAGAAGATGAAGTGGATCCTGCCGATGAGGAGTTCTTCCAGGAGCAAGCCGGCTACGACGAGTTTTAGGGTTTTGGCCTAGTTCCCAAGTCGCGCCTGTGATATGTGGTCCAAGTCTTGGCTTCCGCGTTCCTTTTGTAATGCAGTTGTGAGCTTGGGATCTATCCGCAGCCCAACATGACTGTACCCCTACTCTATAATAAAGAGACCTCTGTTGCTGTGATATTCTGTCTTCCTGTGATACCAGCACTGTTTCCTGGGACTGGTATCGATTAACAGGTTAATTTGGAGCGTCACGGGCTAGTTCCGCTCGGGACTAGTTCGGGGCGTGACAACAATAAACTCTAAAAACTACAAGTTCCAATTTTTGAAGGTTTGGGACTTCTAAAAAGTAAAAAAAAAGAATAATCCCAATGATAATCATGTTCGATTTTAAAATCTCAATGACAATAAAGAGGGGAGGCAACTTGCGAGCCGTAGAAGAGTATAGTAGCAAAGCAGCTAATGGTTTGGCGGGACTTATAGAAAATAAAAAAATGAATCCAAACAATAATTATGCTCGATTTTTAAAATCCCATCTATTAACTTATTAAAGGAATAGAAAAAGAAGCATCCGCGTTCGCTCTCACGGCTTAGAAATTCTCATATTAATCGGACAAAAAGAAAAACAGAGTCCATATAGAAATACAACTTAGAAATAGTTGAAATTCGGAATTAAAAAGAGAAAGCCGTGCGCCGGCCGGCCGGCCGGCCCTCCACGCCCTGCCACCCTCGCGCCGGCCTGGCAGTAGAGAGGAGAAGGAGAGGAATAGAGATAAGAAGAAGAATAGATAAGGTTGAGGAGAGGAGTTAATAATGAGAGGAGGAGATAAGGCTGAGGAGAGGAGGGGAGAGGAGTTAAAGGAGAGGAGGAGATACCTCGATCCGATCACGCACACCTCTCCGATCTCCGCGTCGATTTTTACTCCCGGTTGGTTTTACCAACCGGGACCATAAATAGATCTTTAGTGGAGTAAAGCGTATGGTGCTCTTTTTTTTTCCCGGTTGGTGTTATCAACTGGGACTACAAATAGATCTTTAGTCCCGGTTGGTAACACCAACCGGTACTAAAGATTAAAAAGTACCCTGTAGCTTTTAAACCGGGATTAAAGATATATTTAGTCCTAATTTTTAATACAACCGGGACTATTGTAAAATCTGGTCGACCGACCAAAGATGGTTTCTCCACCAGTGGGAAGAGCCGGATGACACCTTTACAGGAGGATATCTTGCCCGTCGACACCATTGTTCAGAGTAGCCTGATCAAGCATCGTGCACTTTCAACCATAGCTGCTGCTCCTGCCTCTTCTTCTTCTTCTGCAGGGGGTGAAGAAATGCCTCCTGCTGCTTTTGCAGTAGTAGTTTTTCTGGTATGTAATCCTTTGGGTAGCAAGCTAGCTAGCATCCAGATAGATTATTTTAGAGTGAACTTAAACTCCATGTTTTATGGTCAAAGCTACAGAAAAATACAGGTATTATGCCTTGTGGGATATAATCCCAGATATCATGGTTCGAAAGTTTCACGAAACCCCACCTTTGTATATGTTGAGAAAATTTAGATAAAATTCTAAACATAGAATGTATTAAAAAAATTATTTATTAAGTTCTTGACTCACCTCTTCGCTACTTTGAAAATATTGTTTCAAATATGCTGTAACTAACCAAGATTTTAATAAAGGCGGGGTCTTATGAAACACGTAGACCATAAGAACTGTGTTTATGTTCCATGCGTCATAATACTTATAGTTTTGTGCATCTTAAAGTTGGGGTTTTCTAAAATTTACTCAATATTTTATTTGCCCATTTTGGCCGTGTGTTGACTAATAATGTAATTTAAACGAATGGATCCAATTAAGTGTATCGCTAAGGAGGCTGAGCTGATGCTTGAGTTGCTCAAGCATGGCGCTACTGATACGGATGACATCATCCAGCAAAGCAGTGTCATCCGCCTGTGTGCCATGAGCCTTTTCCATCTCCAAGGATGCCAATCTCTTGTTGCCGCCGGTGCCATGCTGGTGCGTCATCCTTCTGCCAAAACACTAATGCGCTTAAACTAAATGTATTGCCACTACATAACTGCAAATTAATTAAAATGATGGATTGCTTCGATTCAATTCAAGGGTGTTGCAAAGGAGGCTAAAATGCTGTGTGATTGGATGAAGAAAGAGAACAAGCTTGTCATCTTCAGCAAATCATTATCACTTCCGTGTTGTGAGCTCGAGGAGAGCCGATTGATCAGGATCAGAGCCTTGGATGTTATGATGACCATACTGCAACAGTCTTCCTTTCCTTCTTCCAAGGTCAGTGGAAAAGGCTGGTGGTCAAAGTACTGTTGATGTTGTTAATTAAATTTCTTTAATTTGGCCGCAGCATGATTTGGAATTTGGCCGAGGCCTAGTTATGAATTGTGCTATTTGTGATCAGGAGTGAGCTAATTGCCACCTTTTTTTCTCAGAAATATTTGATTAGTGTCTTGCACATCTTATAATTAATTGAGGATTCATGAATGGATGGACCAATAATGTTTTTCTTCATGACCATAAATGCTACAAGATATGCATGATGGTGTTTCATACACACTGTTGCTGTTCTTGTCATTGTCGCATTAGGCACTATGTTCATTGATCTGGTACTCAAGAACCAGGAACCATTTATTCAGTTCTTATTGTTTCCTCACTCGATTAATTAAAAGATGCTGCCTGCATTAAGCCAGATTTGGCGCTGCCGTCTTTTCTTTCTTAGCTGATCAGTGAAATTAGACAGGCTTACTCTCTGTAATTAGACCATATTAATTATTCTCAGTTTGAAGTG